>NC_086156.1:90772002-91397002 GCF_035149785.1 Candoia aspera
ATCTGAAATGAGTGTGTTTCCATATTTTATTTTGACGTTAGAACACAACTTGGTCATTTTGAGTTGTTTGAGTGAATGGAATGCTGCACTTAGCTATTTCTGTGGTTGATAGTTTGATTACTGTTTATAACAATTTTACTAGCCATCCTGTAACACAAAAATGTGATAGAAACAGTATTTTACAGTAAAATTCATCTCAATTCAGGTACTTCTGTCATCCCCAAATGAACTTTTAGAAAGGCACACTGGATTGGCAGAAACTGATAAGTTGTTCTCCTGCTTTATTCCTTTTTCCTAGGCCATATATTTCAATTATGATTCCTTTTTATTTCAACTTTGGCATCTATGCATTCAATGTCCAAATAATATCAGTTAAACTTTGTGGATATTTTATAAGATAAGTATCTGAAGTTATCTTTCAGTCACTGAGGAAGAAGAAGAGGAACTTGATTAATTTAAAGGCCAAAGTCAATCTGAAATTGACAGAACATGCAAGTAAGATGTGCTGTTTGTGATTAGAGGTTGGAATGCCACTGTACAGTATTTATTGCTCCTCAAATATTCAGATTATATCATAACCCAGTAGTGAGCATTTGTTGTATATATTAAATTTTCAACTGTTATTTTAGCCAACAAACCTCAGCAAGTGAATTTTTAGCAGTTAAAATGATAAGTTTGAGTTTATCAAAATAGACATGAATCAGATAACATTTGGCTAGTAGTAGATTTGACTGATTTGTATAAAGACGGAAATGACAAAGATACAATTCTATTGCTTGAAGTAGAAAAAAATAACTAACAACCCAGAGTCCCCCACTGGGGAAGAGGGGCAGTAATATAAATCTAAAAAAGAAAGGAAGGAAGGAAGGAAGGAAGGAAGGAAGGAAGGAAGGAAGGAAGGAAGGAAGGAAGAAAGAAAGAAAGAAAGAAAGAAAGAAAGAAAGAAATAGTGATTCATAATATTTATAGGAAGAATCTGTATGTTATCTTAGCCAGGTTCATAAATATCTCCCACCCTAATTTCTGAAACAGTTTGTCTTTAGGTAAAATCTGAGCCCACTGGGATGAAAAAGGCTAACTAATTTCTCACCTTTAAACTTTATTTTAGACTTGTGCCATCAGGTATTACTAAAGTTAAAAATGAGTGAGATGGATATGGTATATACTATTCTTCTGTGAGCAAGAAAAATAGTATACACCTTATCCATTTATAATATACCTGGATTACATTTAAAATCCAGTCCCAACCCACAAAAGTGAGAAATATAAAATATTAAATAAAATAATGCTACAGTGATAAATTAAAATGAATCTCTAAATCCCAGTCAGTGGTCATAAGGCATCCTAGAATTTCCTTGATGTCCCCTATGTAAATGAATAAACGAATCAGGTAATTGTTACTGATTATATTATAAAAAACAAATGGGAAAAGGTGAGGCAGTTTAATGAAGGGGAAAATCTCCCAATTTAAAGAAAGCGTCCTAACAACCAGGAAACACACTGAGACAAGGAACTGGTCTCTAATATTTATTACTAGTACTTAACAGGAATCCTAACAAACTGAAGAAGTGTGGGAAATATCCAGACATATAACCCCCAAGGGTTAAGGCGGTCCCGATCTGTGTCTCTTTGAATGGCTGAACAATTCCTCAGTGCTACACATGCGCTTGACAGTCTGGATGGGAGCCCCCTGCTCGCCATCCTTACTCATGACAGAAAGGGGAAAAATCAAGGAAGGGGGAAAGAGAGAGAAAGCACATAGCCATATAAATATGACAATTCCTAATTATTCCCTTTGAACAAGATCATACGCAAATAAATACAAATGAGTATGTAAGAGCCAAAGACGAAGAGGCCTAACAAACCGAATACAAGCATGCCTTTTAATCTAGTATAGTAGCTTCATGATCTCTGCCTGCTCTATATGAAAAACGTCCTGCTTCATGGAGACAATTAATGTACTGCATTCCTATTATATATCCCAGCACAGGAAACCTAAATTAAATGCTTCTATCAATGCCATGAAAATAAAATGAATCAGTAGTAGAATGATGTCAGACTAAAAGTGGAGGTCTCACCCCAAAACTTCTGCAAAAGATCACTTGAAAAAGATATCATCTGAGTAATTCCCCGCTTGTTGAAAGGTGAAGGGTCCCCTGCACAAGCACCGTGTCAGGTCTCACCCTTTGGAGGGATGCCTCTTTCATGACATTTTCTTGGCAGACTGTAGCGGGGTGGTTTGCCATTGCCTTCCCCAGTCGTCACCTTCCCCAGCAAGCTGGGTCCTCATTTCACTGACCTCGGAAGGATGGAAGGCTGAGTTGACTTAAATGCAACATTCAAAACAGAGGGGTGGGGGCCTACCCTATACATTAGACTGGAAGAATGTAGGCATATGTGTGGGTGGAGGATTGCTAAAATTTAACAAGAATGTTACTTTAACAGAATGATATATTTGTCAGATTAGGAAATTCCTTTTCATGGTTGATGTTAATTTCCACACAGCTGCTTGAATGTCCTTGTTCCGGAGGCTATAAATGATGGGATTCAGAACGGGAGGCAAAACTGTATACAAAACAGCAGAAAGTAAGTCTACAGTGGGAGAAGAAAGAGATATTGGCCTCATGTATGAAAACAAAGCTGTAAAGACAAATAAAGAAAAGACAATCAAGTGTGGAATACAGGTTGAGAAAACTTTCCATCTGCCTTCAACAGATGGAATCTTCAGCACAGCAGAAATAATAAAGCCATAAGAAGCAGAAATGACTCCAGTAGTAAATGAATGCAAAACAAATGCAATTATCCAAATCAAAATGTGGTTAACTTTTGCATCAGTGCAAGAAATCTTTAGCAACTGAGGAATATCACAGAAAAACTGCTCAATCTTGTTTTGCCCACAGAAGTTTAATTGGAAAGCCATGACAGTTTGAAGTGATGCATGTACCAGGGAACTGATCCAGGAAGCCACTGCCATTAGGTTGCACATATTCCAGTTCAGGATGAAACTATATTGTAAAGGATTGCAGATGGCAATGTACCGGTCATAAGCCATGATGGTAAGCAAGGCAATCTCAGAACCTGCACAAGTCAAAACTAAAAAAACCTGAGCAACACATGCAGGAAGAGTAATTACTTTGTTACCTGTCAGTGAAACTGCCATTGATTTGGGGACAGTGGTTGTGATGTAACAAATATCAGTCAGGGACAGGTTGACCAAAAAGAAATACATGGGGGTATGAAGGTGGTGGTTCAGGATCACAACAATCACAACCAGAAAATTTCCAATTAAAGCTATTAAGTAAATGGATAGAAACATGACAAAATGTAGAAGTTGTATATCACGGTCAGAAAAAAATCCCATGAGAAGAAATTCTGTCACGGTAGATTGGTTGGACATAGTTCTTTCAATCACTCTGGACAAAAACAAATTATGATTGGAGGTTAGTAGGGGGAAAAGATGAGGACAGTGAATTGATATTCATATCAATTTACTGCTACACTGCAATTATAAATCTTTATTACATTTTAAAAAGACTGCCAAAATACCGAATTTGGATATCATGTTCATCAGAATTTCCCATCAGAAAGATTTCTGAGGTTGTAAATATATCCTTTAGATATATTTGCATCATTGTAGAAAAAAAGGGATTATAGTAGATTACAAACCACAATTACTGGAGGAAATTTAGAAGGAGGAATTATAGCTATATATCATTATTAATGCTTTTATTATTATTTATTTGCAATGCTTTTAATTAGCAGTATTAGTACTTGTTATTTATCTATAATTATAATTGGTGTTAATATAGATTTAATTGTCAAACATAATTTAATAATGCCAAAAGTAGGAGGAGACATTATTCAGATCAGGAAGATGGATGTTTTCTCATCCAACATATCTTTTCTTTTTTTCTATAGTGATAGCTACTTAGATAGCAAGATAGCTAGACAGATATACATTATACTAAAGTAATATAAATAGAATTCTGCAAAAATCTTCTGACCTTTAGGGTTCCAAGAAAAAAACAAACTCTTACAAATTTGGCTAAAATAAACTATGCATGCAGATGAAGGTTTTTTTAATAACAATACGTTTCTGTAATCCATCCAAACAAATAAAATCTGATCCTCCCTCCCTGTCTTCCTTCCTTCCTTCCTTCCTTCCTTCCTTCCTTCCTTCCTTCCTTCCTTCCTTCCTTCCTTCCTTCCTTCCTTCCTTCCTTTTTGCAAGGGAAAGTAATCTCTATTTCTCTGTATTCTAATTTGCTACTGTCAGGAGAATTCATGCAATTTAACTCTTACAGAATTGCCGGTGGATGTCTTTTACAGAGAGATATAGGATAGCAATAGGATAATGAGAAGGCAAAGGAGAACCAGAACTGGAAACAGGAGCAGTGCTCCTTTTTTATTATAGTCAATGACCAGTTCATAACACTTTACCTACATAAAACTGATACTAATTAACCAATTAAGTAAACAAATTAATTTAAAAAAAAATCCACACATCTTACATCTAACATGAAAAAACAAAATTCTACAAATCCTCCTGACTTTAGATATGCATATATTCTGTAAAACTTTGTCCAACCTGTCAAGCTCATCAACATTCAGTGTGATGACTGTTAAAAAGAAAAGCATAGTATTGCAAGCTGAACATCAGAATTACCTATCTCAGTTTTGTATCAAATTATTATTAGATAATATTATGAGATTTCTAATATAATTTGTTCAAACAATAAGAAATCCAGTTGATCACATATTGTATCATGAGAAAGCAAACTTTAAATATTTGCCATCCTTTCTTTAGTATCATATTACTTGGATTCAAAATGTAAGTAATTTATTCCAGCTAATAATTCTGTGACCTTTTACCTAAGCCCAGAAATATTTAGTCTTTATTTCAGGAGTAAAACAATATAACCATAGTTCATCTTGTAATATTATGTGTGAATTATAAATAGCCAACACTTGGCAAGGTGTTAATAACTGATGTTCTACATACCTGGAATAAATGAAAGAGAATTGTACTTACCTTTCACTTCTTTTGCCGAGTAGATGACTCTGCCAATCTGTCTAAGTATAGATGCTGTGTAGATGTTTCTGCTTTGCAGAATGAAATGATGTCATCTCTGTTCTCTGTAACATTTCAAGGAATCGCTCCTTTGCGACCACTGTAAATCCCATATTAATGTAGAAAATTTGACTTTCCCTTTCTTTCCTTTTATATTGGAAGACTGGTTGTTAAGACATAATATTTAACAGATGGCTGCAGGTTGGTGTTCTTTTAATATCTCCTTTATCCAGAGAGATTCCCTCAGCCACTTCTATTGTGCCATTCCTGCTTCTTCAGAGTAAGCGGCAGCTGTTTCCAGGAAGACCTTTGCACAGGTTTATCTACTTTACCAGTTGCACCCATTCCAGCATCAGGAGGCCAATCAGATAATCACTTATACCTGGTCACCTCATGATTGTATTGTATTGTTGTAATATCCTTGACATGGGGCTGCCCTTGACAATGAGCCAGAGACTACAGCCAGTCCAGAATTCAGTGGTGCAGCCTATTATGGGGGGTTGGTTTATGTTCTCATGACCCCACTGTTCTATGAGCAATAGTAGTTACCAGTTGGCTTCCGGTACAATTAAAGATGTGAGTTATCAACTAGAAAAGTCTTAATGGCATAGGGCCTGGCTACCTGAGGGATCACTTATCCAAGTGTTTCTGCCTGTCTGGTGAGATGAGGCAGGGTGGTTATGCTCCGGGTGTCATTGACTAAACAGTGTCATCTTACAAGACACAATAAATATGCCTTGTCTGTTGCGGTGCAAGCCATCTGCAACGATATCCTCTGAAGAGATTCATACAGGTCCCACCCTAATGAGATTTAGAAAATAATTAAAATCTTGGTTGTTCTCCCAGACCTGGGGATAGGGTGGTTGTGGCATCTCTTATAGCTTGATATTTTTTACTGGTTTCAGATTGGTCTTCTGTTCACCTGTAATGGTTGCCTACTCCAAAATACTCAGTCTCACAAGCCAGAGCTTAAAGATAACTGATTTATTATAGGAATAGTGTGCAAATACAGAGAAAGCTGAGAATGAGCAAAAGCGCACCAAATACAAACTAAAAACCCTTGCTTCCAAACCAATCCCGCCCCTATCCCCCCTTAGCAACCACCCCCTCCCAGGTGCTAGCAACCGTTACCCACATCGGCCTGAGAAAGTAACCTTGAACAGAGTTGCAAACCCAAACATACATTCCCAAGCAGCAAGATAAGAAACAAACAGAAACGGAAAAATACCAGCTAGCCTGGAGGCCTGTAATACACGGATCAGAGGGGTGACATGTGAAATGTTATGATGTTACCAGAACGTTGAAACAGTGAACGTGACATATCGCCCCCCTAAAGAAAATGCTAAGGGCCCAGCTTGGCCGGATAGGCATCATGAAATCTAGCAACCAGGTCAGGAGACCGGACATCGTGAGCGGCGACCCATTCAGGATGGGGGAAATGCTTCCTACGGATGAGATATTGCAATGTAGAGCGCCGGCGGCGGGAATCAAGCACCTCTTTGACTTCAAAGTGTTGTTGGCTATCAATCATAATGGGTGGGAGTGGTGATGGTTGGGGATGCCATCGGTCGGATGGAAGAAACGGCTTGAGTAAGCTGCAATGAAAAACAGGATACAAACGTTTAAGATTATGTGGCAGGTCCAATTTGAAAGTCACAGGATTTATTTGGGCAACAATGGGAAAAGGGCCAACAAATTTGGGACCAAGTTTCTTGGATGGTTGTGGTGATTTGATGAACTTTGTGGAGTGATAGACCCTATCCCCCACCGTAAATGTAGGCTGCAGGGAGCGCTTTGCATCCGCATGTTTCTTATAAGAGGCTTGGGCATGGTGCAGGGCTTGTTGAATTTTCTGCCAAGAGTCCGTGAGATTTTGGGTCCAATCAGTTAGAGAGGAAGGCAGAGATTGCGGGTGCGGGAGCTCCAGTATCAGGACGAAATCATGGCCAAAAACAGTCTTAAAAGGAACTTGGCCAGTGCTTTGATGTACCGCGTTGTTATAAGAAACCTTAGCAAAGGGAAGAAGATCCACCCAATTGTCTTGTTGATAATTAACAAAAGCACGTAAATATTGTTCCAATGTGGAATTAATAGCCTCAGTAGATCCATCCGTCTCCGGATGCCATGCCGTAGAGAGGGCTTGTTCGGTACCAACCAATTTCATAAATGCCCGCCAAAATTGCGACGTAAATTGTGAACCCCTGTCACTCACCAAGCAGGAGGGGCTCCCGTGGAGATGGTACACGTGTACTAGAAATAGGCAGGCTAACTGTTGTGCGGTGGGAATGGAAGCGCAGGGGATGAAATGCGCTTGTTTAGAGAAATCGTCTTTCACCATCCAGATCACCGTTTTACATTGACTGGGTGGTAGGTCAACTATAAAGTCCATGGATATTTCTTGCCAAGGATAGGAAGGGTTAGCCACCGGTTGCAGAAAGCCTTGGGGTTTTCCTGCCTTGCGCTTGGTCACCGCACAAACAGGACAAGCAGCCACACAAGCTTTTATATCCCTCATGAGAGCCAGCCACCAAAACTGACGTCTGATGAGATGGAGAGTCTTAAGGTACCCAAAATGACAAGCCTGTTTATCATCATGAGAGCGTACCAGGATCGTCTTTCGTAAAGCCTCAGGTACGTAAAGACGATCGTTCTTCCAGGCAAAATCCCCGTCAAAAGTAACATTGTTTAAGTTTGCCTGCAACCAAGTATCGGATTTCAGGTGGGAAAGAAATTGTTGTTGCAAATCTGAAGGAATTGGCAAACGTCCCAGACTAGAGGGAGGAGGAGTGGCTGTCCGGTGAGCTTGCTGGGTCCGCGTCTGACTACGCGTCACCGCTGCCAAGCCCAATTGGTTTTTAGTCCACACAGTACCCTGAACGATTGGCCTGGGGCCAGCATCTTGGGATCTGTGGGATAAGGCGTCAGCCAAAACGTTTTTCTTTCCCGGAATGAATTTGAGGGAGAAATCAAAGCAGCTAAAGAGTTCAGCCCATCTAAGTTGTTTAGGGCTAAGTTTTCGACTGGTGCTTAGTGCCTCAAGGTTTTTATGGTCAGTCCAAACTTCAAAAGGTTGAGCAGCCCCCTCTAATAAGTGGCACCAGGTTTCCAATGCTGCTTTTACAGTGAACGCCTCTTTTTCCCAGACATGCCACCTCCTCTCAGTTTCCGTGAACTTACGAGATAGGTACGTGCAGGGTTTCAAGCGGCCAGAATGATCCGCTTGGAGCAGAAGGGCTCCGATGGAAAAATCGGAGACATCGACCTGCACCACAAACAGCTTCATCGGGTCGGGATGTCTTAGGATAGGTTCTGTTGTAAACAGTTGTTTGAGCACGCCAAACGCCTGTTGGCAGGCTGGGGTCCACTTAAGTAGCGCCCCTGGATTTTTTGAACGCCGCGTATCCCCCTGAGCTTTAGTTTTGAGTAAGTCAGTGAGGGGGAGGGCAATTTCTGCGAAATTTTGGGCAAATGCCTGATAGAAATTAGCGAAGCCAAGGAAACTTTGTAATCGGCATCGCATGCATGGGGGTTCCCATGCGACAATGGCTTGATTTTAGCAGGGTCCATTTCAATGCCCTCTTCTGAAATCCTGTAGCCCAGATAGTCAATTTTCGACTGATGAAAAGCACATTTTGACAATTTAGCATACAACTCAGCCTTTCTCAGTTTAGCGAGCACTTGATGCACCAAGTGAACATGTTCTGCCATTGTTTCAGTATAAATCAATACATCATCCAAATATACCAACACCCCTTTGAACAGGTGGTCATGCAAGACCTCATTAATTAGTTGCATAAAAACACCAGGTGCTCCCGACAAACCGAAGGGTAACACTTTATATTGGAAAGCCCCCAGAGGACAGTTAAACACTGTTTTCCACTCATCCCCTTCCCGTATATGAATACGAAAATAGGTTTCCCTCAAGTCCAATTTTGAGAAGATTCTACCTCTGGCCAGATGTGACAACATATCTTTGATTAAGGGCAAAGGATATTTGTTTAAAATTGACACTGCATTGAGCCCACGGAAAACCATACATAGTCTCAAAGAACCGTCCTTTTTAGGTCTAAAGCGGACAGGTGCCCCCACCGGAGAGTTGGCTGGCTCAATAAAACCCCTAGCTAGGTTTTATGTCAATGAACTCCCTCAGTGTAGCCAACTCCTTTGGGGACATGGCATAGATTTTTGGTTAGGCAATTTCACATTGGGTAGAAATTCAATAGCGCAGTCTGTCTTTCGGTGAAGCGGCAAGCGATCTGCCTCCTTTTCTCCAAACACATCTGCAAAGTCTTGATATTGCTCGGGCAGCCCTTCTAGTGGCTCCAGAGTTTGTGCCGTCGTTGTGGCTGCCCGTCCACCCTCCTTGTCTCCCAGTAAATCCTTTTCAGGCACTTTATAAAATCCATCAGTGAATGTTACAGTCCAATGCATCCAGTTGATAAAAGGATTTTGCTTGACAAACCAGGGCATCCCTAAAATGACCAATGGGCCCCCCCACCGGCGCTATGAAAAAGGGTAATTTCTCCCAATGACTTCCCATTTGCAGTGCCACCAGTCCTGTAGAGTGGGTGACCGGCTTTCCCCCAGCCATAGTCCCATCCAATTGTGTAAAAATCATTGGCCGCTTCAAAGGGAACTTAGGGAGTTCTAAGGCGGCTACTAAGTCGGGGTGCATTAATGAACGTGAGCAGCCTGAGTCAAGCATAGCCCACACCTACACCATTCGGGTACTGGATCCTAACTTCACCTTGACCATCAGGGTAGGAAAATTCCCACTTACCGAATCATGGTCACGCCCATCTTCTTCCACCTGCCCCACAGCGCCCTTCAGAGCAGGTGGTTGCCTTTTCCCGCTGGCTGTTCAAAATCCAGTTCTTCCTCCTCTCCCCCGAAAGGGTTGTCGTTAGGATCGACCTCCGTGCGGGCAGCCCTCATCTTCCTCGGTACCAAAGGAGACTTTCCGGACAACTTCCCTGGCCGCTCCTTGGATCTCTTTTTTGGGCACGAAGCTGCTCAATGTCCTTCTTTCCCGCATCTCAGGCACTGGCCTTTGGCAAAACGTCGTTCTCGTTCTTCCTCCCAACTTTTCAGCTTGGGGCGAGTTGAGAATCCCGGGGCATGGCCACTTTTACCTGACTTCCCTTGCTTCAATTCCTTGTTATGTGCGAAAGTCTCTAGGGTGTTTTCAGCACTGCCGGCCAGCTGAATCCACCCATACAATGTTTTCGGATCATCACGTCCCAAAGCCCGTCGGAGGACTTCCGTCTCCAGTCCCTGTTTGAACATTTCCACTAGAGTTGACTGGGACCAGTCCTCCACCTTTCCAGCCAGGGCTTTAAACTCTAAGGCGTAGTCCGCGACTGAGAGAGACCCCTGGGAAAGTTTCTTCAGCGCCCGTTTCACTCGTTCCTGTGCCAAGGGATCTTCAAAGTGCTGTTTTAACACCCACAAGAACTCCTCAAAGTCTTCTAACTCCATGCCTTCAGCTTGGCACAATTGGACATACTAATCCGCTGCCCTCCCCTTTAGCTTGTTGGCAATGGCATTAATTTTGCCATGCTCTGAGCGAAAACTTCACCCCCAGTCCCCCATATAGTTCCTAGCATTAGTAATAAAGAAGGACAACTTTGTGGGATCGCCATCAAACTTTACCATAAAAGGTGGAGGGGTTCTTGTCAACTCTTTCAGCTTGGGGGGCTCCGCGAATGCCAACGAACGCCTGCCCACCATCTGTGAACCTTCCCTGGTCACTCCCGACTCTTTCCCCTTCGATTGCCGGACAACCCGAGTCCTACTTCTTCCCCTGGGCGATGGAGACCTCGCCACCAGGTTGGGCCATCGGGTTGGAATGTCCTCCAGACCCTCTTGCAGGGACCCCGACCCTCTGGTGTTTTCCTTTAACATGGCCACTAGAGATTCGATTTTCTCCTCTAGTGCTTTTATGCGGGTGGGGGTAACAGGTTCTTCCACGGGCCCCGTGGTCACCAAAACCGTAGGTGACAACGGAATCTCTGGTTCCCAGGATGCTTGTGGTGATTCGACCTCGGAGTCTTCTTCCTCCCCGGTTTGATAGCCATCCCCTGTAGCGCCCCTCACTTCAGACGGTAAACCTCGGTCTTCCATCTGGATACCCCGCTTATCCCGGCAGGCTGCCCTCTGAGCTCGGGAGCTCGGGGTCACCATAGCCTTTGTGGTATCTGGTTCTTCTTCGCTTCCTTCGCTCTCTCGCAGCCTGGGTTCTGTCATCGCTAGCGCTCCCCTTCAACAAAGACTTGGATGGGGCTAGCGGAAAATATACTTATAGGATTCTCAGCTTTATGTGCTGGTTGCCTACTCCAAAATACTCAGTCTTACAAGCCAGAGCTTAAAGATAACTGATTTATTATAGGAATAGTGTGCAAATACAGAGAAAGCTGAGAATGAGCAAAAGCGCACCAAATACAAACTAAAAACCCTTGCTTCCAAACCAATCCCGCCCCTATCCCCTCTTAGCAACCATCCCCTCCCAGGTGCTAGCAACCGTTACCCACATCGGCCTGAGAAAGTAACCTTGAACAGAGTTGCAAACCCAAACATACATTCCCAAGCAGCAAGATAAGAAACAAACAGAAACGGAAAAATACCAGCTAGCCTGGAAGCCTGTAATACACGGATCAGAGGGGTGACATGTGAAACGTTACGATGTTACCAGAACGTTGAAACCGTGAACATGACATCACCTATGTTCTTATTATATGCATTTTTTTTAACCTGTCTACCACCCAGAGTTGCTAAGGAGTCAGGTGGCCCTGAAATTTAAATAAACAAATAAGTAATATTGTATGAGTAAGTTTGGTTCAGTGATCAGGACCGTCCATCTTAAGTGTACTACTAAATGCAATCTTGCTAGAGTATTGCACCTATAGTGATGTTCATTTTACTACACTGGAACTGGTATGCATAATATAAAAAGGTGTCATGCTCCCCGTTGCAAGGCCTATGGGCATCACAAACGGGAAACATGCATAATAGGAAGAGGAAAGCATAAACTCTAAAGCACCAATGTCTGGAAGGAAATCACGACACAAAAGGGAAGACCCTCGGATCATATTAACAACCATTAAAAAAGACAAGGGAACCAACACATCATTTCACAGGGGACACAGTCACACATCTCACATAATGGGGGCACCCATCAGACAGAACTTAAACACTTGGCAAATGATCAAGGAAACATCTCCACATTACCCCACTGAACACATCTGATCCAGACGAAGGCAGAAAGACAAAGGAAAGCACTGGCATCGCCCATCAACCAACTCATTACAGCCTCAAGCACCCATCGAGTCCTGGCTCGAGGGTGAAAAAGCACACGTCCGCCAACAAAGTATAAACAGGGCAACCTGTCAACGCACAAGTATTCCCATCTTTTTTCTTGCATGCATTCTGTTCTAATAAATCCTGAAATCCTTAGATTATCTAAGTGAGTCTGTGGTTTATTTGGAGCGTGGCTGCCCTGACAAAAGGTAGCTCAGAAAAGGACTGAATCTTACCGGGGCAATGGTAATTAATATTTGGTTACCAATAATCAGTTACTATGTAGACATGATAATTCAGATACTGGGCTCATGTTATTGTAGCATTTCTTATTCTTGCTACAAAACAGAAATCCTGTATATCAGACCAATTTATGCTAATTATTCCCATTCTCACTCAGCTGGATGTTAGAACTGACTCTAAACATGTCAACATTATTTTAACTAATCCAAGCTGTGTTCTGTAAATACATTTTTGTGATCCGTACTAAGCCCAAGGAGGAGCATGGGAAAACTATTTCAGGGAGAACAACAGTCGTTTTGTTAATAATTTAGATCTAGAAACATAAAGAAATAGAATTGGTCATTTAAGAGAATCAAGAGATGGGCTTTAGATAAGTTGGCCCAAAGTCAAATGTAAATACAGAATGTGTGCATTACTATTTTTTTAAAAAAATTAGCCTATATTGTTCATATTCATGACTACCATGGCAGCCATAGGCCTGTCTGTAATGATTGCCCTAGCCCAAATACTCAGACTCACAAGAGGCTGCTAAATGAAATCTGATTTATTAGGGAACTAAAGACAAATACAGAGAAAGCTGAGAATGAGCAAAAGCGCGCCAAATACAAACTTAAACCCTTGGTGCAAACGTATCCCGCCTCCCTCGTAACAGCCCCGCCCGGCACAGGTGCTAGCAATCGTCAGAGTTGCTAGCCTGGGAAAGTAACCTTGAGCGCAGTAGATAATACAAATACATTCCAAAGCAAAGCCAAAAGATAACTGTTCCCATCCTCCCCAGAGAGATGAAACACGCATCCAATTAATGACATGCGAAACGTTACGATGCATCAAAGACATTGAAACGGCGAACATGACATACCGCCTCCCTAAAAATACTCCTAGGGACCCGGCTTAGTGGGATAAGCAGAGTGGAAACGGGCCACCAGGACAGGGGAAGCCACATCTGGTGCAGCGACCCACTCTGGATGAGGGAAATGTTTCCAACGAACTAAATATTGTAAAGTATTGCGAAGGCGTCTAGAGTCCAAAATTTCTTTAACTTCAAAGTGTTGCTGACCGTCAATCATGATGGGGGTTGGAGGTGGAGGTTGGCGATGCCAGCGGTCAGAAGGAATAGTCGGTTTGAGCAAACTGCAATGAAAAACAGGGTGTAAGTGTTTGAGGTTATGAGGCAAGTCAAGTTTGAAAGTCACAGGGTTAATCTGAGCAGTAATTGGGAAAGGACCCACAAATTTAGGCGCAAGTTTCTTTGAAGGTTGTGAGGACTTGATAAACTTGGTGGAAAGGTAAACCGAGTCCCCGACTTGGAATGCAGGCTGGGGGGCCCGCTTCCGATCAGCATACAGTTTATAATCCGATTGTGCATCAGCTAATGCCTGTTGAATCATTGGCCAGGAGTCTGCCAGTTGTGTTGCCCAATCATCTGGAGTGGCTGATCCTGCAGGAGGTTGCGGTAGATCAGGGATAGGTACAAAGTCTTTACCCTGGGCTACCCGAAATGGGGTTTGGCCAGTGCTTTGATGCACTGCATTGTTGTAAGCCACTTCAGCAAACGGTAGGAGGTCTACCCAATTGTCCTGCTGATAATTCACAAAAGCTTGAAGGTACTGCTCCAGAGTAGAATTTAAAGCCTCAGTGGCCCCGTCCGTCTGGGGATGCCAAGCCGTGGACAGGGCTTGCTTCGTGCCTAACAATTTGAGGAACGCCCGCCAAAATTGTGAGGTAAATTGTGTACCTCTGTCCGAAATCAAGCGGGAGGGACATCCGTGTAGCCTGTACACGTGTACAAGAAATAGGCGAGCCAATTGACATGCCGACGGAATGGACACGCAAGGGATGAAGTGAGCTTGTTTGGAGAAATAGTCTTTGACCACCCAAATGACCGTTTTGCATTGGCTGGGTGGTAGCTCCACAATGAAATCCATGGAGATTTCCTCCCAAGGGGAAGAAGGGGCGGCCACCGGCTGCAGAAGTCCCTGGGGCTTGCCCACCTTGCGTTTAGACATTGCACAAACAGTGCAGGAGGCAATGTAGTCTTTGACATCTTTACGTAATGTGGGCCACCAGAACTGCCTCCGAACCAGGTGCAAGGTTTTTACAAACCCGAAGTGACCTGCGAGTTTGTCATCGTGTGATCGTAGTAACACATCTTTTCTGAGGCTTTCAGGAACATAGAGCCGGTTAGATTTCCAAGCGAAGCCTCTGTCAAAAGTAACACTGTCTTTATTCGCAAGCAACCAAGTATCCATTTTCAGTTCTTTTAGAAACTTTTGTTGCAACTGGGAGGGAATTGACAAAGCGCTTGGCTGGGCAGCGTCCGTGGTGGGCGGCTGCTGCGCGCGTGTTTGGCTTCGCGTCACAGCCTGCATGCCCAATTGGGGCGCCATCCATAGGGTGCTAACCACTTCTGGCGCTGCCCCGGAGTCCTGAGGTTGCCTTGACAATGCATCAGCCAAGAAATTCTTTTTCCCCGGAATAAATTTCAATTGAAAATTGAATCGATTGAAAAATTGAGCCCAACGGACCTGTTTGGGGCTCAGTTTTCGAGGGGTACTAAGAGCCTCCAAGTTTTTAAGATCAGTCCATACTTCAAAGGGATGATTTGCCCCCTCTAACAGATGCCGCCAAGCTTCTAATGCGGCTTTTACTGCAAATGCCTCCTTCTCCCAGACATGCCAACGTCTCTCAGTCTCGGAGAATTTGCGGGACAAGTAGGCACAGGGCTTGAGGCATCCTGTTCCGTCTTGTTGCATCAACAATGCCCCAATGGAATAATCGGAGGCATCTGCCTGTACTACAAAAGGTTTTGAGGGATCAGGATGCTGTAAAATGGGCTCTTTGACAAAAGCTGCTTTTAGCCGCTCAAACGCCGTTTGACAAGCAGGCGTCCACCGCAACAGCACCCCGGGATTCTTGACTCTCCGAGTATCTCCCACCCCTTTGGTTCGAAGCAGTTCAGTTAGTGGCAAGGCAATCTCAGCGAATCCCCTTATGAATAATCTGTAGTAGTTGCTGAACCCCAGGAAACTTTGAAGTTGCCTGCGGGTGCGGGGACTCTCCCAGTCCATTATAGCCTGCACCTTGGCAGGGTCCATTTCTATGCCTTTATCTGAAATTCTATACCCCAAGTAGTCAATTTGGGTCTGATGAAAGGCACATTTAGACAGTTTGGCATACAATTCAGCTGATCTGAGTTTACACAATACTTTCTTTACCAGAGCCACATGCTCTTCCATGGTTTCAGTATAAATCAATACATCATCCAAATACACCAGTACCCCCTTAAACAGATGTTCATGCAGTACCTCATTGATTAATTGCATAAATACCCCAGGGGCCCCAGCCAAACCAAACGGTAACACCTTATACTGGAAAGCTCCCAACGGGCAATTGAATGCAGTTTTCCACTCATCCCCCTCCTTGATTCGTACACGATAGTAGGCTTCTCTTAAATCAAGCTTAGAGAAGATCTTTCCCTTGGCCAGATGTGACAACATGTCCTTGATCAATGGCAAGGGATATTTGTTGGAAATTGAGACGGCATTTAATCCGCGGAAATCGGTACAAAGTCTCAATGTCCCATCCTTTTTTGGGTGAAAGAGAACCGGCGCCCCCACCGGTGAATTCGCCGGCTCAATGAATCCGCGCGCCAAATTTTTGTCCACATAGTCTCTCAACAGAGTCAGTTCCTTTTGTGTCATGGAATAAATCTTTGGCTTGGGCAATTGGGTGTTGGGCAGCAGTTGTATGGCACAGTCCGTCTTTCGATGGGGGGGCAACTGGTCGGCTTCCTTTTCACCGAATACATCAGCAAACATCCTGTACTTGGCCAGCAAGCCTTCCAGAGGAGGGGCCGGGTAAGGCGGAGTCGCAGCTGCCGCAACCCCCACCATCTCCTCTGGGGCACCCTTCCCCTCGGCCGCTTGATAGAACCCATCCCTAAACGTGATAGTTCGGTAGACCCAGTTTATTTGGGGGTTTTGCTGCACCAACCAGGGCACCCCCAACACCACCAAGGGTCCCCCCACGGGAGCCACAACAAAAGACAACCCTTCCCGGTGGCTGCCCAGCTGCAAGGCTACGCGCCCTGTAAAATGGGTGACCGGTTTGCCCCCTGCCATGGACCCATCCAGTTGTGTAAAGGCGATGGGTCGTTGTAAAGGGAAAGTGGGTAGCTCCAAAGCCGCTACCACGTCGGGGTGCATAAGACACCGGGAACACCCCGAATCAATCATGGCCCATACTTCTACAGTCTTGGATTGGGAGCCCAATTTCAATTTCACCGTGAGGATGCGGTAACTGCCACTCACCGATGAAGGCTCGCGCCCTTCTTCTACCACCTGCCCAGCGGCGCCCTTTAGAGCAGGTGGCTGGCGTTTCCCGCCGGCTGCAGGATTTCGGTCTCCCCTTCAATGTCGTAGAACATCACATCGTCTCCCTCGGTTTCAGCCACCGCGGCTTTCTGCTTCCTCGGCAAGGTAGGGGACTTTGCTGACGGTTTTCCGGGCCGTTCCTCTCCCTTTGCCTTCGGGCATGCTGCCACTCGATGCCCCTCCTTACCACATCTCAGACACAAGCCTTTTGCGTACCGCTTCTCCCGCTCCTCGTCCCAGGGTCGTTGTCCCGGTTTCCCCCCGGTGCTCGATGGGCAGCTGGGTTTCACCTCCCGCCCCGATTTGGCGGTCTTCCGCTGGGCAGAGATCTCATGGGCATGTTCAGCCCTCCCCGCCAGCAGGATCCATTCGTACAGCGTATATGGGTCGTCCCTCCGCAGGGACCAGCGCAGCACCTCTGTATTCAAGCCATCCTTGAATAGCTCGATAATGGTGGCTTGGGACCAGTCATCCACCTTCCCAGCTAGCGCTTTAAACTCCAAAGCATAATCTGCCACTGATTTGAACCCCTGCTTGAGTTCCTTCAGGGCTCGCTTTGCTCTCTCTTTCGCCAAGGGGTCCTCGAAGTGTTGTTTCAACGCCCAGAGGAACTCATCGAATTTTTCCAGTTCAGGCGCTTCCAACTGGCACATCTGGACATACCAGTCTGCCGCCTTCCCCTTCAGTTTGGTGGCAATGGTGATGATCCTTGCCTTTTCTGATTGGAAAAACGCCCCCCATTCTTCCATGTAAGCTTTCGCATTCGTCAGGAAGAACGAGAGTTTGGTCGGGTCCCCATCAAACTTGACAGGGAAGTCTCGCATGCCGCCTCCCGCTGGGCTGCGCCCCACCACCGGTGCTGCCGCGGCTTGTGCTTCCCTGGCTCGGGGCGGCACGGGGCCCCGGGGCGATCGCCCTGGCGATGCTGCGATTTCCATCTGGACCGACTGGTCCCCTTCGCGCCTCCGCACCGCCCGTCGCCGCTCCGGGGACAGCCCCTGGGAAGAAGGGGTTGAATGCCGCTGGCTTGATTCTTCCCGGACTTCTCGCAACGAGGTCACATCCAAGCTCAGCTGTTTCAGTATAGCCTCCAACGAATCCATTTTGGACTCCAGCACTCGGATCCGATCCGGAGTGGGGGAGCCCTCCGTTGGCTGCACCTGCACCACGTTGGGGGATAATGGGTATCTCTGCCTCCAGGATGGGCCCCCCGCTACCGTGGCATCTCCTTGGGTCTCATCCCAGGTGAGCAGCTCGCCCGGAGAAGTTATGGTGGTCTCCGGGGCGGTTTTCAGCCCCCCGGCTTCACTCTCCGACTCGGAGCTCGCCTCTTCTCGGATGGCTGACAGCTCCCCACCTTGGGACGGTCGGCCGGACTGCCTCACGGTCGAGTCCGGTTCCCCTTCTTCCATCATCATGATGTCGGGTTCGGTCATCGCAGGCTCTCTCCCTCACAGGGTTAAACACTTGTCTTTCCTGGACAGGGGCCAGCGGAGTTAGGATCTTAGATTCTCAGCTTTATGTAATGATTGCCCTAGCCCAAATACTCAGACTCACAAGAGGCTGCTAAATGAAATCTGATTTATTAGGGAACTAAAGACAAATACAGAGAAAGCTGAGAATGAGCAAAAGCGCATCAAATACAAACTTAAACCCTTGGTGCAAACGTATCTCACCTCCCTCGTAACAGCCCCGCCCGGCACAGGTGCTAGCAATCGTCAGAGTTGCTAGCCTGGGAAAGTAACCTTGAGCGCAGTAGATAATACAAATACATTCCAAAGCAAAGCCAAAAGATAACTGTTCCCATCCTCCCCAGAGAGATGAAACACGCATCCAATTAATGACATGCGAAACGTTACGATGCATCAAAGACATTGAAACGGCGAACATGACACTGTCCCAGATAATTCAGTATTATTCAGGACCCAACTCGAGACAGTGGCCTCAATCCAGACTTGGTTTTCCTGTCAGAGCAATGGCAACGTGAACTGAGTGGAGATTTAGATCTATCCCCATTGTCATGGTCAGACCATGCCCTGGTGGCCCTGAGATTCTCTTGTGCTGCCCCCCTCCGCAGGGAGGTGAGACCCATTTCAGTGGTCTGCCCCTGGCAACTGATGGACCCAGTAGGGTTCCAGAGGGGGCTGGGGGTTATACCCAGGGATCTGCTGCACGGTCCAGTGGAGGTCATGGCTGCAACCTGGAATAGGGAGGTGGCTGGAGCCTTGGGCAGGATTGTGCCTATGCAGCCTCTCTTGCCCCACTCTACTCAACACTGCCCACGGTTTATGGAGAAATTGCGGGTTTTGAAGAGTGTTAAGAGATGCCCAGAGAGCTGCTGGAGGAAGACAAAGAGTTAATCTGATCAAAAACCAGCTAGAGCTGCTATTAAGACCTACCATGTCCTGGTAAGAGCAGTGAAACTTCAATATTTCTCTGCTCTTATTGTGTCTGCATAATGCCACCTTATGGCCCGGTTTAAAATTACTACATCTTTATTAGGTAAGGGGGGTTTAGTCCCCCACCTACAGGGCCATGTGGAGGAGTTTTCTGAACATCTGCAGGATAAAATCACTCAGATTCATTCCAAGTTGAACTCTAAGTGTGGGGCACAGTCTGAGGAGATGCTGAGGGAATGTACTTACCCTGTTATCTGGGAACAGTTTGATCCTGTTGGGCCCGAGGAAGTGGACAGGATCCTCTGGATTGTTAATGCCACATGTCATCTAGACCCATGCCCTACCTGGCTTTTGATGGCATCCCAGGAGGTAACGTGTGGTTGGGTCCAGGCGATGGTTAATATATCCTTGACAGAGGGGGTGTTTCGGGTGGAGGCACTGGTACACCCCCCCCCTCAAGAAAATATCACTGGACCCTACTGTTCTGGACAATTTTCCCCTTTTTGGGGAAGGTGGTTGAGAAAGTGGTGGTGTTACAACTTCAGAGGATTATGGATGAAACGGATTATCTAGAGCCCTTTCAGTCAGGTTTCAGGCTCGGATATGTGACAGAGACTGCACTGGTCATGCTTATGGATGATCTCTGGCAGGAGCAGGATGAAGGGAATGCATCCATCCTGGTTCTTCTTGACTTCTCAGCAGCTTTCGATGCCATTGACCATGGTATCCTTTTGGGGCAGCTCAGAGACTTGGGGGTGAGTGGCGTGGTTTTGCACTGGTTCACCTCCTTCCTCAGGGCTGGTCCCAGTTGGTGGTGATAGGAGATGAGAGATCCAACCCTCGACCTCTGCTGTGCCACAGGGTTTGGTTCTCTCTCCACTCCTTTTCAAAATCTACATGAAACCACTGGGTCAGATCATCCATCACAACAGGATGAGCTACCATCAATACACTGATGACACTCAGTTATATATCTCCATCCCAGGTGATGTAAGTGATGCGATGGCTGCCCTTTCTCAGTGCCTGGGGGCTGTGGAGGTCTGGATGGGAAACAACAAGCTTCAGCTGAACCATGGTAAGATGGAGTGGCTGTGGGTTGACGGCTCCTCAGTATCCAGCAAGTTGTTGTCTTTAGTTCTGGATGGGGTGGCACTGCCCATTCAGAACCAGTACAGAACTTGGGGGTCCTCCTGGACTCATGGCACCTGCTTGAAGAGCAGGTGGCAGTCGTGGCTAGTTGGGCATTTGCAGAACTTCATGTTGTCTGCCAGTTACGGCCTTTCCTGGTTTGAGATGCCCTCTGGACAGTCACTCATGCCCTGGTCATCTCCCATATAGACTATTGCAATGTGCTAACCCTGAAGCATATCCAGAAGCTTCAGCCGGTCCAGAATGCAGCTGCATGGGCAGTGATGAGTGCCCCAAGATTGGCACATATGACAACACTGCTGCACAAGCTGCACTGGGTACCGGTTTGCTTCCAGGTCCAATTCAAAGTGTTGGTTATCACCTTTAAAGCCCTTAAAGGCATGGGGAGAGGCTACCTGAGAGACCATCTCATCCCCATAACATTGACCCATCCCACCTGGTCATGCAAAGAGGGCATGCTACAGATCCCATCAGCAAGGGAGTTTCACTTGGTGGGGTCCAGGAGGCAAGCCTTCTCTGCAGTGGTGCCAGCCCTTTGGAACATTCTGCCTCCTGAGTGAGGCATGCCCCTTTGCTCCCAACCTTTAGAAGGATTTGAAGACCTGGTTCTGCTGTCTCACCTGGGATGGGAAGGGAAACAGCTCTTCCTGGGGGTGGCTGGTGGCATAGAGTTCTCCCTACCAAATGTAAATTCTGCCACTTGGATTTTATATTTATTTATTATTTTAGTATTTTGGATGTTGTCTTTATATGTCGAGGTTTAAAATGGATAATTTTATTGTAAACTGCCCAGAGTCCCCCTCTCTGGGTGGAGATGGGCGGTTATTGAAATCTGAAAAGTAAATAAATACATAAATAAATAAATACTATTCAGTAGCGCTGGCTGATATGTCAACTGAAATGAAAAAAAATAGCTATAACACTATTCTGGGATATATAATATAAAATTAATGTGATGCTCATAGTATGAGGTAATCAACTTTGGCTGCCTCAGTTCATGAGAACACGGATAATCATTGAAAACACCGAGAGTCAGTACTATACAGGTCACAGCATGCCAGTCCTGGCCCATAGGATTAGTATGCCCAGTTAACAGGGATCCTTCATATATATTGCCAAATGCACCATTAGGTAGGGATAAGTTAATGGCATAACTAGTTGGCATCTATACAAGAGGTGAGACTAAACACCACAAGGGTCAATTAAACCATCCTTTAAAAAGAAATGGGGTTGTTACTGATGGATGGTCTCTCAATGCAGAATAAATATCACCGAAATAATGGATTTAGTAACAGCGTATGGAACAAGCAAGGAATAAAATTACAAGTCAATAAAAGCACTATCAGGAATTAACTGAGGTATCAGAGGAACATCCCCACACTGCTACCAAGGTTTAAGAAATAATGCAATAGGCAGCATATAGCTATGAAATTCTTGCATGGGTCAAATTATTAACATTACAGAAGAAATTCACAAGGGTCTCCATTACTAGAATATCACCATATTGATAGTTTATAGGATGGTCACCGTCTGCTACCAAACTTATTAACATAGCTATACACCTATTATATGGTTCTTATTATTTGACACTTTACTTTTGGGGTTCGTGTATTATCAGATTAAGGAACTGAATAAGAAGATTTTTATGCTAGCCATAAAACAACATGACCTATCCAACATACAGTCAGTTCAAAGGCTGGAGTGGAAAGTGTTGTTATCTTGTACAGTCAGTAGAAAAGTAACAAATATAAATAAATGATACTTGCTTTTATCTCATGGAACATTTTTATTTTTATTTTTATCTCTTATGGTAGCTGTATCGTGATTATAAATGCTCATATAACGATTAGAGATTAAGATGTCTCAATTGCACCATGGGTGTCACTGCTCAAGCCATTTCCCATACAGAAGAGATTTAAGCATTTTCTTATGTGTTTCCAGTTAAATTCTTTATTAGACTATATCAGTGTGATTTAATGTCTTACTGAGGTCCTACGAATTAAAACTCTACTTCTGGCCAAAGAAACACCAAATTGAACAGGGAAATGTGCAAGTAAGATGACTGTAAAAAAGGACAAATAAATTCAAAAAGAATGCACCTATCAATCACTACCAGGCCTTGCAACAACTGTTTTATTGGTTTATGCTGGGGTATTTTCTTGTGTGTAGAATGGTATGTGTGGCACCAACTGTCCTAAATTCTTTTCTATCTACTCCTCACTTCCAATCTGTTGGAGTCTGGAATGTCAGTAACATTCCAAAGTAGGCCTGACCTACTTTGAAGGCCTGGCAATATGTACATCCTTTTCAACCATTCCACCCTTTCAAGGAGCTGTTCTAGCTGTTGAATAAGAAAGAAGAAAGCTACTATCTCAGAGACAAATTGGTAGACTGGAAGATTAATTCCCAATGAATTTAAGAGCTATTGTTGTTTTCAGACATTCCATGTTTTATTTTCTTTCAAGGATGCTAACTCCTGTTGCATGGCAGAATGCCAATTTTGTGCAATCTTAGGTGGTAAAGCATTCACTTGCTCTAAGGACTCAGGTTCTCCTAATATGTGAAAAGCCTTTACTGTTTCAGCCTGAATCGTGATGGAGGAACACCTTTATTACTCCTCTGAGACCTGCGAGGTAATACAGGGCTTAAATTTTGACTCCTATCACTTTCCTGAGAAGCATCTGTCTCATCAGTCAGATCTTCAGTTTGCTTTTCTGGCTTAATGTCCTCATCAGGCAAAAGATCACCATCAGCAAGTCCTTATCAGAAAAAAAAAAAAAAAGGAAAATTCTCACTTTCTTTGCTGGCTTGAACTTGCTGGCTTAACAGGAGGGTTGCCAGGGACCAAAATATGACCAAAATATGACCAAAACATGACCAAAACATGACCAAAGCATGACATTTGTTAAAAAAATAAGCAGAAATATGACATAACACCTTCAAAAAATCAAAATATGACTTTTCAGGCAAAATAAACATGTTTTAGAGTAATTCTCACCAGATTACTCTAAAACATGTTTTAACTTATAAATTCAAATAAAGGTTCCTGAAAAAATAAGACATGTCAGAGAAATCCTCAACCTCATTATGACATATGCTTCATTCAATGAAGAAGATAAGATTCAACTGCCAAAGTTTTCATTATATTATTTTTAGGGTTTGGGAAAATGTTTATTAGCAAAGACCTTTTATCATCTTACCAAAAACCCATGAAGTCCCAGTTATTTTCCAGTACTTCCAATCAAAATTCCTTCTTCATCTCATCTGTACCTGAACGAGGAACTTGCAACCAATTTACTTTTTAAATTAAACTTTAAAGGAATTGAAACCTTTGTGTTTCTTATATTTTGTTTTGACCATAGTACGAGTTAGTTTGAGTTGTTCCGGAGGGGAAGAATGTGCCACTGACTAGATGTTCTCTGGCACATTCTTCAAATGTAACCTTTGCAATGGGCTACACTTAAAAAGGGCTAACTAGCCTGTACAATAGCAGGGACCAAAAAGCCACACTAGCATTAGATAATAGATTAGATGGGTTTGTGTGAATTGGAGTGTGAAGAGGAAAACAACATGTAGGTGGGTGGCCAGAAAACAACATTCTGAAGGGGAAAAACTCCCACAACCAATTGACCCACACAGTCTGCTTGAGCCAAGTTTAATACCCTTCCTGGCTTCACTCCAGTATTCCACTCAATCCCAGAGGAACCCACAATGGAAGGGGAACCCCCCCCCCCAATCCAATTGACAATGGCGACCATGAGATCTGCTTGAGCCAAGTTTATTGAACAGCACAGAGGTCCGAATACAACATTCCACCTGCTGAGAAAGTGGCAAGAACAAGGTTACATAAACAAGGCTACGTAAATCTTCCATTGCAACCTTTTGTAATACCTTATCATTGGCAGTACTGTGGGAAATTATTCTGATGGTTATTATGCAGCAATACTAGTGAATCTTAAGCTTTTGGTCAGGGAAAAAGATCTATGGCTGGCTCTTTCAGCAGGATACCAGGAAAGATGCTCATTTAATTCAGTGTTGTTGCGGTTGTTGTTGTTGTTTCTCCTTAGAATATGATGATAAATGACAGATAGATAGCAGATGATAATCAGTCCCTTTCTTGTTTTGTAATTTAAAGTTTCAATTCAGCATGAGAATTCTGATCAATCTCCAGGGAGTGACTCCTGGAAGCACAATAGAAAACAAGGGTGACATAATTGTTCTTTCTTTCAATTCTTCTTAGGAGTTAGAATCTATAAAATGGTGGAAAAGCACCGGTGAATTTGTATTGTCACCTTTCAGGCATAATTCAACATAGCAAGAAAAAGTGTGGTGAGTAGAACACTTAAGTAAAGACCACAATTCCTATGTGCCCAGGATTTTAGCTATGAAATCACTGTGCAATATTTCTTGCAGGAAGACCATAACGTCTAATGCCATAAAAATCCCCTTTTGGACTGAATGTGATTTTTATCTAGGGTGGTAGAACCCTGCTACTTTTCACAGATGTAGTGATCACCTTTAAGATCTGAGGTATGGTCCTACTAAAGAAGTTCATCATCCCTGTTAAAATACATATATGATCTGTAGCGTATGTGTTTGTTTTCAAGCATTACGATTCATTGATCAGAGGAATAAACTGGGATAAATATGGCTTTATTAAGAAAAATATGTCAGCTACATCATCACTCATGATGTCATGATTTATTTAATTATTTATTGTTTATTTATTTTTTATCCCACCTTTATTGTTTTTATAAATAACTCATGGCGGCGAACATACCTAATACTCCTTTCTCCTCCTCTTTTCCCCACAACAACCCTGTGAAGTGAGTTGGGCTGAGAGAGAGGGACTGGCCCAAGATCACCCAGCCGTCATGCCTAAGGTGGGATTAGAACTCACAGTCTCCTGGTTTCCAACCTGTTGCCTTAACCACTAGACCAAACTCTCCCTCTCCCTCTTCCTCTCCCTCTCCCTCTCCCTCTCCCTCTCTCTCTCTCTCTCTCTCTCTCTCTCTGTATATATACAGTATATATCTATAATATGAGAGAATAACTCTTTGTAAGTATTCAAAGTACTTCTATTGTTTAGTTTGTACAGTTTTTTTCCTCCAAAATTGATTCAGTAAACATATAATAATGATCTGATTATATTTTCAGATATGTGATTAATTTGACCCAGACCATATATGGGCTTATTAAGTCATTATCTTCTTTATGCTGCAATTGGATGCCCACTTACATAGCTGTGGGCTTCACTGCATTCAGGGAATGTACATCACACAGATATTTGTGTAAAGTTCAGGAGGACTGTAAAATAATACTCAGTAAAAGTGTACATATGTGTGTATGCCTGTGCAATACAGGATGGCAATACTATATAAAGTTTAGCTTAAGAAAACTTATCTTTTAATAGAAATGTCGAACTTCATAAGCTTAATCTGTCTCTTCCCCCCAAACGTAGCTGTAAATAGTTCTTGTCGAATTATGGTTAATTCAATTAATTATTTAATTCATTAATTATTTTGAGGAAGCTGAGAATACTTAGAGAAAATTATTGTTTGAAAATCATATATGCATTCATTTTCTTTCTTGTATGCAGTTTGTTTTGTTTTGATATCATAAAATCCCATGTTATTCATTCACCCAGGGAAAATGGAGAGAGAGAGAGAGAGACAGAAAGAGGACATTTTGGTGTAAATATGTCTATTTTAGTGTATATATTTACTATGGTCATCACTAGCAAAAAAAAGTCTTTCTTACAAACCAGCTATAATGTATTAAAGTTTTCCATAGCTTCCATTTCTTTTTAATTTTGCCATTACTATGGTTTCTGAAAAACACCTTTCTTCTCATTGTAATCCAGTTTGGGAGAGGTAGATTTGATATAGATAAAGGTAAAGGTTTCCCTTGACATTAAGTCCAGTCGTGTCTGAATCTAGCGGGCTGTGTTCATCTCCGTTTCAAAGCCGAAGAGCCGGCGTTTCTCTGTAGACAGTTCCATGGTCATGTGGCCGGCACGACTACACAGAACACCATTACCTGCCCGCCGAAGCGGTACCTATTAATCTACTCAAATTTGCATGTTTTTGAACTGCTAGGTTGGCAGGAGAGATTGGATATACCTTGACACATATCTTGTAGAAAGGACAAAAAATGTTGGGTAAAGGTTTTTAACAGTACCAGGTGCCCTTTTGCATTCTAAGAATGGGTAACCTTGACACCTGTATATATTTCAAACAATGTGATAATAGTAATTTAATAGTACACGTATATCAATATTACCATGAATAATTATCTACCCATATTTATTTCCTCTACTAGTTGCCTATGATCATCTCTTTCTGTCCAGAAGGAGTCCAAGAAACTCAATGGCCAACCAATCCACTGTGACAGAATTCCTTCTGATGGGATTTTCTGATGACTGTGATATGCAAATTCTGTATTTTGTAATGTTTCTTGTCATTTACTTACTAGCCTTAACTGGGAATTTTCTTCTGGTGGTAGCTGTGATCCTAAATCACCACCTTCATGCTCCCATGTACTTCTTTTTGGCAAATTTGTCATTCTCTGATGTTTGCTTCATCTCAACTATGATCCCTAAAGCCATGGCCATTTCTCTGACAAACAACAGGCTGATCTCCCATGCTGGATGTGCTGCTCAGGTCTTCTCAGTTTTCACCTTTGGAGGTTCTGAGCTTGCCTTGCTCACCATCATGGCTTATGACCGTTATGTGGCCATCTGCCATCCCCTGCAATACAATATAATCCTGAACTGGGATGCTTGTATGCATATAGCAGCTGCTTCCTGGCTTACCTGTATGATCCATGCGTTGCTCCAAACTGTAATTGTGTTTCAATGGAAATTTTGCAGGTCATATAGGATTGAGCAGTTTTTCTGTGATGTCCCCCAGTTACAGAAGATTTCCTGTAGTGATACAAGAATTAGTCAAATTCTGATTTTAGTTGTAGGGATTTTCGTAGACTCATTTTGTAGTGGGTTCATTTTTGTTTCCTATGGCTACATCTTCTCTGCTGTGCTAAAAGTTCCATCAGTTCAAGGCAGATATAAAGCTTTCTCAACATGTACTCCGCACCTGATGGTTTTTTCTTTATTTCTGAGCTCTTCTGTGTTTGCTTACATGAGGCCCCAAAGTCTTTCCTCCCATACTCTGGACTTGCTCTCTGCTGTGCTCTACACAGTTTTGCCCCCACTGCTCAATCCCCTCATTTATAGCTTCAGGAGCAAGGACGTCCAAAAGGCTGTGTGGGGAATGCTTAAAAAGTAAAAGTGCAAGTTTTATCTATATAGGGTTTTTTTTTACTTTATTTATAAACTTTATTCATATAGCATACAGTTCTCTCACCTAAGCTCTCCATATTGAAGCAATCATTGTTTAAATGGGTCTTCCAAATGCTCAGAAATATTACTTACAATTTATATGATGGAGTGGGCCCTTTTTTGATATGGCAAAGAATTGTCCCACCACAGTAATATTTGCATTAATGGTTTTGGGAAGAGAAATTTGGTTTAAAATTTGCTAGATTATGCTGAATTCAATATTGACAATTTGGAATTTATCAAGGATGAAGAACTTTGGATTTATTGTAATTGTTGTGTTTTTAAGGAGATAATTCTGTTACAATGGAAAGAACATGTCATACTGGACTTGCAACGTTGGACAGATGGTATGTGTTTGCTCTCTGCTTATGAATTGATTCTCTATGGACAGACCGGAAAGACCAACCTATCCATCTATTGTGCCTCTCATCATTGGCTTTTTGACAACCTGGGTGTGCAAACGTAATGGTTGTGTTGTGGTCTCATCTATGAAATTATCAGGCACTCCTGAGTCAACAAGAGCAGAGGATTGCATTTTCTGGCCTGAGTCTAAACAAAGAATAACAGGAACAATAAAGCCGGCTTGCCTGCTGTCAGCCATCAAGGCTTCCCTTAATTGTCTGAGGGACTCCTTCAAAGCTCTAGGGAGAGGGGCCTGTGAAGTTTCCCAGTGCTGCAGTCTTGAAGTACATTGGATGCTTGCTTGCTACATGGCCACAGTGTGCCACAGTGCATACATTTCTCCATTTCTCTTCTGGTTGGACAGAGATCATTTTATTGCTCCAATTTGCATGGGTTCTTCTGCACTGGATTCTGAGTAAGCCACAGGTTGGGGAGGGCTATGGGATAAGAGCTCTGTATTTCCATTGTTAAATCCTGGTATTTTGCATTTTTTTTCCTAGTTTCTTTTGAGCCACTCTAATGTTATCTGGTATGACCACACCTAAAAGTGATACTTCCTTTTATTCTAGTGAGTAACATCTGCTTATAGCACTCTCAGGTAAAAATTAAGATTGTAGGCCAAAACAGTATAAAAATCAGGGTATTAGAATAAAATTAATACAAGAATAGGTTTATGTTTGTTATCATCATCATCATCTAAAAAAACCCAGACAAATAGCTGTCGAAATACCATCTCTCACTGCTGTCTCTCTCTGCAAGCATAGCTGTTTATTGTAACTAAATGTTGTGAGATAAAATAATTCTAATGTTTGTCAGCTGTTTTGACAATGCCATTGTGTTAGCTCCTAATGCTCCAATAATTATAAGGGAAATATTTACTTATTTAGTCCATAATCTCTTATTTCCATTGTGAAATCCTGATAATTTACAGCCTTTCCACACCTATTAGTAATACTTGGTTTTCTTCAACTACTGTGATCTCCAGCACATTGTGTTCTTGATGTCAGTCCATTTGAATCTGGAAATACTTTCTTTACTTTTTTTTTAACATGGCCATTGTGGATCATTTTTTTTCAACATTACGACTGTATCAACACTTTGGGGCATGAAGTTTACTACAAGCACTGATTAGGGAGTCAATAGTCATCTTTCTCTGCATAACCTCCACTGGAGGTTGTTTCTAGTTCTTCTTATTTATTTTTTTTATATATATAGCATTTGTTGCTAGTTCTTGTTCTTGTCCTGCAAAGATTAAGGCTTTTATTTCCTTCCTGATGGATCTAATTTGAAGCCATTGCCAAGTTTTACTACTATTTATCTTGCCTTCAGTTTCTTTCTAGAATTGAACACTAATGTTTATCTTTCCAATATCCATCTGCCATTGTAACTGATCAGTGTCATATGCCACTCCGATTCCGTAACATTCACATTGTTTTGCTTGCAAACATTTGTTAACCTCCTCTCTTTGCTGTTTCTTCAGTAACCAATTTCTGATCTTTTACTTCACTGCCTGCTTCAATAGCAACAAACCAAATCATATTTTTTTCTTGGTAAATGCAAACAATCTTTGTTGCTTTTGTAGTATAGGGCATGCTGTATTGCCATAAGCATTTGTGTCTTGCATTAAAAAGCATCTTGTTCCATCAGCAATATATGCTGAGTAATATTACAAGAACAACTTAAATATGAATGCTTTTAATTGTATTACCACCACCAATATTCAATTTTAAAATATTTTTAACTGGTTTTGAATATTTGGTATTCAAATTTATATCCATATACCAGAAGTAAATCAGATGGAAGTTATTTACACTCATATTTGATTAGTTAGGTAAAAGTAAAGGTTTCCCTTGACATTAAGTCCAGTTGTGTCCGACTCTAGGGGGCGGTGCTCATCTCCTTTTGAAAGCCGAGGAGCCAGCGTTTGTCCATAGACACTTCCGTGTTCATGTGGCCGGCATGACTACACGGAACACTGTTACCTGCCCGCTGAAGCGGTACCTATTCATCTACTCACATTTGCATGTTTTTGAACTGCTAGGTTGACAGGAGCTGGGACTAGCAATGGGAGCTCACCCCGTCACATGGATTCGAACCACTGACCTTCTGATCAGCAAGTTCAGCAGCTCAGTGGTTTTACCCGCAGCGCCACCACGTCCCCATTTGATTAGTTAGATATGTGCAAAATATCGAAAAATATTATTTTTAGTTGTTTGTGAGAAACAAAAATAAAGAAAGTCAGGAAGGATGATTTGTAAGATGCTGAAAGATGGTTTAGAGGTGTCCTTGAGTCCATTCTGTATGTCCTCAGTTTTATTATTATTATTGTCATTATTATTATTACAGTTTCTACTGAGGGATGACATCTTGCAATGAAAGTAGTAGTAGTAGTAGTAGTAGTAATAATAATAATAATAATAATAATTCCTCATTGTAATGCAATACACACAAACACAGTATTTGTCTGTGTGTGTGTGTGTTTGTGTGTGTGTGTGTGTGTATCCCTATTCTACTTTCATGAATGTAACTCTATACATCAACCCCAAATACATTAATACAGAGATTCTACAGTTGCAAAGGCAGCCTGTTTTGCTAAATTCCCACCACTATCTCTTTCACAGCGAGTATAATAAAATTTAGTAAGCCCTTAGATCATTTGATTTTGTATTCTAACTGTATTCTCCTTTCTTTTCCTCAGAATGTCTCAAATAAATGAAATAAATGAAATGGCCAATCAATCTGGTCTGGCAGAATTCCTTCTGATGGGATTTTCTGATGACCCTGTTGTTCAAATTATACATTTTGTGATGTTTTTCTTCATTTACTTAACAGCCATAATGGGAAATGCCCTCCTTGCTATCACTGTGGCCCTGAACTGCTCCCTTCACACTCCAATGTATTTCTTTTTAGTCAACTTGTCACTTTCAGACATTTGCTTCATCTCAACCACCATCCCCAAATCCTTGGCCACTTCCTTAACAGATAACAAAGTGATTACCTTTGCTGAATGTGTTGCCCAAGTCTTCTCAATTTTCACCCTTGCAGGTTCTGACCTTGCCTTGCTTACCACCATGGCTTATGATTGTTATGTGGCCATTTGCCATCCCCTGCGATACAGTCTAATCCTGAACTGGGACACTTGTATGCAAATGGCAGCTGCTTCCTGGCTCACCTCTATGATCCATGCACTGCTAGAAACTGTAATTGTATTTCAGTGGAAATTCTGCAGGTCGTATAGGATTGACCAATTTTTCTGTGATGTCCCTCAGTTACAGAAGATTTCTTGCACTGATACAAGTACTAGTCAAACACTGATTTTTGTGACAGCAATCACTATTAGCTTACTTTGTTGTGGCATTATTTTTGTTTCTTATGGCTACATCTTCTCAGCTGTGCTAAAGATTCAATCCATTCAAGGTAGATACAAAGCCTTCTCAACCTGCATCCCCCACCTGATTGTATTTTCTTTATTTCTCGGTACTGCATTGTTTTCTTACATGAGACCAAAAGGTCCTTCTTCACATATTGTAGATTTGCTTTCTGCTGTTTTTTACACAGTTTTGCCACCATTGCTGAATCCTATTATTTATAGCTTCAGGAACAAGAACATGAAAGAAGCCATGTGGAAAATAGGGACAACAATTGTTTATTTCCTTTCTTTAAAAATAAAATGATTGTATAAGCTGTATTTTGCAAACGTACGTTATACACTCTAGTTATGAAAAGTTTTTGTGCTTCTTCTGATTTATTTAGCATGATTTTGCACTTCCCACTGCAACTTCCTCTCATGTTCCTGCTAATATTTTCAGTAACATTTGAAGCTTTTTATAAGGGACATTAATGTTTATGTGTGCTGGTGTCCAGGAACAATTTCTGTGAAGTGACCAACTTCCACTACCTTTTTCTTTTTTTCAGTCCTTTGTTCCATCTGTGGTTTAGAATCCTAATAGCCACACGTATGAAAGTCATGGCATGATGCCTTTAGTAGCCTAAAGTGATCCTCTCTATCATTACTTCACTTTTTCTTTATTTTTCCCTCATATATCCATATTCTGATAAATTTGCATAGCATACTGCATATGTATTTGCTCAGATAATCTGCCCATATTCTAGAGACTATTGTACATAACATGCAAATATGTCCATTATACTGATTATATTTAAATTTATTTTTACTAATATATGTATTTGTATCCTGTCTGCTCCTTAATAGCCCAAGATACTGTATTTGAATAGCCCTACCTTTTTTTTAACTAAGAGAAACAAAACCTTTCAATTTGCTAGATGTTGAGGAATTTAGATTATTTCATTTCTTTACTGAATATTGATTTTACCTCGATCTATCCATTTCTAATCTAACTCTCTACTGCACCATATTTCTTCTCAAACAATAAAAAAAAAAGATGGTATGAATTGCTATCTTTCTTGTTAGACCGGTAGCAAATACATTTGGCATATGTTGATGATTTTAAATATATATATATATATATATATATATATATATATATATATATTCAATTTCTATAGCCGCCCATCTCAGCAAGTGACTCTGGGTGGCTTACAATGATAAAAACCATTAAAAAAATAAACAATTACAATTAAAATAGTTACAATACAAAATAAGTATACATGGCTGTCAAGTAAAAAATGTAAGATGTTATTACAACCAAGAAACGGGACCATTACCACACTCGGGGGCTCAGGCCTGGGCACATAACCAGGTCTTCACAGTCTTATGAAAGGCCAACAGGATCAGGGACACCCTGATCTCTGAGGGGAGAATATTCCAGAGGGCAGGCACTACAGCTGAAAAGCCAAGCCCTCAAGTCTCCGCCAACCGACATTCTTTGGCTGACGGGATCCGTGCATGCCCAATCTACCAGATCAAATTGGATGGGTATAGACAGCTGGGAGAAGGCAGTCCATTAGGTAACCTGGCCCCAAGCCATGAAGGCCTTTAAAGCACCTTGAATTGCACCCAGGAGCACACCGGCAACTAATGCAGCTCCCATAGCAGCGGTGTTACATGTGTTGAATATCTGACTCCACTTACTACCCATGCAGCTGCATTCTGTGCCAGCTGAAGCTTCCAAATGCCCCTCAAGGGCAGCCCCATGTAGAGCGCATTGCAGAAATCCAGATGGGAGGTCACGAGGACATGAGTGACTGTGAGCAGTGCCTCCCGGTCCAGGAATGGGCACAACTGGAGCACAACCCGAAGGTGTGCAAAGGCCTCCTAGCCATGGCTACCAACTGCTCTTCCAGCAGGAGCCATGAGTCTATGAGGACCCCCAGATTGGGCACTGGGTCTGTCTGGTGCAGTGCAACCCCATTCAGGACCAATGATGGAAAAACCTTGTCACCGGAAGGCCCACAAACCCAAAGCCACTCAGTCTTGCTTGGGTTGAGCTGAAGCCCATTGTACCCCATCCAGACCCTTACAGCCTCCAGGCACTGGGTCAGGACATCCATGGCATCACTTAGGCGGCCAGGGGTGGAGATATAAAGCTGGGTATGGTCAGCATATTGATGATAACTCACCAAAAACTGTCAGATCACCTCCCCCAATGGCCTCATGTAGGTGTTAAATAGGAGAGGGGAGAGAACTGAGCCCTGAGGCACCCCACACAGTAGGGAATGTGGGCTGGACAACTCCCCCCTATAAACACCGACTGGAACTGACCCCAGAGGAAAGAGGAGAATGAGCACAACACTGTGCCACCCACCCCAACTCTCGAAGCCAGTCCAGAAGAATACCATGATCGATGGTATTGAAGGCCACTGAGAGGTCAAGGAGAGCAAGGATGGTCACAATTCCCCATCCCGCTCCTGTCAGAGGTCGTCTAAGAATGCAATCAATGCTGTCTCAGTCCCATAGCATGGACTGAACCCTGACTGAAAGGGGTCCAGGTAATCCGCTTCATCCAGGGTTCTCTGCAGCTACCATGTGACCACTGTCTCCACAAACTTCCCTAAAAAGGGGAGGTTGGAGACTGGACGAAAACTATCTAGGCTGGTTGGGTCAAGCAATGGCCCCTTGAGTTGAGGATGCACCACCGCCTCCTTAAGTGCTGGAGGGACCACTCCCTCTCTCAAAGAGGAATTAACCACTGCCCAGACCCAATCACATGTCTCCTCCCAGGCAGCTTTGACCAACCAGGAGGGGCATGGATCTAATACAGAAGTGGCCAAACTAGCAGCTGCAAGGGCACTGTCCACTTTCTCAGGTGCAACCAGATCAAACTCCACCTTCATAACCATGCCAGACTTAGCCCGCATAGCCTTCACTGGCCCTGCCTTAAGGCTGGAGTCCAACGAGGAGCTGATGCGAGGGACTTTACCTAATTTTGACTAATGCATTCTTGGTTTGACTGGGGATTGGTGTACCCCTACCTCAAGAAAACATTTTTGTACCTAAACATATTGGACAACCTTCAACTTGTCTTTCCCTTTTAGGGAAAGGGAAGGGAAGGTTTTAAGGGCAGATTGTTAAGACGATGGTTATACTGCATCTTCAGAGAATCCTGGAGGGAGCAGATTATCTGGAGATTTCTAGTCAGGTTTCAGGCCAAGGTTTTTGACCAAGATAGCATTGAATCTGCTTGTGGATGACTTCTGGCAGAAGCGGGTTGGTGACGGTGTGTTCATCCTAAATTGCCTTAAGCACTTGGTGGCTTTCATTACTATTGATTATAGTATCCTTCTGGACCGACTCAGGGGTTGGGAAGTGAGGGACAATGTGCTATAGTAGTTCTTCCTGCAGCACCAATTTCAACTGAAGTTAATAGCAGATGGATAAATCTAGCCCAAGGCCTCTTCTTTGTAGAGTTACTTTCTTTAGATACTTTCTTTTCAGATACTTTTCCTGCTCCTGTTTAACATCTATATGAAGCCACTTGGTAAGTTCATCTGACATTATCCTGATGCTACTCAGTGATATATCTCCACCCTGCGCTGACCAAATGATGCAGTTGAGTGCTTTCTCAATGACTGGAGGCTGTAGGGGTTTGAATGGGGAAGGCATCAACGGAGTGGCACTGAGTTTTACGGCCTCCTGAAGCCAGTGGTTTGCCATTTTGGTTCTGTTTGAGGTGGTACTACCCCAAACAGAACCAGTGCCCCAGTAGAAACAATCTGGGCATTCTCTTGGACTCATGGATCCTGTTAGAGGAGCAAGTGGCAGCCAGGGCCAGAAAAACTTTTGCATAGTTATATTTGTGGGCCAACTGAACCCTTTCTGCATTGGGAAGCACTACTTAGTTTGGTCATGCCTTGGTCACTTCCTGAGCAGATTACTTCAATCCATGGGCTAGTTCTTCAAGAACATCTGGAAGCTTCATCTTGTCTAGAATGTGGCAAGTAGTTATGGCGGTACTCTGGTATGTCCATGTTACACTCCTGATGTATGAGCTACACTTCCTTCCAGTGTGCTTATGGGGGCAATTCAAAGTGCAGGTTGTCACTATAAAGCCCTTCATGGCTCAGTTATTTGAGGGACCACCTTTCTCCAAATGTTTCTACATTCCACATTAGGTCCAACATAATGGGCATGCTCCAGATCCTATCTATCATCAAGTGTTATCTAATGAGACCTAGGAAGTGAGCCTTTTCTGTTGCAGCACATACTCTCTGGAACACCATACCTCTTGAGATCTGGTTGACTCAGTTTCTGCTGGCATTTTGTAAATCCTTAAATGTAGCTGTTTTTCCAGGTATGGGAGTTGGGAGATTAGCTGGGCTCTCAAGAAGGATGTTTATATATGATGATTGCTGTTGGCTACTATTGTATATCATCATCATCATCATCATCATCATCATCATCATCATCATCATCTTTTTGGTTATATTAAGTTTTAGTCTTATGCTAAATTAATTATGTAAATAGCAGGAAAATTAGGTTAATCAAACAACAGATCTCAAGAAATCTATTATTGGTGTTCACGTTCATGTGTCTAAAGAGGTCAGAATGTCAGTCTTGTTAATATTTTATACAGGTATGTTCTTAATGCTCAGATTAATATTTGGCCATGACATCTTGGCATTAGTCTCTGACTTTTCAAGGGGAGAATTTGATTCTACAATGTTTCAGGGTTTTTGTGCTCTACCTATCATCCATATTTATGATTTAAGTGTACTGAGTCCTCATCAGACATATTTTGTTTCTCCTTCTTCCCTCCAATGCTGGGTTTTTCATCATGAGTTTAAATACTTTTGAAGCATTTCAGCCACCAGCAAACATTGTTTTCTGGGGAAAATGTAAAATGTACATGAAATCAGAATGGAAGAGACCTTCTTTTCAGAGATCTTCAACCTTAACAGTAGTCATTGTTTTGGAATCGTGATCCATATTAAAAGTGAAAGAGGCATTCAAATTGAACTTAACTCCCAGTGACTGCATCCACAGAAATCTCTTTGATACTGATCAGAAGAATGATTTGTCATTATTCTTCACACATCCAAACTTATCAATAGCAGCTTGGTCCTGTCACCTGCTTCTGAATCCTTATTCTCTAAAACTATTTTTTCCCTTCCCTTCCCTTCCCTTCCCTTCCCTTCCCTTCCCTTCCCTTCCCTTCCCTTCCCTTCCCTTCCCTTCCCCCTTCCCTTCCCTTCCCTTCCCTTCCCTTCCCTTCCCTTCCCTTCCCTTCCCTTCCCCCTTCCCTTCCCTTCCCTTCCCTTCCCTTCAAAGATGATCAGGGAGTTGGAAAGTAAGTCCTAAAGGGTAGGACTGAAGTAATTTAGTGTCTAGCCTTAAAGAGAAGAGGTTGAGGAAGCACAGAGTATCACTCTAGAAGTCCAACAAGGCATACTGTATGAAGAGCACCGCCTATTCACTAGCATCCCCGAAGGCAGGAGATGGAATAATTATTTTAAGTTACAGAGGTACTGATTCCTTTGTAATAGTAAGGCAAACCTTCCATGTACTAGCATTTTGACAACCGAGCTAGGGACATAGGGGGAGTTAAACTCTCCAGTGTGTGTTTGAATACAGAAGGAGCCACCATTTTGTGTAGTTCTTTTGTTTGGAACCCTGCATGGAACAGTGTGTACGTATGTGTGTCAGTGATCTATTTGGGCCCTTTCCTGTTTATACAGCCATGTAAATAATGCCATGAACACACTATAGCATATTCCAGTAGCACACAAGATTATTATCACCCCTGGGATGGCAATTCCACGTAAGTGTTTGAAAGCATGAGGGAGGCAAAAAATATCAAACACTGAAGGACAACAAAGGTCATGAAGCAAAAAAGAAAGCCACACAGACTCCTGCTGGGTTCAAATGACCCACATAAGGCCCAGTGAATCAATTAGTACTTTGATCAGTCAATCCCTAAGCTTACTTCTGAAACTAATGTACCTGCCCAAATCCCTAAACCCAAACAAACCATGTGACCCAAAAAAGGCAAGACCAGGCAGCTTCTAGAATTTCCGATGACTGGACTTCAAATCCTTTCAGCCCGAACCAGCCAAATTAATGGCGAGCAGTTTTAGTAACTGTAATTCTACGCAGCGGCAGATACAAAGGTGCTTGTGACATATGATAAATACATGATATAAATTACACTGGGAAGTCCAGAAGTACTATTACGGTTCCATTTCCACTACTAGGCACTTTGGTTTACAGGAGAAGGACAACTGACCACCGGGCTTCCAAGGAGGCATCTGCCAGTGTGATGCCTGATCTTTATCAAAGCACTATCCAGACATTTACATGGATGCCTCATATACGTTGATATATTAGTCTTTTGGAAGGCCAATAGTATTTTGTTACATGTGTTCAATGGTCTTTCAAAAGATTAGTTCATCTGTCTCATAAAGTATAAAAAGAGCAGCCTATTGATTTTAATTAGAAAGGAGGTGTACTATGGTTCTCTCCCAAATGAGTGCATTGCTTCAGCACTTACCAACTCGAAATATTTGGGAGCTGGCTGATTTTGACAGAGACTCTGCTTGTTTCCCCTTCCAGTCCAGATCTGGAAGACTGGTAAACTTCTCTATCAGTTATACAGTCATCGGGAAGACTTGTGAACCCTTGTCCAAAATAGCTAGCTTGTCGTGCAGTAGAGGTGGGCAGGAAAAAGTGGAACAGAGTCGAGTTCTGGGAAGCTGCTCCCCCTCAACCTTTAGCTGGGCTATATTTTGATGTAAGACTTCCAATCTTACAAACGACTTGTACATCCCTCTTTAGAAACTCCCTGGTTAATAGTTCACAAAGCAAAGCACATCTGCACTGGTGATGCCACCCTTGGGCAACTTGAAAGTCAGGCTGTAGGTGAGATCGCTGAGTCTAGGGCCTAAATAGGAGCCTATTATTAATGATGAGCAGATGGATTTTCCAGGCTTTTTTCTATTCTGCAAAAAATATGGTTGGCCCTTCACTCCGAAATTCTGGGAACAAAAGTTCCAAATGGCTCTGAGACTCTTGGCATGTGTCTTGATAAAAAAAAAAAAAAAAAAATCTTACTAATGCTATTCATAGTGACTGTTTCTTTCTGGACTCTAGTATGCTGTTATGGGTTTTACAAAGATATGGTGATAATCTCTGGTACACAATCCAACCTATCTACCCTACCACTCTTTATTTTATCCATTCATCTTGCATGGCTTGGGAATTGACAAATATGGATGTGCAAGCATTTTAACGTAGAAATATTCCACTCACAAAACAGCTGCTGTGAGTGTTCCATGCTTTTCAAGCTCAACAAACCAGACAAAACCCAGACATAGAACCACCTAGATCTGAGAAAGGCCTTTTTATTGCTTCTTATGGGTAAAAACATGATGTTGCAGGAAGCCTTGTAGCAAATTACTATAATTAAGGCAGAGTCTTTTGGAAACATTTTCTCCCCATGTCTTGCATAACTGGGTTATGATACCATTTTTCAAAGCAAGAGAACTGCTTCATCTGTTCTCACAGTCTTTAACAATATCTGAAATGAGTGTGTTTCCATATTTTGTTTTGAGGTTAGAACACAACTTGGTCATTTTGAGTCGTTTGAGTGAATAGAATGCTGCACTTAGCTATTTCTGTGGTTGATAGTTTGATTACTGTTTATAACAATTTTACTAGCCGTCCTGTAACACAAAAATGTGATAGAAACAGTATTTTACAGTAAAATTCATCTCAATTCAGGTACTTCTGTCATCCCCAAATGCACATTTAAAAAGGCACACTGGATTGGCAGAAACTGATAAGTTGTTCTCCTGCTTTATTCCTTTTACCTATGCCATATATTTCAATTAGGTTTCCTTGTTATTTCAACTTTGGCATCTATGCAGTCAATGTCCAAATAATATCAGTTAAACTTTGTGGATATTTTATAAGATAATTACCTGAAGTTACATTTCAATCACTGAGGAAGAAGAAGAGGAACTTCATTAATTTAAAGGCCAAATTCAATCTGAAATTGACAGAACATGCAAGTAAGATGTGCTGTTTGTGATTAGAGGTTGGAATGCCACCGTACAGTATTTATTGCTCCTCAAATATTCAGATGATATCAAAACCCAGTAGTGAGCATGTGTTATACGTATTAAATTTTGAACTGTTATTTTAGCCAACAAACCTCAGCAAGGGAATTTTTAGCAGTCAAAATGATAAGTTTCAGTGTATCAAAATAGACAAGAATCAGATAACATTTGGCTAGTAGTAGATTTGACTGATTTGTATAAAGATGGAAATGACAAAGATACAATTCTATTGCTTAATTTGGAAAAAAATAACTAACCACCCAGAGTCCCCCACTGGGGAAGAGGGGCAGTAATATAAATCTAATAAAGGAAGGAAGGAAGGAAGGAAGGAAGGAAGGAAGGAAGGAAGGAAGGAAGGAAGGAAGGAAGGAAGGAAGGAAGGAATAGTGATTCATAAAATTTATAGGAAGAATCTGTATGTTATCTTAGCCAGGTTCATAAATATCTCCCACCCTAACTTCTGAAACAGTTTGTCTTTAGGTAAAATCTGAGCCCACTGGGATGAAAAAGGCTAACTAATTTATCATCTTTTAAAATTTATTTTAGACTTGTGCCATCAGGGATTATTAAAGTTAAAAATGACTGAGACGGATATGGTATATACTATTATTCTGTGAGCAAGAAATATAGTATACACCTTATCCATTTATACTTTACCTGGATTACATTTAAAATCCAGTCCCAACCCACAAAAGTGAGAAATATAAAATACTAAATAAAATAATGCTATAGTGATAAATTAAAATGAATCTCTGAATCCCAGTCAGTGGTCATCAGGCATCATAGAATTTCCCTGCTGTCCCCTATGTAATTGAATAAAAAAAATCATGTTATTGTTACTGATAATATTATAAAAACAATTGGGAAAAGATGAGGCAGTTTAATGAAGGGGAAAATCTCCCAATTTAAAGAAGGGGGAAAAATCAAGGAAGGGGGAAAGAGAGAGAAAGCACATAGCCATATAAATATGCCAATTCCTAATTTTTCCCTATAAACAAGATCATACGCAAATAAATACAAAGGAGTATGTAAGAGCCACAGACGAAGAGGCCTAACAAACTGAATACAAGCATGCCTTTTAATCTAGTATAGTAGCTTCATGATCTCTGCCTGCTCTATATGAAAAACGTCCTGCTTCATGGAGACGATTAAGGTACTGCATTCCTATTATATATCCCAGCACATGAAACCTAAATTAAATGCTTGTATCAATGCCATGAAAATAAATTGAATCAGTAGTAGAATGATGTCAGACTAAAAGTGGAGGTCTCACCCCAAAGCTTCTGCAAAATATCACTTGACAAAGATATCATCTGAGTAATTCCCCTCTTGGTGAAAGGTGAAGGGTCCGCTGCGCAAGCACCGAGTCAGGTCTCACCCTTTGGAGGGATGCCTCTTTCATGACATTTTCTTGGCAGACTGTAGCGGGGTGGTTTGCCATTGCCTTCCCCAGTCGTCACCTTCCCCAGCAAGCTGGGTCCTCATTTCACCGACCTCGGAAGGATGGAAGGCTGAGTTGACATAAATGCAATTCAAAACAGAGGGGTGGTAGCCTACCCTATACATTAGACTGGAAGAATGTAGGCATATGTGTGGGTGGAGGATTGCTAAACTTTAACAAGGATGCTACTTAAACAGAATGATATATTTGTCAGATTAGGAAATTCCTTTTCATGGTTGATGTTAATTTCCACACAGCTGCTTGAATGTCCTTGTTCCGGAGGCTATAAATGATGGGATTCAGAACGGGAGGCAAAACTGTATACAAAACAGCAGAAAGTAAGTCTACAGTGGGAGAAGAAAGAGATATTGGCCTCATGTATGAAAAAAAAGCTGTAAAGACAAATAAAGAAAAGACAACCAAGTGTGGAATACAAGTTGAGAAAACTTTCCATCTGCCTTCAACAGATGGAATCTTCAGCACAGCAGAAATAATATAGCCATAAGAAGCAGAAATGACTCCAGTAATAAATGAATCCAACACAAATGCAATTATCCAAATCAAAATGTGGTTAACTTTTGCATCACTGCAAGAATTTTTTAGTAACTGAGGAATATCACAGAAAAACTGCTCAATCTTGTTTTGCCCACAGAAGTTTAATTGGAAAGTCATGACAGTTTGAAGTGATGCATGTACCAGGGAACTGATCCAGGAAGCCACTGCCATTAGGTTGCACATATTCCAGGTCAGGATGAAACTATATTGTAAAGGATTGCAGATGGCAATGTACCGGTCATAAGCCATGATGGTAAGCAAGGCAATCTCAGAACCTGCACAAGTCAAAACTAAGAAAACCTGAGCAACACATGCAGGAAGAGAAATTACTTTGTTACCTGTCAGTGAAACTGCCATTGATTTGGGGACAGTGGTTGTGATGTAACAAATATCAGTCAGGGACAGGTTGACCAAAAAGAAATACATGGGGGTATGAAGGTGGTGGTTCAGGATTACAACAATCACAATCAGAAAATTTCCAATTAAAGCTATTAAGTAAATGGATAGAAACATGACAAAATGTAGAAGTTGTATATTACGGTCAGAAAAAAATCCCATGAGAAGAAATTCTGTCACGGTAGAGTGGTTGGACATAGTTCTTTCAATCACTCTGGACAAAAACAAATTATGACTGGAGGTTAGTAGGGGGAAAAGATGAGGACAGTAAATTGATATTCATAACAATTTAATGTCACACTGCAATTATAAATCTTTATTACATTCAAAAATGACTGCCAAAATACAGAATTTGGATATCATGTTCATCAGAATTACCCACCATAAAGATTTCTGAGGTTGTAAATTGATTATCCTTTAGATATATTTGCATCATTGTAGAAAAAAAGGGATTATAATAGATTACAAACCACAATTACTGGAGGAAATTTAGAAGGAGGAATTATAGCTATATATCATTATTAATGTTTTTATTATTTATTTGCAATGCTTTTAATTAGCAGTATTAGTACTTGTTATTTCTCTATAATTATAATTGGTTTTAATATAGATTTAATTGTCAAACATAATTTACTAATGCCAAAAGTAGGAGGAGACATTATTCAGGTTACGGGGATGGATGTTTGCTCATCCAACATATCTTTTCTTTTTTTCTATAATGATAGCTACTTAGATAGCTAGATTTGTTGTTGTTTATTCGTTTAGTCTCTTCCAACTCTTCCTGACATCATGGACCAGCCCACGCCAGAGCTTCCTGTCGGTCGTCAACACCTCCATCTCCCCCAGGGACAAGTCCATCACCTCTAGAATATCATTCATCCACCTTGCCCTTGGTCGGCCCCTCTTCCTTTTGCCTTCCACTCTCCCTAGCATCAACATCTTCTCCAGGCTGTCCTGTCTTCTCATTATGTTTCCAAAGTATTTCAGTTTGGCCTTTAATATTGTTCCCTCAAGTGAGCAGTCTGGCTTAATTTCTAGGAGGATGGACTGGTTTGATCTTTCTGCAGTCCAAGGCACTCTCAGAATTTTCCTCCAACACCACAGTTCAAAAGCATCGATCTTCCTTCTCTCGGCCTTCCTTATGGTCCAGCTCTCACAGCCATATGTTACTACGGGGAACACCATTGCTTTAACATAGCTAGATAGCTAGACAGATATACATTATAATAAAGTAATATAAATAGAATTCTGCAAAAATCTTCTGTACTTTAGAGTTCCAAGAAAACAACAAACTCTTACCAATTTGGCTAAAATAAACTATGCATGCAGATGAGGGTTTTTTAAATAAGAATATGTTTCTGTAATCCATCCAAACAAATAAAATCTGATCCTCCCTCCCTGTCTTCCTGCCTGCCTGCCTGTCTGCCTGCCTGCCTGCCTTCCTTTCTGCCATCCTTCCTTCCTTCCTTTTTGCAAGGGAAATTAATCTCTATTTCTCTGTATTCTAATTTGCTACTGTCAGGAGAATTCATGCAATTTAACTCTTACAGAATTGCCGGTGGATGTCTTTTACAGAGAGATATAGGATAGCAATAGGACAATGAGAAGGCAAAGGAGAACCAGAACTGGAAACAGGACCAGTACTCCTTTTTTATTATAGTCAATGACCAGTTCATAACACTTTACATACATAAAACTGATACTAATTAACCAATTAGGTAAACAAATTAATTTTAAAAATCCACACATCTTACATCTCACATTAAAAAAAAAAATTCTACAAATCCTCCTGATTTTAGATATGCATATATTCTGTAAAACTTTGGCCAACCTGTCAAGCTCATCAACATTCAGTGTGATGACTGTTAAAAAGAAAAGCAGAGTATTGCAAGCTGAACATCAGAATTACCTATCTCAGTTTTGTATCAAATTATTATTAGATAATATTATGAGATTTCTAATATATTTTATTCAAACAATAAGAAATCCAGTTGATCACATATTGTATCATGAGAAAGCAAACTTCAAATATTTGCCATCCTTTCTTTAGTATCATATTACTTGGATTCAAAATGTAAGTAATTTATTCCAGCTAATAATTTTGTGACCTTTTACCTAAGCCCAGAAATATGTAGTCTTTATTTCAGGAGTAAAACAATATAACCATAGTTCATCTTATAATATTCTGGGTGAATTATAAATAGCCAACACGTGGCAATGTGTTAATAACTGGTGTTCTACATACCTGGAATAAATGAAAGAGAATTGTACTTACCTTTCACTTCTTTGGCCGAGTAGATGACTCTGCCAATCTGTCTAAATATAGATCCTGTGTAGATGTTTCTGCTTTGCAGAATGAAATGATGTCATCTCTGTTTTCTGTAATATTCCAAGGAATCGGTCCTTTGGGACCACGGTAAATCCCATGTTAATGTAGAAAATTTAAATTTCCCTTTCCTTCCATTTATATTGGAAGACTGGTTGTTAAGACATAATATTTAACAGATGGCTGCAGGTTGGTGTTCTTTTAATATCTCCTTTATCCAGAGAGATTCCCTCAGCCACTGCTATTGTGCCATGTCTGCTCCTTCAGAGTAAGTGGCAGCTGTTTCCAGGAAGACCTTTGCACAGGTTTATCTACTTTACCAGTTGCACCCATTCCAGGACCAGGAGGCCCATCAGATAATCACTTATACCTGGTCACCTCATGATTGTATTGTATTGTTGTAATATCCTTGACATGGGGCTGCCCTTGAAAACTAGCCAGAGACGACAGCCAGTCCAGAATTCAGTGGTGCAGCCTATTATGGGGGGTTGGGTCATGTTCTCATGACCCCACTGTTCTATGAGCTATAGTAGTTACCAGTTGGCTTCCAGGTACAATTAAAGATGTGAGTTATCAACTAGAAAAGTCTTAATGGCATAGGGCCTGGCCCTCTGAGGGGTCACTTAGCCAAATGTTTCTGCCTGTCTGGTGAGATGAGGCAGGATGGTTATGCTCCAGGTGTCGTTGACTAAACAGTGTCATCTTACAAGAGACAATAAACATGCCTTGTCTGTTGCGGTGCAAGCCATCAGCAACGATATCCTCCCAAGAGATTCATATAGTTCCCACCCTAATGAGATTTAGAAAATAATTAAAATCTTGGTTGTTCTCCCAGACCTGGGGATAGGGTGGTTGTGGCGTCTCTTATAGCCTGATATTTTTTACTGGTTTCAGATTGGTCTTCTGTTCACCTACATTCTTCTTATATGCTTTTTTTTTTAACTTGTATACAACCGAGAGTTGCTAGGGAGTCAGGTGGCCCTGAAATTTAAATAAACAAATAAGTAATATTTTATGAGTAAGATTGGCTCAGTGATCAGGACCGTCCCAATTAAGTGTACTACTAAATGCAGTCTTCCTAGAGTATTGCACCTATAGTGATGTTCATTTTACTACACTGGAACTGGTATGCATAATATAAAAAGGTAGCTCAGAAAGAGACTCTATCTTACCGGGGCAACGGTAATTAATATTTTGTTCTTCTTGTTGTTTATTCATTCAGACGCTTCCGACTCTTTGTGATTACATGGACCAGCCCACGCCAGAGCTTCCTGTCAGTCGTCAACACCCCCAGCTCCCCCAGGGACGGGTCCGTCACCTCTAAAATATCATCCATCCACCTTGCCCTTGGTTGGCCCCTCTTCCTTTTGCCCTCCACTCTTCCTAGCATCAGCATCTTCTCCAGGCTGTCCTGTCTTCTCATTATGTGGCCAAAGTATTTCAGTTTTGCCTTGAATATCATTCCCTCAAGTGAGCAGTCTGGCTTGATTTCCTGGAGGATGGACTGGTTTGATCTTCTGGCAGTCCAAGGCACTCTCAGAATTTTTCTCCAACACCACAGTTCAAAAGCATCCATCTTCCTTCTCTCAGCCTTCCTTATGGTCCAGCTCTCGCAGCCATATGTTACTACGGGGAATACCATTGCTTTAACAAGGTGGACCTTTGTTGTCAGTGTGATGTCTCTGCTCTTAACTATTTTATCGAGATTTGATATTGCTCTTCTCCAAAGGATTAAGTGTCTTCTGATTTCCTGACTGCAGTCAGCATCTGCAGTAATCTTCGCCCCTAGAAATACAAAGTCTTTCACTGCTTCTACATTTTCTCCCTCTATTTGCCAGTTATCGATCAAGCTGGTTGCCATAATCTTGGTTTTTTTGAGGTTTAGTTGCAAGCCAGTTTTGCACTTTCTTCTTTCACCTTCATCATAAGGCTCCTCAGTTCCTCTTCACTTTCCGCCATCAAAGTGGTATCATCTGCATATCTGAGATTGTTAATGTTTCTTCCAGCGATTTTAACTCCAGCCTTGGATTCCTCAAGCCCAGCATGTTGCATGATGTGTTCTGCGTACAAGTTGAATAGGTATGGTGAGACTATACAGCCCTGCCGTACTCCTTTCCCAATCTTAAACGGGTCCGTTGTTCCGTGGTCTGTTCTTACTGTTGCTACTTGGTCGTTATAGAGATTCTTCAGAAGGCAGACAAGATGACTTGGTATCCCCATAATGCTAAGAACATGCCATGATTTGTTATGGTCCACACAGTCAAAGGTTTTAGAATAGTTAATAAAACAGAAATAGATGTTTTTCTGAAACTCCCTGGCTTTTTCCATTATCCAGTGGATATTGGCAATTTGGTCCCTAGTTCCTCTGCCTTTTCTAAACCCAGCTTGTACATCAGGCAATTCTCACTCCATGACTTGCTGAAGTCTACCTTGCAGGATCTTGAGCATTACCTTACTGGCATGTGAAATGAGTGCCACTGTTAGATAGTTTGAACATTCTTTCGTGTTTCCCTTTTTTGGTATGGGGATGTAAGTTGATTTTTTCCAATCTGATGGCCATTCCTGTGTTTTTCCAATTTGCTGGCATATAGAATGCATTACCTTGACAGCATCATCTTGCAAGATTTTGAACAGTTCAGCTGGGATGCCATCATCTCCTGCTGCCTTGTTATTAGCAATGCTTCTTAAGGCCCATTCAACCTCACTCTTCAGGATGTCTGGCTCTAGCTCACTGACCACACCGTCAAAGCTATCCCCGATATTGTTATCCTTCCTATGCACATCTTCCGTATATTCCTGCCACCTTTTCTTGATCTCTTCTTCTTCTGTTAGGTCCTTGCGATCTTTGTTTTAAATCATACCCATTTTGGCCTGGAATTTACCTCCAATGTTTCTAATTTTCTGGAAGAGGTCTCTTGTCCTTCCTATTCTATTGTCTTCTTCCACTTCCGCGCATTGCTTGTTTAAAAATAATTCCTTATCTCTTCTGGCTAACCTCTGGAATTTTGCATTTAATTGGGCATATCTCCCCCTATCACTGTTGCCTTTTGCTTTCCTTCTTTCTTGGGCTACTTCTAGTGCCTCAGCAGACAGCCACTTTGCCTTCTTGGTTTTCTTTTTCTTTGGGATGTATTTTGTTGCCACCTCCTGAACAATGTTGCGAACTTCTGTCCAGAGTTCTTCCGGCACCCTATCTACTAAGTCCAGTCCCTTAAATTGATTCTTTATCTCCACTGCATATTCCTGAGTGATATTAGTAAGCTCATATCTAGCTGATCTGTGGGTCTTCCCTAATCTCTTTAGTCTGATCCTAAATTGTGCAAGAAAAAGTTTGTGACAGAACTACAGTCAGCTCCAGGTCTTGTTTTTACCAACTGTATAGATGACCTCACCTTTGGCTGCAAAGGATGTAGTCAATCTGATTTCGGTGTTGTCCCTCTGGTGAAGTCCATGTATAAAGCCGTCTCTTAGGTTGTTGGAAGAGAGTGTTTGTTATGCAGAGTGAGTTGTCTTGGCAAAATTCTATCAGCCTATGTCCTGCTTCATTTTGTTCTCCCAGGCCATGCTTACCAGGTGTCACTTGACTGCCCACCTTAGCATTCCAGTCTCCCGTGATGAAAATAACATCTCTTTTAGGCATGTTGTCCAGTAGGTACTTCAGATCCTCATAGAACTGCTCTACTTCAGCTTCTTCAGCATCTGTGGTTGGGGCATATATTTGGATCACTGTGATGTTAGATGGCTTGCCCTGAATTCGAATTGAGATCATTGTATCGTTTTTTGGATTTTATCCAAGCACTGCTTTAGCCACTTTACTATTAATTATGAAGGCTACTCCATTTCTTCTGTGGTCCTCTTGTCCACAGTAGTAGATCTGGTGGTCATTTGATGTGAAGTGGCCCATTCCAGTCCATTTCAGTTCACTGATGCCCAAAATGTCTATGTTTAATCTTGACATCTCACCAATAACCACATCCAATTTGCCCTGGCTCATAGATCTTACATTTCACGTTCCAATGGCGTGTTGATCCTTAGAACATCGGATTCGCCGTTCACCACCAGCACCGTCGGCCGCTAGCCATCCTTTCGTCTTTGAGCTAGCTGCGTCATCACGTCTGGGGCTAGTTGAACTCATCCTCTGTTCCTCCCCAGTAGCATTTTGACCATCTTCCGACCTGGGGGTCTCATCTTCCGATGGTATACCGACATATCTCTGGTTGTACTGATCCATTTAGTTTTCACGGCAAGAATACTGGGGTGGGTTGCCATTACCTTCCCCAGGGATCACATTTAGTCTGATCTCTGTCATGACCTTCCCGTCTTGGGTGGCCCTTCATGGTTTAGCTCATGGCATCATTGAGGTGCTCAAGCTCCAGCACCATGACAAGGTAACAATCCTTTGCTGAAGCTCCAAGCCTCTAAGGCAGCTTTAACAGCAAAAGCCTCCATTTCCCAAACAAGCCAGCGCCTCTCCGTCTCAGAAAACTTACAGGAAATATAAGTGAAAGGCTTCAAAATCCGCCAGAATCCTTTTGCAACAAAATAGCTCCAATAGGAAAATCAGAGGCATCCACCTGAACAACGAATGGAAGGTTGGGTCAGGGTGGGAGAGGATGGGCTCCTCAGTAAAAAGAGCCTTCAGCCGATCAAAAGCAGCCTGACATGCAGGAGTCCAATTGAGCACGACCCCCAGTTTCTTAACCTTGCGGGTTTCCCCCACCCACTTTGTGTGCAATAAATCAGTTAAGGGTAGGGCAATTTCACCGAATTCCCTGACAAAGACCTGTAAAAATTGGTGAACCCCAGGAAACTTTGAAGTTGACACCTGGTTCAGGGTCACTCCCAACTAAGCACTGCCTGAACCTTAACAGGATCCATTTCAATGCCCTTATCGGAAATCCTGTAACCAAGGTAATCCAAGCAAGATTTATGGAACTCACATTTAGAAAGTGTCATGAATAAGGATGGCAAGCAGGGGGCTCCCACCCAGACTGTCAAGCGCATGCGTAGCACTGAGGAACTGTTCAGCCATTCAAAGAGACACAGATCGGGTCCGCCTTAACCTTTGGGGTTTATATGGCTGGGTTTTTCCCATGCTTCCTCAGTTTGTTAGGATTCTTGTTAAGTACTAGTAATAAATATTAGAGACCAAGTCATTGTCTCAGTGTGTTTCCTGGTAGTCAGGACAGAAAGCTTAGCATAAAGCTTGGCATTTCTAAGCTTGGTTAGAACCTGTTTAAGAAGCCGTTTGTGCTCTTCCGAATATTTAGTATAAATGAGGACAACATCTAAATACACCAAAAGACCCTTAAACAAGTGGTCATGTAAAACTTCATTAATCAGCTGCATGAAAACCCCCAGAACCTCTGCTAGACCAAAAGGGACAACCTTATACTGGAAAGAACCCAATGGGCAATTGAAAGCCATTTTCCATTAATCCCCATCCCAAATGCGGATTCGGTAATAGGCTTCGCGGAGGTCCAATTTCGAGAAAACTCTGCCAGTGGACAGATGTGCGAGGATATCCTTGATGAGAGGCAGAGGGTACTTGTTGGAGAGGGAGGTGGAATTTAACCCACAGTCTTCTGTGCACAGTCTGAGGCTGCCATCCTTCTTCTCCCGGAACAACACGGGAGCCCCAACCGGCGAGTTTGCAGGCTCAATGAAGCCACAAGCTAGGTGTTTATTAATGAACTCCCGTAATGCGGTGAGTTCTTTCTTGGTCATTGGGTAAATCTTTGGCTTTGGCAAGGGGACATCAGGAAGAAGTTCGATGGAGCAGTCCATCTTGCAATGGGGGGGCAATTGGTCGGCTTCCTCCTCCCCAGAAACATCAGAAAAGTCTGTGTATGTATCTGGCAGATCTTCTAAGAGGAAGGGGGAAGCTGGAGAATCGACAATCTCTGCTCGCCCCGCCATCATAGCCAGGGAACGTCCCAGCAGAGGAGCTTGATAGAAGCCATCCTCAAAGGTAATAGAGCAGGACTTCCAATTGATATAGGGATTGTGAGAGGTGAACCATGGAATCCCTAATACCAATAAAGGATTACCCACTGGGTTACGATGAACTCAATGAGTTCGAAGTGCGACCCCATACGTAAAGCAACCTCCCCAGTAAATTGAGTGGCCGCCCCCCCCTGCCATGGAGCCATCCAGCTGCTGAAAAATCAGTGGCTTTGGAAGAGGGAAGCAGGGCAAATCCAATGCCTTGACCAAGTCAGGATGGATCAAACACCTGGAACAGCCGGAGTCTAGTAACGCCCAGACCTCTACGGACTTGGATTGAAATCCTAATTCAATTTTGACAGTGAGGATAGGGCAATCAGCAGTCACCATGTTGGTTTTGCACCCAGTTTCCACCACTTGCCCCACAGCGCCATTTAAGGCAGGTGGAAATCGTTTTCTGCCAGCTGTTCCAGAGCGGCCAAAGCGTCGCCCGGTGTGTAGGCATCATCATCATCCATAGTCGCCAGTGCTCCCGCCAGCCGATGAGGAAGGTTGAGCGGTTCCTTTGGTGTGTTTTGTGGCAATTTAGACAGACGATCCGTTGTCTTAGCCTTGGGCAGTCTACGGCGGGGTGACCCGGTTTTCCACAGGTGATGCACTGCCCATGAAGAAATTGGTGTTGCCTCTTGGTATCCCATCTAGAGCTTGATTGTAAGACCGGTGCCTTCATAGTGGTGGCAGGCCTGTCCTCTTTGGTGGCCATCATAAAGGTGCGCTGGGCATGTCCAACTTTACCAGCGAGGCAGATCCAATCTCCGACAGCTGGACATACCAGTCTGCAGCCCTGCCCTTCAATTCCGTGGCCACCGCCAAAATATGTTCTTCTTCTGACGAAAAGAGGTGGCCATGCTGTCTCATGTAACTGGCGGCATTGGTGAGGAAGAAAGACAAATTAGCTGGGTCACCATCAAACTTGACTGGGAAGTCCTGGGGAGTTCCTCCATCATGTGGGACCCCCCCCAGATGGACGATTCGGGGGCCCCAATACTGGAGTGAATCCCCGCGGACCTGATGGAAAGTCGCATGGTTGGCTTCTTGGTACTGACGCCTGTGACGGGGAAGTCGGGAAGCTGGGCGGCCCCATGGGTGCGGGACCTCGGACGATTCTTATGAGGTCCCCAAAGGCAGCCGATATAGATCACAGTAAGTGTTCCATCGACTCTATTTTGGATTCCAGGACCCTGATCCTGTCGCATGTGGCAGAATCCTCCAGCCCTGGTCCCTCGGGTGGCAGGCCTCCTGACACATCTGGGTGCACCTACCTCGGAGTGTCGGGCCAGCACAGCTTCCACATGGATCGGGATGTGCCGGGTCGGGAGTCCATCAGTGCATCCCAGAAAATCGTTCCTGCCCCATCACATCGGTCTCTGGTGGCTTTTTCGATCCCGGGCTAGAGCTGAAGTCCCCCGACTGGGGTGTGGTGTGGGTTGGGAGAGGGCTCGGATCCCTGCTCGGGAACGTCGACTCGGGCAGCTGTCCTGTCACCTCCTCAAAGTCCATAGGATCCTTACCCCCTTCTGCCATTGCTAGTTCCGCTTTTGCATGAAAAAATTCCGGGTAAAGAGTAGCGAGGTTGGTTTGAACAAAGATTCTGAGCTTTATGTAGCGATTGCCTTAATCCAAATAAAACTCTCAGACTCAAAATCACAATTCAGGTTCTGAGTTTATTTAGAAGAGTGCAAACAGGTAAAAAGCTGAGAATGAGAAAAGCGCGCCTAAACTCAAACTAAATAGCATTGTTTCAAACATCAGCCCACCCACCCACCCGCATCCAGTACAACCCCACATTCCCAGGTGCTCCTAACGAGCTCCGCCGATCAACGGGTAAAAAGACCTTGACATTTAAGAGATAGCCCAAACACATTCCTCCCTGGCACAGTCCAGCACTCTCCCGTACAAGGTTTCTCAGCAGCACCCTCCCAGCCAGAGACACGTATCAGCACTTTGGCAAGCGAACCGTTACGATGGAGAAACATCGCAACGGTGGACATGACACAGCCTGGAGAAGATGCTGATGCTAGGGAGAGTGGAAGGCAAAAGGAAGAGGGGCTGACCGTGGGCAAGATGGATGGATGATATTCTAGAGGTGATGGATTTGTCCCTGGGGGAGCTGGGGGTGTTGACGACCGACAGGAAGCTCTGGCATGGGCTGGTCCATGAAGTCACGACGAGTCGGAAGCGACAATGAATAAACAACAACAAAAGTTGATATAGTGTGACTGCACATCGTATATAATTTTCAGTTCCTAAAAGCATTTGAAACTCCATCAGCACACAGTATCTTTCTCGAAGTGATTTTAGTTCACTACTGTATTTTCACTATCAGGGAATTACTTTTTCTTATAAACTAATGAGGGTAAGAAGATGTTGACAAAATATTGTTACTAATATTGCAAAGCATTTTGACTTACTTGGTTGTTTGTGCATTTCTTATTTACTAATATCTTCACTGATCTCTTTTTCACAGAGAATATAATGATGTTTAGCAAAACCATAGGGTTTAATTTTTTTCTCTGCTATGTATTTGCATATCCTTTTCCTATAAAGTCTGAAAGAAATGAAATGAATCAATCCAGTCTGGCAGAATTTCTTCTGATGGGATTTTCCAGTGACAATGATCTGCAAATTATGCATTTTGTAATGTTTTTCTTCATTTACTTAACAGCCATAATGGGAAATGCCCTTCTTGTTATCACGGTGGCCCTGAACTGCTCCCTTCACACTCCAATGTATTTCTTTTTAGTCAACTTGTCACTTTCAGACATTTGCTTCATCTCAACCACCATCCCCAAATCCATGGCCACTTCCTTAACAGATAACAAAGTGATTACCTTTGCTGAATGTGTAGCCCAAGTCTTCTCAATTTTCACCCTTGCAGGTTCTGAGCTTGCCTTGCTCACCATCATGGCTTATGACCGTTATGTGGCCATCTGCCATCCCCTGCGATACAATCTCATCCTGAACTGGGACGCTTGTATGCAAATAGCAGCTGCTTCCTGGCTCACCTCTATGATCCATGCATTGCTACAAACTGTAATTGTGTTTCACTGGAAATTTTGCAGGTCATATAGGATTGAGCAGTTTTTCTGTGATGTCCCCCAGTTACAGAAAATGTCCTGTAGTGATACAAGAATTAGTCAAATTATGATTTTAGTTGTAGGGATTATAGTAGACTCATTTTGCAGTGGGATCATTTTTGTTTCCTATGGCTACATCTTCTCTGCTGTGCTAAAAGTTCCATCAGTTCAAGGCAGATATAAAGCTTTCTCAACATGTACTCCCCACCTGACGGTTTTTACATTCCACCTGCTACAATATAATACAACATTCCAACTGTTGAGAAAGTGGCAAGAACAAGGTTACAGAAAGGTCTGGTTTACAGGAAAATCGACAGGATATCCCAAATCCATATCCATACCAACCAAGCATTTTTCGCTTTTCATTTGTTTAGTCAGCAAGCCTTGAGTTACAGTCATGGGTCACCAGGGGGTCATGTCCCCCTTCTCTGGTACAGAGGCCCTGAGTTTGCAGTTTCAGCCCCTTAGTAAGCTACTCACATTTAATTCCCAAGCATTAGGCTAAGCACTGAAGCCCCTCTGAAGCCATTTGTGCTAGGCCAAACTGTTTTATTTCTTCTTTTCCCCTTCAAGAGTTGATCTGGTAAATTATTCCAGCTGTTAAAACATGCTAGGAGCAATGGAGGTCCTTAGGGGTATATGGATTCTAATCAGGAATTCATAGAGGTGGGTGGATAGGCATAGTTCTCTTTGCCAGGGTGAGAAAGTGACCAGTGAAGTTTGGTCATTTCAGAACCTCATCTGCCCATTCCAGTAGCTGGAAGTGTTTATGGGAAGTGCCAAGGGAGATCACAAAGGGAAGCAGCATAGCCATTTTTCTTTACCATTCGTAGTGAAAGTATTAGGTATGAAGGTATCCTTCATGGAGCTCCTGTGAAGAATTTGGTGGCTGATTGTCTTTCAGAGCTTGGAAGAGAACTGCATTCCAACCCTTCTCTGTTAATTCCGCATATATAGGGACAGAAGCAGGAAATGTGGACTGCTACCTTAACTATTCTTATGGACGCCTGCTCTAAAAGCAAAACATGTTTCCCCTCCCCCACCCAAAAGGGTATCAGTTATCAAACAAACTTCCTTATTGACTCTGTAAGAGAAAAATTAAACTTACCGCAATGTCTAATTCATGGTAACTTAAAATTCATCTGTATTCATTTATATTAATATATTTCCACAACGGTGAAGGGAGGGGAAAGAAGGATGTTGGCAAAAAATAAAATATATTATCTGTGACTTAAGAAGATGGCAGTTGTTCCCAACCACTAAACCTTTAACTTGGACTAATTGTTCTTTGTCAACTTATCTTACCCGTTTAGGTAACTTTCAGGGATAATGTCAGAACTATTTTAATGGGTTCTAAGGCATCTGATTCTCAGAGAGCCACAAGGTTCATTATAGGATTTCTAATGCGACATAGAACTTTTATGGGACAGAGATTTGGGCATGGAATTCAAAAGACCTAATCTGGAGGCCATCTAGAACACCTTTCTGAGGAACGTTCTGGATCTACCTCAGAGTGTCCCTGTTCCACGTTTAATCTCTATCAGATTTTACTTGGACTTCTTAAAATATTTCAAGAAATGTGATCGTCTTCCATTGGAACATTTTGTAATATCTTATCATTGGTATTACTGTGGGAAATTATTCTGATGGTTATTATGCAGCAATACTAGTGAATCTTACGCTTTGGGTCAGGGAAAAAGGTCTATGGCTGGCTCTTTGAGCAGGATACCAGGAAAGATGCTCATTTAATTCAGTGTTGTTGTTGTTGTTGTTGTTGTTTATCCTTAGAATATGATGATAAATGACAGATAGATAGCAGATGATAATCAGTCCCTTTCTTGTTTTGTAATTTAAAGTTTCAATTCAGCATGAGAATTCTGATCAATCTCCAGAGAGTGACTCCTTGAAGCACAATAGAAAACAAGGGTGACATAATTATTGTTTCTTTCAATTCTTCTTAGGAGTTAGAATCTATAAAATGGTGGAAAATCACCGGTGAATTTGTATTGTCACCTTTCAGGCATAATTCAACATAGCAAGAAAAAGTGTGGTGAGTAGAACACTTAAGCAAAGACCGCAATTCCTATGTGCCCAGGATTTTAGCTATGAAATCACTGTGCAATATTTCTTGCAGGAAGACCATAATGTCTAATGCCATAAAAATCCCCTCTTGGACTGAACGTGATTTTTATCTAGGGTGGTAGAACCCTGCTACTTTTCACAGATGTAGTGATCAGCTTTAAGATCTGAGGTATGGTCCTACTAAAGAAGTTCTTCATCCCTGTTAAAATACATATATGATCTGTAGCGTATGTGTTTGTTTTCAAGCATTACAATTCATTATGTCTGATGATCAGAGGAATAAACTGGTATAAATATGGCTTTATTAAGAAAAATATGTCAGCTACATCATCACTCATGATGTCATGATTTTTTGATTGATTTATTAATTGTTTATTTATTTTCTATCCCACCTTTATTGTTTTTATAAATAACTCATGGCGGCGAACATACCTAATACACCTTCCTCCTCCTCTTTTCCCCACAACAACAACCCTGTGAAGTGAGTTGGGCTGAGAGAGAGGGACTGGCCCAAGATCACCCAGCTGGCTTTCATGCCTAAGGTGGGATTAGAGCTCACAGTCTCCTGGTTTCTAGCCTGTTGCCTTAACCACTAGACCAAACTGTCTGTCTGTCTGTCTGTCTGTCTGTCTCTCCCTCTCTCTGTATATATACAGTATGTATCTATAATACTAGAGAATAACTCTTTGTAAGTATTCAAAAGTACTTCTATTGTTTAGTTTTTTACAGTTTTTTCTCCAAAATTGACTCAGTAAGCATATCATAAAGATCTGATTATATTTTCAAATATGTGATTAATTTGACCCAGACCATATATGGGCCTATTAAGTCATTATCTTCTTTATGCTGCAATTGGATGCCCACTTACATAGCTGTGGGCTCCACTGAATTCAGGGAATGTACATCACACAGATATATGTGTAAAGTTCAGGAGGACTGTAAAATAATACTCAGTAAAAGTGTACATGTGTGTGTATGCCTGTGCAGTACAGGATGGCAATACTATATACAGTTTAGCTTAAGAAAACTTATCTTTTAATAGAAATGTCTAAATTCATAAGCTTAATCTGTCTCTTCCCCCCAAACGTAGCTGTAAATATTTCTTGTCGAATTATGGTTAATTCAATTAATTATTTAATTCATTAATTATTTTGAGGAAGCTGAGAATACTTAGAGAAAGTTATTGTTTGGAAATCATATATTCATTCATTTTCTTTCTTGTATGCAGTTTGTTTTGTTTTGATATCATAAAAACCTGCATTATTTATTCACACAGGGAAAATGGAGAGAGAGAGAGAGAGACAGAAAGAGTACATTTTGCTGTAAATATGTGTATTTTAGTGTATATATTTAGTATGGTCATCACTAGAAAAAAAGAATCTTTCTTACAAACCAGCCATAGCTTCCATTTCTTTTTCATTTTGCCATTACTATGGTTTCTGTAAAACACCTTTCTTCTCAATGTAATCCACTTTGAGAGAGGTAGATTTGATATAGGTAAAGGTAGTCGGCGTTTCTCTGTAGACACTTCCGTGGTCATGTGGCCGGCACAACTACACAGAATGCTGTTACCTGCCCGCTGAAGCGGTACCTATTCATCTACTCACATTTGCATGTTTTTGAACTGCTAGGTTGGCAGAAGAGATTTGATATACCTTGACATATATCATGTAGAAAGGGCAAAAAATGTTGGGTAAAGGTTTTTAACAGTACCAGGTGCCCTTTTGCATTCTAAGAATGGGTAACCTTGACACCTGTATATATTTCAAACAATGTGATAATAATAATTTAATAGTACATGTATATCAATATTACCATGAATAATTATCTACCCATATTTATTTCCTCTACTAGTTGCCTATGATCATCTCTTTCTGTCCAAAAGGAGTCCAAGAAACTCAATGGCCAACCAATCCACTGTGACAGAATTCCTTCTGATGGGATTTTCTGATGACTGTGATATGCAAATTCTGTATTTTGTAATGTTTCTTGTCATTTACGTACTAGCCTTAACTGGGAATTTTCTTCTGGTGGTAGCTGTGATCCTAAATCACCACCTTCATGCTCCCATGTACTTCTTTTTGGCAAATTTGTCATTCTCTGATGTTTGCTTTCTTTCAACTCTGATCCCTAAAGCCATGGCCATTTCTCTGACAAACAACAGGCTGATCTCCTATGCTGGATGTGCTGCTCAGGTCTTCTCAGTTTTCACCTTTGGAGGTTCTGAGCTTGCCTTGCTCACCATCATGGCTTATGACCGTTATGTGGCCATCTGCCATCCTTTGCAATATAGGCTAATCCTGAACTGGGATGCTTGTATGCAAATAGCAGCTGCTTCCTGGCTTACCAGTATGATCCATGCATTGCTCCAAACTGTAATTGTGTTTCAATGGAAATTTTGCAGGTCATATAGGATTGAGCAGTTTTTCTGTGATATCCCCCAGTTACAGAAAATTTCCTGTAGTGATACAAGAATTAGTCAAATTCTGATTTTAGTGGTAGGGATTTTCATTGACTCATTTTGCTGTGGGTTCATTTTTGCTTCCTATGGCTACATCTTCTCTGCTGTGCTAAAAGTTCCATCGGTTCAAGGCAGATATAGAGCTTTCTCAACATGTACTCCGCACCTGATGGTTTTTTCTTTATTTCTGAGCTCTGCTGTGTTTGCTTACGTGAGGCCCCAAAGTCTTTCCTCCCATACTTTGGACTTGCTCTCCGCTGTGCTCTACACAGTTTTGCCCCCACTGCTCAATCCCTTCATTTATAGCTTCAGGAGCAAGGACGTCCAAAAGGGTGTGCGGGGAATGCTTAAAAAGTAAAAGTGCATGTTTTATCTATGTAGTGTTTTTTTTTTTTACTTTATTTATAAGCTTTATTCATATAGCATACAGTTCTCTCACATAAGCTCTCCATATTGAAGCAATCTTTGTTTAAATGGGTCTTCCAAATGCTTAGAAATATTACTTACAGTTTATATGATGGAATGGGCCCTTTTTTGATATGGCACAGAATTGTCCCACCGCAGTAATATTTGCTTTAATGGTTTTGGGAAGTTAAATTTGGTTTAAACGTGCTAGATTATGCTGAATTCAATATTGACAATTTGGAATTTATCAAGGTCTGAAGAACTTTGGATTTATTGTAATTGTTGTGTTTTTAAGATGATAATTCTGTTACGATGGAAAGAACATGTCATACTGGACATGCAAAGTTGCACTGATGGTATGTGTTTGCTCTCTGCTTATGAATTGATTGTCTGTGGGCAGACTGGAAAGACCGAACTATATTAATCTACAGTATGTGATTGAGTTTAAAAGCTGGGTTAAAAACTGAGCTGCTTCTTTATGTGATTTTTATTATTAATATTTTCAAAGGGGTAGTATTTTTATGTTTTATGTATTAAAGTGCACACATAAACACACTTGATCTTAGCCGAAAGGCCAGGAAACAATACAAATAAACCTTTTTTTTTAAAAAAAAGAGGAAATTCCTTAGGTTGAGGCAGTTGGAAGAAGCTGAGAAGTCAAGAGTTCATTCAAGTAGCTTTTCAAGTTCATAAGCTGACTTTCTCTCCCTATTAACTTTTATTCTTCATTTGAGAGGTAATCTATATCCAGTTCTTTGACTGCCATAATTTTTGAAGGGTGTCTAATATGTTTCTAAACTTAGGTATTCTGTAGACTTCACTGATAGACTGCATTACCAGGTGACCATTTTGCTTCTGAAACCAATCATATCAAATTGATTGATATTTTGTAATATATGCATCAGTTCAAGGCAGATAAAAAGCTTTCTCAACATGTACTCCCCACCTGACAGTTTTTTCTTTATTTCTGAGCTCTGCTGTGTTTGCTTACATGGGGCTCCAAAGTCTTTCCTCCCATACTTTGGACTTGCCCTCTGCTGTGCTCTACACAGTTTTGCCCCCACTGCTCAATCCTCTCATTTATAGCTTCAGGAGCAAGGACGTCCAAAAGGCTGTGTGGGGAATGCTTAAAAAGTAAAAGTGCAAGTTATATCTATGTAGGGTTTTTTTATTTACTTTATTTCTAGCTTTATTCATATAGCATACAGTTCTCTCACATAAGCTCTCCATATTGAAGCAATCATTGTTTAAATGGGTCTTCCAAATGCTTAGAAATAATACTTACAGTTTATATGATGGAATGGGCACTTAAAGATATGGCACAGAATTGTCCCACCACAGTAATATTTGCTTTAATGGTTTTGGGAAGAGAAATTTGGTTTAAATGTGCTAGATTATGCTGAATTCAATATTGACAATTTGGAATTTATCAAGGTGTGAAGAACTTTGGATTTATTGTAATGGTTGTGTTTTTAAGAAGATAATTCTGCTACAATGGAAAGAACATGTCATACTGGACTTGCAAAGTTGGACTGATGGTATGTGTTTGCTCTCTGCTTATGAATTGATTCTCTATGGACAGACCAGAACAACCATCTATCCATCTATTGTGCCTCTCATCATTGGCTTTTTGACAACCTGGGTGTGCAAACCTAACAGTTGTCTTGTGGTCTCATCTATGAAATTAGCAGTCACTCATGAGTCAACAAGAGCAGAGGATTGCATTTTCTGGCCTGAGTCTAAACAAAGAATAACAGGAACAATAAAGCCTGCTTGCCTGCTGTCAGCCATCAAGGCTGCCCTTAATTGTCTGAGGGACTCCTTCAAAGCTCTAGGGAGAGGGGCCTGTGAAGTTTCCCAGTGCTGCAGTCTTGAAGTACATTGGATGCTTGCTTGCTACATGGCCACAGTGTGCCACAGTGCATACATTTCTCCATTTCTCTTCTGGTTGGACAGAGATCATTTTATTGCTCTAATTTGCATGGGTTCTTCTGCACTGGATTCTGAGTAAGCCACAGGTTGGGGAGGGCTATGGGATAAGAGCTCTGTATTTCCCTTGTTAAATCCTGATCTTTTGCATTTTTTTCCCTAGTTTCTTTTGAGCCGCTCTAATGTTATTTGGTATGGCCACACCTAAAAGTGATACTTCCTTTTATTCTAGTGAGTAACATCTTCTCATAGCACTCTCAGTTAAAAATTAAGATTTTAGGCCAAAACAGTATAAAAATCAGGGTATTAGAATAAAATTAAGACAAGAATAGGTTTATGTTTGTTATCATCATCATCATCTAAAAAAACCCAGACAAATAGCTGTCGAAATACCATCTCTCACTACTGTCTCTCTCTGCAAGCATTGCTGTTTATTGTAACTAAATGTTGTGAGATAAAATAATTCTAATGTTTGTCAGCTGTTTTGACAATGCCATTGTGTTAGCTCCAAATGCTCCAATAATTATAAGGGAAATATTTACTTATTTAGTCCATAATCTCTGATTTCCATTGTGAAATCCTGTTATCTTACAGCCTTTCCACACCTATTAGTAATACTTGGCTTTCTTCAACTACTGTGATCTCCAGCACATTGTGTTCTTGATGTCAGTCCATTCGAATTTGGAAATACTTTATTTTCTTTTTTTTAACATGGCCATTGTGGATCATGTCTGCTTCAATTGCAACAAACCAAATCATATTTTTTTCTTGGTAAATACAATCTTTCTTGCTTTTGTAGTATAGGGCATGCTGTATTGCCATAACCATTTGTGTCTTGCATTATAAAGCAAATTGTCCAATCAGCAATATATGCTGAATAATATTGCAAGAACAGCTTACATATGAATGCTTTTAATTGTATTACCACCACCAATATTCTATTTTAAAATAATTCTAACTGGAGTTGCATATTTGGCATTCATTTTCTTTTTTACATGGGCATACAGATATTGTTTGCTTCTAAAACACCCACACTCTTTCACTTTCTTCCATTTTCAGTGGTGTGATTTTAGTGCCATTCCATAATTCAATTCCATCTGAGTACTAATTTCCCCTCTTTTTTTTACTGCCAGAGTTGCAAATGAATATGAATATTATGGAATTATCAGTAATTAACTTTCTTATCTCCGTTAACTGATTGATAGAATAAGGGGGAGAAAAAAATTCAAGTACTGACTCCTATTTTCAAATACTCATGATAAAGTTTCAGTTTTTTTAATGTGTGCTTATAAAATAAAATCTAGGAAGAATTTATATCCATTTACCAGAAGTAAATCAGATGGAAGTTATTTACACTTATATTTGATTAGTTAGGTAAAGGTAAAGGTTTCCCTTGACATTAAGTCCAGTCGTGTCCGACTCTAGGGGGCGGTGCTCATCTCCGTTTCAAAGCCGAAGAGCCAGCGTTTGGCCATAGACATTTTCGTGGTCATGTGGCCGGCATGACTACATGGAACAGCGTTACCTGCCTGCCGAAGCGGTACCTATTAATCTACTCACATTTGCATGTTTTTGAACTGCTAGGTTGGCAGGAGCTGGGACTAGCAACGGGGGCTCACCCCGTCACACAGATTCGAACCACCGACCTTCTGATCAGCAAGCTCAACAGCTCAGTGGTTTAACATGCAGTGCCACCGCATCCCTATTTGATTAGTTAGGTATGTGCAAAATATCGAAAAATATTATTTTTAGTTGTTTGTGAGAAACAAAAATGAAGAAACAAGTCAGAAAAGATGATTTGTAAGATGCTGAAAGATCATTTTAGAGGTGTCCTTGAGACCATTCGGTATGTCCTCAGTTTTATTATTATTATTATTATTATAATTATTGCTGTTTCTACTGAGGGATGACATCTTGCAATGACGGTAGTAATAATAATAATAATAATAATTCCTCATTGTAATGCAATACACACACACACAGTATTTGTGTCCGTGTGTGTTTGTGTGTGTTTGTGTGTTTGTATGCCTATTCTACTTTCATGAATGTAACTCTATACATCAACCCCAAAGACATTAATAAAGAGATTATTTCTACTGTTACGAAGGCGGCCTGTTTTGCTAAATTCCCACCACTATCTCTTTCACAGCGAGTATAATAAAATTTAGTAAGCCCTTAGATCATTTGATTTTGTATCCTAACTGTATTCTCCTTTCTTTTCCTCAGAATGTCTCAAATAAATGAAATAAATGAAATGGCCAATCAATCCGGTCTGGCAGAATTCCTTCTGATGGGATTTTCTGACGACCCTGTTGTTCAAATTATGCATTTTGTGATGTTTTTCTTCATTTACTTAACAGCCATAATGGGAAATGCCCTCCTTGTTATCACTGTGGCCCTGAACTGCTCCCTTCACACTCCAATGTATTTCTTTTTAGTCAACTTGTCACTTTCAGACATTTGCTTCATCTCAACCACCATCCCCAAATCCTTGGCCACTTCCTTAACAGATAACAAGTGATTACCTTTGCTGAATGTGTAGCCCAAGTCTTCCCAATTTTAAGCCTTGCAGGTTCTGAGCTTGCCTTGCTCACCATCATGGCTTATGACCATTATGTGGCCATCTGCCATCCCCTGCAATACAGTCTAATCCTGAACTGGGACGCTTGTATGCAAATGGCAGCTTCTTCCTGGCTCACCTGTATGATCCATGCATTGCTAGAAACTGTAATTGTATTTCAGTGGAAATTCTGCAGGTCGTATAGGATTGAGCAATTTTCCTGTGATGTCCCTCAGTTACAGAAGATTTCTTGGACTGATACAAGTACTAGTCAAACACTGATTTTTGTGATCGCAAGTATAATTAGCTCATTTTGTTGTGGCATTATTTTTGTTTCTTATGGCTACATCTTCTCAGCTGTGCTAAAGATTTGATCCATTCAAGGTAGATACAGAGCTTTCTCAACCTGCATCCCCCACCTGATTGTATTTTCTTTATTTCTCGGTACTGCATTGTTTTCTAACATGAGACCAAAAGGTCCTTCTTCACAAATTGTAGATTTGCTTTCTGCTGTTTTTTACACAGTTTTGCCACCATTACTGAATCCTATTATTTATAGCTTCAGGAACAAGAACATGAAAGAAGCCATGTGGAAAATAGGGACAAAAATTGTTTATTTCCCTTCTTTAAAAATAAAATGATTGTATAGGCTGTATTTTGCATACGTAAGTTATACACTCTAGTTATGAAATTTTTTTGTTCTTCTTGTGATTCATTTAGCATGATTTTGCACTTCCCACTGCAACTTCCTCTCATGTTCCTGCTAATATTTTCAGGAACCTTTGAAGCTTTTTATAAGGGATGTTAAGGTGTATGTTTGCTGGTGTTCAGGAACAATTTCTGTGAAGTGACCAACTTCCATTACTTTTTTTTCTTTTTTTCAGTCCTCTGTTCTATCTGTGGTTTAGAATCCTAATAGCCACGCATATGCAAGTCATGGCATGATGCCTTTAGTAGCCTAAAGTGATCCTCTCTATCATTACTTCACTTTTTCTTTATTTTTCCCTCCATAATATATCCATATTCTGATAAATTTGCATATTGTACTGCATATGTATTTGCTCAGATAATCTGCCCATATTCTAGAGACTATTGTACATAACATGCAAATATGTCCATTATACTGACTATATTTGAATTTATTTTTACTAATATATTTATTTGTATCCTGTCTGCTCTTTAATAGCCCAAGATACTGTATTTTATTACGCCTATCTTTTTTTTTTAACTAAGAGAAACAAAACTATTCAATTTGCTATATGTTGAGGGATTTATATTATTTCATTTCTTTACTGAATATGGATTTTTACCTGGATCTATCCATTTCTAATCCAACTCTCAACAGCACCTTATTTCCTCTCAAATGATTAAAAAAAAAAAGATGGTATGAATTGGTCTCTTGCTTGTTAGTCCAGTTGCATATACATTTAGCATATCTTGATGATTTTTTTTTTTAAATATTTATTTATTCAATTTCTATAGCCGCCCATCTCAGCAAGTGACTCTGGGCGGCTTACAATGATAAAAACCATAAAAAAAATAAACAATTACAATTAAAATAGTCACAATACAAAATAAGTATACATGGCTGTCAAGTAAAAAATGTAAGATGTTAATACAACCTGATCTCTGGGGGGAGAATATTACCATTATTCTCGGCCATTACCACACTCGGGGGCCCAGGCCCGGGCACATAACCAGGTCTTCACAGTCTTATGAAAGGCCAACAGGATCGGGGACATCCTGATCTCTGGGGGGAGAATATTCCAGAGGGCAGGTACTACAGCTGAAAAGCCAAGCCCTCAAGTCTCCGCCAACCGACATCATTCTTTGGCTGATGGGATCCATGCATGCCCAATCTACCAGATCAAATTGGATGGGTAGAGACGGCTGGGAGAAGGCAGTCCATTAGGTAACCTGGTCCCAAGCCATGAAGGGCTTTAAAGCAGCTTGAATTGCACCCAGAAGCACACCGGCAACTAAGGCAGCACCCATAGCAGCGGTGTTACATGTGTTGAATATCTGACTCCACTTACTACCCATCAGCTGCATTCTGTACCAGCTGAAGCTTCCAAACACCCCTCAAGGGCAGCCCCATGTAGAGCACATTGCAGAAATCCTGATGGGAGGTCACGAGGGCATGAGTGACAGTGAGCAGTGCCTCCCGGTCCAGGAATGGGCACAACTGGAGCACAACCCGAAGGTGTGCAAGGCCTCCTAGTAATGGCTGCCACCTGCTCTTCCAGCAGGAGCCATGAGTTTACAAGGACCCCCAGATTGCGCCCTGGGTCTGTCTGGTACAGTGCAACCCCATTCAGGACCAAAGATGGAAAAACCTTGTCACTGGAAGGCCCACAAACCCAAAGCCACTCAGTCTTGCTTGGGTTATGCTGAAGCCCATTGCACCCGATCCAGACCCTTACAGCCTCCAGGCACTGGGTCAGGACATCCATGGCATCACTTAGGCAGCCAGGGGTGGAGATATAAAGCTGGGTATGGTCAGCATATTGATGATACCTCACCCCAAACTGTCAGATCACCTCCCCCAATGGCCTCATGTAGATGTTAAATAGGAGAGGGGAGAGAACCGAGCCCTGAGGCACCCCACACAGTAGGGAATGTGGGCTGGACAACTCCCCCCTATAAACACCGACTGGAACTGACCCCAGAGGAAAGAGGAGAACGAGCACAACACTGTGCCACCCACCCCAACTCTCGAAGCCAGTCCAGAAGAATACCATGATTGATGGTATTGCAGGCCACTGAGAGGTCAAGAAGAGCAAGCTACCCTTCCCTTCCCTTCCCTTCCCTTCCCTTCCCTTCCCTTCCCTTCCCTTCCTTTCCTTTCCTTTTCTTTTCTTTCCTTTCCTTTCCTTTCCTTTCCTTTCCCTTCCCTTCCCTTCCCTTCCCTTCCCTTCCCTTCCCTTCCCTTCCCTTCCCTTCCCTTCCTTTCCTTTCCTTTCCTTTCCTTTCCTTTCCTTTTGTTTCCCTTCCCTTCCCTTCCCTTCCCTTCCCTTCCCTTCCCTTCCCTTCCCTTCCCTTCCCTTCCCTTCCCTTCCCTTCCTTTCCTTTCCTTTCCTTTCCTTTTCTTTCCCTTACCTTACCTTACCTTACCTTACCTTACCTTACCTTACCTTACCTTACCTTACCTTACCTTACCTTACCTTACCTTACCTTACCTTACCTTACCTTACCTTACCTTACCTTACCTTACCTTACCTTACCTTACCTTACCTTACCTTACCTTACCTTACCTTACCTTACCTTACCTTCAAAGATGATCAGGGAGTTGGAAAGTAAGTCCTAAAGGGTAGGACTGAAGTAATTTAGTGTTTAGCCTTAAAGAGAAGAGGTTGAGGAAGCACAGAGTATCACTCTAGAAGTCCAACAAGGCATACTGCGTGAAGAGCACCGCCTATTCACTAGCATCCCCAAAGGCAGGAGATGGAATAATTATTTTAAGTTATAGAGGTACTGATTCCTTGTAATAGTAAGGCAAACCTTCCATGTACAAGCATTTTGGCAACCGAGCTAGGGACATAGGGGGAGTTAAACTCTCCAGTGTGTGTTTGAATACAGAAGGAGCCACCATTTTGTGGAGTTGTTTTCTTTGGAACCCTGCATGGAACAGTGTGTACGTATGTGTGTCAGTGATCTATTTGGGCCCTTTCCTGTTTATACAGCCATGTAAAAAATGCCATGAACACACTATAGCAAATTCCAGTAGCACACAAGATTATTATCACCCCTGGGATGGCAATTCCACGTAAGTGTTTGAAAGCATGAGGGAGGCAAAAAATATCAAACACGGAAGGACAACAAAGGTCATGAAGCAAAAAAGAAAGCCACACAGACTCCTGCTGGGTTCAATTGACCCACATAAGGCCCAGTGAATCAATTAGTACTTTGATCAGTCAATCCCTAAGCTTACTTCTGAAACTACTGTACCTGCCCAAATCCCTAAACCCAAACAAATCATGTGACTCAAAAAAGGCAAGACCAGGCAGCTTCTAGAATTTCAGATGACTGGACTTCAAATCCTTTCAGCCCGAACCAGCCAAATAATGGCAAGCAGTTTTAGTTACTGTAATTCTACCCAGCGGCAGATACAAAGGTGCTTGTGACATACGATAAATACATGATATAAATTACACTGGGAAGTCCAGAAGTACTATTAGGGTTCCATTTCCACTACTAGGCACTTTGGTTTACAGGAGAAGGACAACTGACCACCGGGCTTCCAAGGAGGCATCTGCCAGTGTGATGCCTGATCTTTATCAAAGCACTGTCCAGGCATTTACATGGATGCCTCATATACGTTGATATATTAGTCTTTTGGAAGGCCAATAGGTATTTTGTTACATGTGTTCAATGGTCTTTCAAAGGATGAGTTCATCTGTCTGATAAAGTATAAAAAGAGCAGCCTATTGATTTTAATTTGAAAGGAGGTGTACTATCGTTCTCTCCCAAATGAGCGCATTGCTTCAGCACTTACCAACTTGAAATATTTGGGAGCTGGCTGATATTGACAGAGACTCTGCTTGTTTCCCCTTCCAGTCCAGATCCGGAAGACTGGTAAACTTCTCTATCAGTTATACAGTATCTGGAAGACTTGTAAACCATTGTCCAAAGATAGCTTAGCTTGTCATGCAGTAGAGGTGGGCAGGAAAAAGTGGAACAGAGTAGAGTTCTGGGAAGCTGCTCCTCCTCCCCCTCAACCTTTAGCTGGGCTATATTTTGATGTAAGACTTCCAATCTTACAAACGACTTGTACATCCCTCTTTAGAAACTCCCTGGATAATAGTTCACAAAGCAAAGCACACTGAACTCCTCAAATATTCAGATGATATCAAAACCCAGTAGTGAGCATTTGTTATACATATTAAATTTTCAACTGTTGTTTTAGCCAACAAAGCTCAGCAAGTGAATTTTTAGCAGTCAAAATGCTATGTTTGAGTTTATCAAAATAGACATGAATCAGATAACATTTGGCTAGTAGTAGATTCGACTGATTTGTATAAAGATGGAAAGGACAAAGATACAATTCTATTGCTTAAAGTGGAAAAAAATAACTAACCACCCAGAGTCCTCCACTGGGGAAGAGGGGCGGTAATATAAATCTAATAAATAAATAAAAAGTGATCCATAAAATTTATAGGAAGAATCTGTATGTTATCTTAGCCAGGTTCATAAATACCTCCCACCCTAACTTCTGTGACCGTTTGTCTTTAGGTAAAATCTGAGCCCACTGGGATGAAAAAGGCTAACTAATTTCTCATCTTTTAAAATTTATTTTAGACTTGTGCCATCAGGTATTATTAAAGTTAAAAATGACTGAGACGGATATGGTATATACTATTCTTCTGTGAGCAAGAAAAATAGTATACACCTTATCCATTTATACTTTACCTAGATTACATTTAAAATCCAGTACCCACCCACAAAAGTGAGAAATATAAAATACTAAATAAAATAATGCTATAGTGATAAATTAAAATGAATCTCTAAATCCCAGCCAGTGGTCATCAGGCAACATAGAATTTCTCTGATGTCCCCTATGTAAATGAATAAACGAATCAGGTTATTGTTACTGATAATATTATAAAAACAAAGGGGAAAAGGTGAGGCAGTTTAATGAAGGGGAAAATCTCCCAATTTAAAGAAAGGGGGAAAATCAAGGAAGGGGGAAAGAGAGAGAAAGCACATAGCCATATAAATATGCCAATTCCTAATTTTTATCTATAAACAAGATCATACAAAAATAAATACAAATGTGTATGCAAGAACCAAAGAAGAAGAGGCCTAACAAACCAAATACAAGCATGCCTTTTAATCTAGTATAGTAGCTTAATGATCTCTGCCTGCTCTATATGAAAAATGTCCTGCTTCATGGAGACAATTAATGTACTGCATTCCTATTATATATCCCAGCACATGAAACCTGAATTAAATGCTTGTATCTATGCCATGAAAATAAAATGAAACAGTAGTAGAATGATGTCAGACTAAAAGTGGAGGTCTCACCCCAAAGCTTCTGCAAAAGATCACTTGAGGAAGATATCTCCTGAATAATTCCCCTCTGGGTGAAAGGTGAAGGGTCCGCTGTGCAAGCACCGAGTCAGGTCTCACCCTTTGGAGGGATGCCTCTTTCATGACATTTTATTGGCAGACTGTAGCAGGGTGGTTTTCCATTGCCTTTCCCAGTCGTCACCTTCCCCAGCAAGCTGGGTCCTCATTTCACCGACATCGGAAGGATGGAATGCTGAGTTGACATAAATGCAATTCAAAACAGAGGGGTGGTAGCCTACCCTATACATTAGACCGGAAGAATGTAGGCATATGTGTGGGTGGAGGATTGCTAAAATTTAACAAGGATGTTACTTTAACAGAATGATATGTTTGTCAGATTAGGAAATTCCTTTTCACGGTTGATGTTAATTTCCACACAGCTGCTTGAATGTCCTTGTTCCGGAGGCTATAAATGATGGGATTCAGAACGGGAGGCAAAACTGTATACAAAACAGCAGAAAGTAAGTCTACAGTGGGAGAAGAAAGAGATATTGGCCTCATGTATGAAAAAAAAGCTGTAAAGACAAATAAAGAAAAGACAACCAAGTGTGGAATACAAGTTGAGAAAACTTTCCATCTGCCTTCAACAGATGGAATCTTCAGCACAGCAGAAATAATAAAGCCATAAGAAGCAGAAATGACTCCAGTAGTAAATGAACCCAACACTAATCCAATTATCCCGATCAAAATGTGGTTAACTTTTGTATCACTGCAAGAAATCTTTAGTAACTGAGGAATATCACAGAAAAACTGCTCAATCTTGTTTTGCCCACAGAAGTTTAATTGGAAAGTCATGACAGTTTGAAGTGATGCATGTACCAGGGAACTGATCCAGGAAGCCACTGCCATTAGGTTGCACATATTCCAGTTCAGGATGAAACTATATTGTAAAGGATTACAGATGGCAATGTACCGGTCATAAGCCATGATGGTAAGCAAGGCAGTCTCAGAACCTGCACAAGTCAAAACTAAGAAAACCTGAGCAACACATGCAGGGAGAAGAATTACTTTGTTATCTGTCAGTGAAACTGCCATTGATTTGGGGACAGTGGTTGTGATGTAACAAATATCAGTCAGGGACAGGTTGACCAAAAAGAAATACATGGGGGTATGAAGGTGGTGGTTCAGGATCACAACAATCACAATCAGAAAATTTCCAATTAAAGCTATTAAGTAAATGGATAGAAACATGACAAAATGTAGAAGTTGTATATCACGGTCAGAAAAAAATCCCATGAGAAGAAATTCTGTCACGGTAGATTGGTTGGACATAGTTCTTTCAATCACTTTGGGCAAAAACAAATTATGATTGGAGGTTAGTAGGGGGAAAAGATGAGGACAGTGAATTGATATTCATATCAATTTATTGCCACACTGCAATTATAAATCTTTATTACATTCAAAAATGACTGCCAAAATACAGAATTTGGATATCATGTTCATCAGAATTTCCTATCAGAAAGATTTCTGAGGTTGTAAATTGATTATCCTTTAGATATATTTGCATCATTGTAGAAAAAAAGGGATTATAATAGATTACAAACCACAATTACTGGAGGAAATTTAGAAGGAGGAATTATAGCTATATATCATTATTATTGCTTTTATTATTATTTATTTGCAATGCTTTTAATTAGCAGTATTAGTACTTGTTATTTATCTATAATTATAATTGGTTTTAATATAGATTTAATTGTCAAACATAATTTACTAATGCCAAAAGTAGGAGGAGATATTATTCAGATCAGGGGGATGGATGTTTGCTCATCCAACATATCTTTTCTTTTTTTCTATAATGATAGCTACTTAGATAGCGAGATAGCTAGACGGATATACATTAGAATAAAGTAATTTAAATAGAATTCTGCAAAAAAAATTCTGTCCTTTAGGGTTCCAAGGAAAAAACAAACTCTTACCAATTTGGCTAAAATAAACTATGCATGCAGATGAAGGTTTTTTAAATAAGAATATGTTTCTGTAATCCATCCAAACAAATAAAATCTGATCCTCCCTCCCTGTCTTCCTGCCTGTCTTCCTGCCTGCCTGCCTTCCTTCCTTTTTGCAAGGGAAAATAATCTCTATTTCTCTGTATTCTAATTTGCTACTGTCAGGAGAATTCATGCAATTTAACTCGTACAGAATTCCCGGTGGATGTCTTTTAAAGAGAGATATAGGATAGCAATAGGACAATGAGAAGGCAAAGGAGAACCAGAACTGGAAACAGGACGAGTACTCTTTTTTTTATTATAGTCAATGACCAGTTCATAACACTTTACCTACATAAAACTGATACTAATCAACCAATTAGGTAAACAAATTAATTTTTAAAAAATCCACACATCTTACATCTAACATGAAAAAACAAAATTCTACAAATCCTCCTGACTTTAGATATGCATATATTCTGTAAAACTTTGGCCAACCTGTCAAGCTCATCAACATTCAGTGTGATGACTGTTAAAAAGAAAAGCAGAGTATTGCAAGCTGAACATCATAATTACCTATCTCAGTTTTGTATCAAATTATTATTAGATAATATTATGAGATTTCTAATATTTTTTGTTCAAACAATAAGAAATCCAGTTGATCACATATTGTATCATGAGAAAGCAAACTTCAAATATTTGCCATCCTTTCTTTAGTATCATATTACTTGGATTCAAAATGTTAGTAATTTATTCCAGCTAATAATTTTGTGACCTTTTACCTAAGCCCAGAAATATGTAGTCTTTATTTCAGGAGTAAAACAATATAAAAATAGTTCATCTTATAATATTCTGTGTGAATTATAAATGGCCAACACTTGGCAATGTGTTAATAACGGGTGTTCTACATACCTCGAATAAATGAAAGAGAATTGTACTTACCTTTCACTTCTTTTGCCGAGTAGATGACTCTGCCAATCTGTCTAAATATAGATGCTGTGTAGATGTTTCTGCTTTGCAGAATGAAATGATGTCATCTCTGTTTTCTGTAACATTTGAAGGAATTGCTCCTTTGGGACCACTGTAAATCCCATGTTAATGTAGAAAAAATAACTTTCCCTTTCTTTCCTTTTATATTGGAAGACTGGTTGTTAAGACATAATATTTAACAGATGGCTGCAGGTTGGTGTTCTTTTAATATCTCCTTTATCCAGAGAGATTCCCTCAGCCACTGCTATTGTGCCATGTCTGCTCCTTCAGAGTAAGTGGCAGCTATTTCCAGGAAGACCTTTGCACAGGTTTATCTACTTTACCAGTTGCACCCATTCCAGCATCAGGAGGCCCATCAGATAATCACTTATACTTGGTCACCTCATGATTGTATTGTATTGTTGTAATACCCTTGACATGGGGCTGCCTTGAAAACTAGCCAGAGACTACAGCCAGTCCAGAATTCAGTGGCGCAGCCTATTATGGGGGGTTGGGTCCTGTTCTCATGACCTCACTGTTCTATGAACTATAGTATTTACCAGTTGGCTTCCAGGTACAATTAAAGAGGTGAGTTATCAACTAGAAAAGTCTTAATGGCATAGGGCCTGGCTATCTGAGGGATCACTTAGTCAAGTGTTTCTGCCTGTCTGGTGAGATGAGGCAGGGTGGTTATGCTCCAGGTGCAATTGACTAAACAGTGTCATCTTACCAGACACAATAAACATGCCTTGTCTATTGCAGTGCAAGCCATCTGCAATGATATCCTCCGAAGAGATTCATACAGGTCCCACCCTAATGAGATTTAGAAAATAATTAAAATCTTGGTTGTTCTCCCAGAGCTGAGGATAGGGTGGTTGTGGCGTCTCTTATAGCTTGATATTTTTTACTGGTTTCAGACTGGTCTTCTGTTCACCTATGTTCTTATTATATGCAATTTTTTTAACCTGTATAACACCCAGAGTTACTAAGGAGTCAGGTGGCCCTGAAATTTAAATAAACAAAAGAGTAATATTGTATGAGTAAGATTGGTTCAGTGATCAGGACTGTCCATCTTAAGTGTACTACTAAATGCAATCTTGCTAGAGTATTGCACCTATGGTGATGTTCATTTTACTACACTGGAACTGGTATGCATAATATAAAAAGGTAGCTCAGAAAAAGACTGAATCTTACTGGGGCAATGGTAATTAATATTTGCTTACCAATAATCAGTCACTATATAGACAGGATAATTCTGGATCCTGGGCTCATGTTATTGTAGCATTTCTTATTCTTGCTGCAAAAGAGAAATCCTGTATATTAGACCAATTTATGCTAATTATTCCCATTCTCACTCAGCTGGATGATAGAACTGACTCTAAATATGTCAACATTAGTTTAACTAATCCAAGCTGTGTTCTATAAATACATTTTTGTGATCTGTACTAAGCCCAAGGAGGAGCATGGGAAAACTATTTCAGGGAGATCAACAGTCGTTTTGTTAATGCTTTAGATCTAGAAACATAAAGAAATAGAATTGGTCATTTAAGAGAATTAACAGATCGGCTTTAGATAAGTTGGCCCAAAGTCGAATGTAAATACAGAATGTGTGCATTACTATTTTTTTTTTAATTTTAGCCTATATTTTTAATATTCATTACTACCATGGCAGCCATAGGACTGTCCCAGATTATTCAGGACCCAACTCGAGACAGTGGCCTCACTCCAGACTTGATTTTCCTGTCGGAGCAGTGGCAATGTGATCTGAGTGGAGATTTAGATCTATCCCCGTTGTCATGGTCAGACCATGCCCTGGTGGCCCTGAGATTCTCTTCTGCTGTCCCCCTCTGCAGGGAGGTGAGACCCATTTATTAGTCTGTCCCCGGCAACTGATGGACCCAGTAGGGTTCCAGAGGGGGCTGGGGGTTATACCCAGGGATCTGCTGCACAGTCCAGTGGAGGTCATGGCTGCAACCTGGAATAGGGAGGTGGCCAGAGCCTTGGACAGGATTGCCCCTATGCAGCCTCTCTTGCCCAACTCTACTCAACAATTCCTGTGGTTTATGGAGGAATTGCAGGTTTTGAAGAGTGTTAAGAGATGCCCAGAGAGCTACTGGCAGAAGACAACGACTGAATCTGACCAAACTCCAGCTAGAGCCACTATTAAGTCCTACCTTGTGGTGATAAGAGCAGTGAAACTTCAATATTTCTCTGCTCTTATTGTGTCCACATAATGCCCCCTGATGGCCCTGTTTAAAATTACTACATCTTTATTAGGTAAGGGGGGGTTATTCTCCCACCTACTGGGCCATGTGGAGGAGTTTTCTGAACATCTGCAGGATAAAATCACTCAGATTCATTCCAAGTTGGACTCTAAGCATGTGGCACAGTCTGAGGAGATGCCGAGGGAATGTACTTACCCGGTTATCTGGGAACAGTTTGATCCGAGGAAGTGGACAGGATCCTCTGGATTGTAAATGCCAGATGTTATCTAGACCCATGCCCTACCTGGCTTGTGATGGCGCCCCAGGAGGTGACACGTGGTTTGGTCCAGGCGATGGTTAATATATTCTTGACAGAGGGGGTGTTTCCGGCAGACGCACTGGTACACCCCCTCCTCAAGAAACCATCACTGGACCCTACGGTTCTGGACAATTTTCCCCTTTTTGGGGAAGGTGGTTTTGAAAGTGGTGGTGTTATAACTTCAGAGGATTCTGGTTGAAATGGATTATCTAGAGCCCTTTCACTCAGGTTTCAGGCTGCATATGTGACAGAGACTGCACTGGTCATGCTTATGGATGATCTCTGGCAGGATCGGGATGAAGGGAATGCATCCATCCTGGCTCTTCTTGACCTCTCAGCAGCTTTCAATGCCTGACCATGGTATCCTTTTGGGGCAGCTCAGGGACTTGTGGGTGGGTGGCGTGGTTTTGCAATGGTTCACCTCCTTCCTCAGGGCTGGTCCCAGTTGGTGGTGATAGGAGATGAGAGATCCAACCCTCGACCTCTGCTGTGCCACAGGGTTTGCTTCTCTCTACACTCCTTTTCAACATCTACATGAAACCACTGGGTCAGATCATCCATCACAACAGGATGAGGTACCATCAATACGCTGATGACACTCAGTTATATATCTCCATACCAGGTGAGGTAAGTGATGCAATGGCTGCCCTTTCTCAGTGCCTGGTGGCTGTGGAGGTCTGGATGGGGAACAACAAGCTTCAGCTCAACCGTGGTAAGATGGAATGGCTGTGGGTTGACGGCTCCTCAGTATCCAGCAAGTTGTTGTCTTTAGTTCTGGATGGGGTGGCACTGCCCCATTCAGAACCAGTACGGAACTTGGGGGTCCTCCTGGACTCATGACACCTGCTTGAAGAGCAGGTGGCAGTCGTGGCTATGTGGGCATTTGCAGAACTTCATGTTGTCTGCCAGTTATGGCCTTTGCTAATTGAGATGCCCTCTGGACAGTCACTCATGCCCTGGTCAACTCCCATATAGACTATTGCAATATGCTACCCCTGAAGCATATCCAGAAGCTTCAGCTAGTCCAGAATGCAGCCTCACGGGCAGTGATGCATGCCCCAAGATTGGCACATATGACAACACTGCTGCACAAGCTGCACAGGGTACTGGTTTGCTTCCAGGTCCAATTCAAAGTGATGGTTATCACCTTTAAAGCCCTTAAAGGCATGCGAACAGGCTACCTGAGAGACCATCTCATCCCCATAACATTGACCCATCCAACCTGGTCAGGCAAAGAGGGCATGCTACAGATCCCATCAGCACGGGAGTTTCACTTGGTGGGGTCCAGGAGGCAAGCCTTCTCTGCAGTGGTGACAGTCCTTTGGAACATTCTGCCTCCTGAGGTGAGGCATGCCCCTTTGCTCCCGACCTGCCAGAAGGATTTGAAGACCTGGTTCTGCTGCCTCACCTGAGATGGGAAGGGAAACAGCTCTTCCTGGGGGTGGCTGGTGGCATAGAGTTCTCCCTACCAAATGTAAATTCTCCCACATGGATTTCAAATTTATTTATTATTTTAGTATTTTGAATGTTGTCTTTATATGTTGAGGTTTTAAATGGATAATTTTATTGTAAACTGCCCAGAGTCCCCCTCTTTGGGGGAAGATGGGTGGTTATTGAAATCCAGAAAATAAATAAATAAGCAAATAAATAAATAAATAAATAAATACTATTGATACCTATGATATTGGGCCTTGCACCTATCAATCACTACCAGGCCTTGCAACAACTGCTTTATTGGTTTATGCTGGGGTATTTTCTTGTGTGTAGAATGGTATGTGTGGCACCAACTGTCCTAAATTCTTTTCTATCTACTCCTCACTTCCAATATGTTGGAGTCTGGAATGTCAATAACATTCCAAAGTAGTCCTGACCTACTTTGAAGGCCTGACAATATGTACATCCTTTTCAACCATTCCACCCTTTCAAGGAGCTGTTCTAGCTGTTGAATAAGAAAGAAGAAAGCTACTATCTCAGAGACAAATTGGTAGACTGGAAGATTAATTCCCAATGAATTTAAGAGCTATTGTTGTTTTCAGACATTCCATTTTTTATTTTCTTTCAAGGATGCTAACTCCTGTTGCATGGCAGAATGCCAATTTTGTGCAATCTCAGGTGGTAAAGCATTCACTTGTTCTAAGGACTCAGGTTCTGTAAATATGTGAAAAGCCTTTACTGTTTCAGCCTGAATCGTGATGGAGGAACACCTTTATTACTCCTCTGAGACCTGCGAGGTAATACAGGGCTTAAATTTTGACTCCTATCACTTTCCTGAGAAGCATCTGTCTCATCAGTCAGATCTTCAGTTTGCTTTTCTGGCTTAATGTCCTCATCAGGCAAAAGATCACTATCAGCAAGTCCTTATAAGAAAAAAGGAAAAAAAGGAACATTCTCACTTTCTTTGCTGGCTTGAACTTGCTGCCTCATCAGGAGGGTTGCCACGGACCAAAATATGACCAAAACATGACATTTGTTAAAAAAAATAAGCAGAAATATGACATAAGACCTTCAAAAAGGTCAAAATATGACTTTTCAGGCAAAATAAACATGTTTTAGAGTAATTCTCACCAGATTACTCTAAAACATGTTTTAACTTTTAAATTCAAATAAAGGTTCCAGAAAAAATATGACATGTCAGAGAAATCCTCAACCTCATTATGACATATGCTTCATTCAATGAAGAAGATAAGATTCAACTGCCAAAGTTTTCATTATATTATTTTTAGGGTTTGGGAAAATGTTTGTCAGCAAAGACCTTTTAGCATCTTACCAAAAACCCATGAAGTCCTAGTTCTTTTCCAGTACTTGCAATCAAAATTCCTTCTTCATCTCATCTGTACCTGAACGAGGAACTTGCAACCAATTTTCTTTTTAAATTAAACTTTAAAAGAATTGAAACCTTTGTGTTTCTTATATTTTGTTTTGACCATAGTATGAGTTAGTTTGAGTTGTTCCGGAGGGGAAGAATTTGCCACTGACTAGTTGCTCTCTTTGCAATGGGTTACATTTAAAAAAGGGCTAAGTAGCCTGTACAATAGCAGGGACCAAAAAGCCACACTTGCATTAGAGATTAGATTAGATGGGTTTGTGTGAATTGCAGTGTGAAGAGGACAACAACATGTAAGTGTGTGGCCAGAAAAAAACAGACTGAAGGGAAAAACTCCCACAACCAATTGACCGGCACAGTCTGCTTGAGCCAAGTTTAATACCCTTCCTGGCTTCACCCCAGTATTCCACTCAATCCCAGAGGAGCCCCCAGTGGAAGGGGACCCCCCCCAATCCAAGTGACAATGGGGACCATGAGATCTGCTTGAGCCAAGTTTATTGAACTGCACAGAGGTCCGAATACAACATTCCACCTGCTGAGAAAGTGGCAAGAACAAGGTTACATAAAGGTCTGGTTTACAGGAAAATCAACAGGAAATCCCAAACCCATATCCATACCAACCAAGCATTTTTAGCTTTTCATTTGTTTAGTCAGCAAGCCTTGAGTTACAGTCATGGGTCACCAGGGGGTCATGTCCCCCTTCTCTGGTACAGAGGCCCCGAGTTTGCAGTTTCAGCCCCTTAGTAAGCTACTCACATTTAATTCCCAAGCATTAGGCTAAGCACTGAAGCCCCTCTGAACCCATTTGTGCTAGGCCAAACTGTTTTATTTCTTCTTTTCCCCTTCAAGAGTTGATCTGGTAAATTATTCCAGCTGTTAAAACATGCTAGGAGCAATTGAGGTCCTTAGGGGTATATGGATTCTAATCAGGAATTCATAGAGGTGGGTGGATAGGCATAGTTCTCTTTGCCAGGGTGAGAAAGTGACCAGTGCAGTTTGGTCATTTCAGAACCTCATCTGCCCATTCCAGTAGCTGGAAGTGTTTATGGGAAGTGCCAAGGGAGATCACAAAGGGAAGCAGCATAGCCATTTTTCTTTACCATTCGTAGTGAAAGTATTAGGTATGAAGGTATCCTTCATGGAGCACCTGTGAAGAATTTGGTGGCTGATTGTCTTTCAGAGCTTGGAAGAGAACTGCATTCCAACCCTTCTCTGTTTATTCCGCATATTTAGGGACAGAAACAGGAAATGTGGACTGCTACCTTAACTATTCTTATGGATGCCTGCTCAAAAAACAAAACATGTTTCCCCTCCCCCACCCAAAAGGGTATCAGTTATCAAACAAACTTCCTTATTGACTCTGTAAGAGAAAAAATAAACTTACCACAATGTCTAATTCATGGTAACTTAAAATTAATCTGTATTCATTTATATTAATATATTTCCACAATGGTGAGGGGAGGGGAAAGAAGGATGTTGGCAAAAAATAAAACATATTATCTGTGATTTAAGAAGCTGGCAGTTGTTCCCAAGCACGAAACCTTTAACTTGGACTAATTGTTCTTTCTCAACTTATCTTACCCATTTAGGTAACTTTCAGGGATAATGTCAGAACTATTTTAATGGGTTCTAATATATCTGTTTCTCAGAGAGCCACAATGTTCATTATAGGATTTCTAATGGGACATAGAACTTTTATGGGACAGAGATTTGGGCATGGAATTCAAAAGACCTAATCTGGAGGCCATCTAGAATACCTTTCTGAGGAACGTTCTGGATCTGCCTCAGAGTGTCCCTGTTCCACGTTTAATCTGTATCAGATTTTACTTGGACTTCTTAAAATATTTCAAGAAATGTGATCGTCTTCCATTGGAACATTTTGTAATATCTTATCATTGGTATTACTGTGGGAAATTATTCTGATTGTTATTATGCAGCAATACTAGTGAATCTTAAGCTTTGGGTCAGGGAAAAAGATCTATGGCTGGCTCTTTCAGCAGGATACCAGGAAAGATGCTCATTTAATTCAGTGTTGTTGTTGTTGTTGTTGTTGTTTATCCTTAGAATATGATGATAAATGACAGATAGATAGCGGATGATAATCAGTCCCTTTCTTGTTTTGTAATTTAAAGTTTCAATTCAGCATGAGAATTCTGATCAATCTCCAGGGAGTGACTCCTGGAAGCACAATATAAAACAAGGGTGACATAATTATTGTTTCTTTCAAATCTTCTTAGGAGTTAGAATCTATAAAATGGTGGAAAATCACCGGTGAATTTGTATTGTCACCTTTCAGGCATAATTCAACATAGCAAGAAAAAGTGTGGTGAGTAGAACACTTAAGCAAAGACCGCAATTCCTATGTGCCCAGGATTTTAGCTATGGAATCACTGTGCAATATTTCTTGCAGGAAGACCATAATGTCTAATGCCATAAAAATCCCCTCTTGGACTGAACGTGATTTTTATCTAGGGTGGTAGAACCCTGCTACTTTTCACAGATGTAGTGATCAGCTTTAAGATCTGAGGTATGGTCCTACTAAAGAAGTTCTTCATCCCTGTTAAAATATATATATGATCTGTAGCGTATGTGTTTGTTTTCAAGCATTACAATTAATTATGTCTGATGATCGGAGGAATAAACTGGGATAAATATGGCTTTATTAAGAAAAATATGTCAGCTACATCATCTCTCATGATGTCATGATTTATTTATTTATTTATTGTTTATTTATTTTCTATCCCACCTTTATTGTTTTTATAAATAACTCATGGCGGCGAACATACCTAATACACCTTCCTCCTCCTCTTTTCCCCACAACAACAACCCTGTGAAGTGAGTTGGGCTGAGAGAGAGGGACTGGCCCAAGATCACCCAGCTGGCTTTCATGCCTAAGGTGGGATTAGAGCTCACAGTCTCCTGGTTTCTAGCCTGTTGCCTTAACCACTAGACCAAACTGTCTGTCTGTCTGTCTGTCTCTCCCTCTCTCTGTATATATACAGTATGTATCTATAATACTAGAGAATAACTCTTTGTAAGTATTCAAAAGTACTTCTATTGTTTAGTTTTTTACAGTTTTTTCTCCAAAATTGACTCAGTAAGCATATCATAATGATCTGATTATATTTTCAAATATGTGATTAATTTGACCCAGACCATATATGGGCCTATTAAGTCATTATCTTCTTTATGCTACAATTGGATGCCCACTTACATAGCTGTGGGCTTCACTGCATTCAGGGAATGTACATCACACAGATATATGTGTAAAGTTCAGGAGGACTGTAAAATAATACTCAGTAAAAGTGTACATGTGTGTGTATGCATGTGCAATACTGGATGGCAATACTATATAAAGTTTAGCTTAAGAAAACTTATCTTTTAATAGAAATGTCTAACTTCATAAGCTTAATCTGTATCTTCCCCCCAAACGTAGCTGTAAATATTTCTTGTTGGATTATGGTTAATTCAATTAATTATTTAATTCCTTAATTATTTTGAGGAAGCTGAGAATACTTAGAGAAAATTATTGTTTGAAAATCATATATGCATTTATTTTCTTTCTTGTATGCAGTTTGTTTTGTTTTGATATCATAAAAACCGGCATTATTCATTCACAGAGGGAAAATGGAGAGAGAGAGAGAGACACAGAAAGAGTACATTTTGCTGTAAATATGTGTATTTTAGTGCATATATTTAGTATGGTCATCACTAGCAAAAAATATATATATTTCTTACAAACCAGCTATCATATATCAAAGTTTTCCATAGCTTCCATTTCTTTTTCATTTTGCCATTACTATGGTTTCTGTAAAACACCTTTCTTCTCATTGTAATCCACTTTGAGAGAGGTAGATTTGATATAGGTAAAGGTAAAGGTTTCCCTTGACATTAAGTCCAGTCGTGTCCGACTCTAGGGGGCGGTGCTCATCTCGGTTTCAAAGCCGAAGATTCGGCGTTTCTGTGTAGACACTTCCGTGGTCACATGGCCGGCACAACTACACAGAATGGCGTTACCTGCCCACTGAAGTGGTACCTATTAATCTACTCACATTTGCATATTTTCAAACTGCTAGTTTGGGAGAAGAGATTTGATATACCTTGACATATATCATGTAGAAAGGGCAACAAATGTTGGGTAAAGGTTTTTAACAGTACCAGGTGCCCTTTTGCATTCTAAGAATGGGTAACCTTGACACCTGTATATATTTCAAACAATGTGATAATAAGAATTTCATAGTACACGTATATCAATATTACCATGAATAATTATCTACCCATATTTATTTCCTCTACTAGTTGCCTATGATCATCTCTTTCTGTCCGGAAGGAGTCCAAGAAACTCAATGGCCAACCAATCCACTGTGACAGAGTTCCTTCTGATGGGATTTTCTGATGACTGTGATATGCAAATTCTGTATTTTGTAATGTTTCTTGTCATTTACTTACTAGCCTTAACTGGGAATTTTCTTCTGGTGGTAGCTGTGATCCTAAATCACCACCTTCATGCTCCCATGTACTTCTTTTTGGCAAATTTGTCATTCTCTGATGTTTGCTTCATCTCAACTCTGATCCCTAAAGCCATGGCCATTTCTCTGACAAACAACAGGCTGATCTCCTATGCTGGATGTGCTGCTCAGGTCTTCTCAGTTTTCACCTTGGCAGGTTCTGAGCTTGCCTTGCTCACCATCATGGCTTATGACCGTTATGTGGCCATCTGCCATCCCCTGCGGTACAGTCTAATCCTGAACTGGGATGCTTGTATGCAAATAGCAGCTGCTTCCTGGCTTACCTGTATGATCCATGCGTTGCTACAAACTGTAATTGTGTTTCAATGGAAATTTTGCAGGTCATATAGGATTGAGCAGTTTTTCTGCGATGTCCCCCAGTTACAGAAAATTTCCTGTAGTGATACAAGAATTAGCCAAATTCTGATTTTGGTTATAGGAATTATTGTAAACTCATTTTGTACAGGATTCATTTTTGCTTCCTATGGCTCCATCTTCTCTGCTGTGCTAAAAGTTCCATCGGTTCAAGGCAGATATAAAGCTTTCTCAACATGTACTCCCCACCTGACAGTTTTTTCTTTATTTCTGAGCTCTGCTGTGTTTGCTTACATGAGGCCCCAAAGTCTTTCCTCCCATACTTTGGACTTGCTCTCCGCTGTGCTCTACACAGTTTTGCCCCCACTGCTCAATCCCCTCATTTATAGCTTCAGGAGCAAGGACGTCCAAAAGGCTGTGTGGGGAATGCTTAAAAAGTAAAAGTGCAAGTTTATCTATGCAGGGTTTTTTTTTTTTTTTTACTTTATTTATAAGCTTTATTCATATAGCATAAAGTTCTCTCACATAAGCTCTCCATATTGAAGCAATCATTGTTTAAATGGGTCTTCCAAATGCTCAGAAATATTACTTACAATTTATATGATGGAATGGGCCCTTTTTTGATATGGCAAAGAATTGTCCCACCACAGTAATAATTGCTTTAATGGTTTTGGGAAGAGAAATTTGGTTTAAATGTGCTAGATTATGCTGAATTCAATATTGACAATTTGGAATTTATCAAGGTGTGAAGAACTTTGGATTTATTGTAATGGTTGTGTAATTGAATTTAGTAGCCTAAAGTGATTCTCTCTATCATTACTTCACTTTTTCTTTATTTTTTCCCTCCATAATATATCCACATTATGATAAATTTGCATATTGTACTGCATATTTATTTGCTCAGATAATCTGCCCATATTCTAGAGACTATTGTACATAACGTGCAAATATGTCCATTATACTGACTATATTTGAATTTATTTTTACTAATATATGTATTTGTATCCTGTCTGCTCCTTAATAGCCCAAGATACTGTATTTGAATAACCCTACCTTTTTTTTAACTAAGAGAAACAAAACCTTTCAATTTGCTAGATGTTGAGGAATTTAGATTATTTCATTTCTTTTCTGAATATTGATTTTTACCTGGATCTATCCATTTCTAATCCAACTCTCAACAGCACCATATTTCCTCTCAAACAATTTTAAAAAAAAAAGATGGTATGAATTGGTATCTTGCTTGTTAGTCCAGTTGCATATACATTTAGCATATGTTGATGATTTTTTTTTTTAATATTTATTTATTCAATTTCTATAGCCGCCCATCTCAGCAAGTGACTCTGGGTGGCTTACAATGATAAAAACCATTAAAAAATTAAACAATTACAATTAAAGTAGTTACAATACAAAATCAGTATACATGGCTGTCAAGCAAAAAATGTAAGATGTTAATACAACCAACAAACGGGACCATTACCACACTCGGGGGCCCAGGCCCGGGCACATAACCAGGTCTTCACAGTCTTATGAAAGGCCAACAGGATCGGGGACATCCTGATCTCTGGGGGGAGAATATTCCAGAGGGCAGGTACTACAGCTGAAAAGCCAAGCCCTCAAGTTTCCACCAACCGACATTCTTTGGCTGACGGGATCCATGCATGCCCAATCTACCAGATCAAATTGGAGAGGTAGAGACGGCTGGGAGAAGGCAGTCCATTAGGTAACCTGGTCCCAAGCCATGAAGGGCTTTAAAGCACCTTGAATTGCACCCAGAAGCACACCGGCATCTAATGCAGCACCCATAGCAGCGGTGTTACATGTGTTGAATATCTGACACCACTTACTACCCATGCAGCTGCATTCTGTACCAGCTTAAGCTTCCAAACGCCCCTCAAGGGCAGCCCCATTTAGAGCGCATTGCAGAAATCCAGATGGGAGGTCACGAGGGGATGAGTAACAGTGAGCAGTGCCTCCCGGTCCAGGAATGGGCACAACTGGAGCACAACCCGAAGGTGTGCAAAGGCATCCTAGCCATGGCTGCCACCTGCTCTTCCAGCAGGAGCCATGAGTCTACGAGGAGCCCCAGATTGCTCTCTGGGTCTGTCTGGGGCAGTGCAACCCCATTCAGGACCAATGATGGAAAAACTTTGTCACCGGAAGGCCCACAAACCCAAAGCCACTCAGTCTTGCTTGGGTTATCTGTACTAAGCCCAAGGAGGAATGGGGGAACTATTTCAGGGAGAACAACAGTGGTTTTGTTAATGCTTTAGATCTAGAAACATAAAGAAATAGAATTGGTTATTTAAGAGAATTAACAGTTGGACTTTAGATAAGTTGGCCCAAAGTCAAATGTAAATACAGAATGTGTGCATTACTATTTTTTTTTTAATTTTAGCCTATATTTTTAATATTCATGACTAATATGGCAGCCATAGGCCTGTGCCAGATTATTCAGTATTATTCAGGACCCAACTCGAGACAGTGGCCTCACTCCAGTCTTGGTTTTCCTGTCAGAGCAGTGGCAATGTGATCTGAGTGGAGATTTAGATCTATCCCCATTGTCATGGTCAGACCATGCCCTGGTGGCCCTGAGATTCTCTTCTGCTGTCCCCCTCTGAAGGGAGGTGAGACTCATTTGATTAGTCTGCCCCCGGCAACTGATGGACCCAGTAGGGTTCCAGAGGGGCCTGAGGGTTATACCCAGAGATCTGCTGTACAGTCCAGTGGAGGTCAGGACTGCAATCTGGAATAGGGAGGTGGCCAGATCCTTGGACAGGATTGTGCCTATGCAGCCTCTCTTGCCCCACTCTACTCAACACTCCCCGTGGTTTATGGAGGAATTGCAGGTTTTGAAGAGTGTTAAGAGATGCCCAGAGACCTGCTGGAGGAAGACAAAGACTGAATCTGACCAAACACCAGCTAGAGCCACTATTAAGGCCTACCTTGTGGCGGTAAGAGCAGTGAAACTTCAATATTTCTCTGCTCTTATTGTGTCCACATAATGCCCCCTGATGGCCCTGTTTAAAATTACTACATCTTTATTAGGTAAGGGGGGGTTATTCTCCCACTTACTGGGCCATGTGGAGGAGTTTTCTGAACATCTGCATGATAAAATCACTCAGATTCATTCCAAGTTGGACTCTAAGCATGTGGCACAGTGTGAGGAGATGCCGAGGGAATGTACTTACCCTGTTATCTGGGAACAGTTTGATCCTGTTGCACCCGAGGAAGTGGACAGTATCCTCTGGATTGTAAATGCCACATGTCATCTAGACACATGCCCTACCTGGCTTGTGATGCCGCCCCAGGAGGTAACATGTGGTTGGGTCCAGATGACAGTTAATATGTCCTTGACAGAGGGGGTGTTTCTGGCAGATGCACTGGTACACTCCCTCCTCAAGAAACCATCACTGGACCCTACTGTTCTGGACAATTTTCCCCTTTTGGGGGAAGGTGGTTGAGAAAGTGGTGGTGTTACAACTTCAGAGGATTCTGGATGAAACGGATTATCTAGAGCCCTTTTAGTCAGGTTTCAGGCTGGGATATGTGACAGAGACTGCACTGGTCATGCTTATGGATGATCTCTGGTAGGATCGGGATGAAGGGAACGCATCCATCCTGGCTCTTCTTGACCTCTCAGCAGCTTTCGATGCCATTGACCATGGTATCCTTTTGGGGCAGCTCAGGGACATGGGGGTGGGTGGTGTGGTTTTGCACTGGTTCACCTCCTTCCTCAGGGCTGGTCCCAGTTGGTGGTGATAGGAGATGAGAGATCCAACCCTCAACCTCTGCTGTCCACAGGGTTTGGTTCTCTCTCCACTCCTTTTCAACATCTACATGAAACTGCTGGGTCAGATCATCCATCACAACAGGATGAGGTACCATCAATATGCTGATGACACTCAGTTATATATCTCCATCCCAAGTGAGGTAAGTGATCCGATGGCTGCCTTTTCTCAGTGCCTGGCGGCTGTGGAGGTCTGGATGGGGAACAACAAGTTTCAACTGAACCATGGTAAGATGGAGTGGCTGTGGGTTGACGGCTCCTCAGTATCCAGGAAGTTGTCTTTAGTTCTGGATGGGGTGGCACTGCCCCATTCAGAACCAGTACGGAACTTGGGGGTCCTCCTGGACTCATGACACCTGCTTGAAGAGCAGGTGGCAGTCGTGGCTAGGTGGTCATTTGCAGAACTTCATGTTGTCTGCCAGTTACGGCCTTTCCTGGATTGAGCTGCCCTCTGGACAGTCACTCATGCCCTGGTCATCTCCCATATAGACTATTGCAATGTGCTACCCTTGAAGCATATCCAGAAGCTAAAGCTGGTCCAGAATGCAACCGCATGGGCAGTGATGAGTGTTGGCAGATGCTGGGAAAGCCTTTAGCCCAGGAGAGGTCAAAAAAGTCACACACCAAGCATTTCTATAAAAATAATTTATTTACAGAAAGCAAAAACAAAAGCAAAACATTTAAAGGACTTAGCCCCCTTTGGAGCAAGCCTTACTCGCTACATATCGGCAGTGAGAAAAAAAAGAAGTGAGAAGACAAGTCCGGGCAGGATTCCTCCCCTCCCCCCAGGCTATTTGCATGAAGCACGTGAGAGGAGACAATCACTTGCAACCTTTTCACCCGGCCAAATGATTAGGTATAATAGTAGCTTAATCTGTTAGTAGGAAAACCTCAACACTCCCCTTTTTACACTACAGATTAAGATGCATAACCAATCTTCTCTGACACCTTTATATGTCTTTCCATTCACATTACTTTACCATTATCTCCCCTTTGGTTCAACAGAAAGCTACCATTCTTCTTCCTGTGTTTTTCCAAACCTAGGTTATTATAATTCCAAGGCTTCTTAATGTGAAATGGCTTTTCATGCAGGCTTCAAAATCAAGCCTTTGTTTTTCTGTTGATGTGAACAGCAGCAAATCATCAACATAAATGCACAGATACATACAGCCTTGTTTGTCCTTCTTCATATATACACAGGGATCTGCTTTTCCTTTTTCAAAACCAAAATTCTGCAGTTTTTCATCTACTTTTTGGTTCCAGGATCTAGCAGCTTGTTTTAACCCATAGATTGACTTCTGCAGTTCACAGACTAGATTCTCCCCTTTTTCATAGCCAGGGGGTTGCTGCATGTATAATCTGTGGTCTAAATCACCATAGAGAAATGCAGTTTGAATGTCATAGTGGTTAACTGACATTCCCTTGAGTGCAGCAACTTTTAACAGTAATCTAATTGATTCACCTTTAGTAACTGGTGCAAAAGTCTTGTCAAAGTCTAAATCTTTCCTTTGAGTGAACCCTTTTGCAACCAACCTTGCTTTATATTTTTGGATTTTGCCATCAGCATCCCTTTTCAGTTTGAAAACCCACCTACAACCCAGACAGCGTTCATTGGGAGGTAGATTTACCAGTTTCCATGTTTTATTTTCTTTCAAGGATGCTAATTCCTGTTGCATGGCAGAATGCCAATTTTGTGCAATCTCAGGTGGTAAAGCATTCACTTGTTCTAAAGACTCAGGTTCTGTGAATATGTGAAAAGCCTTTACTGTTTCAGCCTGAAAACGTGATGGAGGAACGCCTTTATTACTCCTCTGAGATCTGCGAGGTAATACAGGGCTTAAATTTTGACTCCTATCACTTTCCTGAGAAGCATCTATCTCATCAGACAGATCTTCAGTTTGCTTTTCTGGCTTAATGTCCTCATCAGGCAAAAGATCACCATCAGCAAGTCCTTGCTGTTCTCTTGTGGTGGTCAGTTCAACTGGAGAGCTAGAATTTAATCTCCCCCAGTTTTGTTCAGCAAAAGAAGCGCTTTTGCTAATTATTAATTTATCTCCCATTATGAACCTGTAGCTCCTCTGGCTTTGTTCATAGCCAACAAAGATGGCTTTCTTTGTTGTGGGGCCTCCTTTCCTTCTCTGCTGTTTTGGAATTTGAACCCATGCAGTGCTACCAAACACTCTAAGATGGCTTACCTTTGGTTTCACACCATAAAACAAATGGAATGGAGTGTCCTGAATCATAGAGTTATACAACCTGTTCTGTACATAACAAGCAGTCGATAAAGCTTCTCCCCAGTACTTAAAACATAATCGTGAATATTTTAACATGCATTCCATCACATTTTGCAAGGTTCTGCCCTTTCTTTCAGCAACACCATTTTGCTGAGGGGTGTACGGGTTAGAAAGAATTTGTTCTATCCCTTTTTCCACTAGGAACCTTCTGAATTTGTGAGAAAGGTATTCTCCTCCTCTATCACATTGGAGTGCAGATACAGGCCTAGGGAATTTTCCATTTGCCCATGTCACAAAACTTTTAAATTTCTCAAATGCCTCATCTTTATGTTTTAAGATGTAGATAAATGTGTATCTTGAGAAATCATCAATGATGGCCATTGCATACCTTGCTTGTCCAAGACTTGGAGCAAAAGGACCAATAATGTCAGAGTGTACAATTTCCAAAGGTCTAGTTGTAACTCTGTCACTGTGCTTACTCACAGGAGCTTTCAGTGTTTTGCATTCCTTGCAAACTACACAGTCTAAGTATTTATCACCAGGTTTTATCTTTAGGTCAGCACACAGCTGTGGCATTTGTGCTATATATTTGAAATTAGCATGACCAAATCTCCTGTGCATCAGGTGTACACATTGGTCATGATATGGTGTGTTGCCAACTGCAGCCTTGCAGCTTGGCTTCCTTGCATTTTGCACAATGTACAAGGAGTCTTTTAACATACCAGTAGCACACAATTTCCCATTTTTACGTATCTCACAACCATTTTTCTTAAATGTTATGATATACCCTGTTGCAGCCAATTGTGCCACAGATAAAAGGTTTGATTGTAAATTTGGCACATACAACACACCTTTTACAGTTTCTCCCAAGCAGGATAAATACAAGTCACCTTGTCCCATAATTTTGGTCACAGACCCATCAGCCAAAGATACACTTTGTCTTTCAGTTTTAGACAGTGACACAAAAAAGCTTTTACAATTACATAAATGACAACTGGCCCCAGAATCTAACACCCATACATCAGAATTACCCTTCTCAGCAACCTGTGCAATTTGGGATGTCTGAAGAGCCTTCTTCTGTGTTGCCATTGTGTTCTTCTTCTTTGTCTTTCTACTCTTGGGTCTCATGGCACAGTCTCTTTGCAAATGTCCAGCTGAACCACAAGTGAAGCATCGCTGGCTTGCTAGCGCTGTGACCTCAGGTTCCTTTCCCTTCTTTTCCCTCATTTTCTGGTCTTGCAGCTTTCCAGAAGAGATGGGGGGGGATCTTTCCTCTCTCTTCTCCCATTCAGCGAGTAAACGCTGTGTAACATATGATGGGGTGAGGTCTGCTTCAGGCATAGCCTCCAGGGTACAAATCAGTGTGTCCCACGTTTCATTCAGTGAGGACAGGAGGATATAGGATTTTGTGGGAGGTGTAAATTCCATTCCTCTCTCCTGCAACTCAACAAACAGCTGCTGAATATAATGCAGGTGCTCAGGAAGGCTATCTCCTTCCGCAAGGTAGGCTCTGTACAGCTTTTTCGTCAGAGTAACTTTACTCCCTGCTGTTGCCTTTACATATAAGTCTCTCAAAGCGTCCCAAAGTTGCTTTGCAGACTGCATGCCTCGCACGTGGACTAGCTGATTGTCCTCAACTCCCAAGATAATGGTGGCTCTAGCCCGCTCATCCTGTCTCAGCCATTCAGCACTGGGATTTTGGGGGGTTTGCTCACCAATTGGCAGCCAAAGATTCTCTCTGCGAAGATACATCTCCATCTTCAGGGCCCAATTCAAATAGTTGGTCTCTGATAGGCGCTCCAGAGGCATCACTGAGGGCTGGGAGGTAGCCATGGCTCCTTCCTCCTTTTGCAAGTCACCTCAGCTAGCTTCTTTGTCCCGCAGACCGGCAGTTGCTGGAAAATCTCCAGGTGGCTCCAAAGAAAATCTTCACAGGTCTTTGCTACCTGCCTTTAAATTGTGCATGAGGTGTGGAGCTGATCTCTCTGGGTTTTACTGCATTGCTCATTTACTGGGCACATAACCTGTTGGCAGATGCTGGGAAAGCCTTTAGCCCAGGAGAGGTCAAAAAAGTCACACACCAAGCATTTCTATAAAAATAATTTATTTACAGAAAGCAAAAACAAAAGCAAAACATTTAAAGGACTTAGCCCCCTTTGGAGCAAGCCTTACTCGCTACATATCGGCAGTGAGAAAAAAAAGAAGTGAGAAGACAAGTCCGGGCAGGATTCCTCCCCTCCCCCCAGGCTATTTGCATGAAGCACGTGAGAGGAGACAATCACTTGCAACCTTTTCACCCGGCCAAATGATTAGGTATAATAGTAGCTTAATCTGTTAGTAGGAAAACCTCAACAATGGGTGCCCCAAGATTGGCACATATGACAACACTGCTGCACAAGCTGCACTGGGTACCGGTTTGCTTCTAGGTCCAATTCAAGGTGCTGGTTATCACCTTTAAAGCCCTTAAGGGCATGGGAACAGGCTACCTGAGTGACCATCTCATCCCCATAACATTGACCCATTCCACCTGGTCATGCAGAGAGGGCATGCTACAGATCCCATCAGCACGGGAGTTTCACTTGGTGGGGTCCAGGAGGCAAGCCTTCTCTGCAGTGGTGCCAGCCCTTTGGAACATTCTGCCTCCTGAGGTGAGGCATGCCCCTTTGCTCCCGACCTGCCAGAAGGATTTGAAGACCTTGCTCTGCTGCCTCACCTGGGATGGGAAGGGAAACAGCTCTTCCTCAGGGTGGTTGGTGGCATAGAGTTCTGCCTACTTAATGTAAATTCTCCCACTTGGATTTTATATTTATTTATTATTTTAGTATTTTGGATGTTGTCTTTATATGTCAAGGTTTAAAATGGATAATTTTATCGTAAACTGCCCAGAGTCCCCTCGTTCGGGGGAGATGGGCGGTAATCGAAATTTGAAAAATAAATAAATAAATAAATAAATAAATAAATAAATAAATACATACATACATTCATACATACATACATACATACTATTCAGTAGCGCTGGCTGATATGTCGACTGAAATGAAAAAAATAGCCATAATACTATTCTGGGATATAAAATATAAAATTAATGTGATGCTCATAGTATGAGGTAATCAACTTTGGTTGCCTCAGTTCATGAGAACATGGATAATCATTGAAAACACCGAGAGTCAGTACTATACAGGGCACAGCATGCCAGTCCTGGCCCATAGGATTAGTATGCCCAGTTAACAGGGATGCTTCATATATATTGCCAAATGCACCATTATGTAGCGACAAGTTAATGGCATAACTAGTTGGCATCTATACAAGAGGTGAGACTAAACACCACAAGGGTCAATTAAACCATCCTTTAAAAGAAATGGGGTTGTTACTGATGGATGATCTCTCAATGCAGAATAAATATCACCGAAATAATGGATTTAGTAACAGCGTATGGAACAAGCAAGGAATAAAATTACAATTCAATAAAAGCACTATTAGGAATTAACTGAGGTATCAGAGGAACATTCCCACACTGCTACCAAGGTTTAAGAAGTAATGCAATAGGCAGCATATAGCTATGAAATTCTTGCACCGGTCAAATTATTAACATTACAGAAGAAATTCACAAGGGACTCCATTACTAGAATATCACCATTTTGATAGTTTATAGGATGGTCACCGTCTGCTAACAAATTTATTAACATAGCTATACACCTATTGTATGGTTCTTATTATTTGACACTTTACTTTTGAGGTTCATGTATTACCAGATTAAGGAACTGAATAAGAAGATTTTTATGCTAGCCATAAAACAGCACGACTTATCCAACATACAGTCAGTTCAAAGGTTGGATTGGAAAGTGTTGTTATCTTGTGCAGTCAGTAGAAAAGTAACAAATATAAATAAATTATATCTGCTTTTATCTCATGGAAGGATTTTTTTTTTACTTTTAACCCTTAGGGTAGCTGTATCTTGATTATAAATCCTCATATAACCATTAGAGATTAAGATGTTTCAATTGCACCACGGGTTTCACTGCTTAAGCCATTTCCCATATGGAAGGGATTTAAGCATTTCTTATGTGTTTCCACTAAAATTCTTTATTAGACTATATCAGTGTGATTTAATGTCTTACTGAGATCCTACAAATTAAAACTCTACTTCTGGCCAAAGAAACACCAAATTGAACAGGGAAATGTGCAAGTCAGATGACTGTAAAAAAGGACAAGTAAATTCAAAAAGGATGCACCTATAAATCACTACTGGGCCTTGCAGATATTGGACCTTGCACCTATCAATCACTACCAGGCCTTGCAACAACTGTTTTATTGGTTTATGCTGGGGTATTTTCTTGTGTGTAGAATGGTATGTGTGGCACCAACTGTCCTAAATTCTTTTCTATCTACTCCTCACTTCCAATATGTTGGAGTCTGGAATGTCAATAACATTCCAAAGTAGGCCTGACCTACTTTGAAGGCCTGACAATATGTACATCCTTTTCAACCATTCCGCCCTTTCAAGGAGCTGTTCTAGCTGTTGAATAAGAAAGAAAACTGCTATCTCAGAGACAAATTGCTAGACTGAAAGATTAATTCCCAATGAATTTAAGAGCTATTGTTGTTTTCAGACATTCCATGTTTTATTTTCTTTCAAGGATGTTAACTCCTGTTTCATGGCAGAATGCCAATTTTGTGCAATCTCAGGTGGTAAAGCATTCACTTGCTCTAAGGACTCAGGTTCTGCTAATATGTGAAAAGCCTTTACTGTTTCAGCCTGAAAACGTGATGGAGGAACGCCTTTATTACTCCTCTGAGATCTGCGAGGTAATACAGGGCTTAAATTTTGACTCCTATCACTTTCCTGAGAAGCATCTGTCCCATCAGACAGATCTTCAGTTTGCTTTTCTGGTTTAATGTCCTCATCAGGCAAAAGATCACTATCAGCAAGTCCTTATAAGAAAAAAGGAAAAAAAGGAACATTCTCACTTTCTTTGCTGGCTTGAACTTGCTGGCTTAACAGGAGGGTTGCCAGGGACCAAATTATGACCAAAATATGACCAAAACATGACCAAAACATGACCAAAGCATGACATTTGTTAAAAAAATAAGCAGAAATATGACATAACACCTTCAAAAAGGTCAAAATATGACTTTTCAGTCAAAATAAACATGTTTTAGAGTAATTCTTACCAGATTACTCTAAAACATGTTTTAACTTATAAATTCAAATAAAGGTTCCTGAAAAAATATGATATGTCAAAGAAATCCTCAACCTCATTATGACATATGCTTCATTCAATGAAGAAGATAAGATTCAACTGCCAAAGTTTTCATTATATTATTTTTAGGGTTTGGGAAAATGTTTATCAGCAAAGACCTTTTAGCATCTTACCAAAAACCCATGAAGTCCTAGTTCTTTTCCAGTACTTGCAATCAAAATTCCTTCTTCATCTCATCTGTATCTGAACGAGGAACTTGCAACCAATTATCTTTTTAAATTAAACTTTAAAATAATTGAAACCTTTTTGTTTCTTATATTTGACCATAGTACAACATAGTTTGAATTGTTCCTGAGGGGAAGAATGTGCCACTGACTAGATGTTCTCTGGCACATTCTTTAAATGTAACCTTTGCAATGGGCTACACTTAAAAAGGGTAACTAGCCTGTACAATAGCAGGGACCAAAAAGCCACACTTGCATTAGAGATTAGATTAGATGGGTTTGTGTGAATTGGAGTGTGAAGAGGAAAACAACAAGTAGCTGTGTGGCCAGAAAAAAAACAGACTGAAGGGGAAAAACTCCCACGACCAATTGACCCACACAGTCTGCTTGAGCCAAGTTTAATACCCTTCCTGGCTTCACCCCAGTATTCCACTCAATCCCAGAGGAGCCCCCAGTGGAAGGGGACCCCCCCCATCCAAGTGACAATGGGGACCATGATATCTGCTTGAGCCAAGTTTATTGAACTGCACAGAGGTCCGAATACAACATTCCACCTGCTGAGAAAGTGGCAAGAACAAGGTTACATAACGGTCTGGTTTACAGGAAAATCAACAGGAAATCCCAAGCCCATATCCATACCAACCAAGCATTTTTGGCTTTTCATTTGTTTAGTCAGCAACCCTTGAGTTATAGTCATGGGTCATCAGGGGGTCATTTTCCTCTTCTCTGGTACAGAGGCCCTGTCAGGCCCTGCCTGCTACCCAATAAAAACGCAGACGCTAATTCGGAGGTTTAGGTTCTGATTTTATTTGGGCATAGAATGTATGCCTTGTGTAAAAAGCTGAGTGTGATTGGAGCGCGCCGGAACGGGATTTAAATAGCCCGCGCCGGTCAGCGCTCCACCCCTGCTTACTCTGGGTGTGCCCCGAGCCCCGAGTGTCCTGTTGCCGGTGGGTGAGGTGTCGCGGAGCCCCCTCTGGTGCCCCAGGTGTTTCCTTAATCTTTTCCCCTGGCCAGTGATGGGTTTAAGCCGGGCGATAATGCCCGTGATTCTTTTGACAGTTCGGGCGCGCCTCATGGTCGGGCGTTGTCAATTTCCTTCTTTGCAACATTGTATCTTTCCTGTCTGCTTTTCCGGCTAGTGTCATTACTTTGTTGCCCATGTCTGTTGCTCTCCTTTGTTAATCAGTTGCTTATCCCTTAATCCCCTGGCACCCCTTTCCTTGTTATTGTTATGTGAGTCGTTGCACTGTAACAAGCATCGCAATGGTGATCAGGACATACTGCCCCACTTTCGGAAGGTTAAGCCACGGGTTTAGCGGGGTAAGCAGTGTGGAATGCGTGGACCTTATCAGGCACCTTAACATGGCAGGCAGCGACCCATTCAGGGTGTGGGAAGTGTTTCCACTTCACGAGGTAGTGAAGGGAGCCCTGCTGCTTGCGAGAGTCAAGCACCTCTTTCACCTCAAAGTGTTGCTGTCCGTCTGTCATCACCAGGGGGGGTGGGGACGTGTGTGGGTGCCACCGGGAGGGGTTGCTTGCCGGCTTTAGTAGTCTACAATGAAATACTGGGTGCAGCCTCTTTAAATTGTGTGGCAGGTCCAAGCGTACCGTGACTGTGTTAACTTTTTGAGTCACCCGGAATGGACCAATGTACTTGGGGCCCAGTTTCTTGGAGGGTTGTGGTGATTTTATGAATTTGGTAGAGAGATAGACCATGTCTCCTACCTGGGATGTTGGTTGCTGTCGCTGGTGTTTGCCTGTGCTTTGTAGGCTGTTTGCGCTTCTTTAAACGCGTCTGTGATGACCAGCCATGAGTCTGCAATCCTCTTGCCCCAATCACATGCGGCCGTTGTTGGGGACAGGGTTTGTGGCAGTTCCGGGATGGGGACGAACTCGTGACCCGACACCACCTCGAATGGGGTTTTCCCCATGCTTGTGTGTATTGCATTGTTGTAGGTGACCTCTGCAAATGGGAGTAGGTCCACCCAGTCGTCTTGGTGATAGTTGATGTAGGAGCGGAGGAATTGTTCCAGCATGGCATTGAGGATCTCTGTGGCGCCATCCATCTGGGGATGCCAGGCTGTTGATAGGGCTTGTTGGGTACCGATCAGTTTTAAAAAAGCCCGCCAAAACTTTGAGGTGAATTGTGTGCCCCTATCAGTCACCAAGCGGGAGGGACATCCGTGTAATCAGTACACGTGTACTAGGAACAGTTTTGCCGGCTGTTGGGCTGACGGGATCGATGCACAATGGATGAAATGTGCTTGTTTAGAAAAATAGTCTTTTACCACCCAAATGGTTGTTTTCTTTTGGCTGGGTGGTAAGTCGACTATGAAGTCCATGGAGATCTCCTCCCAAGGGTGGGTGTCCTGACTCCCAGGAAACACTCTGAGACAGGGAACTGGTCTCTAATGTTTTATTGCTAATACATAACAGTAATCCTAACAAACTGAACAAACGTGGGAAAACCCAGCCATATAAACCCCGCAGGTTAAGGCGGTCCCAATTCATGCCTCTTGGAATGGCTCACCAATTCCTCAGTGCTATGCATGCACTTAACAGTCTGGAAGGGAGCCCCCTGCTCGCCATCCTTACTCATGACAGTGGGAGGGCTCCGCTATGGGTTGCAGTAGTCCCTGGGGTTTGCTCATCGGTCGTTTGGCCATCGCGCACACTGGGCAGGACGCCACGTATGCCTTGACATCTGTCCTCAGTGAGGGCCACCAGAATTGCCTCCCAGTCAGGTGCAGCGTCTTTAAGAATCCGAAATGTCCCACCTGCTTGCTGTCATGCGATCTGTTGAGGATCGCCTGCCTTTGCGAGTTGGGTACGTATAGTCTGCCCTCCCCCCATGCTAGGTCCTGATCCATAGTCACCTTGTTGGGATTGGCGAGGAGCCAGGGGTCAGATTTTAATGCTGTTATGAGGTCTGCCCGTATTCCCCCTGGTAGTTGCGGTCACCTGTGTCTGGGGGCGGGTTGGCTCACGGTCGTTTGTGCAGCGGGGTTGGGCTGTCTTTGAGCATGGCCCCGGGTGATTGCTGTCATACCCAGCTGGGACTCAGAAAGTACAGTCCCTACTATGTCGGAGATGGGCTCCGTGTCCTGGGGCAGACGGGAGAGTGCGTCTGCCAGGAAGTTTTTCTTCCCTGGTATGAACTTCAGTTGGAAAATAAACCGGCCGAAGAACTGAGCCCATCTTACTTGTTTAGGGCTGAGGTGTTGGGTCATCCGGAGTGCCTCAAGGTTGCGGTGGTTTGTCCAGACCTCAAACGGGCAGGTCGTCCTTTCCAGAAGTTGACGCCATGCCTCAAGTGCTGTTTTTACCACAAACGCCTCCTTCTCCCATACATGCCAGCGCCTCTCCATCTCTGAGAATTTCTTTGAGAGGTAGGCGCATGGCTTAAGGACTCCTGTGGCATCTTTTTGCAGCAGGATGGCACCTATGGAAAAGTCAGAGGCGTCCGCCTGCACTACAAACGCTCATTGGGGTCCGGGTGCACAAGAATTGGCTCCGCTGTAAACAGCGCTTTCAGCCTGTCAAACGCTGTTTGACAGGTGGGAGTCCAATTGAGTACGGCCCCTGGGTTTTTTACTTTGCGCGTCTCCCCAACTCCCTTGGTTTTGAGTAAATCTGTTAAGGGGAGGGCTATTTCCGCGAACTCCCAGGCGAAGGACCTATAGAAATTAGTGAATCTGAGGAAGCTTTGAAGTTGGCGCCTGGTGCGTGGGCGTTCCCAATTCAAAACTGCTTGTACCTTCGTGGGGTCCATTTCTACACCTTTATCAGAAATTCTGTACCCTAGGTAGTCCAAGCGCGATTTGTGGAATTTGCACTTGGACAACTTAGCGTAGAGTTTGGCCGTTCTCAGTTTGGTGAGGACTTGCCTCACCAATCTTTCATGTTCCTTCTGCATCCTCATGTATATGAGGACATCATCAAGGTATACCAGCACGCCCTTGAACAGGTGCTCATGCAGCACCTTGTTTATGAGTTGCATGAAAAGCCCCGGAGCCCCCGCCAGCCCGAATGGCAGTACCTTATATTGAAAGGAGCCCAGGGGACAGTTGAATGCAGTTTTCCACTCATCCCCTGCCTTGATTCGGATTCTGTAGTATCACTCGCGGAGGTCGAGTTTGGACAATACCTGGCCCTTTGACAGGTGGGCAAGCCCTTTGACAGGTGGGCAAGTTCTCTTTGCCAGGGTGAGAAAGTGACCAGTGCAGTTTGGTCATTTCAGAACCTCATCTGACCATTACAGTAGCTGGAAGTGTTTATGGGAAGTTCCAAGGGAGATCACAAAGGGAAGCAGCATAGCCATTTTTCTTTACCATTTGTAGTGAAAGTATTAGGTATGAAGGTATCCTTCATGGAGCACCTGTGAAGAATTTGGTGGCTGATTGTCTTTCAAAGCTTTGAAGAGAACTGCATTCCAACCCTTCTCTGTTTATTCTGCATATTTAGGGACAGAAGCAGAAAATGTGGACTGCTACCTTAACTATTCTTATGGACGCCTGCTCTACAAACAAAGCATGTCTCCCCTCCCCCACCCCAAAGGGTATCAGTTATCAAACAAACTTCCTTATTGACTCTGTAAGAGAAAAAATAAACTTACCCCAATATCTAATTCATGGTAACTTAAAATGCATCTGTATTCATTTGTATTAATATATTTCCACAATGATGAAGGGAGGGGAAAGAAGGATGTTGGCAAAAAATAAAATATATTATCTGTGATTTAAGAAGCTGGCAGTTGTTCCCAAGCACTAAACCTTTAACTTGGACTAATTGTTCTTTGTCAACGTATCTTACCCGTTTAGGTAACTTTGAGGGATAATGTCAGAACTATTTTAATGGGTTCTAAGGCACCTGTTTCTCAGAGAGCCACAATGTTCATTATAGGATTTCTAATGTGACATAGAACTTTTATGGGACAGAGATTTGGGCATGGAATTCAAAAGACCTAATCTGGAGGCCATCTAGAATACCTTTCTGAGGAAGGTTCTGGATCTGCCTCAGAGTATCCCTGTTCCACATTTAATCTGTATCAGATTTACCTTGGACTTCTTAAAATATTTCAAGAAATGTGATCGTCTTCCATTGGAACATTTTGTAATATCTTATCATTGGTATTACTGTGGGAAATTATTCTGATTGTTATTATGCAGCAATACTAATGAATCTTAAGCTTTGGGTCAGGGAAAAAGATCTATGCCGGCTCTTTGACTTGAAACGGAGATGAGCACCGCCCCCTAGATTTGGACACGACTGGACTTAATGTTTTGGGAAACCTTTACCTTTACGTCTATCAGATCTACCTCTCTCAAAGTGGATTACAATGAGAAGAATGGTGTTTTACAGAAACCATAGTAATGGTAAAAAGAAAATAAAATGGAAGCTATTGAAAACTTTGATATATTATAGCTGGTGTGTAAGAAAGATTCCTTTTTGCTAGTGATGACCATACTAAATATATACACTAAAATACACATATTTACACCAAAATGTACTCTTTCTGTCTCTCTCTCTCTCCTCAGTTTTATTACTATTATTGTTATTATTGTTATTATTATTATTGCTGTTTTTACTGAGGGATATCTTGCAATGACAGTAGTAGTAGTAGTAGTAGTAATGCCTCATTGTAATGCCACACACAAACACACACAGTATGTATGTATGCATGTGTGTGTGTATGTATGTGTGTGTGTGTGCGTATGTATTTATGCATGTATGTATGTATGTATGTATATATATATGTATGTATATATATATGTATGTATGTATGTATGTGTATATATATATATATATATATATATATATATATATATATAACCAAAGTTGATATCTTCAGCAAAGAATCGTTACCTTGTCATGGTGCTAGAGCTTGAGAACCTGAATGATGCTGTGAGCTAAACTGTGAAGGGCCACCCAAGACGGGAAGGTCATGACAGAGAGGTCAGACTAAATGTGATCCCTGGGGAAGGTAATGGCAACTCACCCCAGTATTCTTGCCATGAAAAATAAATGGATCAGTACAACCAGAGATATGTTGGTATACCATCGGAAGATGAGACCCCCAGGTCGGAAGATGGTCAAAATGCTACTGGGGAGGAACAGAGGATGAGTTCAACTAGCCCTAGACGTGATGACACAGCTAGCTCAAAGCCGAAAGGACGGCTAGCAGCCGACGGTGCTGGTGGTGAACAGCGAATCCGATGTTCTAAGGATCAACACACCATTGGAACCTGGAATGTAAGATCTATAAGCCAGGGCAAATTAGATGTGGTTATTGGTGAGATGTCAAGATTAAAAATAGACATTTTGGGGATCAGTGAACTGAAATGGACTGGAATGGGCCACTTCACATCAAATGACCACCAGATCTACTACTGTGGACAAGAGGACCACAGAAGAAATGGAGTAGCCTTCATAATTAATAGTAAAGTGGCTAAATCAGTGATTGGATACAATCCAAAAAACGACAGAATGATCTCAATTTGAATTCAGGGCAAGCCATCTAATATCACAGTGATCCAAATATACGCCCCAACCACAAATGCTGAAGAAGCTGAAGTAGAGGAGTTCTATGAGGATCTGCAGCACCTACTAGACAACATGCCTAAAAGAGATGTTATTTTCATCACGGGAGACTGGAATGCTAAGGTGGGCAGTCAAATGACACGTGGTAAGCATGGCCTGGAAGTACAAAATGAAGCAGAACATAGGCTGATAGAATTTTGCCAAGACAACTCACTCTGCATAACAAACACTCTCTTCCAACAACCTAAGGGACGGCTTTATACATGGACTTCACCAGATGGACAACACCGAAATCAGATTGACTACATCCTTTACAGTCAAAGGTGGCAGACATCTATACAGTTGTTAAAAAAAAGACCTGGAGCTGACTGTAGTTCTTGCAAAATTTAGGATCAAACTAAAAAGATTAGGGAAGACCCACAGATCAGCTAGATATGAGCTCACTAATATCCCTCAGGAATATGCAGTGGAGGTAAAGAATAGATTCAAGGGACTTGACTTAGTAGATAGAGTCCAGGAAGAGCTCTGGACAGAAGTTCACAACATTGTTCAGGAGGCAGCAACAAAATACATCCCAAAGAAAGAGAAAACCAAGAAGGCAAAATGGCTGTCTGCTGCGACACTAGAAGTAACCCAAGAAAGAAGGAAAGCAAAAGGCAACAGTGATAGGGGGAGATATGCCCAATTAAATGCAAAATTCCAGAGGTTAGCCAGAAGAGATAAGGAATTATTTTTAAACAAGCAATGTGCAGAAGTGGAAGACAATAGAATAGGAAGGACAAGAGACCTCTTCCAGAAAATTAGAAACATCGGAGGTAAATTCCAAGCAAAAACGGGTATGATCAAAAACAAAGATGTCAAGGACCTGACAGAAGAAGAAGAGATCAAAAAAAGGTGGCAAGAATATACAGAAGATCTGTATAGGGAGGATAACAATATCGGGGATAGCTTTGATGGTGTGCTCAGTGAGTTAGAGCTAGACATCCTGAAGAGTGAGGTTGAATGGGCCTTAAGAAGCATTGCTAATAACAAGGAAGCAGGAGACGACGGTATCCCAGCTGAACATTGCAAGATGATGCTGTCAAGGTAATGCATGCTATATGCCAGCAAATTTGGAAAACACAAGAATGGCCATCAGACTGGAAAAAATCAACTTACATCCCCATACCAAAAAAGGGAAACACTAAAGAATGTTCAAACTATAGAACAGTGGCACTCATTTCACATGCCAGTAAGGTAATGCTCAAGATCCTGCAAGGTAGACTTCAGCAATTCATGGAGCGAGAATTGCCAGATGTACAAGCTTTGTTTAGAAAAGGCAGAGGAACTCAGGACGAAATTGCCAATATCCGCTGGATAATGGAAAAAGCCAGGGAGTTTCAGGAAAACATCTATTTCTGTTTTATTGACTATTCTAAAGCCTTTGCCTGTGTGGACCATAACATACTGTGGCAAGTTCTTAGTGGTATGAGGATACCAAGTCATCTTGTATGCCTCCTGAAGAATCTGTATAACGACCAAGTAGCGACAGTAAGAACAGACCATGGAACAACAGACTGGTTTAATATTGGGAAAGGAGTATGGCAGGGGTGTATACTCTCACCCTACCTATTCAACTTGTATGCAGAACACATCATGTGACATGCTGGGCTTGAGGAATCCAAGGCTGGAGTAAAAATTGCTGGAAGAAACATTAACAATCTCAGATATGCAGATGATACCACTTTGATGGCTGAAAGCGAAGAGGAACTGAGGAGCCTTATGATGAAGGTGAAAGAAGAAAGTGCAAGAGCTGGCTTGCAGCTAAACCTCAAAAAAAACCAAGATTATGGCAACCAGCTTGATTGATAACTGGCAAATAGAGGGAGAAAATGTAGAAGCAGTGAAAGACTTTGTATTCCTAGGTGCAAAGATTACTGCGCATGCTGACTGCAGTCAGGAAATCAGAAGACGCTTAATTCTTGGGAGAAGAGCAATGACAAATCTCAATAAAATAGTTAAGAGCAGAGACATCACACTGACAACAAAGGTCCGCATGGTTAAAGCAATGGTCTTCCCCGTGCTAACATATGGCTGCGAGAGCTGGACCATATGGAAGCCTGAGAGATGGAAGATAGATGCTTTTGAACTGTGGTGTTGGAGGAAAATTCTGAGAGTTCCTTGGACTGCCAGAAGATCAACCCAGTCCATCCTCCAGGAAATCAAGCCAGACTGCTCACGTGAGGGAATGATATTAAAGGCAAAACTGAAATACTTTGGCCACATAATGAGAAGACAAGACAGCCTGTAGCGATTGCCTTAATCCAAATAAAACTCTCAGACTCAAAATCACTATTCAAGTTCTGAGTTTATTTAGAATAGAGTGCAAACAGGTAAAAAGCTGAGAATGAGAAAAGTGTGCCTAAACTCAAACTGAATAGCATTGTTTCAAACATCAGCCCACCCACCCCCCCGCATCCAGTACAACCCTCCATTCCCAGGTGCTCCTAACGAGCTCCGCCGATCAACAGGTAAAAAGACCTTGACATTTAAGAGATAGCCCAAACACATTCCTCCCTGGCACAGTCCAGCACTCTCCTGTACAAGGTTTCTCAGCAGCACCCTCCCAGCCAGGGACACGTATCAGCACTTTGGCAAGTGAACCGTTCTGATGCAGAAACATCACAATGGTGAACATGACATATCCCCCCCCCCAAAAAAAAACACACACACTTAAGCTGAGGGTTTTGAAGGATAAGCAACATGAAAAGCACGAATCAAATCAGGGGCCAAAACATCGCGTGCAGCAACCCATTCCGGATGGGGAAAATGCTTCCAGCGCATCAGGTACTGAAGAGAGCCCCGAAGCCTGTGAGAGCCGAGCACCTCCTTGACCTCAAAGTGTTGCTGCCCATCAATCACGACCGTTGGATTGGGAGGTGGGTGTGGATGCGAGCGAGATGACTCCTGAGCAGGCTTGAGCAAACTACAGTGAAAAACAGGATGCAAGCATTTCAAATTATGTGGCAAATCCAACCGAACAGTGACAGGATTGAGCACAGCTGTAATAGGGAAGGGTCCAATAAACATAGGAGCCAACTTCCTAGAGGGCTGAGGAGACTTAATAAATTTCATAGAAAGATAGACCAAATCCCCCACCTGAAAAGCGGGCTGCTGGCAGCGGTTCTTGTCAGCGTGCCGTTTATAGGCTTATTGAGCCTCTTGAAGAGCGGACTCAATAACGGGCCTGGAATCAGCCAGCTTAGAGCCCCAATCACAGGTGGACACCGCTGGAGCTGGAGGTTGGGGAAATTCTGGGATGGGAACAAAATCCCTACCAGAAACAATGCGAAAAGGAGTTTGTCCAGTGCTTTGGTGAACAGCATTATTGTAAGCGACCTTAGCAAAAGGGAGCAAGTCAACCCAATCATCTTGATGGTAGTTGATGTAAGACCAAAGAAATTTCTCCAGAGTGGCATTAAGGACCTCATTAGATCCATCTGTCTGAGGATGCCAAGAGGTTGACAATGCCTGTTCAGTGCCAATCAACTTCAAAAAAACCCCACCAAAACTTGGAGGTAAATTGTGTGCCCCTATCAGTCACAAAACAAGAGGGGCAGCCATGTGGGCAGTACACGTGTACCAAGAAAACCTTAGCCAGCTGCTGCGCCGAGGGAATTTAGGCGCATGGAATGGAATGAGCTTGCTTAGAAAAATAGTCTTTGACAACCCAAATGTCAGTCTTCTTTTGACTGGGGGGTAAGTCCACAATAAAATCCATGGAGATCACGTCCCATGGGTGAGAAGGGTCAGCCACAGGCTGCAGGAGCCCCTGCGGTTTACCAGCAGAACGTTTGGACATAGCGCAGACAGGGCAGGAAGCCACATAGGCCTTGACATCCTTTCGCAGGGTGGGCCACCAAAATTGTCTATGGACCAAATGGAGGGACTTGAGAAACCCAAAGTGACCAGCCTGCTTACTGTCATGAGAACACGCCAGGATAGCAGAATGTTGAGAGTCAGGCACATACAAACGCCCCCCCACCCGGGCGAGGTCATGCTCAATGGACACCTTGTCAGGATTAGCAAGAAGCCAGGGGTCAGACTTGAGGGCAGAAACAAAAGTGGAGTGCAACCCTCCCGACAGAGTAGGCAGCTTGCGAACCAGAGGGTGGTGCGCTGGAATCGGAGATGAAGGAGAGGCAGGCTGGCCGTGAGCGCTGCTGCACGTAACAGCCACTAGACCCAATTGTGGTTCCGACATGACAGTGCCAATTACATCGGAAACCGGGCCCACGTTTTGTGGCAATCGAGAAAGGGCATCAGCCAAGAAATTCTTCTTCCATGGGATAAATTTAAGCTGGAAATCAAAACGGCTGAAAAATTGAGCCCAGCGAATTTGCTTTGAGCTAAGGCGTCTGGGTGTATGGAGCATTTCGAGGTTACGGTGATCCATCCAAACTTCAAAAGGGCAGGAAGCCCCCTCCAACAGGTGTCTCCAAGCCTCTAAGGCAGCTTTAACAGCAAAAGCCTCCTTTCCCAAACATGCCAGCACCTCTCCGTCTCAGAAAACTTACGGGAAATATAAGTGCAAGGCTTCAAAATCCGCCAGAATACTTTTGCAACATAATAGCTCCAATAGAAAAATCAGAGGTATCCACCTGAACAACGAATGGAAGGTTGGGTCAGGGTGGGAGAGGATGGGCTCCTCAGCTGATCAAAAGCTGATCAAAAGCAGCCTGACATGCAGGAGTCCAATTGAGCACGACCCCCAGGTTCTTAACCTTGCGGGTTTCCCCCACCCACTTTGTGTGCAACAAATCAGTTAGGGGTAGGGCAATTTCACCGAATCCCCTGACAAAGGACCTGTAAAAATTGGTGAACCCCAGGAAAGTTTGAAGTTGACACCTGGTTCAGGGTCACTCCCAACTAAGCACTGCCTGAACCTTAACAGAATCCATTTCAATGCCCTTATCGGAAATCCTGTAACCAAGGTAATCCAAGCGAGATTTATGGAACTCACATTTAGAAAGCTTAGCATAAAGCTTGGCATTTCTAAGCTTGGTTAGAACCTGTTTAAGAAGCCGTTTGTGCTCTTCCGAAGATTTAGTATAAACGAGGACATCATCTAAATACACCAAAAGACCCTTAAACAAGTGGTCATGTATAACTTCATTAATCAGCTGCATGAAAACCCCCGGAGCCCCTGCCAGACCAAAAGGGAGAACCTTATACTGGAAAGAACCCAATGGGCAATTAAAAGCCGTTTTCCATTCATCCCCATCCCAAATACGGATTCGGTAACAGGCTTCTCGGAGGTCCAATTTTGAGAAAACTCTGCCAGTAGACAGATGTGCGAGCATATCCTTGACGAGAGGCAGAGGGTACTTGTTGGAGAGGGAGGTGGAATTCAACCCGCAATAGTCCGTGCACAGTCTGAGGCTGCCATCCTTCTTCTCCCGGAACAACACGGGAGCCCCAAGCGGCGAGTTTGCAGGCTCAATGAAGCCACAAGCCAGGTTTTTATCAATGAACTCCCGTAATGCGGTGAGTTCTTTCTTGGTCATTGGGTAAATCTTTGGCTTTGGCAAGGGGACGTTAGGAAGAAGTTCGATGGAGCAGTCCGTCTTGCGATGGGGGGGCAATTGATCGGCTTCCTCCTCCCCAAAAACATCAGAAAAGTCTGAGTATGTATCTGGCAGACCTTCTAAGAGGGAGGGGGAAGCTGGAGAATCAACAAGCTCTGCTCGCCCCGCCATCATAGCCAGGGAACGTCCCAGCAGAGGAGCTTGATAGAAGCCATCAACAAAGGTAATAGAGCGGGACTTCCAATTGATATAGGATTGTGAGAGGTGAACCATGGAATCCCTAATACCAATAAAGGATTACCCACTGGGGTTACGATGAACTCAATGAGTTTGAAGTGCGACTCCATACGTAAAGCGACCTCCCCAGTAAATTGAGTGGCTGCCCCCCCCCCGCCATGGAGCCATCCAGCTGCTGAAAAATCAGTGGCTTTGGAAGAGGGAAGCAGGGCAAATCCAATGCCTTCACCAAGTCAGGATGGGTCAAACACCTGGAACAGCCGGAGTCTAGTAACGCCCAGACCTCTACGGACTTGGATTGAAATCCTAATTCAATTTTGACAGTGAGGATAGGGCAATCAGCACTCACCATATTGGATTTGCGCCCAGTTTCCATCACTATTCCATCACTATAGTTTCCATCACTATTCATTTATATTAATATATTTCCACAATGGTGGGGAAAGAAGGATGTTGGCAAAAAATAAAATATATTATCTGTGATTTAAGAAGCTGGCAGTTGTTCCCAAGCACTAAACCTTTAACTTGGACTAATTGTTCTTTGTCAACTTATCTTACCCATTTAGGTAACTTTCAGGGAAAATGTCAGAACTATTTTAATGGGTTCTAAGGCATCTGTTTCTCAGAGAGCCACAAGGTTCATTATAGGATTTCTAATGGGACATAGAACTTCCACTCTCCCTAGCATCAGCATCTTCTCCAGGGTGTCCTGTCTTCTCATTATGTGGGCAAAGTATTTCAGTTTTGCCTTTAATATCATTCTCTCAAGTGAGCAGTCTGGCTTTATTTCCTGGAGGATGGACTGGTTTGATCTTCTTGCAGTCCAAGGCACTCTCAGAATTTTCCTCCAACACCACAGTTCAAAAGCATCTGTCTTCCTTCGCTCAGCCTTCCTTATGGTCCAGCTCTCGCAGCCATATGTTACTACTGGGAATACCATTGCTTTAACTATGTGGACCTTTGTTGTCAGTGTGATGTCTCTGCTCTTAACATTATTATTATTATTATTATTATTATTATTATTATTATTATTATTATTATTATTAAATTATTATTACTACTACTACTACTATCCCACCTATTTTTTATGTAACTGGAGATGGTGAACAAGCCTAATTCTCCTGCCTCCTCTTTTCCCCACAAGAAAAACCTTGTGAGGTGGGTTGGGCTGAGGGAGAGTGACTGGCCCAAAGTCACCCAAGTGTCTTTCATCCCTAAGGCAGGCCTTGAACTCATTGTCTCCTGGTTTCGATACCAGTGCCCTCACCACTACACCCAACTGGCTCTCTATTAAGAGACAGGTATCAGTAAGAAATCCATTTGATCTTAAAGGATGTTTCTTTTCCATTTGCAGTGCTTGATCTTGTCTCTTGTATACATTGCCAATGTAAATCATATTTATTCCACAAGCAGTTACGTATATAGTGAGTGGTCTATAATACAGCATTCATGAGGCACCCCTTTAAAGGAACAGGTTAATCCTTTGGTCAGGATTGGGATCCTGTTCCTTAGGTAGTATTGATCCTAAGAATTATTGTTGTAACCCTGTTTCAGTGGGGAACCCTGTTAGGCTTCCAAGGTTCTTTTATTATACTCTACAACACTAACATAGAATTGCAGTGATCCCTGCAGTGTCTTTTTCCCGACTTGAAGGGCTGACAATATATACAGCCTTTTTTGAATCATTCTTCTCTTTTAAGGATCCTTTCCAGCTGTTGGACAAGAAAAAAGAAAACTGCTCTCTTGGAAAAAAAAAATCTGGATTGAGGGATTCATTCCCAATGAATTTAAGAGCTACTGTTGTTTTATGTTATTTTTGTATCTACCTTCCTCTGCTATACTGTATGTGCATCTGTATAGCTATGCATTCTGTATGCAAGAAATAAAATAAAGCAGTTCATAACTACAGATTCATATTTTTTTCTTGAAAGACCCATACAGGAAAGGGGGGATCATCACCTCAAGTCCTCCTGCTGGTTGGAGTGTTAGCAGCAGGCTGCTTTGAGTGATCCTATAAAAGAGAAAGGCTTTCCTTTCGACAATCACTTGAGCAGTCAGCTTCTCAAACTCAGGACTAGTTTGTGTAAAAAAAAGGGAAGGGGCTAATTGAGAGATTAAAGCCTTCTGCTAAATACTTTGTGCTAATTGCAGGTTTTCCAATGCTGAACAACGAAAGTGGTTGTTAAACTTTCTTTAGTAACATGGGAATTGTGGTGATCCCAAAGGAGAGATTCCTTGAAATGGAACAGAAGACAGAGATGACATAACTTCTTTCTGCAAAGCAAAGCTTTCTTCCAAATAGAGCATCTATATTGAAAGAAATTGGCATAGCCTTCTTCTCAAAGAAGTCAGAGGTAAGTGGAGTTCTCTTTCATTCATTCCAGCTATTAAAATATTGCCAAATTGTGGGTACCTATAATTCACGCAGAACACTATAAGATGAATTACATTTTTATTTTCTTATTCCTGAAACAGTGCATCTCTGGGCTCAGGTAAATAGCTACAAAATTTTAATCAGTAATGAATTAGTTATACTTTGACTCCAATTCATATAACACTAAAGAAAGGCCCTCTGTACAAACTCATAGTAGTTATTTAATGTTTTCTTTGTAGTAATACAAAAAGTAATAGGGTTTTCTTATTACTTGAATAAGTATATTACAAATCTGAAAATATTACTTAATGATAATTAGATAAAAAACTAATAATAAGATCATTATTATCTTCAGTCTACAAACTATGCTCACCTGTCTAGCAGTCATCATGCTGAACTCAATGAGCTTGACAGGTAGGTTTTATTTTTTTCCCCCAGACATACATCTCTAAAAGCCAGGGGTATTTGTAATCCTATGACTGTGTTTAAAAAACATCTGCTAGCAATTCTGTAACCATTAAATTGAATTAAGTCCCACTCATATTAGCAAATTTGAATACACAGAAACACACATTAATTTCCCTTGCAGGACAAAAAAAAAAAGGAGAGAGAGAGAAGGGAGGGAGGGAAGGAGAGGGGAATGGAATTATTTGATTCATTCGTTGAATTACTGGAAAATATTCTTTGAAATAACAATTCCTGCTTGTTAATTTTATCCTATTCTATTTTGTAAGGTTTTGCTTTTTTCTTGAAATCCTAGGCAGAGAGAAATTTAGCAGAATTCTGTCTCTCTCTCTTTTCTCTCTGTCCCTCTCTCTGTCTCTATCTCTGAAAAATTGAGGGTTTTTGCAAAATTCTGTATTACTTCATCTTGCATTAAACTAAAAAAATGCCCAAGAATAAGAAATGAATAAGCATGTTTCCTCCTTATATGCACATTTAAATTTTGAGATACATCATTTTGACAATGATTTTTCACTAAGTTCTGGCAGGAAATTGATATGAGTAATTGCATTTGTTTCCTCTACTAATCTCCAGTCATAATCTATTTTTTGTCCAGAATGAGTGAAAGAACTGGAATGGCCAACCAATCCACTGTGATGGAATTCCTTCTGATGGGATTTTCTGATACTCGTGATGGACAACGTCTACATTTTGTCATGTTTCTATTCATTTACTTAGTAGCCTTAACGGGGAATTGGATCATTGTGTCTGTTGTGATCCTGAACCACCACCTGCACACTCCCATGCATTTCTTTTTGGTCAATTTATCCTTGACTGATATTTGTTACATCACAACCACTGTCCCCAAATCAATGGCAATTTCACTGACAGATAGCAAAATAATTACTTTTCTTGGGTGTGTTGCTCAAATCTTCTTAATTGTTACTTCTGCATTTTCTGAGCTTTCCTTGCTTACCATCATGGCTTATGACCGTTATGTAGCTATCTGCCATCCTTTACAATACAATCTCATCCTGAACTGGAACACATGCAATCAGATGGTAGTTACTTCCTGGATCAGCTGCCTGCTATATTCATCTCTACAAACGGTCATCACTTTTCAATTAAATTTCTGTGGGCCAAACATGATTGGGCAATTTTTCTGTGATATTCCTCAGTTACAAAAGATTTCTTGCAGTGATACAAAAGTTAACGAGATTCTGATTTGGATATTTGGATTACTTGTGGGCTCCTTTTGTATTGGATTCATTTTTGCTTCTTATGGCTACATCATCTCTGCTGTGCTGAAGATTCCATCAGTTGAAGGCAGATCCAAAGCCTTCTCAACCTGCAGTCCACACTTGACAGTTTTCTCTTTATTCATCTCCGCAGCTTTGTTTTCATACATGAGGCCAAAATCTCTTTCCTTTCCCACTATAGATTTGTTTTCTGCTGTCCTGTATACAGTTATGCCTCCTGTTCTGAATCCCATCATTTATAGCCTCCGGAACAAGGACATTCAAGCAGCTGTGTGGAAATTAACATCAACAATTAAAAAAAAAATCCTAACCTGATTGAATCATCTTCAGTCTGACAAATATAATATTCTGTTAATAGAATGTCCTTGTGATCCTCTTCACATAAATCTTTCTCCATTATTATAGTTTAATATATAGGATAGCCTCCAAGCCTTTTGGTTTGAAAGTTGTGGGCAGTTCAATGTGAAGGAGGTGAGGTGGGAATTATTTAGGATGTAATTGTTTTTACAAATGACTGGCAGTACAAATGTTGGACTTGGTCTTTTGCTCCTAATTGTTTGTAACATTTTTTTCTTTTTAGATTTTTTTATCCAACCTTTATTCTTTTTTATAAATAACTCAAGGCATGGAAAACTCCTTCCTCCTCCTATTTTCCCCACAACAATCCTGTGAGGTGAGTTGTGCTTTAATCAATCAGTAATAATCATAGCCAAACATATTACTGGATTTTATTTTGTGAAACAGGCAAAAACTTTTGAAGAAAGGTGATTTGGAGATTTTTATCCACCTGACTAAGGTAGCATACAAATGCTGTCTATAGATTTTATAAATAACTGTTTTCTACCTCAATCAATTGAACTGTGGCTTTGGCTTTTCTGTCATTATTCAAATCAATTAAATTCAATACTATTCAAATATAATCAGATCCATATTGACTTCTTTTAATTTCAACCTGATCATACTTTACTGTTCTTAAAATCATTTGCTGAAGTCTCTTGGGTGAAATAACAGTTAAAAAGTTAATTCTTTATTGATCAGTGAAACAGTGCATAAAAATTACCTTTAGCAGGTTTTGATATAATCATGATATACATCAGGTAAGTCAATAACAAGCCCCCCCCCCTTATAAGTGATCTGATCACGGAGGAGGGGGCACACCTGACATGTATTACCAAGACCTGGCTGGGCCCAGAGGAGGGGGCAGCCCTCTCAGAAATGTGTCCAACTGGGTTTCAGGTGTGGCACCAGCCAAGACACTGGGGCAGGGGAGGTGGGGTGGTGGTTGTAATACGAGAACATATAGTGGCCTTCAGCGGCCCTGCTCCACAAGAGGCCAGTTGTGAGGCCCTGTACTTCAAGTTGGGTTCCCGAGAACAGTTGGGAGTGTTGCTGCTGTACCAGCCTCCCTGCTGTGTGGCAACCTCCTTGCCTGAGGTCCTTGACTCCATATCCAGGTTGGTGGTGGAGTTCCCAGGCTCATGGTTTTGGGGGACTTCAACCTGCCATCCCTGGGGTGTGCCTCGGAGGCAGCTTGAGAGTTCATGGCTACCATGGCAGCCATGGACTTGTCCCAGATTATTCAGGACCCAATTCGAGACAGTGGCCTCACTCCAGACCTGGTTTTCTTGTCAGAGCAGTGGCAATGTGATCTGAGGGGAGAGTTAAATCTGTCCCCGTTGTCATGGTCAGACCATGCCCTGGTGCCCCTGAGAATCTCTTGTGCCTCCCCACTCCGCAAAGAGGCAGTGTCATGAGTACTGATGGTGAGCAGGAGGGGGCCCCTATCCAGGAGGGAAAATGCATGCGTGGTACTGAGGAGTTAAGCAGCCATTCAAAGAGACACAGAACAGACCTGCCTTGACTTTTGGGGTTTATCTGTCTGGGTTTTCCCACGCTTCTTCAATTTGTTAGGATTTTCTGTTTTATGTAGCAGTAAAAAACACTAGAGACCTATTCCTCATCTCAGCATGGTTCCTGACTGTTAGGACAGGCAGGACCTATTCGATTGGTCTGACCCAAGCAACTGATGGACCTGGTAGGGTTTCAGAGGGAGCTGGGGATTATTCCTGAGGATCTACTGCATGGTCCAGTGGAGGTCCTAGCCACAGCCTTGAATAGGGAGGCAGCCAGGGCCTTTGACAGGATCGCCCCTGTGCGGCCTCTCTTGTCCCATTCAACCCCACACTCCCCGTGGTTCACCAAGGGGTTGAGAGTTCTAGAGAGGGTTAAGAAACGTCAAGAATGTTGCTGGAGGAAGAAAAACCCATGAAGTCCTAGTTCTTTTCCAGTACTTGCAATCAAAATTCCTTTTTCATCTCATCTGTACCTGTACGAGGAACTTGCAACCAATTTTCTTTTTAAATTAAACTTTAAAAGAATTGAAACCTTTTTGTTTCTTATATTTGTTTTGACCATAGTACGAGATAGTTTGAGTTATTCCAAACGGGAAGAATGTGCCACTGACTAGTTGTTCTGTGGCACATTCTTTAAATGTAACCTTTCCAATGGGTTACATTTAAAAAGGGCTAACTAACCTGTACAATAGCAGGGACCAAAAAGCCACACTAGCATTAGAGATTAGATTAGATGGGTTTGTGTGAATTGGAGTGTGACAAGGAAAACAACATGTAAGTGTGTGGCCAGAAAAAAAACAGACTGAAGGGGAAAAACTCCCACGACCAGTTGACCCACACAGTCTGCTTGAGCCAAGTTTAATACCCTTCCTGGCTTCACCACAGTATTCCACTCAATCCCAGAGGAGCCCCCAGTGGAAGGGGAACCCCCCCCCCCAATCCAAGTGACAATGGCGACCATGAGATCTGCTTGAGCCAAGTTTAGTGAACTGCACAGAGGTCCGAATACAACATTCCACCTGCTGAGAAAGTGGCAAGAACAAGGTTACATAAAGGTCTGGTTTACAGGAAATTCAACAGGAAATCCCAAACCCATATCCATACCAACCAAGCATTTTTAGCTTTTCATTTGTTTAGCCAGCAAGCCTTGAGTTACAGTCATGGGTCACCAGGGGGTCATGTTCCTCTTCTCTGGTACAGAGGCCCCGAGTTTGCAGTTTCAGCCCCTTAGTAAGCAATTTGAATTTTACTCCCAAACATTAGGCTAAACACTGAAGCGTCTCTCAAGCCATTTGTGTTAGGCCAAACTGTTTTCTTCATTATTTTCCCCTTCAAGAGCTGATCTGATAAATTATTCCAGATGTTAAAATATCCTGGGAGCAATAGAAGTTCATATGGGAAAATGGATACTAATCAGGAATCCATATTGGTGGGTGAATTAGTGTAGTTCTCTTTGCCAGAGTGAGAAGGTGACCGATGCAGTTTGGTCATTTCAGAACCTCATCTGCCCATTCTAGTAGCTGGCAATGTTTATGGGAAGTGCCAAGGGAGAGCTCAAAGGGAAGAAACAGAGCCATTTTACTTTGGCATGAGTAGTGAAGGTATGAAGTACTTTGTGGATCAACCATGAATTATTTCATAAAGATGATTGTGTTTGAAAGCTTTGAAGAGAACTGCATTCCATCCCTTTTTTTTCCTGTATATTTAGCTTTAACTTGGTCAAATTGTTATTTGTCAAAATACCTTATACATTTAGGTAACTTTGAGGGATAATAGCAAAGCTATTCTAATGGGTTCTAATCCATCTGCTTCTCAGAGAGCCACAAGGTTCATTATAGGGTTTCTAATGGGACCTAGAGCTTTTATAGGACAGAGATTTGGGCATGGAATTCAAAAGTGCTTCCTAATCTGGAGACCACCTAGCATAGCTTTCTGAGAAACATTTTGGATCTGCCCCAGAGTGTCCCTGTTGCACTTTTAATCTTTATTAGCTTTTACCTGAACTTCTTAAAATATTTCAAGAAATTTGATAGTCTTCCATTGGAACACTTTGTAATATCTTATCATTGGCATTACTGTGGGAAATTATTCTGTTTGGTCTTATGAAGCAATACTTTGCCTTCACTTGTGAATCTTAAGCTTTGGGCCAGGGAAGAAGATCCATGACTGGCTCTTTCAGCAGGATGTCAGGCAAGATGCTGATTTAATTCATCTTTTTTTTCTTACAGTATGATGATAGATGACAGATAGATAGGAGATTATATTTAGTCCTTTTCTTGTTTTGTAATTTAGACTTCCAATTCAGCATGAGAATTATGATCAATCTCCAGGGAGTGACTTCTTGAAGCACAGTAGAAAACAAGGGTGATATAAGTGTTCTTTCTTTCAATCCTTCTTAGCAGAGAATTAGAATCTATAAAATGGTGGAAAAGTACAGGTGTCTTTCTATTGTCACCTTTCAACGATATTTCAAGATAGTAACACAAACTTAAGTAAAGGCCACAATTCCTATGTGCTCCATATTTTAGCTATAAAGTCACTGTGCAATATTGCTTGCAGGATGATGGTAATGTCTAATGCCATAAAAATCCCCTTTTGAACTGAACATGATTTTTATCTAGGGTGATATAATCCTGCTACTGTGTGGAGAATGCTAAAAAAAATAAAAAGTATAAGTTTTATCTATTTGGTTTTTAAAATGTATTTATAATGATTAGAAATGCTAATTACAATATAAACGATGGAAAGGTACTTAAAAATATAACATAGAATTATCCCACTGCAGTAATATTTGGTTTAAAAAGGTTTGGGGAAGAGGAATTTGGTTTAAATGTGTTGGATTATGCTGACTTCATTTTTGAAAATTTGGAATTTATCAAGGAATGAAGAAGTTTGGATTTATTGTAACTATTGCATTTTGAAGAAGATAATTCTGTTACAGTGGAAAGACAATATCATCCTGGACTTGCAAAGTTGGACTGATGGTATGTATTTGCCACTTCTGATGAATTATGTTTTGGGTATTAAAGTAAATAAAATGTTTTTAAAAAGAGGAAATGCTTTAGGTTGTGGCTGTTGGAGGAAGTTGAGAAATCAAGAGTGCATTCAAATAGATTTTTATGTTCATTAGCTTTCTTTTCCCATTAGCTTTTATTCCTCACATGAAAGGTAATCTATATCAAGATTCTTTGACTGCCATAGTATTTGAAGACTGCTTTGTTTATTTCTAAACTAAGGAATTTTGTAGTCTTCACTCAAAGACTGCATTTAAAAAGATGCATATCTAAGAAGCTGAAGTGCTTTTGGTGACCATTTTGCTTCTGAAACAGTTCATTTCATATCAATTGGCATTTGTAATATACACTGACCTAACAACGACTGTTGATTTGATAATTCAATTGGCCAACTACTATATGTATATATGTATGTATGTATGTATGTATGTATGTATGTATGTATATATCCTGAATAGAAAAAAATGTCAGTCCAACATTTTTTGAACATGAGTTGAGGAGGCCAGTATACCTGAAATAGTTTTTTCCCCCCCTTGCACTACTGTTGTGACCAAAACTTGGCTCACCTAAAGCAACCAAATCACTCTGAAGATACAACATAAGTTTATTAAGCATGCAAACAACTGCAGTGTACACTGAACTCCCAGCAAAGCATTGGCAGCTTGTTGAGCAGCTCTGAACAAAAGCAGAACTGCAGTTTATATACTTTTGGCCTACTACATACACAGTGTAAATTACAGTGTGACATTGGAATGTTTTTGATAAACCCACCTGGGTGACCTTCTCATTATTTATCCCTTCCTACTAGATCAGCATGTTAGCGATACTATCTCTGAGATATAGTCAGTGAATATAAACCATTTGGTTTACTGGGTCACTGGTTCCTGTTTCACTCAGGGTCAATCTGGCTTGCCATGAATGTTTTCTTGCAAGGCCACCTTTAAGCAGTTCACATGGGGGGGGGGGTTTGACATTTCCTAGGACGGGTAATGAATGCAGCTCACATGTGCATGGAGTGGTACCTTTTACCACCACACTACCCAGAGGTTTATATTATAAGATGTAGAGGGCATAAAGTATGAAGGACAGGAGGAAAAACCACTACCAAGGCAACCATCAGAGAAGTGTGGCTGAAGTCCATTCCGAAAATCTAATTTGAGAAAACACCTCAGACAAGCCCCTCCTTAGTTCATTCAAAGATAATGTGTGGGAGGAGGGAAGCACATTCAGACTTGTGAGATGCTATTACTATAGCTGTTCTGAGTAGTTTTAGATCTATATAGGATTGTTGTTGTTGTTTTTAGTTTCTGCCTTATAGATCTGACATAAGAAATATACTTTGCATTTATTAAAATTTGAAACTATTGGTTTTGCAATTTAAGCTACTCAAATACAATACAGAATGCAAATATTAGTAGGAATACTAGAGTTGAAAGTTGATGGTAAGGGTGCACTGACAGCTATAAATAATGAAAGAAAAGCATTCAGGATAATAAAGACATGCATTGTGAATGGTACAAGATTGATTAGGGAGGAAGACAAATAGTTGTGTTGTCCGATTGGAAAATGTAAGTTTGGAAACGTGTAGAGAATGTTTTTAATAATGTTACAGATTTGTTCACTGGGGACAGGAATGTGCATGTATTGTCATATGTAGATGATACTGTGCTGTTGGATAAGATCATGAATTATCTGAAGGGAACATTTGATTGAAAGATGCAACAAAAGCATAGATCTGAACTTTAATGTATCAAAAACTAATGTGATTGTATTTCAAAGGGAACAAGGAGTGAACAGTTCCAACCAACATGCAAATAGTTAAAAAAAATACAGCACATTTACGAATATGTGTATCTTTTCAAGATGAACATCAGTGATGAGGAAATGGATAGAGTAATTTTCAGATCTGTGAATGCTGGCAAAAGGGTATTAGGCAATACATGGTCTGTTGAAAAGAATAAATATTTATAGAAAGAAGCAAAATGGTAGTATATAAATCTGTACTTTTTATAGAAAGGAAGTGTGGTCTTTATTACACTTCCATTTACTACCTGCTAACTGGTTAGTACTTCAAATTTAGGATAAAAACTTACTGTGAAGGAAAGATAAAGAACTCAGTCCCTTGTGTTTTAAGTTACATACTACATGACAACATGTGATTTGTTATGTTCCCCAAGGACTGACTCCCTGAAACCCAAGAGAAAGCCAGGATGATGTAATTTCTTCCATTTTCATGGCAATGGTGCCTTCGTCTAAAGTCCATTTATTCACAGGCAAACTGGAAGAATCAACGTTGAAGCAAAATAATCATGGGTAAGTAGAAAGCAGAAATGTCTATTGTTACATTCCAGCTGCTCAATTATTTTTCACTTATGACAGACATTTCATACATGCTACATATCTTCTAATACACTACTGTCTTAAAAAAATTACCAAGATGGTTGGTTTAATACGGAAGAAGAAAATATATATTAAAAATATACACAAGTACAGTTAAGACAGATGTTAGAATTCTAGAATAAAATGCATCTTATACTACATTTCTGATATTTCAGAGAAGATAATATGTTTATAACTAGTGGTCTGTAATATTTTCTTTTTGAAATAAGAATTATTTTTAAAGTGCCTGAGTAAAAAGGGGCATATTGTTATCTTTAGTGGCAAGGACCAGATAATAGACTATGTTAATGATTTTGAGGAAAGAAGAATAATGGCAAAATACTTTTTATTGATTTATTCTCCATGTTTTCTAATGCATTCACACAGATATATGAATATCATGGTCTGTTCCTCATGACAACAGGCAGAATGTAATTAAGTATATATACACAATGTACAATTGTTTCCAAACACAGGGAGCAAATGGGCAGACTCTGCTTTTTTCCTTGCTTTACATTTCATAGCCTTTTACTTCATTTTCTATTTGTCTTTTATTTTCCAAACTAATAGTAATTAAAGAGGGAAAAAAATAAAAAAGAAACATGTTAACCATTTAAGTTATATTACATAACAATAAAGAACAATTTTGCAGTTCCGCAACTTGTGTATTTTATATTTGGAGAAATAATTTTAGGATTTAATTTGGTTATCTTAGAATGATTAATTTGTCATGAAACTAAGGTGACTCTATTAGGTAATTCTTATTTATTTATGTCTTCTATAAATATGTAGTGTGAGTGTGTGTATACACCCACACAAACATATACACACAAACATAATAATTTGTATCTACTTATTACAAAGGACTTCACCGGACTTGCAAACTGGGATAATGCCGTACAGAAGACAGAAGCTAGAAGGGTTATATTCAGGATTCATAAATACTGCACACTATGTTTGTAACTGATTTTTTCTCTTTATTTCTTAAGGTAAATAATTCTCAAAGAGCAGGTTTTTAGACATCGAGTATAACTTGGTGTGTGTGTGTGTGCGTGCAGTCCATCATAGAAAATTATTTTAAGATTCTTTCTAATTATACATTTGTACTGCATATCTATATATGATTAATGTCTAAAGCAAGATATTTTCTCCATATTCATTACTTCTAATAATCTCTACTCTGTTTTTGTCCAGAATGAGTAAGAGAATTAGAATGGCGCACAAATCCGCTGTGACAGAATTCCTTCTGATGGGATTTTCTAGTGATTGTGATGTACAACTTTTGCATTTTGTCATGTTTCTATTCATTTACTTAATAGCCTTAATCGGGAATTTACTTATTTTGTTTGTTATGATCCTGAACCACCACCTTCATACCCGCATGTATTTCTGTTTGGTCAATTTATCCTTGAATTATATTTTTTTTACATTTCAATCACTGTCCCCAAATCAATGGCAGTTTCATTGAGAGATAGCAAAATAACTTTTCCTGGATGTGTTGCCCAGGTTTTCTTAATTGTTACTTGAGCTGGTTATGAGGTTGCTCTGCTTACTATCATGGCTTATGATCATTACGTAGCTATCTGCCATCCTCTGCAATATAGCCTTATCCTGAACTGGAATAAATGCAACCAAATGGCATTTGGTTCTTGGATCAGCCCCCTGGTACATGCATCACTACAAACTATTGTAACTTTCCAATTAAACTTCTGTGGAGCAAACATGATTGGCCAGTTTTTCTGTGATATTCCTCAGTTACAAAAGATTTCCTGCAGAGATACAACAAATCACCAAGTTCTTCTTTGGGTTATTGGAATAACTGTGGATTTATTTTGTGCTGGATTTGTGTTTGCTTCTTATGGCTACACCTTGTCTGCTGTGCTGAAAATTCCATCAGCTCAAGGTAGATATAACACTTTCTCAACTTGCATTCCACACTTGACAGTCTTTTCTTTATTTATCATCACAGTTATGTTTTCATACATGAGGCCACAATCTCTTTCTTCTCTCACTATGGACTGCCTGCTGTTTTATATGCAGTTTTGCCTCCGGTTCTGAATCCCATCATTTATAGCCTCCAAAATAAGAATATCCAAGAGGCTATGTGGAAAATAGCAAAAGAAAGAAAAAGGACTTCCTATATTGATTAATCCACCTTCAATTATTCTATTTACACAACTTCCTTATGCAGAATGTCAATTGTTTTCCTATCTGCACCTTCTCCTATTGCTCTATCAATATGCACAGAAGCCTCTTACTGCTCCATGGTTTTGACTGTTGCAGGTGATTTCATGTTATGAGGAGGGAGACAGTTTGAAGGGATATATATTTTACAAGTAGTGCTTTGCACAATCATTGGTCTTTATCTCCCATTTTTAAAAATAATTGCCCCCTCAATATAATAGTTTGTTATTAATTGAAATCATTTTGTTTCTGTATAAAACAAATTTTCCATTTCCCCTTAATTCATTTGCATTTTAAATATGTTGGTGTGAGAGATTTCTGGTAGGCTTCCTTGGGTTGTTCAGTAAATGTAAACAAATTCTCCATAATACCCTCCCTCTCTTCCATTCCATTCCATTCCATTCCATTCTATTCTCCTTCTTCAATATCTGACTGGATCACATTTTGTGAAATGGAGTTCATATACTTCAATCATTCTTTTTCAGATAAATATGAAGCCAGTGCCAGAGTGAACCTTTTGTCCCACATTTACAACCATAGAAGTAGTTAAAAAGTTATTACCAAATTGTAATATTTTTAGATGAAAATATTATGAGAGACATGGACAGGTGGGTCGAAGAGGATGCAAATCATGACAGCAGAAGTGTGCCATCACAATGTAAATGAATAGGCATCATGATGTTGCAAATGCATATGAAAGGGAAGGCCTGGTATTGTGATGGTGCCATTCAGGAATGGTTAACATTATAAACATTATAAATCTACCAATCTGCTTAGCAAATGGCAAATGGCAAATTATATATATATATATATATATATATATATATATATACATACATACATACATACATACATACATACATACATACACACACTGATTCATGGGCAGTCCTCAAGAGTCTTAACATGTGGTTCCCCAAGTGGAAGAAGGATGTGTTTACTGTATACAACCACACTCATGAAATGTTTTTAACATTCTAGGTGACAAAGCCACATGGGAATGGGCTGTGCATCAGGGAATTCCATGTACTACAGATGCCATTGCCACAGCTTCTACCACCTGAGGGTTGTGTTTAAACAAATGCCACTTAATCGCATTAGTGTGTCTCCAAAGGGGAAGTAAACCTGTATAGATTTTTCAGATAGATTATGTGAGTATGGGAGATGGCAATACTTACTGAAAATGGTAGAAATGTATTCTGTTTATTTACTTGCCTATCCTTGTGCATGAGCAAACCAAAGCTGTACTTTTAAAGGTCTAGAACTATTGGTCAGGCAGTGTGGTGTACTTCTGCAAATCCAGTGTAACAATGGGAATCATTTTATGGGTGCAGATGTGCCAACCTAGGCTAATGAATGGGGTATTCAATGGATAAATCACATTTACCATCATCCATAGGCAGTTAGCTTGAATGAATGAATGAATGAATGAATGAATTGTTTAAGCAAGAGATTAAACAGCTCACCTCAGATAATACATTTAAAGGACAGGAACTGTTCTGGAACAAGCAGAGTTTGACTTGAAGAACCAAGTAAAGGGCTTGGAGCTACCTATTGGGTCATCCTGGTTAATGAGGTTTATCCCATTTGTTGGACATTGCAAAATTAACACAGAGAGAATAGTTTAGAATTCTATCACATTCTCACAGGTGGTAGAAAGTATGTCAGATACAACTCTTTATTGGCAGGGCTTTCTGGATGCCTCCTCTGTTATACCTCATTCCTGGACCAAATTAGCATGGATGGAGATTGTGTGTGCATGCAATTCCCTAGTGATAGTGAATGCATAGGAATGTGACTTAGGAGCCATCATAAGAATGCAGGGGCCATTTCTAGAATTCTCCACAATGGTTATATCACTTGGTTTAGGCAGCACCTTATGTGTCGCACCACCAGGACTGGACACAACATTCCTTTCTAACCTTGATTTCTTACTGCTGTGGTATTATCTAGGAAGAAATTTGCCTTGGAAAGTTATACAATGAGAAAAGATATCCTTAATGTGTAGATATTGTCATTAAATTGTCTTTTTTTTTTCATTCATTTCATTGGTTGTATATATGTCTCCTGTCCTCAAGCAGGGTTTCTTTGATTAGTTTTTTATCTCTTCCATACCACTCTACCACTTCTACACTGGTGTCAACACAGTATCAGTTCTCCAGTGAAGGTTTCCATACTACAACATTGCTGTTGTGCTGCAAGTGAGCCTTACTCATATGCAATGGATTCCTGTTATCAATGGTGCGCACACGCTCACACAGGCATGAGCGCAAGCGCACACACTCATTATATATATATATATATATATATATATATATATATATATATATATATATATATGAGGCAGAGAAATGGATTATGTCTGAGAACAGATTGCATTTATTCTATTGCATGGAACTACTTTAACTTTGTTCTTGACTGGTCTTTTCAATGGGATATCACCTTCCAATATCATATTAGACAATTATGGGTGAGCAGTGATACAGTTAAAAATACTAATACATTACATGGGCCTTATGGTGAGTGCCTTAGGGGAGAAAAGATAACTAAAGATCTATGTAACAATTTCCACATATATTTAATTAGATATTCCTCCCTTCTTGATTGTAGTTATCAACTTATGGGAGCTTCTCAAAGATGAATTTATCACATGTCTATTAATATTTCAGCATTTAATATATCTAAATTTGAGCCCAATTGTTCTTCATGAGCTATTCCAATGTATAATTCCTGGCAAAAAACTACCGAATACTTGGTACCTTTCTGAAACCATCTTAGGTTGGGTAGGATTAGAAAGTAGAGTAATACTGTAAATGCAATTGATATTGAGGATATGGACAGTAAGATAGCTGCTCTTGGACACCATATTCACACCATATTTCAGTTAATTGAACAACAGATACTTCAAGAAGCAGCAGTGCTTCATTATAATATTTACATCATGGTAGACTATTTTAATTTGACAACATATATAACCAATTACTTTGGTCAAAGATTGCAGAATATAACCACAGTGACCCATTGTGTAGTTATGCAGTTAGGAACCTTCATGAAGTTAGAACAACATGCTTAAGATCTTGAAATGGAGAAATTCAAAAGTGGCAATCTATTTTATCAGAGGGTGGTAGTAATTGGAATTGGCTACAAGTAACTAGATATGTGGGGGTGCGGTGGCGCTGTGGGTTAAACCACTGAGCTGTCGATCGGAAGGTCGGCGGTTCGAAACCGCGCGGCGGGGTGAGCTCCCGTTGTTAATCCCAGCTCCTGCTCACCTAGCAGTTCGAAAACATGCAAATGTGAGTAGATCAATAGGTACCGCTTCAACGGGAAGGTAACGGCGTTCCGAGTCGTCATGCTGGCCACGTGACCCAGAAGTGTCTATGACAACGCCGGCTCCAAGGCTTAGAAACGGAGATGAGCACCGCCCCCTAGAGTCGGATTCGACTGGACTTTACGTCAAGGGAAACCTTTACCTTTACCTAACTAGATATGTATGACAGCACACAGGATTTTCAGTCTCAGTAAAGGTAGTTTTAAGGGACAAAGAAATTCTTATTTACCATTACCTATTTGGCTATTTATTTTATAAAAATGGCTATTTTGCCTTTTTTATAAAAACCTACAAGATATGTACAGTATATTTCCCTATGTATAATGCAATACCTGGGCAGGTCAGAGGCTGATTACCTTAGTCTCCTTCTAGCTGACTACGAGGCAAGGATTTCAGACAATGTAGCACAGTTCTGTGTCAAAACTATGCTCAAATGTAAACTACTCCTCCAAGTGAGGTCATGCTAAGTCTAACCTAGGTTCCCATAACTCAATATATTCATTATCTGTCCCTGCTTTTTTGACTTTCTCTCCCCCCCCCTTTTTTTTTTTTCCTTTTAAATATACACATACCATTCTATGTTTTATTTTGATATTTCTTTGTAGTTAGTTGGTTGGGTCATAATTATCGCAACCCAACAAACTTAGCACAGCTTCAGCAAGTATTAGACTCAATATAAGTTAGCCTAGCTTTATATTCTTGTAGTGTTTACAAATAATAAAATTATTGGAAAAGACAATTCCATCCCCAAGTTGAGCTCATTTTACTGAGGGGCAAAAACAATATGGGAAAGTAGAAGAGGTTTTGTAATAAAAATCTCACTTAAATGGGGAATGTCCAACCTTCCCTGAAAGGTACAAAATGACTTTAACTTGGGAATCCATAATGCCACTGTGAAACAGATTGGGTGGTTATTGTATAGCTATGTAAGCAGAGCTTCCAACAAGTTTCTTTGATGACTTCCTATAAATATTGTGGTCATAGACATCTGATGAAACCAGTACTTCCTTCAAAATGATTAACACAGATTCACACCATCACAGTACAAGCATTGCCCCATTCATACATGTGTGGGACCTCACAACACTGATACAAAAATTCTGATAGCACAGTGCTCTTTCTGCCATTTGCCTCTTCTCAATACATTTGTGGCTTGAAATTTGAGTTCACAGGTTTAGCCTGACATTGATTTAATAGTTATGCAGAGAAGAAAGGTTGAGATGCCTGAAATCAATTTCAGAGAATTAGTCCTTTTCCATATTGGTGATTTAAATATTGACTAATTAAGCATTAAACCCCTTTTTCAAAAGAGCCTGACCTGGCTACTTTTATGTGTATCTGAAAAATAATGGTTCAGGAACTGTACATGAAACCTCTTTTGAGGAATGAGATCCATTTACTTTTGAGGACATAGTCTCAAGGAGAAAACCTTTGCCCAGCCACATCTATTTTTAAAAAATATGGAAGAATTTTGTGGCAGCAGCTTTGACACCACCCCCAAACAAAATAGACAAATATCTTGTAGCAGCTGCTTCCATTTGATGAAGCACCCAAGGAAACCTAAATTAAATTGCATACAACAATATTTAATACTTTCAAAATGCAAATAAATTAAATCACTAATTGAGGAGAATCGTAGATTCTAATCAGACAGAAACAAAAGGATTCCAATAGTTAGGTAATTATTCTATTGCTGTAATAATTATAAACAATAACAGAGGACATTTGTCAATGATTGTGCAAAAAATCACTTGTCCAAAGGTTTTTCTTCAACAATCTCCCCATTATATATAATCACTTGTAACAATCAAGAGCTGAGAAGAGCACAACCCTTCTGAACATTAAGCTAGATTACTATAGGAAGATGAAAATAGGGAAATATTTCACATTTTCCAAAAGGAGTTTGTGTTAACATAATAATATGCCTATCACACTGAAGATGGATCAATCAGATTTGGAGCTTCCTTTTTTAATTTTTGACATTATTTTCCACACAGCCTCTTGGATATCCTTGTTTCGGAAGCTATAAATGATGGGATTCAGAACTGGAGGCAAAACTGCATATAAAACAGCAGAGAGTAAATCTATTGTGGGAGAAGAAAGGGTTTGTGGCCGCAAATATGAAAACATAGACGTGATGATAAATAAGGAATAGACTGTCAAGTGTGGACTGCAAGTTGAGAAGGTTTTATATCTACCTTGAATTGATGGAATTTTTAGAATAACAGAGAAGATGTAACCATAAGAAGCAAAAACAAATCCGGTACAAAATGAACTTGCAATGAATCCAACTATCCACATGAAAATTTGATTAAATTTTGTATCAGTGCAAGAAATCTTTTGTAACTGAGGAACATCACAAAAAAACTGTCCAATGATGTTTAATCCACAGAAATGTAATTGAAAAGTTATGGTGGCTTGCAAAAAAGCATGGATGAGGGAAGTAATCCAGGAAGCAACTGCCATTTGGCTACATACATCCCTGTTCAAGATAAGGCTATATCGCAGGGGATGGCAGATAGCTACATAACGATCATAAGCCATAATGGTGAGCAAGGAAACCTCAGAACCTACACAAGCAATAACCAAGAAAACTTGAGCAACACATCCAGGAAAAGTAATCATTTTGTTGTCTGTCAATGAGACTGCCATTGATTTGGGGATGGTGGTTGTGATGTAACAAATATCAGTCAAGGATAAATTGACCAAAAAGAAATACATAGGGGTGTGAAGGTGGTGGTTCAGGATCACAACAAACACAATGAGTAAATTCCCAGCTAAGGCTACTAAGTAAATAAATAGAAACATGACAAAATGCAAAAATTGTACATCACGGTTATCAGAAAATCCCATCAGAAGGAATTCTGTCACAGTGGATTTGTTGGCCATTCTAGTTCTTTCAATCATTCTGGACAAAAACAGATCGGAGATTAGTAGAGGTAACAAATCTGTGGAAATAGTATATAGTATAAGTATAGTATACTTAATAGTATATCCAATAGTTTGATTAGAAATAATCTTAAAAGAGATTCCTATGACAGACTGATACGGTGATGAGACATCACTCCTGTTGATAAGATATGCATTTATTCATTCACCAGGTATGATTATTTTTCTTTTCTGTAATGCAAATTAGAGCAATATAGAAGTTTTTCACCTGTCATCAGTCAATTAAAAAAAATGCCTACTGAATATCACCACCTTCAAGAGAAGCAACTGGGTGGGGGAGGAAAAATCTATACCCAAATAATAATAATAGTAATAATAATAGTAATAGTAATAATATCCCTGTCTTATCTTCAGTCTCTAACAAACTATTCTTTGAGGCATATCAAATAAAATAAATAAATAAATAAATAAAGCCATGCTATTTTGTTTAGGATGTGGGAAGGCTACAGCACAATTGTCTGTGTATCTGTTGAAAAGTGGTATTGTCTTCAATGTGACTTCAGTTAAAGTGGGAAAGAGTTTTCAGTCTGCGTCACATCCAAAGAGACATATAGACTTTTTCTTAATATTAGGTAAAACCCTTCTAGTGCTAAGATACCTAAATATTTCGTAGCTTGTGTTCTCAGTTGGCAAATCCAATGGAGTTCTGTCTTGTGAATACAGACAAATGAATATAGGATTGTAGACTAAAGATGATGATTGTATGACTGAGTTATCTTAGTCTTATTTCAAATCAGCTTAAGTTAATCAGATGAAATCTTTAAAATATTTTCTTCAAACTAAGACAACCCCTTTTAAGATCCCATTTGGAACCCATTGTGTATTGCAAATATCAAACCATGTTCTGTCACAAGGAATAGACTATTATGATGCTATCTTGTATCCATATAAATGAATTAGGAAATATGGATTATCAACCAACAAAAAGTTTATTGTAGAAATATTTTGTTATCATCCCTCTTTCCTCAATACTTTTAATGTGATTGACAAACTATATTGTCACTACAGATAGAGATGCCTATATGCTCTAATGTACTCACGACTTTTAGAAATATATTTTTTCTTATTTTAAAAAGAATATTTCCCAAACCATTAATTATGAGAATTTTATTTTCTCTCAATCATCATATATACAGTAATAATTCATCCTGTTATTGCTATAACTGCAGTAACCACATTTCTGTATATATTTGTTTAATATATTTTAATTCACTCATATGAGCCCAACCATCTCAGTATATTTTAGTACGCTGTGTACTGCAAGATATCCAGCATGTATGAAATGCTGCTTTTTGATTATTGGTTGGAGCACCTAGGGTGCTTTACTTACCTCTGCTACTTTTGCTTCCAGGATGACTCTGCCAATCTGCTTGTGAATAAATATATTTTTGCAAAGGAGACCTTTGCTAAGGAAATGGAAGAAATTACCTCATACCTCCTTCCAGTTGTTTTGTCAGGGAGTCAGTCCTTTGGGGCAGTAGACAACTTACATGGTGATGTGTAGTATTTAGCTTACAATGTAAGAGACACTATTCTTATATTCTCCTGTCATGCTATTAATGATACACTAATAAATGGAGATAGTAATTAAGAAAATGTATGTCTTAGTATAACCACAGAACTCTTCTGAACAGCAATTTTTCTTCTTTCAATAAACTTGCATTCTTTGAAACACACCATGTTCTGTTCACTTCCTTTCTACTACTATTTGCACATCTGAAAATTACTGTTCCTCCATCTTTGGTTACCATTCTGCAAAGATACACAAACTAATCAACTTGCTGTGATTTTTCACCATTTTTCTATAGATCATTAACTCATTTTCTTTACAAACAAAGTTTAGTCTTTGATACATATATTTTCAGGTCTATGCTCATTAGTGCATCATGTAATCTAGCTAACATTCCCTTCAAAAAAATTAGGATCTTAGCCAACAACCCAGTATTATCTAAGTATTAAAACATATGATGTGATGTCTCCAGCAAAACACTGATTTCACAAGAAACATGTTTTACACATTTCCCATATTTTAGTAAAAAAAAAAAAAAGTGTCATCCTCTCAAAGTATGTCACGTCAAGAAACAGATATCACATGGATTCCCAAAAAATGTGTGTGTGTGTGTGTGTGTGCAGGCATTTCTGTACTGTATGTTTTAGGGTATAATAACAAAATCTTGAAAACCTGTCATAGAACTAAGACACAGTCATTTTGAATGTCTTTTTCATGCTTTCCACTTTCACGGGACTAAGTTGCCATTTTTGGTCTGATTCATGCATTCATTTATTAAGGTCATCTCTACATTCCTTTTCAGAAAAGGTCATCCAGGGTTTTTGTATCCCCTCTGTGATTGTAAGAAAATTTGGTGGTATTCAAATGAATGACAATAATTGTCATTTACTGACAATATCTACACATTAAGGATATCTTTTCTCATTGCATAACTTTCCAAGGCAAATTTCTTCCTAGATAATACCACAGCAGTAAGAAATCAAGGTTAGAAAGGAATGTTGTGTCCAGTCCTGGTGGTGCGACACATAAGGTGCTGCCTAAACCAAGTGATATAACCATTGTGGAGAATTCTAGAAATGGCCCCTGCATTCTTATGATGGCTCCTAAGTCACATTCCTATGCATTCACTATCACTAGGGAATTGCATGCACACACAATCTCCATCCATGCTAATCTGGTCCAGGAATGAGGTACAACAGAGGAGGCATCCAGAAAGCCCTGCCAATAAAGAGTTGTATCTGACATGCTTTCTACAACCTGTGGGAATGTGATAGAATTCTAAATTATTCTCTCTGTGTTAATTTTGCAATGTCCAACAAATGGGATAAACCTCATTAACCAGGATGACCCAATAGGTAGCTCCAAGCCCTTTACTAACCATTTCCCCAGGTTGGTCTGTTTGGTTAGGATAATGTGTTTTCTGTCCTTGTTGTGATCCTTCACTTCTTGCATAGCAGATAAACTGATTTTCCCCCCCACAAATTTATTGTATTCCACATTGTCCAGCAGCCAATTACATTTCTGATTGGCCAGAATTATATATAATTATTTGAATTTCACTTTGGTAATCTGCCTCTACCACCCCTCCTAAAATTTGGAGACTTTTAGAACTAAGCTAGATCTTGGCACAATTCAGTCATAAGTTTCTTTTAGGACTTGTATATACCCGTATCAAAAGGAATTATTATTTGTTACTTTATGGGAATAGTAACTGACTCAGGCATGCTAAGATGGGCCTCAGCACTATCAGGTGTGGCTCAAGCATGCAATATAGCATAAGTCTGTATCTTCCAAATTTTTAAATGCTCTACTGGTACAGCTGCCACTAGTCCAATCATTCTTTATAATGGGGTTTGGCCTGCAGTCAGCAGTTGGTTCTTTAAGTCAAACTCTGCTCATTCCAGAACAGTTCCCTGTCCTTTAAATGTATTATCTGAGGTGAGCTCTTTAATCTCTTGCTTTGACCGTTCATTCGTTCATTCATTCAAGCTAACTGCCTATGCATGATGGTAAATGTGATTTATCTGTTGAATACCCCATTCATTAGCCTAGGTTGGCACATCTGCACCCATAAAATGATTCCCATTGTTACACTGGATTTGCAAAAGTACACCACACTGCCTGACCAATAGTTCTAGACCTTTAAAAGTACAGCTTTGGTTTGCTCATGCACAAGGATAGGCAAGTAAATAAACAGAATACGTTTCTACCATTTTCAGTAAATATTGCCATCTCCCACACTGTGGAAGAAGACTCACATAATCTACTTGCAAAATCTAAGGGTGAGAAGGAAATTGATAGATGGTACAGCTATATCTATAGCTACTGTATATCTGGACATGGATATTGATATATAACAGCTGTGCCCTTTATTTCTTCTTCTTCTTCCCCTTCCCCTTTCTCCCTTCCCCCCTTTTCAAATTGGGATCTATTAATTATTGTACCGACTGCTTTGTACAATACTAACAATAATGATAATATGATTCATTTATTAATTTGTATTAATAGAACAGAGAAACACTCTTATGTTTATTGACTGTCTGTCTCTCTGTCTATCTATTTATTCCAGGTTATCTTGTCTCATCCATAAGCACCCGATCCGTAGAAGCAGGGGCCTACCACACTAGAAAGGACCTGAGGTTACTGGCAGAGCTTCTACCATCTGAGGGTTATGCTTAAAGAAATGCCACTTTCAAAAATCCCATTAGGGTGTCTCCATAGGGCTCTACATCAGGGAATTCCATATAGTAGAGATGGTACTACCACAGCTTCTACCACCTGAGGTTTGTGTTTAAGGATGGAAAAGGATCAAGTAATTTTGAGTAATGCAAATGTTGACAGAAAGATTCTGAGTAGCACATGGTCTGTTGAAAGTATTAATGTTTTTTTAAAGAAGCAAGAAAAGCTGTTGATAAGAGTACTGTTGCTTACTAACTTGTGTATTTTCTTTATTACAATCTCTATTCATTTGGGAGTCATTGAAACCTGCTAAAGTGTGTGTACTGTATTTCAATTTTAGAAGGGAAAAATGAGAGGGGAAGAGATAGAACTTCAATATGGGATTTGCATGTCAATATGGGAATTGTTATGTTCCCCAAGGAGTGACTCCTTGAAACACAAAAGAAAACAGAGATGATGCAATTTCTGCCATTTTTGTGGCAAAAGTATCTTCTGCAAAAGTCAATTTATTCTCAGGGAGATTGGCAGAATCATCTTGGAAGCAAAATAAGCAGAGGTAAGTAGAAATTTCTACTGGTTCATTCTAGGTGCTCAGCTACTCTTCAGTCATGAAATGAAAGACATTTCATAAATGATGGATATCTTGCAGAGGATCTGTACATTAAAAAATATATACTGATATGGTTGGTTTAATATTGGTGGATTAAAATATATTAAACAAATATGTCCAGAAACATGGTTTATGTAAATTACATCATAGAAGGATGCATTTTTATTAAAGCATTTCTGATATTTTGGAGAAGATAATACACTATAATTATGGATAATTATTTATAAAATGCCTGAGTACATTAGAGCCTATGCTCATCTCTATTTTTAGCGTAAATGACCACATAATTGTTGTGTTAACAGATTGGAGGAAAGAGAGCTAATGGCACATTTTTTTCTCCTCAAAGATCCTTTTATTGCCCATATTTTAGTGTGTTCATCCAAACACAAATAGGAACATTGTAAATGTGGTTTAATACCTACAAAAAGACAATTGTTTTTAAACACAAAGAACACATTGGCAGGTTCTGCTTTTTCCTTGGTATATGTTTTTTTTTTCCCATTTCAGTTCTAATAAAATAACAACAACTTCTCTTCATTATTTTATGTAATAATAATGCTTTTTAATCTAGTCTCAGGCAAGAATTTTAAGTTTTGTTTGTAGTGCTGCAAATCAAAAGCAATCTTTTTGATTTTAAGAAAGTATTTTAAGGATTTCATGAGATTCTTTCAGAGCAGTTTAATGGACATCGTTCTAAGTGGATTTATAAACTGGCAGAATATCCTGCTGAATTTATAATTCCAATAATAGCATATTCAAGAATGGCATATTGACAAACATCTGATTATTTTAGGGTGGTCAATCTGACATAAAAATAAGATGACTCAATCAGACAATCATCATCTTTGGACTACAATCCCATATCCATTTATCTGTACTCACAAACTCCATCTGGACTTGCAGCTGGGAGCAAATGCTACAGAATATCTATGTGTCTTAGAGCTAGAAGGGTTTTACCTGTTATTCAGAAATACTGTATAACACCATAACACAGACTGAGAACTCTATCCCAAATTATTGAACTCACACTGATGGCAATAACACTTATTTTTCAATAGAAATATATAAAATTCTTCTGTAATCTTCCCAAACCTAAATGTAATAAAGTTATTTCCTTTATTTCTTTGGGTGGATACATGTCAAGTAATCATTTTTTTCTCCTTTATTTTTTAAGAAATAATTTAATTTGGAAACATGCTTTCTTTTTTGTGGTCTATAGACATATTTCTTCTCCTACTCAGTTACTTGTCACCAAACATGTTAATGTTTCAAAAGGCATTTCCTTGTCTTGATGAATAGACAAGGGTTTTCCACAAATTTCTGTATTACTGTATTTTGAATTCAGAAAAAGAAAAGAAAAGAAAAGAATCTGTTGAAAATGAGTAAACATATATCTTCTCAAGAAGAGTGATGTCTCCTCAACATCTCAGTCTGTCATAGGAATCTTTCTAAAGTATTACTATAACTATTAATATTTTTGCATATATGGATATGAATAACCTGTCTGGCAAGACTGTTTTCCAAGTTTTGCTACCTCTACTAATCACCAATTATAACTTGTTTTTGTCCAGAATGATTGAATGAACTAAAATGGCCAACCAATCCACTGTGACAGAATTCCTTCTGATGGGATTTTCTGATGACCGTGATTTACAACTTCTGCTTTTTTATTTGCTTCTCTTCATTTATTTGATAGCTTTGGTTGGGAATTTACTCATTGTGTTTGTTGTGTTCCTGAACCACCACCTTCACACCCCTATGTATTTCTTTTTGGTCAATTTATCCTTGACTGATATTTGTTACATCACAACCACCATCCCCAAATCAATGGCAGTCTCATTGACAGACAACAAAATGATTACTTTTCCTGGATGTGTTGCTCAAGTTTTCTTGGTTATTGCTTGTGTAGGTTCTGAGGTTTCCTTGCTCACCATTATGGCTTATGATCGTTATGTAGCTATCTGCCATCCCCTGCGATATAGCCTTATCTTGAACAGGGATGCATGTAGCCAAATGGTAGTTGCTTCTTGGATTAGTTCTCTCATCCATGCATTGCTGCAAGCCACCATAACCTTTCAATTACATTTTTGTGGATTGAACATCATTGGACAGTTTTTTTGTGATCTTCCTCAATTACAAAAGATTTCTTGCAGTGATACAATATTCAACCAAATTGCAATTTGGACAGCTGGATTCATTGTTTGTATATTTTGTACAGGATTTGTTTTTGCTTCTTATGGATACATCTTCTCTATCATCCTAAAAATTCCGTCAATTGAAGGTAGATATAAAACCTTCTCTACTTGCAGTCCACATTTGACAGTCTTTTCCTTATTTATCATCACAGCTATGTTTTCGTATTTGCGGCCACAAACCCTTTCTTCTCCAACAATGGATTTACTCTCTGCTGTTTTGTATGCAGTTTTGCCTCCAGTTCTGAATCCAATTATTTATAGCTTCCGAAACAAGGATATCCAAGAATCTCTGAGGAAAATAGCACCAATAATTAAAAGACATTTCTTAGCCTGAGTGATTCCTCTTCAATCGGAGGGACATAACTTTATGTTCTTGTATAGAATGTGAATGTTTCCACATCTGCTTCTCCCTCTGCTACTGTAACTGAACGTATGGAGTATTTCACATCTGTTTTTGCTTGTTGGATTTAATTGCATGTAATGGGGTGAGACAGGTGAAGAGCTACCTTAGCACAAATGGTCTGTTGAACTATCAGGAAACTAAGTCCACTGTTCTCAATACTTAATAATTTTATAATTGTTATATATATCAATTTGTGCCCATAACATTTCCCCCAATAAGAAGTTTAATTCATTTCCTTTTTAAAGGTATACTTATAAGAGATTTATAACAAGATTCCTTAGTATACTTAACTAATGACACTAGAAACTGATACTAGATCTTATTTTTAATTTATTCTGGGGTTAAGCTAGCTGGCAAAAGGGAAGGGAAGGGAAGGGAAGGGAAGGGAAATCTTTGAGGAATGTGTCCTCAAGTGTTGTTTGACCTTATTCAACAATGCAGTTTTCACTGTATTTCAATCATTCTTTTTCTGATACTTAAAATGTTAGCCAGCATCAAGCTAATTGAAGCTTAATAAATCAATAATTACAATAACCCAATACCTGGCAAAACCTTATTCTTTAAAATATAGTTTATGTACCTGAAGCACTCTTGTCCAGATACATATAAAGCTAATGTCAGGTTTATCTGAGTCCTCATATTTGTAACCACAGATGTGCTTGAGAGCTATTACCAAAAATTCTGAAGATAATACATGGATGGATGGATGGATGGATGGATGGATGAATACACACACAGACACACACACACACGCGCATGCACGCACACACGCACACATAATCTAAACACTAGGGATACACAAGAACTACCTATTTATATCACAACTGAATAATGAACTCAGAAGCTGAAACAGGGGAGAGATGAATGGCTGTATTTACAGTAGAGAGATGGAAACTTCATTACTTGGAATGGGAGGATATTACCTGAAAAGTGAGACTTGGATGTCCATGCCAGAGAAAGTGGTTCCTGGGTTAATTCATGGTGCACTTGCAAAAGAATCCAGGAAATTAGGCAGATCTCCATAAAAACATGGAAATCAAACTACTTTTGCTTTGGAAACTCCATCTCTACTTCCATCAGGAAGTATTAGAAGTAAGACAAAGGTGAGAAATAGACACTGCCTAGTTTGCAACTTGCATTCAACAGTCTTTGTGGAATGAATAAAGGAAATAAAGTTTTTGAAAGGAAAATTAAAATGCTTCCACTAGTCAAAGTAGGGTGCAGGCATTCAAAAATCAAGGGGGGCGGGGAGAAAATTGAAAAAAAATGTGAGCTAAAATTTACAACTTGGAAAGGAATTCTAGAGAGGAGGAAATTTGTCCTGTCTCCACATAAGTAGAGAATGAAAGATCTGAGCTTAAAGAAAACTTATTAGTTCTTTTTTCTTCTCTTACTCATTAATATGGAATGAAGCACTGGAATTCAGGCATCAGCTTACTTGCCCCTTTTCCTGACTTTGCAGGAAATATAATATACATATATTGCACCATTGGACGATCTGAAAGACCAGGTTAGGAACAGATTGACATGGAGAATACCTATGTGGCTGCTAAGAGTTGACAACAACTTGATGGGACATAATCAAAATCTGTGTGTCCTGTTCAGACTATGAGATCGCCAGACAGAGGTATTATCAAATTCTTTATTTAAAACAACTATTTACAACAGTAAAAGTCTATGAATAAATAGGCAAGCAATCTCATTCAAGACACCCAGGCAAGTGTGGTTGAACAGACAAGGCTGCAGGGTCAGGCAGAACAGCAAGGCAGAATTCAGCTAAATCTCTGATTGAAGCTGTGAGACTTAGTGATGCTAGACTGCATGGCAAGGCAGAAGCTGAAGGCAAGGTCCTGTAGACTGGCACACAGACAGGATCAGTCTGGAACATGGAGGCTAGGCAAGACGGAACTGGGACACTTAGACAAGGCTTGGCTCTGGAGACTAGGCTGGACTGGTCTGGATAGTCATGGCAATGCCGATCTCTGGAAGCAAGGTTGGACTTGCCTGGAAAGTCTAGGCAAGGCTGAGAGCTGGAAGCAAGACTGGACTGGACTGAAGAGTTCAAGCAAGGCTGAGAGCTGGAAGCAAGGCTGGACTGGACTGGAGAGTTTAGGCAAGGCTGAGAGCTGGAAGCAAGGCTGGACTGGACTGAAGAGTCTAAACAAGACTGAGGACTAGAAACAAGGCTAGAAGCACACCTGGATCATCCTGAAGCACAACAACAAGGTCCAGAGCTAAATGTGAGATTGTGCTCAGCAGGGATGGCAAGGAGAGACTCGACTGGAGCAGCTTGTGCAGAAGGCAGTTCCACAGAGGTAGAAGATGCTGGCTACAGGCAAGGCTTCTGCTGCAGGTAAGGACTCTTCCACAAGTGCTGTGAGCTTGTGGATAGCTTGACTCCGACAGCTTGCTCTTCATGCATCTGCCTTTTAAGGTGATCCTTTCTGTGCCTTTTCTCTCCTGCTGCCAATTGGGCTGCTTTCTGATTCACACACTTCTCTGCTCTCTTGTCTCGAGCGATGATTGGAGAATTCAAATCCCCCTCCAGAGTTTGACCAATCTGCATCTGCAAATTATCCCACTCTGCTGAGTCACTTCCTGGTTCTGCTTCACTGAATCCCTCCTGATGAGTTTTGTTTTCCCCTTCTGACTCAAGATACATTTCATTTCCAGAGTCAGAAGTGGTCTAAAACCTCACACTATGCATACAGGTATTGGGATGAGAATATCCATCGCTAAGCGATGCAGTCGTAAAGTGCAATTTCATGCCACTTAGCAATGGCAGTTCCAGCAGTCCCCAGTTATCATTGTTAAGCAAGGACTGTGAAGGTTTGTTAAGCAAGGACCTCACATGATTGTGGCTTCTGACTTCCTGCCAGCTCCCCCATTGACTTTGTTTGTTGGAAGCTGGCAGGGAAGTTTGCAAATTGCAATCACGTGATCACAGGATGCTGCGATGGTTGGAAATTTGGGGCGGTTGCCAAACACCTGGATCATGATCAGGTAACTGTGGAGGTGCTTCGCCAGCCAGAACTTTGAGAGGACCTGTTGTCATGAGTATGGATGGTGAGTAGGAGGAGGCCCCTATCCAGGGGCAAAAACACATGTATAGTTTAGAGACTTTGAGCTGTCATTCAAAGAAACCCAGAACAGACCCGCCTTGAGTTTTGGGGTTTATCTGTCTGGGTTTTCCCATGCTCCTTCAGTTTGGTAGGATTTTCTGTCTACTATAGCAGTTAAATAAAACACTAGAGACTTCTTCCTTGTCTTGGTGTGGTCTTTGTTTAAGCCAGGACACCTGTCATATCTACCACTCACCCAGCCACATCACAAGTTTGAATGGTCACTGAATGAGTGGTGCTTAAGCAAGGGCCACCTGTATTCATAACATCTGCATTTTGTATAAATATTTTCCTGTTAGTAACAGATAATGATCAGTTTTGGCCAACTAAAAACTAAGGTGGTTTTGCTAAGTTGTAACTTTAATAAAGTTTACATCAAGTCCACCTAGTTATTTCCTGCTACACCTTGCATATTTTGCTTGCTTCATATTTTTACTTTTTAGGCTATCCAAATTCTCTCCACATTCAACAGACTAAATTTGTTTAAAAGATCCATGCACCTGTGGGTGATCTTGACTTGTAGACACATCATTGGATACAAATTTCAACAATGTATTCATAGCTTGCATGTTACAACTCTCATGAAAATGTTTCAGAATGATCACATATACTCACTATAAAGATTTTTTTTTTTTAAATCTATATCCATCCATCCATCCATCCATCTTTCAGATGTTTCTGCTAACTTTGGCTATGGTCCCACTAATTCTGGGCAGTAGCCAAAGTATTTATTGGTATATAGCTCCCTCTATATTTTTTCTAGAATCAGTCTGGAGGAGGAGATGGCAAACTGAAGACATGTTGGTGAAGTGCGGACACAACATTAAAGCATTAACTGACAGCCCAGGGAGTAGATTCTACACCTGAGCAAGCAAAGTTTCCTCAGATCAAAATGAAATGTTGAGATCACACATTTGATTCCATAAAGGAGGATACTCAGAATATTGAGGGGATCTGGAAGAATGCTATTGATATTCTTAGAGGTGATCTCCCTAAGAAGTGTGAGAAAGGTCAATCTCTGTGCTTCAAAAGGAGACTTCTAGCCACTAAAGTCCATCATTGCTCTTTTCTTAAAGACTTAAGTTGTAAATTTTTGAATTCTATGAATTGGGACCTTCAGCCCATTCAGTGAAAACCAAACCAAACCAGTGAGTGAAAAACTTACAACCCCTGAGAAAGGCTAAATGATGATTTCAAAGAAAGGATTGTGAAAAAGAAGAGAGAACAAAAGACATAATTAAAACTAAGAAAGATTTAAATGAAATAAGGCAACCAGTTAAAACTGGATTTCTGGAGAAAAATTAAAAGTCATGTCTTCCTGTTCTCAATAAAGAGATATTGTTATTGTTATTAAATATTATTTGTTTTCTATTCTAAGATGAATCAAATCCTTGAATTTAGGGCTTCCTTGATGAAACTCATTCTGAATAGTCCTCAGTATTTATTTTTTTTTAAGAGTTTTGCTGTTTTGCATTAATGAAAATTATTTCATAATATCTGCCGGCCAATACAATGATCCCTTATCTGTGATTATACCTTGTTAATTCAATGTATAAACATGTCATGGCAGAAAATACACATCTGAGATTGTATTATAAAATACAGTGTTTCTGGGCAGAGTAACATATCAAACAGCTTCTATTGTTGCAAAGTGGCCAAAATATTTCAAGCTTGACCTACTGTCAGCCTTGTGGGGTAGTTCAGACAAGAAGCACATCCAGATGAGCTAATTCTACTTTATTGTAAGGTTACATTAACAGAATCTTGCAAATCTGAAAGTACATTTATCCCCCGTTGTTTGTTACAGTCTGTCAGGGCAGCCTTGCTCCAAGAAAGACACGGACTCACTTAGAGGGTCTAAGGATTTCTGGCTTTTTTGGAACAGAATGCACGCAATGAAAAAGACGGGAATCCTTATGTGTTGACAGGGTGTCCTGTTTATACTTCGTTGGCGGACGTTGCCCTTCTCCACCCCCCATTGACCCTCAAGCCAGGACCGGATGGGTGCTTGGGACTGCGATGCGTCTGCTGATGGGCAATTCCGGTGATCCCTGGCGTTCTCCTTTGTCTCCCTGCCTTCGTCTGGTGCAGGTGCATCCCCCAGGGTAATGGGAAGGTGTTTCCCCGATCTTTCAATGGGTGCCAAGTCCGGTTTGTGGGGCGTTTCTATTATGTTGGTGATTCCTTTATGGATATGGGTGCTTGAGGGATATGTGAGTGATGAAGGGATTATGCTTATCCCTTCCTCTTTCCTAATGTGCATGTTCCCCATTGTGATGCACATATGCCTTGCAACGGGGAACATGACACAGTCCCAATATGTAGTTTTGTCAAGTCATGTCTGAAGGTACTGAGCCCTTGCTGGGGCATATAATTGGCAGCTAAATAGGACATGCACAATATCTTCTATTTCAGATGCTCCACAAACACATGTTCTCTCAAAATAAGGCACTTGGTGGAATAGTCCGTATTTGACCGTAGAGTCTAGCTGCTCGAGACTTGCTCTGGTAAGGGCTATCCTATGGTATTGAGTCAGACCCATTGTCAGGTATTTTCTTCTATTTGAAAAGACTTTTTATTCTTGGCCAGCCATTTCAACAACCTAATGTTTGCAAGTGACTCAATATCAGTTTGGGTGTTAACATCCAAAACTCTTTGTTTAAATATTCCCTGGCCTGATGTCCGGCTGAGAGTAAATATTGTGTTAAAGAGCTGAGGTGTGTGATAGTTTGGAGGAGTTGGTTGATCCATGTGGAGGGCTAAAGTGTGCCCATCTGTTCTTCAAGGCACATTTTTTGTAGTCTGTCAGGTTCCATTGGGATAATCCTCCAGCAGTAGTTGAAGACTGTAATTACTGCTAGAATATAAATGGAATGGGTGCCTGTTTCAGTCCTTACTGTTGTTGCAGGTGTATTCCTATTCCTATCAGTCCCCAGAATGGTTCTTAAAAAGCATGCTTGATTTTGTTCGAGTAAGGAGGCCTTTGATAGGTCCCACAGTTTGGCACCATATGTTAGCACTGGTACAATTTTTGCCTTGCAGACCTTTAAAATGGAAAGCAGAGAACTTGGGTAGTTGTAACTAAGTACTTTGATTAGCAATTTAGAACTTGTTGTGTCCTTTGTAGAACTTTGTTTGAAGTGATTGACCCAAGGCCCTGTATTTGTGAAAAACTCCTAAATATGAGAAAAAAATCTATTTGTTTTATTTATTTATTTATTTATTTTATTTATCATATTTTTATCACTGCCCATCTCCCCCACATGGGGGGCTCCCCATCTAATGCCAGTTGTATTTGGCCCATCTTTTTCCAAAAACCACCACTTTGGATTTATTGACATTCAAAATTTTGAGGAGCAATAACACCAAATTGCCCCATCAATCTTCTCAGGCTTCCTTGGGAGTGTGCCATCAAAACCATGTCAACTGCATACAAGAGCATATTGATATGTGTGTTAAGGATCTTTGGCATGTGAATGACTGTAGAATGGAGGAATCCTTGGATGTTGTTAACATAGAGATTAAACAACATCAGGGCCAAGATACATCCTTGTCTGATGCCTCTATGGGTGGGTATGCTGTGTGTAAGAGAACCACTGATTCCAGTAGAGATTTTCAGACATGTATTTGTATAGAGGGCCTTTATCAAGTATAAAAGTCTAGGTTCCATGTTTAACTTGGCCAGCTTCTTCCATACGATACCTCTATTTATGGAATCAAATGCTGCACTAAGATCTATAAAAGATGTAATAAGTGTTTCCAACAGTTGTATATTTGATGATAAGATGGTGTAAAACAAAGCAATTATCTATTGTGCAGTGATCATGGGTTGATATGTATGCATTGTGGAGTGACTGTGGGTTGTTATGTATAGGAGGTCTCCTAAAGGGAAGTCACAGTTTTTGAGGGGGGCAGTTGGATTGTTCGATTTTTTTAAGAAAAAAGCTCTGTGCATAATGTGGAGATATGTAAATGCTCTGGTTTATTTTGAAGTGGGATAAGGGTTTAAGAATATTTATCTGGACTGCTTTTAGGGTTTGGCTGATTTCATTTACTGTATCTTTAAAGATATGGATTAAGATTATTAAGGTATAATAAAAATAATAAATGTCTATCTGGATGGTTTTGGGTTTAATATGATTAAGATTATTAAAATAGTTGTATTAGTAAGTACAATTTATTTTATTTTATTTTATATCCTGCCTTTATTATTTTTATAAATAACTCAAGGTGGCAAACATACCTAATACTACTTCCTCCTCCTCCTATACTATTCCTGCAATACATTAGTAACGAATGCAAAGGAATATAACTGCAAATGCTAAATCACACTACAGTTGTACCATGCTTATCATTTTATAAAGAGATCAATGGCTGCAATCATGTCATGAATTGCTTGTTTTTTTTCAATATTTTCAGGAGAGCCTTTTGTATGTCCTTGTTCCTGAAGCTATAAATCAGAGGATTCAAAAGTGGTGGCACAGCTGTGTACAAAACAGCAGAAAGCAAGTCCACAGAAGGAGTAGAGAGAGATTTGGGCCTCATATATGAAAATACAGCTGTGATGATGAACAAAGAAAAAACAGTTAGGTGGGGAGTGCAGGTAGAAAACACTTTATGCCTGCTTTGGAGTGATGGAATTTTCATCACTGCAGAGAAGATATAGGTATAGGAAGCAAAGATGAATGCAAAAATAAAGGAGTCCAAAAACAATCCAAGAATAAGTATCAGCATTTGATTGACTTTTGTATCTGTGCAAGAAATCTTTTCTAATTGAGGAATGTCACAGAAATACTGGCCAATTGCTTTGGACCCACAGAAGTTTAATCGAAAAGTCATACCTGTTTCTAAGACCGCATGGATCAGGTTGCATATGAAGGAAATTGCTACCATTTGAATGCAGGCATTCCAGTTCATGATCAGCCTATATTGCAGAGGACGACAGATAGCTACATAACGGTCATAAGCCATGATGGTTAACAAAGCAAGCTCACCACCAACAAATGTGACCATTAAAAAGGTCTGAGTGACACATCCAGCAAAAGAGATCCCTTTGTTGTTTGTCAATGAAACAGCTATGGATTTTGGAACTGTTGTAGAGATGGAACAAATATCTAAAAAGGAGAGGTTGACCAAAAAGTAGTACATTGGACTGTGGAGGTGGTGGTCCACTACCACTGCTATTATAATGAGACAATTTCCTGTTAAGGCTGTCATGTAAACAAGAAGAAACATCACAGAATGCAGTATTTGCAGATCCCGGTCATCAGAAAATCCCATCAGAACAAACTCCCTCACAGTAGATTGGTTGGCCATTTCATGTATTTGAGTCCTGCAGAAAGTAGTTAAATGATAGTTTGTGAAGAATATAAATTTTAGAACATTTTTCCCTACCATTTTATATATTCCTCATCAAACAATATTGTAAGACTGGAATATCACTAGTGTGGGTCCTACAGCTAGCAAGTTTTAATGAACTTTCCCAGAATTCACTGATCTATTGCAATATATATATATATATATATATATATATATATATATAATTCATTCATTCATTCATTCATTCATTCATTCATTCATTCTCCCTATCAATACTAATGCTTGTAAATAGAAAAGAACCATTACATTGAATTATGTAATATTGATCAGTTTAGATGCTGCCGCCTCCTCCTCCTCCCCGTCCCCCTCCTCCATACTATTAGTTAAAGTAGTATTTATTAAATTACGTTCATATAATAAATGGAGGTCAATGAACAATCTGAAACTTCATTAAAGGGTAAATGAGCTGAAGGGGTAGGATGCTGAATTTTGTAGTAGTACCTTTCTCTGTGGCCAGCTTCAATTGGTGTTGACTAGTGAGGAAAGGTCACACCCATGGCTCCTAACTTCTGGGGTTTCATGTAACATCTACATGAAACCTCTGGGTGAAGTTATTTGTTGGTTTGTGGTCAGGTATCATCAATATGCTGTTGATACCCAATTGTATATCCTGGCCCAGTGTCTGCTGGCTATATGGGATTGGATGGGGAGAAATAGATTCAGGCTAATTTCTGACAACATCAAGTAGCTGTATTGATTTGGTCTCTCTGGTTCTAGACATATTCCATCATTAGCTTTCAATAGGATTGCACTTCCCCATTCAAGAGCTATGCACAATCTGGGAGTCCTCTTACACTCAGAGCTCCTGCTGAAAGAGCAGGTGGCACCTAGTCCAAAAAGGCTTTTGCACAGGTTCTTCTAGTTCACCAGTTGCACTCATGTCAGGATCACGAGGCCCTTCAGATAATCACTCACACCTTGATCACCTCATGGTTGGATTGTTGTAATACACTGTACATGAGTTTCCCTTTGATGGTCATCCAGAAACTATATATCCAGTCCAGAAATTGGTGGCACAGTGGTGATGGAGGTCTCAGGTTATGCTCACATGACCCCATAGTTGCATGAGCTGCACTGTTTATCAGTTGGATTTATGCTAGTTATCACCCAAAGAACTCTTCATGGCATAAGACCTGGACCTGATAGTTTATAGGATAATCATTTTCTCCTACTAAATGTATTAACATTGCTATAGGCCTATTATTACATTATTTATCGCTTTACTTTGGGGATTCATGTATTATCAGATTAAGAAACTGAATAAGGAGATTTGTTATGCCAGCCCTAAAACAACATGACTTATCCAACATACGGACAGTTCCAAGAATGGACTGTAAAGTGGGAAGCATTGTTATCTTGGAGAGTCAGTGAAAGCTTCTATTAGATTTCAAATATAAAAAAAATATATTATCATAATATATTACCCAAATATATTCTACAATATATTTAGAATATTTTGCATTCTCAAAATGCAAAAAGGGCACTTCACACATTTAAGACATGTACAGAATGCTTTTTTCTTCCTATATTACAAGGGGCAACTCATACCACAGTGGCTTCTATTGGCAAAAAGACATTTTAGAGAATGAAGCCATAGTGCTGAGAAAAGCAGAAGAAAAAGAAAAAGCTACTAAGTTGTGGGGGATCAAATGCACATCAGTGTTGTAGGAAGCAATACATTTCTCTAAGTATTTTCAGCTTTAGTAAAATAATTATTTGACCACAATATATCAGAAAAACATTTACATCCGCACAAGGGGATGAGGGGGCAGAGAGGACAAAATGAAAGAATGAAAGAAAGAAAGAAAGAAAGAGAAAGAGAAAGAGAAAGAGAAAGAGAAAGAGAAAGAGAGAAACAGTACAGAATTATTCATTTCTGTTCAACAGTATGTTCTCTTGATTTAAACTGGATATAAAATTGTCATCCTACACTTCACATACATATATAAATACCAACTTTTTATTAAGCACTCCTGTGCAATTCCAATATCTTTCATATATATATATATATATATATATATATATATATATATATATATATATATATATATATATATATATATATATATATGTTTGTGTGAACTAGGTTTCCTGAGTCCAGTGGAGCCCACAGCTATGTAACTGGGCATGTATTTGCAGCTTAAAGATGATAATTACTTAATAGGTCCATTTAAGATCTGTGCTAAATTAAACAAATATTAGATAATATAATCAGATCAATATTTATTATCTGAGTAAGTCAAAAGTAGATGCCTTCTGTGGTAACTGTAAACAAATAAAAATACCGCTGAATACTTATAAAGAGTTCTTCTCTGTTGTGAGATCATGAAGCACTGACATACCTGATATATTTCTTTTGATAATCCGGTTTCTGAGACCTTATTCCTGTTTGCATGAGATATAATGAGTGTTCAGTTATTTTGCAAATAAGAGTATTTGAAAACAAGCACGTACATCTCAAATCACATATTTTTAACAGGTTGAAGAATTAGTTTACTTGGGCCATATTTCAGGTCTTAAGGCTGATTACCAGATCTCTGAAAAACAGCAGTATTATACTGTTGCCTAAAAATCAGAGATACAGAGCAAACACTTATTTTTATCGCACTGTGCATTATGTTCTTCCTATATGCAGCATTTCACAATTATTTCCTAACTGAAATCCTGAGCACCAAGCCAAGATTGTCCTTACAGCACATTGTACTTAGCACTGTTTTTGTGGTCTTAATTTTTGCCTGGAAGGTGCCCTACTTATAGATTCCAGTTCTCATGTGCTATGTAGAGTTAGAAGGAAGAGCAGTTATGTCACCCTTTTTTTCTACTGTGTTTCTAGGAACCATACCCTGGAGACCGATCCCAATTCTCATGTTGACATGAAACTCTAAATTACAAAACAAGAAAAGGAGCTGTTCTCTTCTATCCATTTTTGTTGTCGTTATACATCTGAAGCACCATCTGCTAAATCCAAATATCTAGGAAATGTTTGCAAGTGTTCATTGTTAATGGAAGCTGTGCAATATGGAATAGTATTCTTAAGATGACTTTCTGTTTTCACCTTTTCCATGGGGATTCCAGCTGGAATTTTAATTTGACTATTGTGAAGCATCCTACTGTTTTGGAAGAGGACTATTTATTTACCTAAGGACATATCCAAATAGGTTACAGTTTGTCAAGTTGTCTAGAAATATTAATGCTATTAGTTTGTTTCTGTTTACACTGTTGTTACAGAAGGGATACCTGCCCTACTGCTGTTTTAGAGAAAAGGGGAGGAAATACTTGGCTGATTTTTCTGAGATGAATTAGTGGAGGCTGTGTTTGTTTTCAGAAATTTATTTAGTGAATGATGGACCAGTGGCAAACAATTATTTTAACATACTTTGATAAAGCTTGAGAGAAATTCATCTTCTAATAGTGTTTTCACATATTTATCTTTCTCTTCTTTTACTGCACTGTTGTATCTGATTGTTACCGGCCTGCTTAAAACACACTTCAAAAATCAGGAAAAAATGCTTACAAAGGAAAAAAAAGTTAAAAAAAAAAAAAGCATGGTTACAGAATGAAATAATCCCACTTCTGAACAACCTTCAACCCTATCACAATAAAAGTCAAGAGACAGTCTGAACTCGATTCCTGAATTCGAGTATATCTGTGCAGTCCTCTGGACTCCATTAGGAAAATAGTTTGACATTACTATCTTGACATTTCGATGAGTCAAGGCCAAATAGGTGCTACCACCTGCTCCTGCAGTCCCTAAGATGTTTTTCTTCTTTCTATATAACATCCTATAGAATAGGGTGAGACTTTGCCACAATTTTTCCAGACAGGGGGAAAACCATTGAAATGTCATTCTCTCTTTGGTTTTGTTTGTTTTTTTAAAGGAGGTCAATTAATAACCCCCACCCACAGATTATTTCAGTGTAAAGGAGGGGCTATTAATTGTCCTCCATTAGAAAAGTTCCTCAGCACTTTTATGAGACAGAGATTTGGGTATGGAATGCAAAAGTGGTTGCTAATCTAGAGACCATCTAGAATAGCCTTCTGAGGAACATTCTGGCCCTTCCACCAAAGGTCTCTGTTGAACTTTTAGGAATAGAAACATGATTGATACTACCAGTTGTAGTGGAAATGCAGAAGACCATTGTATTTTGAGGAGTTTAAGTGAGATATTGTGATTTCTCCTTCATATAGGTATTCCTCAGTTAATGACCACAATTGGGACTGGAATCTCAGTCGTTGAGTGAAGCTTTTGTTAAGTGAGACAGCACATGACTGCTTCATTCAACAACTGCAATATCAGCACTCCCATTTGCTGTCATTAAGTAATCTTGTGGGTTGTTAAGCAGACAGAGTCCCAGGTTGGGAGTGCAGGGTGCCTCAGGGGAGGGAGGGAGACCCTGGGAGGCCCAGCACATGCCACATGCTGTCTCCCTCTCATCTCTGGGAGCAGTTTCAAGAGCTCCCTCCTAAAGGATTCCACCCACCGGTCAGAGGCACCCCATGTTCCTTACTTATGTGCTGCCTCTCCACTCAGGCCTAAGAATCCTTCAGCAGGGAGCTCTTGAAACAGCCCCCAGAGATGAGAGAGAGCAGAGATCCAAGTAGGATACTCAGCCTCTGAGCATAGAGGCAGCACATAAGGTAAAAAAGGCCAGGTGGCTTCAGGGGGTGGGAGGAATCCTTTGAGATTCCAAGGATTTACAAGGATTCCACCCACCCACCAGAGGCACCCCACCCTCCTTCCCTTAGCTCCAAAAAGGGCTTTCCCTGTGAAGAAGGGAAAGAGCCAAAAGCTGCCTTTTTCTCCCCCTTTTACATAGCACAAACCCTACCCCTTCCTAAGAGCTCCTAAGAGCTCCCAAGAGCCCCTCCACTTGCAATCTTCCCTGGTGGCTTCCCCATTGACTTTCTGGGGAAGCCAGCAGAGAAGATTGCAAATGGTGATCACATGATTGCAAGACGCTTGGCAATGTGGTCATAAATAGGAAACCAGTTGCCAAGCCCCTGAAATGCAGTCACGTAACCACAAAGGTGGTGTGACATTTCAAAACAGCTGGAACTGCTTTACAGGCCATAAAGCACCCTTTCCAAGGCCATTGTAACTTCGACTGGTCATTAAGTGACCAGTCATTAAGTGAGGACTACCTGTATTAAGAAAATGCTAGAAGTTTAGAGTTCATTCTGAGCTATGTTTAACCTGCTTGCTTTTTCATTTTTCCTAAAAGGGGAGGGTAAGAGAGAACCCCAAGATTGTTTATAACAGCACTAGCTTATCTGTACAGCTTCCCAGGCTCTTGGATTATGTCATGAACAGGTACTCCAGACCCTGGGAACTATCCAGTGAATGTCAGTTCCTGCAGTCTTGGTACCATGTAAACAGGGTCATGAAGTTTTAGGGATGGACCTCGATAAAAAAACTTACTAATGGATCTTGAGTTTGGAGTTTGGCCACAGAAAGCAGTACTGGGTGCTGGGTGCAAAATTGGCTTGGAGGTTTCTGCACAGAGTGAGGGCTGAGTACTCTGGATATTGAGCTGCCCTGGGGTATATTTGCTGTCATTACTGAGGAGCTCATGACAGCTGATGAGAGATTGAGTATTATCTTGGTTGGTATATTATGTTTTTTTCTTTATGTTAAGGTTTTTGTTTCTGTTTAATCTGCCTAAATTGTGTTTCTGTTTAAATCTGTTTACTTGAGTTAATAATAAAGCTTAAAATCTCTTTACTCACTGGTGTGCATATTGTGGATCTAAAGGAACCAATTATCTGGGTACCTGATCACTGCCTGGACACTTGGCAGAACACCTGTACCTTAGGTAGTACTTATTCTAGGTAATAATGTTTAATCCCAGTTTAACCATAGGGATTCTGCTAGGCTTTCAGGATTCTGCTTCAAGATTCATGATCCTACCTACAATAATAGCATACAGTTAAGTAATCTTTGCAGTTTCTCTTTCCTGGCCTGACCTACTATATTTTGAAGGGCTGAAAATATGTCCTGTCCCTTTCAACCCTTCGGCTCTTTCAAGAAACTTTCTAGCTGTTGGATAAAAAAGAAGAAAACTGCTATCACAGATAAAACATCTAGACTGAGGGATTCCTTCCTGACGAATTTTAGAGCTACTGTTGTTTTCTGACATTCTTGTATCTGTGTTCCTGTGCTATACTGCATGTGCACCTGTATAGCTATGCATTCTGTATGGAACTAATGAAATAAAACAATTATGTTTGTTCATAACTAGAGATTTATATTATTCTTAACATAACCATAGAGGAAAGGGGAGACCATCATCTAAAATCCTCCTGCTGATTGAAGAGTTGGCAGCAAGCTTCTTTAAGTGGTCTTATAAAAGTTGAAGGCTCTCCTTTAAGTGGTCCCCTGAGTGATAATCTTCTCAAACTCAGGACATGTTCTGAGTTGAAACAACAACAACCACCCACAGGACTAACACCTGCTAAATATTATGGGTTAATGGCAGGTCTTTCAAGAAACTTTTTATATTAATATGGGAATTGTGGTGATCCCAAAGGAGTGAACAGAAATCAGAGATGACATAATTCCTTTCTGCAAAATAAATCTTCGTTCTACAATGGAGTACCTACATTTTAGCAGATTAGCAGAGTTACCTTCTCAGCAAAAGAAGTCCAAGGAAAGTAGAAGTCCCTTTCCTTAATCCTGGCTGATTAGAAGGTCAGTTATTAAAACTTTGCCAAATGTTGGGTATTTGTAATTCACACAAAGATGAATTGTATGTATATCTTCTTGTGAGAAATAGAGCATTTCTGACTCAGGTAAATAGTCACACAATTGTAATCAGAAATAAATAGATAGATAGATAGATAGATAGATAGATAGATAGATAGATAGATAAATCATTCATTCATTCATTCATTCATTCATTCATTCATTCATTCATTCATTCATTTTATTCACTTTATATTGCCGTCCATCTCAAACTAGTGACTCTGGGTGGCTAACAGCAATAAAAACATCATGATATAAAACAGTAAAAACAATAACAAAAAATAAATATAAATATAAAAACAGCCAAGTGATCTAAAAACCATGGAGTTATACTTTGACTCCAAATTGTGTAATACTAATAAAAGGCCGTTGATGTGAACTCATGGTAGGTACTTAATGCTTTCCTTGTAGTGATACAATATGGAATTATTTGGCTCTTTTTATTGTTTGAATATTAGAAATATTATCTAATGATCATTAATTTGATACAAAACTGAGATAGGTAATTATGATCTTCAGTCTGCAGTACAATGCTCACCAGTCTACCAGCCATCACACTGAACTAAATGAGCTTGACACATGGGGGAAGGTTTTACAGAAAATATACAGTACATATCTAAAAGCTAACCCTATGTCTGTGTGTAAAACACATCAGCTAGCAATTCTGTAATGGTTAAATTGAATTGAGTCACACTGATGTTAGCAAACTGGAATACACAGAAACACACATTAATTTCCCTTGCAAAAAAGGGGAGAGAGGAACAGAGGGAGGAAAGAAGGAAGGAAGGAAGGCTCTGAATTATTTATTGAATTTTATGAATTACTACAAAATATTTCAAAGAACAGTTCCTTGTTGTCAATTTTATCCCATTCTGGTAAGATTTGGCTTTTTGTTTGGAATCCTAAGTAGAGAGGAATTTTGCAGAATTATCTGTCTGTCTGTCTATTGATTATCTATCTTAAAAATAACATTTATGTTGGATGAATAGACATACACTCATTTTTCTGAATAATATGACCCTCTAATTTTGGGGTAAGTAATTTATACTTGAGAGTTGAATTTACAGTATACTCAGTTTTAAATGCAGATAAGTACTAAATAGCTATTAAGAATGACATGAATCAATAATAACTCTATGTATGTATTTCCTTCAGTGATTATGTTTTATAGTCTATAATAATTATTTTTTGCCACAATGATTCAAAGGTACATAATAAATTACTATTTCACCATGATAGAGTTGTTTCTAACTGGATGTTCTGATTAATGTGACTTGTCAATGCTGCATTTTGTCATTTTTTTCTTCAGTTACTTAATAAGTGTACACACAAACACAAACACACACACACACACACACACAAATACATACATTACATTTTTGTATAGACAAACTGGTGTCAAAGAATATTTTAAAAATATTTTAACATAATTTGAAGACTAGATAATTTAAAAACTTGTACATAAATATTTGCTTCTCCACTCCTCCTCAACCCATTGTTGTCCTTCATCAGCATCCTAATGTTGTAGAATGCATTTTATTTTCTTCAGAATTCTTAGGAAAAAACTGAAAAATCCAAAATGTATTGTACTTCTGTATTACTTAACCTTGCATTATAGTAAAAAGTGCCTAAGTATAAGGAATAAATAAGCATCTTTACTCTCAACTTGACTAATTGTGTCTATTTAATTTTTGAGAAAAATCACTTTGACAAAGATTTTTTACTATGTTCTAGCAGGAAATTGATATGAGTAATTACAAGAGTTTCCCCCACTAATCTCCAATCATAATCTGTTTTTTGTCCAGAATGAGTGAAAGAACTGGAATGGCCAACCAATCCACTGTGATGGAATTCCTTCTGATGGGATTTTCTGATACTCGTGATGGACAACTTCTACATTTTGTCATGTTTCTATTTATTTACTTATTAGCCTTAACTGGGAATTTAATCATTGTGTCTGTTGTGATCCTGAACCACCACCTGCACACCCCCATGTATTTCTTTTTGGTCAATTTATCTTTGGCTGATATTTGTTACATCACAACCACTGTCCCCAAATCAATGGCAGTTTCACTGACAGATAACAAAATAATTACTTTTCCTGGGTGCGTCACTCAAGTTTTCTTAATTATTACTTTTGCAGTTTCTGAGCTTTCCTTGCTTACCATCATGGCTTATGACCGTTATGTAGCTATCTGCCATCCCCTACAATATAGTCTCATCCTGAACTGGGATACATGCAATCAAATGGCAGTTACTTCCTGGGTCAGCTGCCTGATTAATGCATGTCTACAAACTGTCATCACTTTCCAATTAAACTTCTGTGGGCCAGACATGATTGGGCAATTTTTCTGTGATATTCCTCAGTTACAAAAGATTTCTTGCACTAGTACAAAAGTTAGCCAGATTATAATCTGTATATTTGGATTACTTGTGGGCTCCTTTTGTATTGGATTCATTTTTGCTTCTTATGGCTACATCATCTCTGCTGTGCTGAAGATTCCATCAGTTGAAGGCAGATCCAAAGCCTTCTCGACCTGCAGTCCACACTTGACAGTTTTCTCTTTATTCATCTCCGCAGCTTTGTTTTCATACATGAGGCCAAAATCTCTTTCCTTTCCCACTATAGATTTGCTTTCTGCTGTTTCATATACAGTTGTTCCTCCTGTTCTGAATCCCATCATTTATAGTCTCCGGAACAAGGACATTCAAGCAGCTGTGTGGAAATTAACATCAAAAATCAAAAAGAGTTTCCTAACCTGATTGAATCATCTTCAGTCAGACAAATATGACATTCTGTTAATGGAATGTCCTTGTGAAACCATGACTGATTGTCCTCACATGCATCTTTCTCCATTATTATAATCTAACATATAGAACCATCTCCCAGACTTTTGGTGTGAATGTTGCAGGTATTTGGATGTAAAGGAGGGAGGGGGGGAATTATTTAGGATATATCTTTGTGCAGGTGACTCTCAGCACAAATATTAGACTGGGTCCTTTGTGTGTAATTATTTATAATTGTTACATTAATATAATAAGAATTGTTTTGTTTGTTTCTGTAGGTTCAAACTGTACCATTTCCCAATAGAGTGGTTTAATTTACTTTCATGGCAAAGTAATGAGATAGATAGTAGCACTCCTTGTTTCATATACAGGCAAAGCAAGACAATTGATCAGGTAGACTAGATCATAGCCATTTTTATTCAATCAGTAATGAACATTTGACATAACTGTGTTATACGCTTCATCAAAAGAAAAAGATAGGGTACAACAGTCAAAATGTTCATTCTGTAGTTGTTAGAGGTTGGGAACATGTCTATCAACAAAGGTGCTATATAATTCTGCCAAAAATCCATGAATCCTGATGCTTTACTATTACACCCTTCCAGGTGGGTGGGTGAATTGATGCAGTTGTCTTTGCCAGGGTGAGAAGGTGACCAGTGCACATTGGTCATTTCAGAACCTCATCTGCCCATCCCAGTAGCTGGAAGTGTTTATGGGAAGTGCCAAGGGAGATCTCAAAGGGAAGCAACATAGCCATTTTACTTTGCCATTAATAATGAAGGTATGGAGTGTGAAGGTATACTTTGTGGAGCAACTCTGAAGTATTTCATAAGGAGGATTGTGCTGCAAAGCTTGGAAGAGATTGGCCTTCCATCCCTTCTCTATTTTTTCTGTAAATTTAGGAGCAGAAGCAGGAAACATGGACTGCAATCTTAACTATTCTTATGGATGTTTGTTCTAAAGACAAAAGACACAACTTTCAAAGGGTATAAGTTAGTGAATAAATTTCCTTATTGGATCTGTAAGAGAAAAAACAATCTTACAAAATTATTAAACTGATGGTAATTTTAAATTCAACTGCGTTCATTTAAATTAATATATATCCAGAGTGGTGAGGATGCTAGATAAATGGATTATCACATTCAGAGGTTCATTCTCCTTGCCATGGCTTATGCAGACTATATAGCCATTTGCCTACTGTTAATAAATCAGGATGTTTGTTTTTAAATGGCAGCTTGTTCCTGAGTTTTCAAAATAACAAATAGAAAGTTATAATCTGTTTATTTATTGAAGTTACATTTTTGATCATCTAATACAGTCTTTGAACACTTTTTTCAACACTATTCTACAGTAGAACACAGCTACTGATATTCTTTTCCACTGATGCAGGAGAGAGTAAATGCCTCTCTTTTTTGTTGTTACTGTCCATATCAGCGCAATTTAATACTAATTGTTTTGATTTCCCTTGAAACTGCTAAACTTAAACCAATTTAGGATCTCTATTCCAGTGGACAAATGAACCACAGAAGGAAAAGGAATGCATTTCAACAACTGAAAATATGTATAGGTAATTTATTCTCTGAAAATAGAACATTGTTCCTTCTTTAAACATTTGGGTTTTTCTTTTCAAGTTTCTTTTTTTCTGGTAATTACTTTTGAAGACAGTTTTAATACCAGTACAATATACAGTGGGAGATATTTTACTTTTTGTGTTTGGTTTTCTAAAGAAGGCCAATTCATAACTGCCCCACCTTAGAATGTTTTAATACAAATCTTCCATTTATACTATATATCCTAAGAATGGGGGCTATTAACTGGGTGATGTTAGAAAGCTTCCTCAGCACTTTTATAGAACAGTGATTGAGCATGGAACACAAAACTGTTTTTTCTAAACAAGAGACCATCTACAATAGCTTTCTGAGGAACATTCTGGACCTTCCCCAGAATTTCCCTGTTGCACTTTTAGGAATGGGAACATGATTGTCCGCAATCCCTATCAGACTTTGCTTGAAATTCTCAAAATATTTCAAGAAACCTAATAGTCCCCCATTGGAGAATTTTATTATATATTATTATTGGCATTACCATGAGATAGTCTTGTCGGAAAAGATCATGTTTGCTATTCTGCTGCAATATTTTGACTTCATTGGAGAATCTTAAGCTTTGGGCCAGGGAAGAAGATCCATGACTGGCTATTTCAGCAGGAAGCCAGGCAAGATGCTCATTTAATTCAGCTTTATTTTAAAGAGGATGGATAGATAGATAGATAGATAGACAGACAGACAGACAGACAGACAGACAGACAGACAGACAGACAGACGTACCTTCCCTTGATATTTGTCAATCAATCAATCACTTTTATTACAGCCTTAAGGCCAGACACAATAAACTATACATAATAACAATCTTACATTAATACATATATGTATGTAAAAAAAAGCAATCAATATACTATGATCCAAAATTTGTTTAAAAATAAAAATACTAAATTAATTAATACTACGTTAAAAATTGCAAATCTAAGTGATGATGTGGAATATTGTGCAGATGGTAGCACAAAACTGGGCATCCTGGGAGGGCATTTTTGGGTCCTTATCTGAAAGAAGTAGCATGAGGTACTTCTTTCAGAGGATGGTACTTCTTTCAGAGGATCAAGGGAAGGTACTTCTGTCTGTCTGTCTGTCTGTCTGTCTCTCTATCTATCTATCTATCTATCCATTCAGTCACTCTCTTTGGCAGATTGCTAAGAAAGCCTTTGGCACAGGAGAGATCAGAAAAGTCACAGACCAGGCATTTCTATAAAAATAATTTTATTTACAGAAAGCAAACATATTTTAAAACTTCTGCATTCTTACAGGATCTCAGTGAGAGCTGTTTAACTCTCTACATGCCTACACAGAAGGGAAATTAAACTAAAACAAGTTCAGGCAAGTTTCTCCCTTAGGCAATGCAACCATTAATGAGTGAAAAGGGGACAATTAAATTCAACCTCTTCACCGAGCCAAAATGATTAGTTACCATAGTAACCTTAATCTGTAGTAGAAAACATATTAACACTCCCCTTTTTATACTACAGAATAAGATGCAAACCAATTTGCTTTGATAACACTTTGTGTCTTTCCATTCACAATATTTTAACATTATCTCACCTTTGGTTTAACAGAAAGCTACCATCCTTCTTCCTGTGTATTTCCATATCTAGGTTACTTGTTATAGTTCCAAGGCTTTTTAATGTGAAATGCCTTTTCATGCAGGCTTCAAAATAAAGCCTTTGTTTTTTTCTGTTGATGTGAACAGCAGCAAATCATCAAGATAAATGCACAGATATGTACAGCCTTGTTTGTCCTTCTTCATATATACACAGGAATCTGCTTTTCCTTTTTCAAAACCAAAACTCTGCAATTTTTCATCTACTTTTTGGTTCCAGGATCTAGCAGCTTGTTTTAACCCATAGATTGACTTCTGCAGTTCACAGACTAGATTCTCCCCTTTTTCATAGCCAGGGGGGTGCTGCATGTATAATTTGTGGTGTAAATCACCATAGAGAAATGCAGTTTGAATGTCATAGTGGTGAACAGACATTCCTTTGAATGCAGCAATTTTTAACAGTAATCTAATTGATTCACCTTTAGTAACTGCTGCAAAGGTCTTGTCAAAGTCGAAATCTATCCTTTGAGTGAACCCTTTTGCAAGCAACCTTGCTTTATATTTTTGGATTTTGCCATCAGCATCCCTTCTCAGTTTGAAAACCCACCTGCAACCTAGACAGCATTCATTGAGAGGTAGATTTACCAGTTTCCATGTTTTATTTTCTTTCAAGGATGCTAACTGCAGTTGCATGGCAGAATTCCAATTTTGTGCAATCTCAGGTGGTAAAGCATTCACTTGTTCTAAGACTCAGGTTCTGTGAATATGTGAAAAGCCTTTACTGTTTCAGGCTGAAAACTTGATGGAGGAACACCTTTATTACTTCTCTGAGATCTGCGAGGTAATAAAGGGCTTAAATTTTGACTCCTATCACTTAACTGAGAAGCATGTGTCTCATCAGACAGATCTTCAGTTTGCTTTTCTGGTTTAATGTCCTCATCAGGCAAAAGATCACCATCAGCAAGTCCTTGCTGTTCTGTTGTGGTGGTCAGATCAACTGGAGAGCTAGCGTTTAATCTCCCTCAGTTTTGTTCACCAAAGGAGCGCTTTTGCTAAATATTAATTTCTCTCCCATTATGAACTTGTAGCTCCTTTGGCTTTGTTCATAGCCAACAAAGATGGCTTTCTTTGTTGTGGGGCCTACTTTCCTTCTCTGTTGTTTTGGAATATGAACCCATGCAGTGCTACCAAACACTCTAAGATGGTTTACCTTTGGTTTCACACCATAAAACAAATGGAATGGAGTGTCCTGAATCACAGAGTTATACAATCTGTTTTGTACATAACAGGCAGTAGATGTTGCCTCTCCCCAATACTTAAATGATAAATGGGAATCTTTAAGCATGCATTTCATCACATTTTGCAAGGTTCTGCCCTTTCTTTCAGCAACACCATTTTGCTGAGGGGTGTAAGGGTTAGAAAGAATTTGTTCTATCCCCCTTTCCACTAGGAACCTTTTGAATTTGTGAGAAAGGCACTCTCCTCCTCTATCACATTGGAGTGCAGATACAGGCCCAGGGAATTTTCTATTTGCCCTTGTCACAAAACTTAAATTTCTCAAATGCCTCATCTTTATGTTTTAAGATGTAGATAAATGTGTATCTTGAGAAATCATCAATGATGGTCATTGCATACCTTGCTTGTCCAAGACTTGGAGCAAAAGGACCAATAATGTCAGAGTGTACAATTTCCAAAGGTCTAGTTGTAACTCTGTCACTGTGCTTACTCACAGGAGCTTTTAGTGTTTTGCATTCTTTGTAAACTACACAATCTAAGGATTTGTCACAGGGTTTTATCTTTAGGTCAGCACACAGCTGTGGCATTTGTGCTATATACTTGAAATTAGCATGACCAAATCTCCTGTGCATCAGGTGTACACATTGGTCATGATATGGAGTGTTGCCAACTGCAGCCTTGCAGCTTGGCTTCCTTGCATTTTCACAATGTATAAGAAGTCTTTTAACATACCAGTAGCACACAATTTCCCATTTTTACGTATCTCACAACCATTTTTCTTAAATGTTATGATATACCCTGTTGCAGCCAATTGTGCCACAGATAAAAGGTTTGATTGTAAATTTGGCACATACAACACACCTTTTACAGTTTCTACCAAGCAGGATAAATGCAAGTCACCTTGTCCCATAATTTTGGTCACAGACCCATCAGCCAAAGATACACTTTGTCTTTTAGTTTTAGACAGTGACACAAAAGAGCTTTTACAATTACATAAATGACAATTGGCCCCAGAATCTAACACCCATACATCAGAATTACCCTTCTCAGCAACCTGTGCAATTTGGGATGTCTGAACAGCCTTCTTCTGTTTTGCCCTTGTGTTCTTCTTCTCTGTCTTTTTACTCTTGGGTCTCAAGGCACAGTCTTTCTGCAAATATCCAGCTGAACCACAAGTGAAGCACCACTGGCTGGCTGGTGCTGTGTCCTCAGCTTCCTTTCCCTTGTTTTCCCTTGTTTTCTGGTATTTCAACTTTCCAGAAGAGATGGGGGGGATCTTTCCTCTTCTTTCTCCCATTCAGCAAGTAAGCACTGTGTAACATACGGTGGGGTGAGGTCTCCTTCAGGCATAGCCTCCAGGGTATTAATCAGCGTGTCCCACATTTCATTCATTGACGACAGGAGGATATAGGATGTTGTGAGAGGTATAAATTCCATTCCTCTCTCCTGCAACTCAACAAACAGCTGCTGAATATAATGCAGGTGCTCAGGAGGGCTATCTCCTTCTGCAAGGTAGGCTTTGAACAGCTTTTTTTGTCCGGGTAACTTTACTCCCTGCTGTTGCCTTTACATATATGTCTCTCAAAACGTCCCAAAGTTGCTTTACAGACTGCATACCTCACACGTGGACTAGCTGATTGTCCTCAACTCCCAGGATAATGGTGGCTCTATCCTGCTCATCCTGTCTCAGCCATTCAGCACTGGGATTTTGGGGGGTTTGCTCACCCATTGGCAGCTAAAGATTCTCTCTGCAAAGATACATCTCCATCTTCAGGGCCCAATTCAAATAGTTGGTCTCTGACAGGTGCTCCAGAGGCATCTCTAAGGGCTGGGAGGTAGCCATGGCTTCTTCCGTCTTTTGCAAATCACCTCAGCTGGCTTCTTTGTCCTGTAGACTGGCAGCTGCTGGAAAATCTCCAGGCGGCTCCAAAGAAAATATTCACAGGTTTTTTCTACCTGCTTTTAAATTGTGCATGAGGTGTGGAGCTGATCTCTCTATTCTCTCTGGGTTTTACTGGGCTTCTAACTGGGTTTACTGGGCTGCTTACTGGTCTCATAACCTTTTAGCAGATTTCTAGGAAAGCCTTTGGCCCAGGAGATATCAGAAATGTCACACACCAGGCATTTCTATAAAAAATAATTTTATTTACAGAAAGCAAACATATTTAAAAGCTTCCGCATTCTTATAGGCTCTCAGTGAGAGCTGCTTAACTCTCTACATGCCTACACAGAAGGGAAACTGAAATTAAAACAAGTTCAGGCAAGTTCCTCCCTTAGGCAATGCAACCATTAACATGTGAAAAGGGGACAATTAAATTCAACCTCTTCACCCAGCCAAAATGATTAGTTACCATAGTAACCTTAATCTGTAGTAGAAAATATATTAAGAACGCTCCCTACCTGGAAATTTCTTCAGTAATGGATATATAAGGATCTGTCTAGAGTCCTTATATAGGGTACAGTATAATAGCATATGGCTTATGGTTTCTATTGAACCGTCTGCACATGGACATAGTCGAAGGTGCATAGGAGTACCCTTAAAATGACCCAAAAGGACTGCTGAGGGCAATGCGTTCAGCCTGGCTAATGTAAAAGCTTTAAGAAACTTCAAAATTATGATAGATGAAAGATAAGAAGCTGGAACCAACCCTTCTGGAAGCATTTGGCAGATATTGGGGTGTAGCACCTTACTTAAATTTGTTTGTAGATCTACATCCCCAATTTGTTGTTTCAGGGCAGTTTTAGCATTATCATATCCTAATGAGCACAGACTTTCCATAGAGAAGCCCAATTTAATTTTGTCTAAGGTTTTTTTTAGCCAAGATGACTTAAAATGATATCTAAATATTAGTGGGGCTAAACTTATAGGTGTCATGTTACCCATTTCGATGTTCTGTTAACATTGTAACGTTTCACATGTCATCTTCTTTTCCGTGTTCCTTCGCCCATCCCGGCTTTTTCCATTCCTCCGCCCTCCCTTGTTTTGAGGGCTTGGAATGTATGTTTGGGTTTGCGCTCCTGCTCAAGGTTACTTTCCCAGGCGCGTCTAATGGTTCCTAGCACCTGGGAGGGGGTGCGCACTGACGAGGGATGGGGGCGGAACTTGCTCACAGGCAATGCTTTTAAGTTTGTATTTGGCGCGCTTTTGCTCATTCTCAGCTTTCTCTGTATTTGCATACTATTCCTTTAATAAATCAGTTATCTTTAAGCCCGAGCTTGTGAGACTGAGTATTTGGGGTTAGGCAACCATTACATAAAGCTGAGAATCATTTCAACCATCTTCCGCTAGCCCCATCAACTCATTGGATAAGAGGGAACGCTAGCGATGACTGAACATCAGCTTCGCGCGAGTGAAGGGAGTGAGGAAGAGCAGGAGTCAGCAAGGATCCGGCCAGCTCTAACCTCGAGAGCGCAAAGAGCGGCACGTCGGGAGATGCGGGATGCCCAATTGGATGAGTTGCTGATATCCATGCAGGAGAGCCTCAGGAGTGAACACAAAACCGTAATGGAGAGGACAACAGGGAGGGGGTCTCCACAACTATCCTGGGAGCCCGAAATCCCCTTGTCACCGAGGGTGGTGGTAACCAACCAACCCCTGGAAGAGCCGGTCACTCCTGCTCATATGAAAGCAATAGAGGACAAAATGAATCTAATAGTGACAATCCTTAAGGATCTCCCCAGGGGTGCAGAGCCAACCCAGGAAGATTGGGAGGAAGAGCCGTCACAAATGGCTTACCCCAGGCACAGCACCCTACCACCCAGGGGAAGAAGCAAGACTCGAGCATCCCGTCAGGTGGGGGGGCGAGAGGCAAGACCTCCCAGGGATCGGCCACCCATGGGGGCTCGGCGTATGCTGACATTCGCGGAACCGCCACAGCCAGCTGAGCCGGTAAGAAACTTCCCACCATTTGGAGTGAAGTTCGATGGGGATCCCACTACACTCTCGTTCTTTATCACTAACGCTAAGCATTATATGGAGGATTGGGGCCAGAACTTTCGTTCAGAACACGGCAAAATCAATTTTATTGCCAACAAACTGAGAGGGAGGGCAGCTGACTGGTATGTGCAACTGTGCCAAACCGAGGCAACAGAGTCAGAGGACTTCGATGACTTTTTGTGGGCACTTAAACAGCATTTCGAAGACCCTCTAGCCCAAGAGACAGCCAAAAACACCCTGAGGAAACTCTACCAAGGGTCCCTCTCAGTTGCCAATTATGCGCTGGAATTTAAAGCTTTATCAGGGAAGGTGGAAGACTGGTCTGAGCCAACTTTAATTGAAATGTTTAAGCAGGGGCTAGAACCAGAAATCCTCCGTTGGGCACTAGGAAGAGACGACCCTAAGACGCTATACGGATGGATTCAGTTGGCGGGCAGCACAGAAAATGCCCTGCAGACCTATGCCCATACTAAAGAGCTTAGACAATCCCGACTTGCCAGAGGAGCGTGCACGACTGGACTTGCCAGCCGCCCCAAACCAAAAGCCTGGGAAGAGGAAAGGGAACGACGGTTTTCCAAAGGTCAATGCCTGAGATGTGGAAAAGAAGGGCATCGCGCCACTTCGTGCCCTAGACGCCGTCCAGAAGAATGGCAGACGAAACCTACGGTGAAGTCGCCTGCTCTGCCGCGGAAACTGAAAACTGCCGTCGCAGAATTGGACCCACCAGAACTACCATTCGGGGAAGAGGAAGAAGAATTGCAATTTGAACAGCTGGCGGGAAAAGGCTACCACCTGCCCTGAAGGGCGTCCTAGGGCAGGTGGAAGAAACCGGGCGTGACCACGATTCGGTGAGTGGAAACTTCCCTACACTGACTGTAAAAGTTAAACTGGGATCAAAAACCAAAACTGTGGAAGTTTGGGCCATGCTCGACTCGGGCTGCTCCCGTTCCCTTATGCACCCTGATGTCATAGCGGCTCTGGAACTGCCCACGTTTCCTTTGCCAAGACCTATGATCTTCACCCAATTGGATGGAACTATGGTGGGAGGGAAAGCAGTCACTCATTCCATGGGACTGGTCGCCTTGCAGATGGGCTCCCATCGGGAAAAAATGCCATTTGTTGTAGCTCCAGTGGGGGGTCCTCTGGTTATTTCAGGTATGCCCTGGTTTGTACAACAAAATCCTTTCATCAACTGTCTACATAGAACTGTGATTTTTGCGGATGGATTTTACAAAGTACCCGAAAAAGATCTTCTAGAAGACATGGAGGGTGGAGGGGTAGCGTACACTACTGTACAAACGCTTCAACCTCTTGAGGGACTACCCAGTCAATATCAGGATCTTGCTGAGGTATTTGGGGAAAAGGAAGCAGATCGCTTGCCACCCCACCAAAAAACAGACTGTGCCATTGAATTCTTACCTAATGTAAAGTTACCTCACCCAAAAATATATGCCATGTCTCCCAAAGAGCTCACTACGTTACAGGAGTTCATTGACAAAAACCTGGCTAGGGGTTTCATTGAGCCTGCTAACTCCCCGGTAGGAGCTCCTGTCCTGTTCAGACCAAAAAAGGATGGGTCATTGAGGCTTTGTACCGATTTTCACGGGCTCAATGCGGTCTCAATATTAAATAAATATCTTTTGCCCCTGATCAAAGATATGTTATCACATCTGGCCAGAGGCAAAATCTTCTCCAAACTGGATTTGAGAGAAGCCTATTTTCGTATTCGCATAAGGGAAGGGGATGAGTGGAAAACAGCATTTAACTGTCCTCTCGGGGCTTTTCAATATAAAGTCTTACCCTTTGGTTTGTCGGGGGCACCTGGGGTTTTTATGCAACTAATCAATGAGGTCTTGCATGACCACCTATTTAAGGGGGTACTGGTGTATTTGGATGATGTATTGATTTATACTGAAACCATGTCAGAACATATTCACTTGGTGCGTCAGGTGCTGACTAAATTGAAAAAAGCAGAGTTGTATGCTAAACTGTCCAAATGTGCCTTCCATCAGTCACAAATTGATTATCTAGGCTATAGAATTTCCGCTAAGGGCATTGAAATGGACCCTGCAAAAGTGGAAGCTATTGTGGCATGGGAGCCTCCCTGTACCAGGAGACAATTACAAAGTTTCCTTGGATTCGCCAATTTCTATCGGGCATTTGCCCAAAATTTTGCTGAAATCGCCCTCCCCCTCACTGAACTGTTAAAAACCAAAGCGCAGGGGGATACGCGACGTTCAAAAAACCCGGGAATGCTCCTTAAATGGACTCCAACCTGTCAACAGGCGTTCGAAGTGCTCAAACAAATCTTCACCACAGAACCAATATTACAGCATCCAGACCCCTCTAAACCATTCGTTGTACAAGTGGATGCTTCTGATTTTTCCATCGGAGCACTCTTGCTGCAATCTGACCACTCTGGCGCCTTAAAACCCTATGCCTACCTCTCGCGCAAATTCACCGAAACAGAGAGGAGATGGCATGTTTGGGAAAAAGAGGCTTTTGCTGTAAAAACTGCTTTAGAAAGGTGGCGACACTTATTGGAGGGCACTTCCAACCCTTTTGAAGTCTGGACAGACCATAAAAACCTGGAGGCTCTAAGCACCAGTCGCAAACTCAGCCCCAAACAGCTTCGCTGGGCTGAGATTTTCAGCCGTTTTGACTTCACCCTTAAATTCATACCAGGCAAGAAAAACTTTTTGGCTGATGCGCTCTCCCACCGACCCCAAGATGCTGGCCCAGGGCCAACGGTCCAAGGAACCGTCTGGACCAAAAAACAATTAAGTTTGGCAGCGGTAACGCGCAGTCAGACGCGAGCACAGCAAACGCAATCTCCAGCCGCTCCGCCTCCCAGCCACTCGCCACGCTTGTCAATTCCATCAGATTTGCAACAACAGTTGCTCCTCCACCTTAAAACAGATACTTGGTTACAAACTAATCGAAACAGTCTAACTTTCACCGACGATCTTGCCTGGCACAACGATCGTCTCTATGTACCCGATGCTTTGCAAAAAACGATACTCCAGCGCTGCCACGATGACAAGCTGGCTGGACATTTTGGCTATTTAAAAACTCTTCACCTTGTTTGCCGACAATTCTGGTGGCCAACGTTGCTTAAAGACCTTAAAGCTTATGTCACATCGTGCCCTGTTTGTGCAGCAACAAAGCGCAAAACGGGCAAACCTCAGGGACTCCTTCAACCCGTCGCCACCCCATCTGTCCCCTGGCAGGACATATCCATGGACTTTATTGTTGATCTGCCCCCTAGTCAACATAAAACCGTCATTTGGGTGGTCAAAGATTTTTTCTTGAAGCAAGCCCATTTCATTCCATGCGCTTCTATCCCCACCGCACAACAGCTGGCATGCCTCTTCCTCGTCCACGTGTACCGTCTCCACGGTATCCCCGCACGTTTGGTGAGTGACAGAGGCACACAATTTACGTCACAATTCTGGCGGGCATTTTTAAAACTTCTAGGCACCAAGCAAGCCCTCTCCACCGCGTGGCATCCGGAGACGGACGGCTCTACAGAGGCGGTTAACTCTACACTAGAACAATATCTCAGAGCTTTTGTCAATTACCAACAAGACGACTGGGTCAACTTACTCCCTTTTGCAGAAGTCGCCTATAACAATGCTGTTCATCAGAGCACTGGTCAAGTTCCTTTTAAAACTGTTTTTGGGTGCGACTTCATTCCTATTCCTGAACTTCCCCATCCACAACCTCTACCAGCCTCACTCACTGACTGGGCTGACTCTCTCAAACACTCATGGCTCAACATTCAACAAGCTCTCCTCCATGCCCAGGCCACCTACAAACGCCATGCTGATGCAAAGCGCTCACCTGAACCAGCTTTTGCTGTAGGGGATAAAGTCTACTTATCAACCAAATTTCTCAAGTCCCCACAACCTTCCAAAAAACTTGGCCCTAAGTTTGTGGGTCCTTTTCCAATTGTGGTACAAATTAGCCCTGTTACTTTTAAACTTGCTTTGCCTCACAACCTCAAACGTTTACATCCTGTTTTCCATTGTAGTTTACTCAAGCCCTACCTGCCGTCGGACCGCTGGCATCCCCAACCTGTTCCACCACCTCCTCTCATGATTGATAACCAGCAACATTTCGAGGTGACCTCCATCCTGGACTCTCGCCGCCAGCGCTCCACTTTGCAGTACCTCGTTCGTTGGAAACATTTCCCTCATCCTGAATGGGTCGCTGCTCCTGATGTACTCTCGCCTCGTCTAGTAGCCCAATTTCACTCTGCCTATCCTGACAAACCTGCTCCATAGCATTCTTTTGGGGAGGGGGCGATATTTCATGTTACCCATTTCGATGTTCTGTTAACATTGTAACGTTTCACATGTCATCTTCTTTTCCATGTTCCTTCGCCCATCCCGGCTTTTTCCATTCTTCTGCCCTCCCTTGTTTTGAGGGCTTGGAATGTATGTTTGGGTTTGCGCTCCTGCTCAAGGTTACTTTCCCAGGCGCATCTAACGGTTCCTAGCACCTGGGAGGGGGTGCGCACTGACAAGGGATGGGGGCGGAACTTGCTCACAGGCAATGCTTTTAAGTTTGTATTTGGCGCGCTTTTGCTCATTCTCAGCTTTCTCTGTATTTGCATACTATTCCTTTAATAAATCAGTTATCTTTAAGCCCGAGCTTGTGAGACTGAGTATTTGGGATTAGGCAACCATTACAATAGGCAACATAATTAGCTTTAACCAGAAGATCAAAAGAAGGAACCATGCTCTGGCATCTACCCTAAGGATAGCATTTTTAATACATTTTGGTGCTATCAATATCACTCTAATAAACTTATCCTGGAGAGTTTCAATAGAATTGAGCTTAGCAAGGGAGCTGATTTGAGAGCCAAAGAGAAGCTGATGGACTGCCTTAATATTTGTCTGATCTTGATGGGCAAACAGTTGGGAAGAATTCATGGGACTTTGTTTTTCTATATGGCAACAGAAAGGAGGCTTTTATATGCCCAAAGGTGGAAAGATTCAACATTACCTACAATGGAAGAATGGATGGTGAAGTTGATGGAGTTGGCTGAGATGGCAAAATTGACATCTTTGTGTAGAGAAAAGACACTGACTGATTTTAATATTACTTGGAAACCCCTTTTGGACTTTTTGCATCAAACCTAAAAAAAACAAAATCAGATTATCTGGATTTGATTATTAGAATTAATAATGGACAATAGAATGAAAGCTATATTATAAACTTAGAGCAAGAGTTTAATGTAAATGTACACTTATATCTGTAGTAAAGAAAGTCAGAAGTCATTCTTTTTTTCTGTATGTTTTCTTTTTTCCCCTTTTTCTGCACTTTTGATTTTGTTCTTTTTTCTATTTTATATTCTTACACTATTTTTTTTTCATTCTTTTTGTTAGTTTTTATCTTTTTATCTTAAAATTGGGGTATTTTTTTTTTTTTTTTAAAGATACTTGGCTCATCTTACTAGTGCATCATGAGGAGGGTGTTCAGCAGTCTGTACTTCCAAGCTCTGTGCTTGTCCCATCTGGAAGAAAGATTCTCTAAAACTCCAGTAGAAGCACAACTCTCCTCTTCTGGACAGGGAGATGTTAAACATGATTTCCCCTTTTATGGAATAATCCAAACAAATAGGACAGTTGTTCGCATTTCCTTGAAATGGGAACAGCTAAAGATCAACTGAGACTCTCTCCACAGTCAGTTGGGGATGAAAGGCTGTGTCATGTCCACAAAAAATAAGTTCCTGTTTTTGTTTTTTGCTTTGAATCTTTAGTTACCCTGTGGTCCAATTTAAGTCATAAAGTCTTATTCTCTATTGTGACATACAGTAGATGATATAATTTTGGTTCCCACAAAAGTCTGTTTATTTTACATCGTTCCAAAATCTTATAGTAAAAGTTTCAATGTTCCAAATATGTCTGGACCCTTATTTTGTTTATAACATTCTTAATAAAAAATCTTGTTTAGCTTTTTGAAGTTTATTTCAAATTATTTAAGTCCTTATACTTAATTTTTTATTTTGTTGAGAAATGAAGATAGACTCACCCAATGACTTTTCAAACGTGGCATTCCGAAGATGTGTAATAGCTTTAAGGTGGTTAGATATGCAATTTCTGAAAGTGATTAGAAAGTGAGGTTAGAAACTAAGTGTCCTTTAAAAAGCTCTGCTATGAGCTTGACCACTGATCCCATTGTCTCCTGGCACTCAAACCCGCAGGAGACTGCTGTCCAGAGCACATCTGAGGCAGATGTGGGCAATCTCCCATTCTCTCCTTGCCCAGATAGGTTCCGAAGAACCAATCTACTTACTGGGTCTTTGGTGTCTGCCCCAGACATCATCTCCGCTGTCCTGGAGACATGTTTAGCTCACTACGTCTTCCACAGAAATCCACTGACACACTGCATTTAAAAAGAAGCTTATCTAAGAAGCTGAAGACTTTCTTTAAGTGACCATTTTCTTTCTGAAACAGATCATATCATATTGATTTATCTATTTAATATATGCTGCACTAACCAGGACTATTTATTTATTAATTCAGTTGGCCACCCACTTCCCCCCTCTATTTAATTGCCATTTCATTGAGATAGGTTCAAGGGTCTTTTTATTTCTATTAATTTAGAACATGAGTCAATGTGTGTAAAAGTCAAAATACTAGTTGAATTATACAAATTTTCATTACTTTTATTCATTTTGAATAAAATGCATTTGATATTTCATTTGCCATTTTGCCATTTTGAATACATTTATTCATGTCTTTTGAATAGCCCAGAATAAAAGGCCTTAGTAAATAAATAACCTTAGTAACAAGGCAACGGGCTAGAAAACAGGAGACTGGAACTTCTAGTCTCTCCTTAGGCATGAAACCCAGCTGGGTGACCTGGGGCAGGTCCCTCTCTCTCAGCCCAACTCACCTCACAGAGTTTTTGTTGTGGAGAAAATAGGAGGAGGAAGGAGTATTTGATATGTCCGCTGCCTTGAGTTACTTACAAAAATAATAAAGGTAGGATAGAAAATAAATAAACAAAAATAAATAAAATGAACGATTAGTTTACAACTGGAATCCTCAACAAGGTGCCAGATCAATGTATCTGAGGGGCCCTTCCCTTCCCTTCCCTTCCCTTCCCTCCCCTTCCCTCCCCTTCCCTTCCCTTTGAAGGAGTTAGGCTGGGCTGTACCACACAACAAGGAATGAAAGTAGCACTTCTCAATGCAAATGGTTTTTCACCAACTCTGCTCTCTGTCTCTCTCTCTCTCTCACTCACACACACACACAAACAAACCACTATAAAATGATGCTAAAAATAACCCTAACCCTACTCATTTTTAAAAAAAATCTGTTCAATCATATCTGATTCTGTGAGACTGCCTACAGAAGTCCCTACAATTTCCTGGCAAGGTTTTTCAAAAGTGGTTTGTCATTGCCTCCTTTTGGTGTTGAGGGAGAATGACTGGCTGAAGGTCTCCAAGCTGGCTTTATGCCTAAGGTGGGACTAGAACTGCTGGTCTCCTGGTTTCTGGCCTGATGATTTAACCAGTATACCAAACAGGCTCTCCATTCAATTAAAATAATTCAAGATAAAACAGCTAAAAGAAGAGGTTGCCAGATATTGTTTGCTAGGAGCCAACAGCCATAGCCAAACTGAAACCTTTCTAAACACCTAAAAAGCCTGGCTGGATCCATTCAGCAACCTGTCTGGTCCAGGCTGCTATGTCCCATCACAGACACAATATTCATTCCAGAAGCTTTGAGTCATGAACATAACAGAGTAGCTCACTCTGCTGTTGCTGTCCAGCTCTTCGTATTTTTCCTTTGGTAAATATTTTGGAACAGGCTTCGTCAACATTAGAAGCTAAGATTTTCTTTTTAAAACATTTACAAAGTTATGGTTTTTTTAATCGTTTGTTCTTTTTAGATATTTTCCTGTTAATATGTTTTTCCTTTTGTTTTTGTGTATGGTAAATCATGTATTTATTTATTTTCTAATATTAGTTTATGTCTGTCTGTCTGAAAATGGATCAATAAAAGTATTTGGTTTGGTAGGAAAAAAGAAGTATTATTTGTATTATTTGCTAAATTCAGCAGCAATCTTAATTCCTGAAAGTATATGTATGAAGTTGGTTGTGTTTTATTCCTTGTCTGTTCTAAATGCCTACTACTAATTTCACAGATATGCGCAGTGACATTTACTCTGTATTATTATTAGATTTTTATCTCACATTTTTCATATGTAACTCAAGATGGCAAACAAGCCAAATACTTTCCCCACAACAACCCTGTGAGGTGCATTGCACTGACAGAGTGTGACTGTCCCAAAGTCGCCCAGCTAGCTTTCCTGCCTAAGGCAAGCCTCGAACTCACAGTCCCCTGGTTTCGAGCCCAGAACCTTCACCACTACACCAAACTGGCTGTCTAATCAGAGACCATAACAAGTCCATTCAATCTTAATGGATGGTTTGCTTTCCACTTGCAATGTTTGATCTTGCCTCTTGTATATATGTCCCATTTAAATCATATTGATTCCATAAACATGTACCTATATAGCAAGTGGTCTATAATACAGTATTCATGAGGCATCCCTTTTAAGGAACAGATTATTCCTTTGGTCAGGATAGGGATCCCATTCCTTAGGGAGTATTGATTGCACCTTTTTAGTTTTCTTTTTTCTTGTAGTATTCTTTGTTCCATTCTTTTTAGTTTCTATGTATAGGTTGAAAAAATTAGCAAAGCTTTAATAAAACAAAAAAGGATTGGGATCCAGTTCCTCAGGGAGTATTGATCCTGGGAATTATTGTTTTAACCCTGTTTCAGTGGGGGAATGCTGTTAGGCTTTCAAGAATCTGTTACTATACTCTACAACGACAAAGGGTCTCTTTCTTGGACTGACATATTTTGAAGGATGAGCATATGTACTGTCCTTTTCAACCATACTGCCCTTTTAAGGAGGTTTTCCAGCTGTTGGATAAGACTGCAGAAAACATCTATCTCAGAGACAACAACTGGATTGAGTGATTCCTTCCCAATGAATTTAAGAGCTACTGTTGTTTTCAGACAGTTTTGTATCTGCTCCTGTGTTATACTGCATGTGCACCTGTACAGTTATACATTCTATATGCAAGTAATAAAATAACTACAGATTTATTACTACAAATTTATATTTTTCTTAATAGACTAATAGAGAAAGGGGTGGAGAACCATCACTCATGTCCTTCTGCTGGTTGAAGATTTAGCAGCAGACTTCTTTAAGTGATCCTATAAAAGAGAAAGGCTCTCCTTTGGATGATCTCTTGAGTAGTCAGCTTCTCAAATTCAGCACAAGCTCTGTGTAGGGGGGGAAAAAGGTAAATAATTAAAGCCATATGCTTAATATTATGAGCTAAAGACGGGTTTTTTAATGCTGAAGAAAGTTAAACATTCTTTATTAACATGGGAATTGTGGTGATCCCAAAGGAGAGGTTCCTTGAAATCGAACAGAAAACACAGATGATGTAATTTATTTCTGCAAAGGAAAACTTGCTTCTATAATAGAGCATCAATATTTAAAGAGAGTGGCAAAGTCTTCTTCTCAGTCAAAAAAAGTCAGAGGTAAGTGAAGTTCTCTTTCATTTGTTCCAGTTATCAAAACATTGCCAAATTGTGGGTACCTGTAATTCACACAGAGCATTGTAAGATGAATTAGGTTTATATTTTCTTACTCCTGAACTAGAGCATTTCTAGGCTCAGGTAAATAACTGTAGATGCAAACATTTAATAGTTAAAAAGCTATACTTTGACTCCAAATAATATAACACTAATGAAAGGCCCTTGATGCAAACTGACAGTTGGTATTAAATGCTTTCTTTGTAGTGATACAATATGTAATCAACTGGCTTTTCTTATTGCTTGAAGAAATATATTAGAATTCTAAAAATCTTAGTTAAGAATTTGATACAAAACTGAGTTAATTATTATGTTAAGTCTGCAAACTATGCTCACCTGTCTAGCAATCATCAGACTGAACTCAATGAGCTTGACAGGTGGGGTAAGTTTTTAGAGAAAATATGCAGATCTAAAAGCCAGGAGTATTTGTAATCCTATGATGTGTATAAAAAACTTAGGTAGCAATTCTGTAACCATTATAATTAAATTAAGTCCCACTGATGTTAGCAAATTTGAGTACACAGACACACACATTAATTTCCCTTTGGTGGGAGTGGGGAGAAAGAGAGAGAAGGAAGGAAGGGAATTATTTATTGGAGTTAATTTTTGGAAAACTTTCTTTGAAATAACATTTCCTTCTCATTAACTTTATCCCATTCTGAAAGATTTGGCCTTTTGTTTGAATCCTAGGTGGAGAGAAATTTAGCAGAATTATCTATTTCAGTATATCTATCTTATTATATAAAAAATAGCATGTATGTTGGATGAATAAACATGCACCCCCCCCCCTTCCTGAATAATGTGACCCCTAAATTTGGTGTAAGTAACTTATGGTTGACAGTTGAATTTACATTCATTTTTAATTATAGATGACTACTAAACAGATATTAAGAATGATATATATTTATAATACCTCTCTCTATATACAGTACTGCATCTCCTTCAGTAACTATGTTTTACAATCTACAATAACTAACTTTTGTTCAAAATGATTCAAAGATAGATAATAAGCAACCAATTCACCATGACAGAGTTCTTTCTGATGGAATGTTCTGTTTAATGTGATTTGCAGTTCTGAATTTTGCCATTTTTTCTTCAGTTACTTAATAAACTTAATTATATATATTTTTAATAATGAAAAAGTGAAGTGTATATAGATGTAGATTTAAATGTAGATATACACACATGCAGACATACAGTATATGGTTCATTTTTTTTTGTATGGGAAAATTGATTTCAAAGAATACTTTTACAAATATTTTTACATAATTTGAACTCTGGGTCATTTTAAAACTTGTACATAGATAATTTGCTCCCCCACTTCCCTTCAACACATTGTTGTTCTTCATCAACATCCTGATATGTGGAATAGATTTCATTCTCTTTAGAATTTTTAGGGAAACATTACAAACATCTCTGCAAAATTTCACAATACTGTTACATGCATTACAGGAAAAAAAATGTCCTTGCATAGGGAAGGAATGAGCATTTTTCCTCCAGTCTGAATAATTGTGTCCATTTATCTCTTGACATAAATCATTTTGACAATGAATTTAACTATGACATACAAGTAAATTTAGATGAGTAATTACATTTTTTTTCTCCTACTAATCTCCAGTCATAATCTATTTTTTGTCCAGAATGAGTGAAAGAACTGGAATGGCCAACCAATCCACTGTGATGGAATTCATTCTGATGGGATTTTCTGATACTCGTGATGGACAACTTCTACATTTTGTCATGTTTCTATTCATTTACTTATTAGCCCTAACTAGGAATGTGATCATTGTGTCTGTCGTGATCCTGAACCACCACCTGCACACCCCCATGTATTTCTTTTTGGTCAATTTATCTTTGGCTGATATTTGTTACATCACAACCACTGTCCCCAAATCAATGGCAGTTTCACTGACAGATAACAAAATAATTACTTTTCCTGGGTGTGTCACTCAAGTTTTCTTAATTGTTACTTTTGCAGTTTCTGAGGTTGCTCTGCTTACCATCATGGCTTATGACCGTTACGTAGCTATCTGCCATCCCCTACAATATAGTCTCATCCTAAACTGGGATACATGCAGTCAGATGGCAGTTACTTCCTGGGTCAGCTGCCTGATTAATGCATCTCTACATACTGTCACGGCTTTCCAATTAAACTTCTGTGGGCCAAACATGATTGGGCAATTTTTCTGTGATATTCCTCAGTTACAAAAAATTTCTTGCACTAGTACAAAAGTTAGCCAGATTATTATATGGATAGTTGGATTTATCATAGCTTCATTTTGTATTGGATCCATTTTTGCTTCTTATGGCTACATCATCTCTGCTGTGCTGAAGATTCCATCAACTGAAGGCAGGTACAAAGCCTTCTCGACCTGCAGTCCACACTTGACAGTTTTCTCTTTATTCATCACTACAGGTTTGTTTTTGTACATGAGACCAAATTCTTTTTCCTCTCCAAAAATAGACTTACTCTCTGCTGTTTCATTTACAGTTGTGCCTCCCGTTCTGAATCCCATCATTTATAGCCTCCGGAACAAGGACATTCAAGCAGCTGTTTGGAAATTAAAATCAAAAATCAAAAATAATTTCCTCACTGATTGAATTGTCTTCAGTCTGACAAATATAATATTCTGCTAATGGATTATACTTGTGATCCTCCTCACATGGATCTTTCTCCACATTTACAGTCTAAGGTATAGGACAGCTTTTTGGTTTGAATGTTGCAGGTATATTGGATATAAAGGAGGGGAAGTGAGCACCACGTAGGACATATTTTTGTACAAAGGATTGGCAGCATAAATATTGGACTGGGTCTTTTACTCCTAATTGTTTACAACTGTTACATTAATATAAGATATATTATTTGGAGCATTTTTCTCAATAAAAAAAATGAACAACTATAATGATTTTGGCTTATTTGTTTATATGGTTTTCTCTTTATCTAGTTTTATGATTTGTGTGGTGAACAGATCAAGTTTTAGGTCAAATTTAGCAGTAATATTGAAAATTTAAAAGGGTTCATAAACTTTTAAACATTACTGTATTTATTATCAAATAAGATGATACATAATGGGGAGGATGAGAGAATAAGGATGTTAGCAAAAAAAAAAAAAAAAAAACAACAGAATGAAATGTATTTCCTGTGATTTAAATAGGCTGGTAGTTGTTCCCAAACACTAAACCTGTGACTTGGACAAATTCACTTTGTTAAAATCTCTGATAGTTTTAGGAAACTTTGAGAGATACCAGCACAACTATTCTAATGGGTTCTAATGCATCTGCTTCTCAGAGAGCCTCCAGATTTATTATAGGATTTCTAATGGGACTTAGAGCTTTTATGGGACAGAGATTTGGCCATGGAATTCAAAAGTGGTTGCTAATCTGGAGACCATCTAGAATAACTTTCTGAGGAACATTTTTGATCTGCCCCAGAGTATCCATGTTCCACATTTAATCTCTATTGGACTTTTAAATATTAGTTATTAACGTTGTTTATTCATTCAGTTGCTTCCAACTCATCATGAATTCATGGACCAGCCCACGCCAGAGCTTCCTCTCTGTCATCAACACCTCCAGCTCCCCCAGGGATGAGTCCGTCACCTCTAGAATATCATCTATCCATCTTGCCCTTGGTCGGACACTCTTCCTTTTGCCCTTCACTCTCCCTAGGATCAGCATCTGCTCCAGACTGTCCTATCTTCTCATTATGTGGCCAAAGTATTTCAGTTCTGCCTTTAATATCATTCCCTCAAGTGAGCAGTCTGGTGTTATTTCCTGGAGTATGGACTGGTTTGATCTTTTTGCAGTCCAAGGCACTCTCAGGATTTTATGCCAACACCACAGTTCCAAAGCATCGATCTTCCTTCTCTCAGCCTTCTTTATGGTCCAGCTCTCACAGTCATAGGTAACTACTGAGAATACCATTGCTTTAACTATGCGGACCTTTGTTGTTAGTGTGATGTCTCTGCTCTTGACTATTTTATTGAGATTTCTCATTGCTCTTCTCCCAAGGATTAAGTGTCTTCTGATTTCCTGACTGCAGTCAACATCTGCAGTAATCTTTGCACCTAGAAATACAAATTATGTCACTGTCTCTACGTTTTCTCCCACTATTTGCCAGTTGTCAATCAAGCTGGTTGACAGAAGCCATAATCTTGGTTTTTTTGAGGTTTAGCTGCAAGCCAGCTTTTGCACTTTCTTCTTTCACCTTCATCATAAAGCCCCTCAGTTCCTCCTTGCTTTCAGCCATCACAGTGGTATCCTCTGCATATCTGAGATTGTTAATGTTTCTTCCAGAGATTTTAACTCCAGCCTTGGATTCCTCAAGCCCAGCATGTCGCATGATGTGTTCTGCATACAAGTTGAATATGTAGGGTGAGAGTATACAGCCCTGCCATACTGCTTTCCCAATCTGAAACCAGTCCGTTGTTCCATGGTTTGTTCTTACTGTTGCTACTTGGTCATTATACAGATTCTTCAGGAGGCAGACAAGATGACTTGGTAGCCCCATACCACTAAGAAATTGCCACAATTTGTTATGGTCCACACTAATTGAATTGGCCAGCTACTTCCCTCATTTTAATTGGCATTTCATTTAGACATATTCAGCATTCTTCCTCAGTTTTATTCCTATTAATTTCCAAAATGAAGTCCCTGTAGGTAAAAGTGAAGATACTAGTAGAAATACTGAAATTAAATTGCCATTTTCAATACTTTTATTCATGCCTTTTGGGTAGCCCAGATATAGAAGAAAAGATCTTACTAACATTGCTAATTCTGGAAAATGATGTACTAGATTACAACTGTTGTCCTCAATCACGTGCCTGATCAGTGTATCTTAGGGTCCTTTCCTTTCCTTTCCTTTCCTTTCCTTTCCTTTCCTTTCCTTTCCTTTCCTTTCCTTTCCTTTCCTTTCCTTTCCTTTCCTTTCCTTTCCTTTCCTTTCCTTCCCTTCCCTTCCCTTCCCTTCCCTTCCCTTCCCTTCCCTTCCCTTCCCTTCCTTTCCTTTCCTTTCCTTTCCCTCTGGAATTTATCAAGAATTCCCTTCCCTTTCCCTTCCCTTCCCTTCCTTTCCTTTCCTTTCCTTTCCTTTCCTTTCCTTTCCTTTCCTTTCCTTTCCTTTCCTTTCCTTTCCTTTCCCTCTGGAATTTCTCAAGAATGGAACTGTCTGTGCCAGTGGTCTACTGTAGGTGAGAAGGATGAAGATGGGGAGTTAGGCTGGGCTGTCCCATAGAACAAGGACTAGAAGTAACACTTCTCAGTGCAAATGTTTCTTCACCAAATTTAGTCTCCTTCAGTTACTCCCTTTGGTAATGATTTCTGGGTGTCCTGCGCTTGTGTTCCCTCTCTCTCTCTCTTTTTCTCTCTCATACAGAAGCCTGAAACATAGAATCATGCTAGAAACAGTCCCCACATTACTTGAGTAAAATGACTCAAGATAAAACAACCCAAAGAAGATGTTTCCAGAAATTCTTCGCTAGGAGCCTTGCCAAAGTAACTCTGAAGCATTTATGGAGACATAAACCCCCCTGCTGGATCCATTCAGCAACCTGTCTGGTCCAGGATTGTATCTCCCATCACAGACACAATATTCATTTCAGAAGCCTATTGTCATGCACATGACAGCAGGAGCCTTCTTCCACTCTTGCTGTCTGGCTCCTCACGTTTATCCTTTGGGGAAATTTTGGAACAGGCTTCTTTTACATTAAAAGCTCAGGTTTTATTTTTAAAATTTTACAGAATTACAGGGTTTTTTTTTTTTATGTATTTTCTCTTTGCTTAAAACGTTTCCTTTTGTTTTTGGTAAATATTTTTTTATTATATTGTTGGTATGTCTGCTTGAAAATGGATCAATAAAAGTATTTGGTTATTGAAAAAAAGGAGTTTTATTTGTATTATTTGCTAAATTTAGCAGGGTTCTTAATTCCTGATCGTATATATATGGAGTTGGTTGAGTTTTATTCCTTTTCTGTTCTAAATATAACTTATTCCACAAATAAATGAAGTGATATTTCTTCTGTACTGATATTATTAGTATTTTTTTTTTTTTACCCACACTATTTATATGTAGCTCAAGTTGGCGAACAAGCCTAATACTCACATTCCATCTTAAAGGATGGTTTGCTTTCCACCTACATTATTTGATCTTGGCTCTTGCATATGTGTCCAATGAAAATAATATTTGTTCCATAAACATGTACCTGTACACTGAGTGGTCTATAATACAACACTGATGAATCATCCCTATTAAGGAACAGATTAATCCTTGGTCAGGATTCAGATCCTGTTTCTTAGGAAGTATTGATCCTAGGGGATATTGTCATAACTCCATTTCAATGGGGGAACCCTGATACACTTTCAAGGTTCTGTTCTTACACCTTCCAACAATAATGTAGAGTTTCAGTAACCCTTGCAGTGTCTCTTTCTTGGCCTGACCTACTTTGAAGGGCTGGCTATATGTACTGTCCTTTTTAATTCTTCTGCCCTTTTCAGGATCCTTTCCAGCTCTTTGAAAAGACTGAAGAAAACAGCTATTGGAGAGACAACATCTGGACTGAGGGGTTCCTTCCTGATGAATTTAGGAGCTACTGTTGTTTTCAGACATTCTTGTGCCTGTGTTCCTGTGCTATACTGCATGTGCACCTGTATAACTATGTGTTCTGTATGTAAATAATAAAATAAAGCAGTTCATAACTAAAGATTTATATCATTCTTAATAACCCTTAGAGGAAAGGGGGGAACATAACCTCAAGTCCTCCAGCTGGTTGAAGAGTTAGCAGCACGTTTCATTAAGTGATCCTATAAAAAAGAAAGGCTCTCCTTTGGATGATCACTTGAGTAGTCAGCTTCTCAAAATTTCCTACACAAGTTCTGTGTAGGGAAAAAAAAAGGTGGGGGCTAAATTAGACAGTAAAAACACCTGCTAAATATTATGAGTTAATGGCAGGTCTTCCAGTTCAGAAGAAAAAGAGAAGGTAAACTTTCTTTATTAACATGGTAATTGGGGTGATCCCAAAGGAGAGATTCCTTGAAATAGAACAGAAAACACAGATGACACATCTTCTTTCTCCAAAGCAAAACTTTCTTCTACAATACAGCATGTATATTTAAAGAGATTGACAGAGGCTTCTCAGTCAGACTTAAGGGATAGGAGGAGAGTATTATAAGATGAATTATGTTTATATCTTCTTACTCGAGAAGTAGAGCATTTCTGAGCTCAGATAAATAGTTACAAAGTTGTAGTCAGAAATAAATTAGTTATATGTTGAATCCAAATCATATAATACTAATGAAAGCCACTTGATGGAAACTCATGGTTGGTATTTGATGCTTTCTTTATACTGATATAATATGTAATCAGATGACTTTTTCTTATAGATTGAATAAGTTTATTAGAAATCTGAAAATATTAATTCGTATTAGTTAATTTGATACTATATTGAGATATTTATTATGTTCAGTCTGCAAACTATGCTCACCTGTCCAGCAGTCATCACATTGAACTCAATGAGCCTGACAGGTGCAGTAAGTCTTTTTAGAGAATACAAATGAATGAATGAATAAATGAATGAATGCCAGGAGTGTTTGTAACCCTATGACTGTGTGTAACAAACATCAACTAGCAATTTTGTAACAGTTAAATTAAGTCCCACTGATGTTAGTAAAATGGAATACACAGAAACACACCTTAATTCCCCTTGTAGGTAAAGAAAGTGAGAGAAGGGAGGGAGGAATTATTCACTGGATTTTTGAATTACTAGAAAATATTCTTTGAAATAACACTTCCTTCTTGTTAATTTTATCCCATTCCGCTTTTCTTGGAATCCTAGGTAGAGGGGAATTTAGCAGAATTATCTGTCAATATTGACCTATCTCTGTAAAACATAACATGTATGATGAATGAATAAATATGCAACCCCCTCTTCTGAATAATGCAACTCTTTATTTTGGGGTAAGTAACTGAGGGTTGACAGTTGAACTCACATTTGATTTTAATCACAGTAAGTACTAAATAGATATAAAGAATGAGATATAGCTATAATACCTTTCTACATACTGTATATTTCCTTCAGTAATCATATTTTGTAGTCTATAAGAATTACTTTTTGTGCACAATGATTCAAAGATATATAATAAGCATCTACTTCATCTTGATAGCATTCTTTCTGATGGGATGTTCTAATTAATTTGCAAATTCTGCATTTTGTCATTGTTTCTTCATTTGCTTAATGTAGATATATACATTTTTCCTTCCCTTCCTTATATAGGCAAACTGATGTCAAATACTACTTTTAAAATATTTTAATGCAGTTTCAATAAGTGGATCATTTTAAATGCTGTACACAGATTTTTTTCCCCCACACTTTCCTTAGTGCATCAATGCTCTTCATCAAAATCCTGATATTTCATTTTATTTTAAATATTTTAACATAATTTCAAGGAATGGATTGTTTCAAACCTTGTACGCAAGTATTTATTCTAACATTCCTATTATGGCTTTTGACTGGCATCCTGATATTGTGGAATGCATTTTATTTTCTTCAGAATTCTTTAGGACAAACTGAGGATTTCTGCAAAATTTAAATTACTATTACTTGCACTATAGGAAAAAATAATGCCCATGCATAGGAAATGAATAAGCATGTTTTCACTGATATTGTTTGCTGTGTCCATCTGAATTTTGAAATAAATGAATTTGACAATAATTTTAACTGTTCTGGCAATAAACTGATATTAGTAATCTACATAGAAACTCACCCTCCCCCCATTGTATTCCTAATTTGTTTTTGTACAGAATGATTGAAGGAACTAGGATGGCCAACAAATCCACTGTGAGAGAATTCCATCTGATGGGATTTTCAGATGACCATGATGTACAATGTTTGCATTTTGTCATGTTTCTATTTATTTACTTATTAGCCTTAACTGGAAATGTACTTATAATGTTGGTTGTGATCCTGAACCATCACCTGCACACCCCCATGTATTTCTTTTTGGTGAACTTGTCCCTGACTGATATCTGTTACATCACAACCACTGTCCCCAAATCAATGGCAGTTTCACTGACAGATAACAAAATAATTACTTTTCCTGGGTGTGTTGCTCAGGTTTTTTTAATTGTTACTTGTACTGGTTCTGAGGTTGCTCTGCTTACTTTCATGGCTTATGACCGATACGTAGCTATCTGCCATCCCCTACAATATAGTCTCATCCTGAACTGGGATACATGCAATCAAATGGCAGTTTCTTCCTGGGTCAGTTGCCTGCTATATTCATCTCTACAAACGGTCATCACTTTCCAATTAAACTTATGTGGGCCAAACATGATTGGGCAATTTTTCTGTGATATTCCTCAGTTACAAAAGATTTCTTGCAGTGATACAAAAGTTAATGAGATCCTGAACTGGATATTTGGATTACTTGTGGGCTCCTTTTGTATTGGATTCATTTTTGCTTCTTATGGCTACATCATCTCTGCTGTGCTGAAGATACCATCAGTTGAAGGCAGATCCAAAGCCTTCTCGACCTGCAGTCCACACTTGACAGTATTTTCTTTATTCATCTCCACTGCTTTGTTTTCATACATGAGGCCAAAATCTCTTTCCTTTCCCACTATAGACTTACTCTCTGCTGTTTCATATGCAGTTTTGCCTCCTGTTCTGAATCCCATCATTTATAGCCTCCGGAACAAGGACATTCAAGCAGCTCTGTGGACATTAGTATCAAAAATCAAAAAGAGTTTCCTAACCTGATTGAATCATCTTCAGTCAGAGAAATATGATATTCTGTTAATAGAATGTCCTGGTGAAACCATGACTGATTGTCCTCACATGCACCTTTCTCCATTATTATACTCTAATATATACGCCTATCTCTCAGGCTTTTGGTTTGAATGTTGTGGGTATTTGGGTGTAAAGGAGGGGAGGGGGGAAATTATTTAGGATATATCTTTTTGCAGGTGACTGGCAGCACAAATATTGGACAGGGTCTTTTGTTCCTAATTTATAATTTTTACATTAATAAAATATTTGTTGTTTGGATCATTTTAGTCAATAAATAAATAGGTAAAGGTAAAGGTTTCCCTTGACGTAAAGTCCAGTCGTGTCCGACTCTAGGGGGCGGTGCTCATCTCCGTTTCTAAGCCTTGGAGCCGGCGTTGTCATAGACACTTCCGGGTCATGTGGCCAGCAAGACGACTCGGAACGCCGTTACCTTCCTGCCGAAGCGGTACCTATTGATCTACTCACATTTGCATGTTTTCGAACTGCTAGGTGAGCAGGAGCTGGGATTAACAACGGGAGCTCACCCCGCCACGCGGTTTCGAACCACCGACCTTCCGATCGACAGCGGTTTAACCCGCAGTGCCACCGCGTCCCTTAATAAATAAATAAATACTGTTTATTGTTAGGTTATTGACTCATTTATTTAATTGGTTTTCTCTTTATTGAGTTTTATGCCTTATGTGGAGACAAAAATCATGTTTTAGGTCATATTTAGGCAGAAGTACTGAAAATTCAGAAGAGTTCACCATCTTTTAGGCACCACTGTATTTACTTTCAAGTTATGTGATACATAACCAGGTGTCTTCTTTCATGTATAGGCAGAACAAGGAAATTGATCAACTATACTAGATCACACCTATTTTTATTCAATCAGTAATAACCATAACTGGACATATTACAGGACTTTTTTTTTCTTTGAAACAAGTACATACTTTTTTTAAAATAAGTTGGTTTGGAGATGTTTATCTACCTGACTGAGGCAACATACAAATACTGCCTAAAGATTTCATTTATTATTTATTATGTATTATTCACATTTCTATTACCACCCATCTCCCCCCAAGAGGGGGACTCTGGGCAGTTTACAATAAATTTCTCCTTTAAAACCTCAACACATAAAATTACCAAGTCAGCATTTACAATACTAAAATAATAAATATAAATATAAAATCCAGTGGGAAGATTTCCATTTGGTAGGGAGAACTCTACCTCACCAGTACCCCCAGGAAGATCTTTTGCCCTTCCCATCCCAGCCAAGGCAGCAGAACCAGGTCTTCAAACCCTTCTGGAAGATCGGGAGCGAAGGGGCCTGCCTCACTTTGGGGGGGGGGGCAGCATGTTCCAAGGAGTGGGCTCCACTGCAGAGAAGGTTCGCCTCCTGGATCCCACCAAGTGAAACTCCCTTGCCGATGGGATCCACAGCCTGCCCTGTTAATATGTTTTCTACTACAGACTAAGGTTACTAAGGTAACTAATCATTTTGGCCAGGTGAAGAGGTTGAATTTAATTGTCCCCTTTTCATGTGTTAATGGTTGCATTGCCTAAGAGAACTTGCCTGGACTTGTTTTTAGTTTCAGTTTCCCTTCTGTGTAGGCTTGCAGACAGTATGCAGCTGAGAGAAATCTCTCCTCTCAGCAAACAGCCTTTTAAATATGTTTGCTTTCTGTAAATAAAATTATTTTTTTAGTAATGCCTGCTGTGTGACTTTTCTGGTCTCTCCTGGGCCAAAGGCTTTCCTAGCACTCTGCCAACATGCCCTCCCAGCATGACTGGGTGGGATGGGTCAATGTTATGGGGATGAGATGAGAAGAGTTATTTATGAATAACTTTTTTTCCACCATAAGCAATAGAAGTGTGTCTTTGTGTTTTCCCTCTTTATTCAAGTCAATCAAATCCAATTCTGGTCAAATATAATCTGATCCATCTCCACTTCTGTTAAAATCAAGCTGATTACATCTGACTGTTCAAGAAATCATCTTCTGCAGTCTCTTGGAGAAGAAAGCAGTTAATTTTTTAATATCTACATTGATCCGTGAAACAGTATAAAGTATAACAAATGATCTTTTCTAGGTTTTGAAATAATTGTGATACATGCTTCATTCAATAAAGAACATGAGATACAAATGTCAAAATTTTCATTATATTGTGGTTAGAGTTTGGGAAAAAGTATATCAACAAAGACTTTATATCATTCTACCAAAAACCTGTGAGACCCTGGTGTTTTACTATTAATTATAATCAGAATTTCTTTTTGCTCTCATCCGTACCCAAAGGAGCAACTAGTAACTGATTTTTTTAAAAAAGTAAGCATGAAATGAAATGAAACATGTTTTTCTAAAATTTTGTGTTCACCATAGTACAAAGATATTCTGAGTTGTTCCAAATGAGCAGAATGTGCCACTAATTTCTTGTTCTGTTGATTTGCAATACATTAAAAAAAATAATGCTAGCCTTCCTGTACTGTAGCAGGAACCAATAACCACACTAGCATTAGAGTTTAGATTAGATGGATTTGTATGAATTGGAGGGAGGAGAGGAAAACAAAAGGTAAGTGTGTGGCCAGATAAAACAAGATGGAAGAGGAAAAAACACACCGTTTGATGAGCCAAGTTTAATATCCTTCCTGGCTTCACCCCAGTATTCCACTCAATCCGAGATGAGTCCCAATGGAAGGGGAAAATCTCCCCATGGCCCAATTGACAATGGAGACCACAAGATCTGCTTGAGCCAAGTTTCTTGAACTGCACAGAAGACAGAATAGAATATTCTAAGCACTGAGAGCATGGCAAGACAAAGCTTATACAAAGATCTGGTTTAAAGAAAATGGACAGTTGGTCCTGAACTGATATTCATACTGACTTAGTATTTTTAGCTTTTGATTTGTTTAGTCAGCAAGCCTTCAGTGACTGTTATGGATCATCAGGGGATCACATTCCCCTTCTCTGGTACATAGGCTCTGAGTTTGCAGTTTCAGCCCCTTAGAAAGCTATTTGATTCTCAAGTGTTAGGCTGAGCACTGAAGCCTCCGTGAAGCCATTTGTGTTAAACTAAACTGTTTTATTTGTTACTTTCTCCTTCAAGAGCTGATCTGGTAAATTATTCCAGCTTTTAAAATATGCTAGGAGCAATGGTGGTTCATATGGGAATATTAATTCTAATCAGGAAACCATATAGGTTGGTGAATGGGCATAGTTCTCTTTGCTAGGGTGAGAAAGTGACCGGTGCCGTTTGGTCATTTCAGAACCTCATCTGACCATTACAGTAGCTGGAAGTGTTTATGGAAAGTGCCAAGGGAGATCTCAAAGGGAAGCAACATAGCCATTTTACTTTGCCATTAGTAGTGAACTTATGATGTATGAAATTATTTTTTATGGAACACCTGTGAATAATTTTACAAGGGTGATTGTCTTTCAAAGCTTGGAACTGCATCCCAACCCTTCCCTGGTTTTTCTGCATATTTAGGGACAGAAGCAGGAAACATGGACTGCAATCTTAACTATTCTCATGGATGTTTGTTCTAAAGACAAAACATGCATTTTTCAAAGTGTATCAGTGAACAAACTTCCTTATTGATTGTATAATATCAAAATTGTAAAATATCAAATTGATGGTCATGTAAAATTCAACTGCATTCTTTTATATTAATACACTGTATATCCACAGTGTGAGGGGAGGGGGAATAAGGAGGTCAGCAAAAAAACAAAATATATGACCTGTGATTTAAGGAGCTGGCAGTTGTTCCCAAACACTAAACCTGTGACTTGGACAAATTATCTTTGTCAAAATCTTTGATAGGTTTAGGTAACTTTGAGAGATACTAGCAAAACTATTATAATGGGTTCTAATGCATTTGCTTCTCAGAGAGCCACAAGGTTCATTATAGGAATTCCAATGGGACCTGAGCTTTTATGGGACAGATTTTGGCCATGGAATTCAAAAGTGGTTGCTAATCTCAACGTCATCTAGAATAGATTTCTTAGGAACATTCTATATCAGCCCCAGAGTATCCACGTTCCACATTTAATCTCTATTGGATTTTTATGTATTAGTTACTAACAATAGTTAAATATTATTACATATTAAATTAATATAAGTTATGAAAATATTCCAAGCAATGTGATAGTCTCCCATTGGAACATTTTGTTGTATCTTATCATTGGCATTACTGTAGGAAAACCTGCTCTCAGGTATTCTGCAGCAATATTTTGCCCTCAGTGGAAAATTTTAAGCTCTGGGCCAGGAAAAAGATAGCTGACTGGTTCTTTCAGCAGGATGCCAGGCAAGATGCTTATTTAATTCAGTGTTTTGTTTTGTTTTCCTTAGAGTATGATGATAGATGAGAGATAGATAGCAGATGATAATCAGTCCTTTTCTTGTTTTGTAATTTAGACTTTCAGTTCAGCATGAGAATTATGATCAATCTCTGGGGAATGAATCCTTGAAGGATAGTAGAAAACAAGGGTGACATAAGTGTTCTTTCTTTCAATTCTTCTTAGCAGAGAGTTACAATCTATAAAATGGTGGAAAAGCACAGGTGAGTTTGTACTGTCAACTTCCAAGCATATTTCAAGACAGCAAGAAAAGTAGTGGTAAGTAGAACACTCAAGTAAAGACCACAATTCCTATGCGCTCAGGATTTTAGCTATGAAATCACTGTGCAATTTTGCTTGCATGAAGTCCATAATGTATAATGCCATAAAAATCCCCTTTTCAATTGGATGTGATTTTTCTCTAGGCTGATAGAATCCTGCTACTTTTCACAGATCAGCTTTAAGAGCTGAGATATTGTCCAATTAAAGATGTTTTTCACCCTAATTTAAAATGTATATGATCTGAAGTGTATGTTTGTTTTCAAGCATTTCTGTCTGATGCAACGAAGGTATAAACTGGGATAAATATGGCTTTATTAATAAAAATGCAGTATGTTGGCTACATCATTACTCATGATGTCATAATACTAGAAAGGAGCTCTTTGTAAGTATTCAAATATACTTCTGTTGCTTATTTTTTACAACATTTCTTTTTTTACAAAATTGACTCAGTAAACATATAACAATGATCTGATTCTATTTTCAAAAATGTGTTTAATTTGACAAATATCTTATATTGGCTGATAACTCATTAACTTCTTTATGCTGCAATTGGATGCCCACTTACATAGCTGTTGGTTCCACTATTTCAGGGAATGCACATCACACAGACACATATATATGTAAAACCCAAGAGGACTGTACAGTAACACTCAATAAAATTCTGTGTGTGTCTGTGTGTAAGTATGCTCAGCACAGGATCTCAATTCTATATCCAGTTTAACTTAAGGAAGTTTAGTTAAACTTCCTTAAGTTTAACTTTTAATAGAAATGTGTAACATTATAAAATTAATCTCTCTCTTCCCCCAAATGTAGCTGTAATTTTTTTCCTATTGAAATATGGTTAATTAAGTTATTATTTAGTTCTTTAATTATTTTATGTAATCCATTCGGACAGAGGTGGATTTGATATATCTTGTCATATATAACATAGAAAGGACAAAAAATATTGTGGACATGTTTTTAACAGTATGAGGTTCCCCTTCACATTTTAAGAATGGGTAACACTGACACGAAGAGTCGGAAGCGACTAAACGAATAAACAACAACAACAAACACTGACACCTGAATATATTTCAAACACTGCGATAATTATAATTTAATAGTAGGCATATTATCAATATTACCATGAATAATTATCTACCCATATTTATTTCCTCTACTAGTTCCCTATGATCATCTCTTTCTGTCCAGAAGGAGTCCAAGAAACTCAATGGCCAACCAATCCACTGTGACAGAGTTCCTTCTGATGGGATTTTCGGATGACCGCAATATGCAAATCCTGTATTTTGTAATGTTTCTTGTCATTTACTTACTAGCCTTAACTGGGAATTTTCTTCTGGTGGTAGCTGTGATCCTAAATCACCACCTTCATGCTCCCATGTACTTCTTTTTGGCAAATTTGTCATTCTCTGATGTTTGTTTCATCTCAACTATTATCCCTAAAGCAATGGCCATTTCTTTGACGAACAATAGGTGGATCTCCTATGCTGGATGTGTTGCTCAGGTCTTCTCAGTTTTCACCTTGGCAGGTTCTGAGGTTGCCTTGCTCACCATCATGGCTTATGACCGTTATGTGGCCATCTGCCATCCCCTGCAATACAATCTAATCCTGAACTGGGATGCTAGTATGCAAATAGCAGCTGCTTCTTGGCTCACCTGTATGATCCATGCATTGCTACAAATTGTAATTGTATATCATTGGAAATTCTGCAGGTCATATAGGATTGAGCAGTTTTTCTGTGATGTCCCCCAGTTACAGAAGATTTCCTGTACTGATACAAGAATTAGCCAAATTCTGATTTTGGTTATAGGAATTATTGTAAACTCATTTTGTACAGGATTCATTTTTGCTTCCTATGGCTACATCTTCTCTGCTGTGCTAAAAATTCCATCAGTTCAAGGCAGATATAAAGCTTTCTCAACATGTGCACCCCATTTGATGGTTTTTTCTTTATTTTTGAGCTCTGCTGTGTTTGCATACGAGAGGCCCCAAAGTCTTTCCTCCCATACTTTGGACTTGCTTTCTGCTGTTCTCTACACAGTTTTGCCCCCACTGCTCAATCCCCTCATTTATAGCTTCAGGAACAAGGGCATCCAAAAGGCTGTATGGAGAATGCTAAAAAAATAAAAGTGCAAGTTTTATGTATGGAGGGTTTTTTATTATTATTTATAAGCATTGTCCATATAGCATACAGTTCTCTCACTAAACTCTCCACATTAAAGCAATCACTCTTTGGGTCTTCCAAATGCTTAGAAATGTTATTTACGATCTAAATGATAGAAGGGGCACTTAAAGACTTAAAGATATGGCATAGAATTGTCCCACCATGGTAATATTTGGTTTAATGTCTTTTGGGGAAGAGAAATTGTGCTTAAATATGTTGGACTATGCTGAATTCAATATTGAAAATTTGGAATTTATCAAGGAATGAGGAGGTTTGAGTTATTGTAACTGTTGTGTTTTGTGGAAGATAATTATGTTACAGTGGGAAGACAATATCCCCAACTCTACTTGAGTAAATGTCTCAAGATAAAACAACCAAAAGAAGACATTGCCAGCATCCAAAATTTCTACCCGAAGTAACCATTAAACATTTTTTATGTTTAATACATATGATTATAATACATAATCATATGTATTATTATGGATCCATTCAGTAACCTGTCTGGTCCAGGATCCTATTTCCCCTCACAGACACAATATTCATTCGAGAAACTTTCAGTCATGGCTATGACACTGTTGCTGTCTGGCTCCTCATATTTTTCCTTGGTGAAAAATTTTGGAACAGGCTTGGTTAACATTAAAAGTTGTCATTTTATTTTTAAAGTTTTACAGTGTCACAGTATCGTTTAACTGTTTGTTTGTTTTATGTATTTTCTTGTTTAAAGTTTTTCCTTTTTTGTTGTGTACAATAAATTCTTTATTTTTTTATATATTATTTTATGTCTATCTGAAAATGGATCCATAAAAGTAATTGGGTTTGGGGGGGAAAAAGAAATATCATTTGCATTATTTGTTAGGGTGTATGTGCATATCTCTATCTCTATCTCTATCATCTATATCCATCTAGTCATAGACCAGCATACTCAAATCGAATTATCCATTCAGTTGTATCCGACACTTGGCCATTCCATAAGACAGCTTTCTCCATGATTTCCGATCTTGTACAGCTTCTTTCAGTTGTTTTATATTTTGGCCTGTGTCTGCTTTGATTATATCCAACCAGCATGTTCTTTGGCATCCTCATCATCTTTTGCCACTGACCGTTCCAAGCATAACATCTTTCTTCAATGATGTTGATCTCATGACATGACAGAAGTAACCAAGTCTAAGTTTTATTATTTTTGCTACTAGGGACATGACCTTTGGAAAAGGAGATGCTTCCCTACTTTTGCCACTAGTCAAAATAGAGTGCAAGGAAGGCAGAGCTGGGCTGGTCTGTTCAAATAAGTCTCTCTTGACCCTCTTTGGAGTTTAACTCTTAGGTGCCTAAACTAAGAGCTAAACTAAGAAAGTGAGGCCAAGGAGGCCAGTTTTGACTCCCCCGGGTTTCATTGTGTCATCCAGCACCTACACGGATGAAGGTTTTTTTGAATAATGGCAGTTCAAATGGTTGTCCATATAAGGGAAAAAATAGAGCAACTCTGCCATGACAACAGAATTGCTGCACATGTAGGAATATTTAAAAGTTTGCATGAGGTGCTCAGAGAATTCTGGTGGCTGAACATAAGAGAAGATATCAAGGATTCTGTTTTATCCTCTCACATTGTCTCCAGTGCAAGACTATCTCTGCAAGGACAGCTGATTTGCCTCCTCCACTTGAGTCTGTTCATTTCCCATGGGACAGAATTAAACTCTGATGGGCTTTCAAGATTCTGCTGCTCTGCCTCAGAAAGTAGCATTTCTGAAATTCCTGTGCCTTCTGTTTCCTTGATGGTCCAACTTAGAGGAATTTTACTTTTTTTTTTTTTTTTGATAAAGAATGATTGTGGTGAAATTGGATTTTACTGATAAGGGGCATGAATTATGATGGATATTCATATTCAGATAATGCTGGGATGTTGGTTGAGATCCTAAATTATTTGAAAGGAATGTTAGATAGATTAAATGATGTATCAATGTGCATAGATCTGAAAATAAATATATAAGGCCAATTCATTGGGTTTACAGGAAAAGGGGAATAAACAATTGCAAGTCATACTAAATGGTGAAAAATCAGAGCAAGTTGACTAATTTGTGTATCTTGGCAGAATGATCATCAGAGAGAGGGAAAAGGATGAAGAAATTTTGAGTAATGGAAATGTTGGCAGAAAGGTTCTGAGGAACACATAGTCTGTTGAAAGCAATGAATGTTTATTTAAAGAAGCAAAGATGGCAGTTTATAAGCTTATTGTTCTTTTTTTCTAATGGATGTATTTTCTTCATTACAATCTCTATTCATTTGGGAGTCATTAAAACCATCTAAAGTGTATGTCTTTCAAGGGAAAATTTATGAGAAGGGGAGGTATAGAACTTAGTTAAGCACTGCATGTCAATATGGGATTGTTATGTTCCTTGAAACACAACAGAAAACAGAAATGATGCAATGTCTTCCATTTTTGTGGCAAAAGTATCTTCCGCAAAAGTCCATTTATTCTTTGGGAGATTGGCAGAGTCATCTTGGAAGTAAAATAAGCAGAGGTAAGTAGAAATGTCTACTGGTTCATTCTAGGTGCTCAGCTACTCTTCAGTCATGAAATGCAAGACATTTCATAAATGTTGGATATCTTGCAGAGGATCTGTATATTAAAAAATATACTGATATGGTTGGTTTAATATTGGTGGATTAAAATATATTAAAATAATATTACAGAAATGTGGTCACTGTGAATTGTATAAAAAGATACCATTTTATTATGGCATTTCTGATATTTGGGAGAAGATAATACACTTATAATTATGGATAATTATGTATAAAAAGCCTGAGTATATTAGAGCAGATTATCATCCTTATTTTTAGTGGAAATGACCAGATAATTGGTTGTGTTAAAGGATTTGAGGAAAAAGAGCTAATAGCACACATTTTTTTTTTCAAAAATCCTTTTATTGCCCATATTGTAATGTATTCATAAGATACAAAATAGGAACAGGCAGAATGTGGTATAGTATCTACACAATACACAAGTGTTTAAAAATACAAATTGAATACCAAGATATTCCTTTGTATATTTTTCTTTTCATTTCAGTTCTTGTAACAATAATTATAACAACAACAACAACAACAACAACAACAACAACAACAACAACAACTTTATTTTGTTATTTTATGATAACAATGCTTCTTGATCTAGCCTTAGGGCAAGAATTTGAAGTTTTGTTTGTAGTGATGTAATTTGAAAGATATATATATATATATATATATATATATATATATATATATATATATATATATATATATATAATTTTAAGGAACTACCTCAAAGATTTCAGCAGATTCTTTTACAGCAGTTTGTTGGACATCATTCTAAGTAATAATCTGATAATTACAATCTTTACTCTATAGTCCTACATCCACTTATCTGTACACACAACACAAATTCCATTTGAACTTGCAAATAGAATTGAAATGCTACAGAATATCTATGAATCTTAGAGCTAGAAGGGTACAACTCTGTAATACAGACTGAGAACTCTATCCCAAATTATTGAATTTACACTGATGACAATAACACTTAGCTTTCAATATAAATATATAAAAATGTTCTGTGGTCTTTCCCATATAATTTTTTTTGGAAATAGGCTTTCTTTTCTGTGGTCTATAGACATAGTTCCATTCCCAGTTAGTTGTCATCAAACATGTTGATGTTCCAAAAGACATTTCCTCATCTGGATAAATAGGCAAGGGTTTTCCACAATATTCTATATTACCACATTTTGAATTCAGAAAAGAAAAAAAAATCATATATAGAAAATGAGTAAACATGTATCTTTTTGATAAGAGTGATGTCTCCGCAATGTCATAGGAATCTCTTTTAAGTATTACTATAACTATCAATACTTTTGCATATATTGATATGAATAGCATGTTTGGCAAGACCTTTTCCCCAAATTTGTTGCCTCTACTAATCTCCAATCATAATTTGTTTTTGTCCAGAATGAGTGAAAGAACTAGAATGGCCAACCAATCCACTGTGATGGAATTCCTTCTGATGGGATTTTCTGATACTCGTGATGGACAACTTCTACATTTTGTCATGTTTCTATTCATTTACTTATTAACCTTAACTGGGAATTTAATCATTGTGTCTGTTGTGATCCTGAACCACCACCTGCACACTCCCATGAATTTCTTTTTGGTCAATTTATTTTTGGCTGATATTTGTTACATCACAACCACCATCCCCAAATCAATGGCAGTCTCACTGACAGAGAGAAAAAAAATATTATTTTTCCTGGATGTGTTGCTCAAGTTTTCTTGGTTATTGCTTGTGTAGGTTCTGAGGTTTCTTTGCTCACCATTATGGCTTATGATCATTATGTAGCTATCTGCCATCTTCTGCGATATACCCTTATCTTGAACAGGGATGCATGTAGCCAAATGGCAGTTGCTTCCTGGATTAGTTCCCTCATCCATGCTTTGTTGCAAACCACCAAAATTTTTCAATTACATTTCTGTGGATTGAACATCATTGGACAGGTTGTTTGTGTGTGTGTGAGTGTTATGTTCCTCAGTTACAAACAGTTTCTTGCACTGATACAACATTTAATTTAATCTGATAGACATAACTTTTCAGACCTTGGGCAGAATGTGAATGTTTCCCATCAGCATCTCTTTTTTTTTCTGTTAATAGAGCCCTCCAGAGGGTGCTAGCCCTGTTTTAGGTGGTTGCAGGTGACTGCATGTAATGGGAGAAGACAAGTGAAGAGATCCTGTTATAAAAGTGGTCATTGCACTAAGTCCTCAATTGTTTCTAATTGCTTTATGACTACAAAGGTGTGTTTGTTTTTTTTTACACATGCATCGACCCACCCATCCACCCACCCACACCTTTGAGTCAATGTCGACTCCTGGCAACTGCCTGGACAAGTCCCTGCAGTTTTCTTGGCAAGTTATTTTTTGGAAGTGGTTTGCCATTGCCTTCACCTTAGGGCTGAGAGTCACCCAGTTGGCTTCATGCCTAAGAGGGAGCAGAACTCCTGGTTTCCAGCCTGATGCCTTACACCACTACACCAAAATGGCTCTCATAAAAAAGAATTTGAGTCTACTAATTTCCCTCAATGAATAGTATATTTGTTTTTTTAATGGTATTGTTCTGTATAACACCATGCTATATGAAAAATTTTCTTTGGATAGTTAGCAAACAAAAATGTTGGTTACTAGATTTTTTTTTCTTTTTTAAAAATAGTAATGTTATTAAAAATTACAATTAAAAATATAAAAACTAATACAAACTAAAAGAAATAAAAGAAAAGAGTAGAAAGAAAAAAATAGAAAGTGCATAAAAGAAAAAAGAAAAAAAGAGAAAAGGAGAAAGAGAAAAGAAATAAGAAATAAGAATATAGAAAAGAAAAAGAAAAAGAAATATATAAAGAAATAACTTCCATCTTCATCACAAGTATAAACAATTTTAGTAACTTATCACCTATTAAAAAAACAAAAACAAAAACAAATGATCTCTTCTTCCCATATCCCGCCTCTTATCTATAAACAAATTGTTAAAGCCTCATCATTCAGTCCTGATCAGCAAAAGTCCATTAAGCATTACCAGAGATAACATTTTTTGTGGCATGTTAGGTGGTCTACCTTGATTAAGGTAAGCATTCTCTGGTTGAGGAAAAGGTGCAGAGGGCAAGACTGGATTTAAAGACAGCATACAGCACAGGCTGAACATTCAAGGGTGAAATGATCGGCCATTGGGCGGCATTCTGCAGATGCAATAAGAGCAGAGAAATATTGACGTTTCACCTCTTTTATAACCACAAGGTAGGCCTTAATGGCAGCTTTTACCTGGGTTCAGTTGAATTCAGCCTTTGTCTTCCTCCAGCGGTGTTCTAGGCATCTCTTAACCCTCTTCAGAACCCTCAACTCCTCTGTAAACCACAGGGAGTGAGGGTTCTATGAGACAACAGAGGCTTCACAGGTGCAATCCTGTCCAAGGCCCCGGCCGCCTCCCTATTCCAGGCTGCAGCTAGGGCCTCTGCTGGACCATGCAGCAGATCACCGGGTATAACCCCAAGCTCCCTCTGAAACCCTACCAGGTCCATCAGTCGCCGAGGGCAGGCCAATCGAATGGGTCCCGCCTCCCTGCGGAGAGGGGTTGCATAAGAGAATCTCAGGGCCACCAGGGTATCATCTGACCATGACAATGGGGACAGATCTAACTCTCCCCTCAGATCACATTGCCACTGCTCTGACAAGAAAACCAAGTCTGGGATGTGACCACTGTCTCGAGTTGGGTCCTCAATTATCTGGGACAGACCCATGGCTGCCATGGTAGCCATGAACTCCTGAGCTGCCTCTGAGGCATGCCCCAGGGATGGCAGGTTGAAGTTCCTCAGAACCATGAGCCTGGGGAACTCTACTGCCAGCCCCAAGAAGGCCTCAAGCAGCTCAGGCAGGGAGGTTGCCACGCAGCAGGAAGGTTGGTACAGCAGTAGCACTCCCAACTGTTCTTGGGAACCAACTTGAAGAACAGGGTCTCACAACCAGCCACTTGTGGAGCAGGACCCCTGAAGGCCACAAGAGACTCTCGGATGACAACAGTCACCCCTCCTCCCCTGCCCTGGGATCTCGTCTGGTGCCATAATGTAAACCCAGCTGGGCACATTTCCGAAAGGGACACCCCCCCTTCAGCATCTACCCAGGTCTCGGTAATACATGCCAGGTCTGCCCCCTCAGTGATAAAGTCACATATGAGGGGAGCCTTGTTATTAACTGACCTGGCATTAAAAATCAGCAGCCAGAAACCAGGGCCCCTATGGATCTACTGACCAGGGCCTGGGTCTGAGCACAGAGGGTTGGAACACGCCACCAGTAGCAAACACCGGGGGTGTCTTCCCCGAAGATGGCCCACCCTCCGGCTCCTGCCATAACGTCCCCTACCTGTCACCACCTCAATAATGAGCCCCACCATGTAGCCCCCAGTGACTCCTGATCCATTAGCCCCCACTCCTGGACCTCAGGAGTCTCTGGCTCTAAGTAGGGCTCCCTCCATCCATTCATACATCCTTATTTACAGTCAATCTCCCATAGGGTGATGGTAGGCCTTCTGGTGCACCAGCTTCCACTCTGGATGCCATCAGAGCCCAACCCTCACCCCTCCATTCACTATGCCCCCCTCAAACTCTGTCACTGCTCAACAGGGGGCACACATTCCTTCTTCACCCACCCTCTGTCTCTCACTCAGGGGGTGAGTGCCCTTTTATACAAACACACTCCCAGACTCTCCCTCTTGTCTCTCACCCTGGGGGAGAGTCTCTCATTCACTCTGGAGGGCCCTCAAAGCTTCCAACCACCTCAGGGTTGGTTGGGCAGGATGGGTATTATTATTATTATTATTATTATTATTATTATTATTATTATTATTATTAAACTCCCCATTCCTTACCCACATGGTCTGCCACCCCAAGGCCAACAACTGGTCACTTCTTCTTCTTTGGCGCAGCCCAGATCCCCTCTGTCTCACCATGGTTCACCAAGGCCCACGCCACCAGGGTTCGCGTTGTCGGCCAACAAGGGGACAAAATAGCCCCAGGTCCTATTCTGCTCTTATACAAAGATACAAATCATTGTTGTAGAGGTTCCTCCTGAAGCTTGTAGCCTGGGCATGGGCAATTTCCCACTGGCAGGAAGTCCTGACTCATCACACTTTTCAGCTTGTCAATATTAACTTCCTTGCTATATTTTTCTCAGCTCAACCACAAATTCCTTTGTAACAACAAGCAAGACAGTGGGGATATTCTCTTGATACTATAGTAAATTCTACATTGAGCATGGAGCTGAACAGGACAACCTTTCCTACTTTCCTCATAAAACACTCCCAGGTACTTTAGACTAGACAACAGAAAGAATGAAACTCTGTGTAAATGTGGTGATACAATGAACCACAAACTGGAATCAGAACACAACCCATAATATTATTTCATTTTTTTTTAATGTGTGTTGTGCAACTGAGAAACCAAGTGTGATTCCATTATGCAGCTCCTAAGTCCATTGGGAACAAAAATGCTTCTTCATGGAATTGTGACAATCCCCAAGGGATGACTCTCTGAAGTACTGCAGAAAACAACAGTGACATAATATTTATTGCTCTCTGCTACATATGAATGAACCAGTACGATCACATCAAGCAGAATCATACACTGATCTTCAAGAGATCAAAGGTAAGTACAATCTTTTGAGTTAATCTCCATGAATGACCAGTGTTTCTAAAGATGGTCAACATTTTGGTAGTGAGAGTGACATTGAGTTTAATGTAATTATTAGCAGTCTATGGAACACACAACTTTAAAAAGTTCTATATAAGTATAAGATGAACCACATACTGTCTTAATGGAATATGAGTTACCTATGTTGTTGTTATAATATTTATATTATTATATATTTTAATAGTGTGATAGGGATAGGGATGTGGACAACACCTGACTCTGCTGTCTTATGTATAGAACTATCCTAATGGTGGAGTAAAGGCCAATTACATTTTTATTTTTAGTATTAGCAATACTATTTAATGCATTTAAATAGTCTCCCAATGGGAGGAAATGGGCAGGGACAAATCAAATAAATAAATAAATAAATAAATAAATAAATAAATAAATAAATAGATTTCACATTTCTTCCTATAAAATTGTATCTCAAGACAGTTCAAAACAATCTGCCTCTCTCTCCTCTCTCTCTCTCTGTCTCTACCTCACAGGAAAAACAAAAACAAAAAAGAGGCAGTAGAAAAACTAACTTCAGAAGCAAAAATAAGTAATCCAATGTTCAGAAAAAGCCCAAGTAAAGACAGGTCTTCAACAGTAGTCTTTAAGATTTAACAGTATGAACCTCATAAGGTTCAAAGGAGAGAAGGCTCCAGATTGAGCAAATGCAAGATAAGTAACTTACTGTACTTACAGTAGAATCTCTTTAGATGATTTCAGCAATAAGAGCAGTCTGTGAGAAATTCTGTTGTTTGTACCATCATCTGACTGTAAGCATGTCTCAATCTACATTACTTCTGGACCCTAAAGAGGTCTAAAAAGTGTCATTTAGATTCTTCAAAAACTGACTGTCATTTAACTACTTTCTGCAGGACTCAAATACATGAAATGGCCAACCAATCTACTGTGAGGGAGTTTGTTCTGATGGGATTTTCTGATGACCGGGATCTGCAAATACTGCATTCTGTGATGTTTCTTATTGTTTACATGACAGCCTTAACAGGAAATTGTCTCATTATAATAGCAGTGGTAGTGGACCACCACCTCCACAGTCCAATGTACTACTTTTTGGTCAACCTCTCCTTTTTAGATATTTGTTCCATCTCTACAACAGTTCCAAAATCCATAGCAGTTTCATTGACAAACAACAAAGGGATCTCTTTTGCTGGATGTGTCACTCAGATCTTTTTAATGGTCACATTTGTTGGTGGTGAGCTTGCTTTGTTGACCATCATGGCTTATGACCGTTATGTAGCTATCTGCCGTCCTCTGCAATATAGGCTGATCATGAACTGGAATGCCTGCATTCAAATGGTAGCAATTTCCTTCATATGCAACCTGATCCATGCGGTCTTAGAAACAGGTATGACTTTTCGATTAAACTTCTGTGGGTCCAAAGCAATTGGCCAGTATTTCTGTGACATTCCTCAATTACAAAAGATTTCTTGCACAGATACAAAAGTCAATCAAATGCTGATACTTCTTGGGTTCTTTTTGGACTCCTTTATTTTTGCATTCATCTTTGCTTCCTATACCTATATCTTCTCAGCAGTGATGAAAATTCCATCAGTTCAAAGCAGGCATAAAGTGTTTTCTACCTGCACTCCCCACCTAACTGTTTTTTCTTTGTTTATCATCACAGCTGTATTTTCATATATGAGGCCCAAATCTCTCTCTACTCCTTCTGTGGACTTGCTTTCTGCTGTTTTGTACACAGCTGTGCCACCACTTTTGAATCCTCTGATTTATAGCTTCAGGAACAAGGACATACAAAAGGCTCTCCTGAAAATATTGAAAAAAAACAAGCAATTCATGACATGATTGCAGTCATTGATCTCTTTCTAAAATTATAAGCATGGTACAACTGTGGTGTGATTTAGCATTTTCAGTTATATTTCTTTGTATTCATTACTAATGTATTGCATTCATACAACTTGATTTCAATTTGAGGGTGGGTTCTTGTTTTCAGATATTTAATAGCTTTTGTTTTAATATCTTGATTATTTAACCACTAAACCTAAACCCCATTTTTATGCCAGGAGCTGGCAGGTAGCATACATAGTATTCCTGCCTCCTATTTTTTTCCCACAACAACAAGCTCTATGGTAGGTTTGGCTAAGAAAGAATGATTGATCTGAAGTCACCCAATGAGCTTTCACAAATGAGAATAGACCAGGATCTCCCCACTTCTCTAACATCTTACGCATACACTACATTTGTTCTTCAGAAAGATGATAGATAGATGGATGGATAGATAAATAGATAGAGACAGACAGACAGACAGACCTTTTCTATGATACATCATAGAACAATACCTGCAGTTCATTATATGTGTGTGTGTGTGTCTGTTTTCATTCCATCAATTCGGGTGTAAGATGCAGGCATACACTGAACGGCACAACCAAGTTGCTGGCATTGTGTACAGGGACATCTGCACAGCGTATGGGCTAGACCCTCCCAAGTCCAGATGGGAGATTCCACAAAAGGTCGTGGAGAATGACACGGCTAATATCCTGTGGGACTTCCAGATCCAGAAAGATGAGCAGGTACTGGCCAATCAACCAGACATCATGGTAATAGACAAGGACCAGAAGACAGTGGTGGTGATAGATGTAGTGGTTCCAAGTGACAGCAACATCAAGAAGAAGAAGCTGGAGAAGTCCCAGGGCCTGAAGGAGGAACTTGAGAGGATGTGGAAAGTGAAGGCCAAAGTGGTCCCCATGGTGGTAGGGGAACTCGGGGCTGTGACCCCCAAGCTGGGAAAGTGGCTCCAACAGATCCCAGGAACAACATCAGAGCTCTCTGTCCAGAAGAGTGCAGTGCTAGGAACAGCTAAGATACTGCGCAGAACCCTCAAACTCCCAGGCCTCTGGTAGAGGACCCAAGGTTCAGGAAGATGATACCACCCATAGGGGTGAGAAGGGATTTTTAATATATATATATATATATATATATATATATATATATATATATATATAATCAGAGTCCCTCTGGTGGAAGGAGATGGGCAGCGACAAATTTGATAATTATTTATTTAATTAATTATTTTTTTAAAATATTCATGTTAGACATAGTAACCCCAAAATGGAGATCAGATTAATCTGTTTCATACTTAATCTCTCTCTCTCTCTTGTAACTGTTTCAAATATTTAAATAGGTATAGTGCCAGTGCATCAGGTTTTGACAAAGTACTAAGTTAAATAAGGATTGAGATCATTCTGACCAGATGTTTATTTCTGCAAGTAGACAGAATGGTTCTCTTCTCCCTGTCTTGAAAAAGTCATTTCTGTCACTCTTATATTATTCAATTTCATCCACCACATCCCCAACCTGAAGACACATTTTAGATCTTACAATGTCCTGTATGTCTTGCATAAAATCACAACAAAAATCAAAGGAAATCTGCTTGAAATCCTGATGAAGTTCAGAAAATATCTCTCTAAAATCCTCCATGTCTCACACAGTAAATTCCCCATGAAGCTTAATCAGCAAAAAGCGAAAGTCGGCAGCTTGTTTGCATGAAGTGGGAGTGAGATAGCAGACAGTTCTCAAGGGAAAGTGAACAGGAAACTGATCAGCTAATTCAACATATGGAAAAAAGTTGATATCTTCAATTTAACACAAAAGTACTAACTGGAGGACAATTGTTTAGTCTCAACTCTCTTTAGAAGGAAAATTAATTCCAAAACTTTATTTTTTTTTTCCTTTTATTAAGAAATAATCCCAGAAATAACTTTAGGCACCATGAGAACCAGCCTTTCCCCACTGTAGAAAGCCTCTCTTGGGGTACATATGCTTTAAAACAACTGCAAATTGGTGGTTAAGAAGTGGGGTGGCTGAACTTAGTGTCCCATTAAGGCTACAGTGCAGCTTGGAAATTGGTGGAATCCTATGCCTCCCAGCTGATCTTACCAGGAGAATGTGAAGCTCAGTTTGCAATCTTCTAGCTACAATCAGACTTTCAGAGGACAGATGGGGCAATTCCTGGAATTCTCATTGATCTGGAGAACATTTTTGGGCTTCAGGAAGACCTGACTGAGCCTGGAAAATCCAAAACTGCACTACCAGTTTTGCCTGCTGACCCAGCGGGCACAGCCATTCAGTCCACCATTCCCACCAGAAGCCTATATTTTGTTTAATTCAAGCTGATATATAAAGACCAAAGTATGATGTTTTGTCCAATTCTATACTTTGTATTTTCATTTAATTTTATATTACTCCAATTTTTTTCCATGAAATATCTGTATTTTGTAATTTCTCACTATTTGTCTTTTTTTCTCTTTTCATAGAACCAAAGGGTTGGAAGGAACTCTGAGGTTTTCTAGTCCAACCCCCTGCTCAGTGCAGGAATCCTGTTTCTTTCCTTTCAGTATTATTATTATTATTATTACTACTACTACTACTGTTTCAAAAATAAATGTATTCCACCTTAAAATTTAAGCAGTAAAGTCTTTTATCTAGTTATGTAGGTAATATGTTTCAAAGTTCTCAGGAGTTCCATGCATAATTTTTAACAGAAGAGGCAGTTCTGAAAAAAACCTCAAAGCCAAACTTTTGAAGCCTTATAGATTAAATCAGTACTTTGAATTGTACCTGGAGACATATTGGTGGTCCATAGAACAGTTCTATGTCTCTGGTTGCCATTATCTGCCAACAGATGAGCTGTTACATTTTATATAAATTACAGTTGCTTAACAGTGTTCAAAAGCATGGATGGCACTGAATTATAATTTGAAAGAGAAGTTTTATAAAATGATGTATCATTGGATTTAACACCTGCGAAGTTGTCAAAAATGTACAAAGGGGTATCAAGTGTGTTGGAAATGCTCCCAAGGCAAAGGTACTGTCAGCACCTGATCATTCAATCATTCACACATACGCAGTCAAGAAGCTGGATCTCTTTGAATTGTTCTAAAGAAGCGTAATGAATGGTACAGAAGGCAAGCTGCAAATAAAGATTTCCCGCTTAAACCTAATTTAAAACTACATTCCCTTAGCTAGTCCCCTTTCCCACAAAGCATGTCACTCCCCCCTCCCATCCAGATGGTATTCCTGTCGTATCTCAACCCCACGCCCTTGATGTGGTCCACAAGCATAATAAACCAGTTTACACTCTAACTTCACACACCCCTCCCATCTGGCAACATGAGAAAACGAAATGATGGGAGATGCCCTGATAGGAGTTTCTGTGAAACCTTTCATCGGGGGATCTGACAGCTACTTTCTATCAACTTTGGTGGACTTGTGGGAAGGCCAAGAAATTTTGGGAACAAATATGTATTACAATTCAAAAGATTCTTAAAGTGAATATACAATTGAAACCAGAACTTTTACTTTTGGGCTGGACAGTTCAACAACATGAAAGAAAATTTGGGACCCTGTTTCTCTATATAATAACAGCAGCAAGATTTTGTTCAGACAAAGATAAAAATATGAACAAATTCCCCCAATGGAAGAATGGATGGTAAAATTATTGGAGTTGGTGGAGATGGCAAAATTGACAGCATTGAAAAGAGACAATACTGTGACTGGATTTCTTTCTTCATGGAAACTGCTTCTGGACTATAGCTTATAACTGGAAAAAATGAAGTTTTGATTTTGGGTTTTGATGATTAAACTGTTAGTTTTGATAGAAATAATGTTCATTTCACATGCCAGTAAGGTAATGCTCAAGATCCTGCAAGGTAGACTTCAGCAATTCATGGAGCGAGAATTACCAGATGTACAAGCTGGGTTTAGAAAAGGCAGAGGAACTAGGGACCAAATTACCAATATCCGCTGGATAATGGAAAAAGCCAGGGAGATTCAGAAAAACATCTATTTCTGTTTTATTAACTATTCTAAAGCCTTTGACTGTGTGGACCATAACAAATTGTGGCACATTCTTAGTGGTATGAGGATAACAAGTCGTCTTGTCTGCCTCCTGAGGAATCTGTATAACGACCAAGTAGCAACAGTAAGAACAGACCATGGAACAACGGACTGGTTTAAGATTGGGAAAGGAGTACAGCAGGGCTGTATCCTCTCACCCTACCTGTTCAACTTGTATGCAGAACACATCATGCGGCATGCTGGGCTTGAGGAATCGAAGGCTGGAGTTAAAATTGCTGAAAGAAATATTAACAATCTCAGATATGCAGATGATACCACTTTGATCTTCAGCAAAGGATCGTTACCTTGTCGTGGTGCTGGAGCTTGAGCACCTCAATGATGCCATGAGCTAAACCGTGAAGGGCCACCCAAGACGGGAAGGTCATGACAGAGAGGTCAGACTAAATGTGATCCCTGGGGAAGGTAATGGCAACCCACCCCAGTATTCTTGCCGTGAAAACTAAATGGATCAGTACAACCAGAGATATGTCGGTATACCATCGGAAGATGAGACCCCCAGGTCGGAAGATGGTCAAAATGCTACTGGGGAGGAACAGAGGATGAGCTCAACTAGCCCCAGACGTGATGACGCAGCTAGCTCAAAGCCGAAAGGACAGCTAGCGGCCGACGGTGCTGGTGGTGAACGGCGAATCCGATGTTCTAAGGATCAACACACCATTGGAACCTGGAATGTATGATCTATGAGCCAGGGCAAATTGGATGTGGTTATTGGTGAGATGTCAAGATTAAAGATAGACATTCTGGGCGTCAGTGAACTGAAATGGACTGGAATGGGCCACTTCACATCAAATGACCACCAGATCTACTACTGTGGACAAGAGGACCACAGAAGAAATGGAGTAGCCTTCATAATTAATAGTAAAGTGGCTAAAGCAGTGCTTGGATACAACCCAAAAAACGACAGAATGATCTCAATTCGAATTCAGGGCAAGCCATCTAACATCACAGTGATCCAAATATACGCCCCAACCACAAATGCTGAAGAAGCTGAAGTAGAGCAGTTCTATGAGGATCTGCAGCACCTACTGGACAACACGCCTAAAAGAGATGTTATTTTCATCACAGGAGACTGGAATGCTAAGGTGGGCAGTCAAATGACACCTCGAATTACAGGTAAGTATGGCCTGGGAGAACAAAATGAAGCAGGACATAGGCTGATAGAATTTTGCCAAGACAATTCACTCTGCATAACAAACACTCTCTTCCAACAACCTAAGAGACGGCTTTATACATGGACTTCACCAGATGGACAACACCGAAATCAGATTGATTACATCCTTTGCAGCCAAAGGTGGCGGTCATCTATACAGTCGGTAAAAACAAGGCCTGGAGCTGACTGTAGTTCAGATCACGAACTTCTTCTTGCACAATTTAGGATCAGACTAAAGAGATTAGGGAAGACCCACAGATCAGCTAGATATGAGCTCACTAATATTCCTAAGGAATATGCAGTGGAGGTGAAGAATCGATTTAAGGGACTGGACTTAGTAGATAGGGTCCCGGAAGAACTCTGGACAGAAGTTGGCAGCATTGTTCAGGAGGCAGCAACAAAATACATCCCAAAGAAAGAGAAAACCAAGAAGGCAAAATGGCTGTCTGCTGAGACACTAGAAGTAGCCCAAGAAAGAAGGAAAGCAAAAGGCAACAGTGATAGGGGGAGATATGCCCAATTAAATGCAAAATTCCAGAGGTTAGCCAGAAGAGATAAGGAATTATTTTTAAACAAGCAATGCGCGGAAGTGGAAGAAGACAATAGAATAGGAAGGACAAGAGACCTCTTCCAGAAAATTAGAAACATGGGAGGTAAATTCCAGGCAAAAATGGGTATGATCAAAAACAAAGATGGCAAGGACCTAACAGGAGAAGAAGAGATCAAGAAAAGGTGGCAAGAATATACAGAAGACCTGTATAGGAAGGATAACAATATCGGGGATAGCTTTGACAGTGTGGTCAGTGAGCTAGAGCCAGACATCCTGAAGAGTGAGGTTGAGTGGGCCTTAAGAAGCATTGCTAATAACAAGGCAGCAGGAGACGACGGCATCCCAGCTGAACTGTTCAAAATCTTGCAAGATGATGCTGTCAAGGTAATGCATGCTATATGCCAGCAAATTTGGAAAACACAAGAATGGCCATCAGATTGGAAAAAATCAACTTATATCCCCATACCAAAAAAGGGAAACACTAAAGAATGTTCAAACTATCGAACAGTGGCACTCATTTCACATGCCAGTAAGGTAATGCTCAAGATCCTGCAAGGTAGACTTCAGCAGTTCATGGAGCGAGAATTGCCAGATGTACAAGCTGGGTTTAGAAAAGGCAGAGGAACTAGAGACCAAATTGCCAATATCCGCTGGATAATGGAAAAAGCCAGGGAGTTTCAGAAAAACATCTATTTCTGTTTTATTGACTATTCTAAAGCCTTTGACTGTGTGGACCATAACAAATTGTGGCAAGTTCTTAGTGGTATGGGGATACCAAGTCATCTTGTATGCCTCCTGAGGAATCTGTATAACGACCAAGTAGCAACAGTAAGAACAGACCATGGAACAACGGACTGGTTTAAGATTGGGAAAGGAGTACGGCAGGGCTGTATACTCTCACCCTACCTATTCAACTTGTATGCAGAACACATCATGCGACAAGCTTGGCTTGAGGAATCCAAGGCTGGAGTTAAAATCTCTGGAAGAAACATTAACAATCTCAGATATGCAGATGATACCACTTTGATGGCTGAAAGTGAAGAGGAACTAAGGAGCCTTATGATGAAGGTGAAAGAAGAAAGTGCAAAAGCTGGTTTGCAGCTAAACCTCAAAAAAACCAAGATTATGGCAACCAGCTTGATTGATAACTGGCAAATAGAGGGAGAAAATGTAGAAGCAGTGAAAGACTTTGTATTTCTAGGTGCAAAGATTACTGCAGATGCTGACTGCAGTCAGGAAATCAGAAGACGCTTAATCCTTGGGAGAAGAGCAATGACAAATCTCGATAAAATAGTTAAGAGCAGAGACATCACACTGACAACAAAGGTCCGCATAGTTAAAGCAATGGTGTTCCCCGTAGTAACATATGGCTGCGAGAGCTGGACCATAAGGAAGGCTGAGCGAAGGAAGATCGATGCTTTTGAACTGTGGTGTTGGAGGAAAATTCTGAGAGTGCCTTGGACTGCAAGAAGATCAAACCAGTCCATCCTCCAGGAAATAAAGCCAGACTGCTCACTTGAGGGAATGATATTAAAGGCCAAACTGAAATACTTTGGCCACATAATGAGAAGACAGGACACCCTGGAGAAGATGCTGATGCTAGGGAGAGTGGAAGGCAAAAGGAAGAGGGGCCGACCAAGGGCAAGATGGATGGATGATATTCTAGAGGTGACGGACTCGTCCCTGGGGGAGCTGGGGGTGTTGACGACCGACAGGAAGCTCTGGCGTGGGCTGGTCCATGAAGTCACGAAGAGTCGGAAGCGACTAAACGAATAAACAACAACAACCACTTTGATGGCTGAAAGCGAAGAGGAACTGAGGAGCCTTATGATGAAGGTGAAAGAAGACAGTGCAAAAGCTGGCTTGCAGCTTAACCTCAAAAAAAAAAACAAGATTATGGCAACCAGCTTGATTGATAACTGGCAAATAGAGGGAGAAAATGTAGAAGCAGTGAAAGACTTTGTATTTCTAGGTGTGAAGATTACTGCAGATGCTGACTGCAGTCAGGAAATCAGAAGATGCTTAAGTCTTGGGAGAAGAGCAATGACAAATCTCGATGAAATAGTTAAGAGCAGAGACATCACACTGACAACAAAGGTCCGCATAGTTAAAGCAATGGTGTTCCCTGTAGTGACATATGGCTGCGAGAGCTGGACCATAAGGAAGGCTGAGAGAAGGAAGATCGATGCTTTTGAACTGTGGTGTTGAAGGAAAATTCCGAGAGTGCCTTGGACTGCAAGAAGATCAAACCAGTCCATCCTCCAGGAAATAAAGCCAGACTGCTCACTTGAGGGAATGATATTAAAGGCAAAACAGAAATACTTTGGCCACATAATGAGAAGACAGGACACCCTGGAGAAGATGCTGATACTAGGGAGAGTGGAAGGCAAAAGAAAGAGGGGCCGACCAAGGGCAAGATGGATGGATTATCTAGAGATGATGGATTCGTCCCTGCAGGAGCTAGGGGTGTTGACGACCGAGAGGAAGCTCTGGTGTTGGCTGGTCCATGAAGTCACGAAGAGTCTGAAGTGACTATACAAATACACAACAATGTTTATTAAAGTTTAATTATGCATAAGAGATTAGAGTATCAATATTTGTATTCATATCTGTGTTGGAGAATGTCAGAAGTCACTTTCTTTGTATTTCTTTCTAGTTATTTCTTCACTTTTAAATTTATTTTTTTTCTTTTAGCTCTTTCCTCAAGCTTTTCTCTACTTTGCATTTTATCTGTATATTAAAATTATAGCAAAGTATATACATATATACATATAAGCATGGATGGTGATGAAAGCATAAGTTATTTTTCTCAGGAGCTCCAGCTCCAGGTAAGACCACAACTGTTGCACCAGCCAAAGTGAAGGGAGACCCCATGGCCAGAGCCACCACCTGAAAATCCAACAGTTTCTGTGAGTCCACAATGACTCCCAAGTTATGGACCTCTATTTTATGGGGAGTGTCATTCCATCCTGAGTTGAAAATGGTTTCTGAACAAGGAGCAGCTCCAACTGGTTTAGATTCCACTTTAGCCATTTTTTTTTCCTATTCACCTCCAAACACTGTTTCAGTTGCAGCCCATGAGGAGTCAAGACCTGAGTATCTTGGAGTGATTTTTTTCAGTAGTTGTACCAGTATGTTACATCAGCTTGCTGGCATATCTTCCTGTGCATCCTTACCTAGAAGGGAGGAGACCAGTTTAAATACTACTATGTTGATGTTTAGTTGCCCTTAACAGGTTTCTTTCTTTTTTCTTTTTCATAAGAATTTTATTAAGTTTGAAACAAAGATAAAAACTACAAAAAGCAAAAATCTACAAGAGAAAAATAATACTAAAAGAGTGTAAAACACAAGAAAAAAGAATTTTGGAGATTACATAATTTGACTTCCAACTTTCAACAACAAGAATATACAGTGATTTCTTTAATCAATTCCTTACTTTATATAAAACCAAGATCACATTATTTCTATAAATCATTCCATTAGCACATTATAAAATTTACTAAATGCATTTGCTCCTTTCCCTTATATTAGAAGAAAAAGAAATATGTATAAACCTCTAAATCAACTCCCCCTGGCAACAATTATTTAATTATTTCCTTCCTACTACTATTCTATATATTTTTGTCCACTATAAAAAAACTCAAATTATAAAAACATATAACTTGTCAACTTTTATAATTTATAAAACTATAACAGTCTTAACCCTATTAACCCTAAAACCTAAAACCTAAAACCAAGCAATTATTATTATATCTTTTAAATCTTAAAAAAAGCAAACAAATCTTAAAAGTAATCCAGTAAACCTTAATCCAAGTCATTAAAGAAAAATGAAATCATACAAGCTGTAATATCAATCTAGGTAAACATTCTTAATTCTTTACCCCACCTCAAAATATACGAAAACATTTACATATCTCCATATTACACACAAGGCATTTTTCATACAGAAATCAAACAGTCCAACTGCCCCCCTTAGAAACTCAGATTTCTAAAAAAAAAAAAAAAAAAACTCCCACAGAACAGAGCCCCTTCTTTCCCATAACATTCCATTTAAAAAAAAAAAAAAAATCATGTGTAATTTGCAAGTCAGACTGTCCTTTTAACCCTTTCAACACTAAAATATATTCTTCAACCGGCATTTCAACAGCAGCCTCAATCTCACTGTCAGTGGAAACATCTCTTTGTTAAAAACTTCATCTTCTTCCACGATGTCCTCAGCCAGATCACACATTTTAAAGTTGATATTTTCTGCAATGTCCCAAATGTCTTACAAAATAGCTTGGCAGGTATCATAAAAGATCTGTTTAAACTCACAGTGAAGCTCACAATGGAACTCTGAGAGAGTCTCCTTTAAATCCTCCATGTTTCAGGCAGTAGATTAGGGCACCCCCTAGATATTTGACTTGCAAGAGTCGGAGTTAATGACTTAATGGAAAATCTCTGAAAGTTGTTGACATAAGAGAAAGTATACTAACAAGCAACTCCAGGGAAAGTGAACAGAAAGCTGAAGTTTCCAAACAGTAGATTCAATGTGTAGGAAAATATTTAATCCTTCAAATTCAATACAAACATAATAACAGGGAAACAATTATTTATTCTCAGTGCTCCTCAATATCCAAATTGGAAAACAAGCCAAAGCTTTTTAAAAAATAAACATTAATCCCAAAAATAATGGCAAGCACCAAGGGAGATCGTTTCTCCTTGCTGTAGAAAGTCTCTCTTAGGGTACATAATGAAATATACAGACACACACACACACACAAACACATACTGTATACATATTGGGTGATCTAGAAATGGGATGGCTTGACCTAGTGTCCCTTTAAAGCTACAGTGTGGTTTGGAAATGATGACATCCCTGGCCTCCTGGCAGCTCTTCCCTGATAGGCGTGAATGCTGTTTGCGATTCTCAGGTTGCAAGTCACCATTCCAGAGGGCAGATGGGATAATTCCAAGCATTTTATTCATCTGTGAAAATGCTCTTGGGTGTCATGTTCACCGTTGCAATGGTTTATGTCCATCATAACGTTTCGCATGCCATGGTGCTGATGTGTGTTCTGGTTGGGAGGGAGCTGCTGGGAGACCTTGTACCAGGCTTTCTATCTGTTTTCATGGGGATGGAATGTGTATGGGTTATCATTTGTGTTCAAGGTCCTTTTTACCCATTGATTAGCAGAACTCGTTAGGAGCACCTGGGATGGGGAATTTGAAATGGTTGTATGGGGGGAGGGCTTACATTCACACCAAGGGTTTTTAGTTTGTATTTGGCGCGCTTTTGCTCATTCTCAGCTTTCTTTGCACTTGCATACTATTCTTAAATAAACCAGATTTGATTCAAGCTTTTGCTTGTGAGTCTGAGTATAACCTAGGATAGGCATGCATTACATTGGGCTTCAGGAAAAAGCCTGCCTGTGCTCAAAAAAAAAAAAAAGAAAGAAAGAAAGAAAGAAACTGCTGCTGTCAGTTCTGTCTGTGGAGCCCATGGACCCAGCTGTTCAGTTGGCCATGTCCCTACTGGAAGTGCCCTTAACAAGTTTCAAAGGCCTCCCATAGACATGCATGTATACAGTATGAAAATGACCATTTTATTGGAGCAAAATGGATTAGCCTTGAGGGAATGATATTAAAGGCAGAGAAACTCAACGTTTGCCAGAAGCCTGACATTAAATGATGTATTAATTCTTGAAACATTGGCAACACTTGGGTGGGATGTGGTGATGAATAAGGCCCATGTTAGGGCATTTCCTTGCCTCTTATTGATATGCAGAGACTCATACTTCCCAGCTTCCCTCATGTACATTTCCCAAATAATATTTATGCACCTAACACAGACATTTAAAGTTAGCATATCATAATTGCCCTGTTCCAATATATACAGTAGTGCTGCAGAACTGCATGGCTCTTTGGTGGGTTTTATTCACCTCTCATAAATGTTTGTGATCATGTAAAGAAAACCAAGCTGACTTCCATGAGTCAAGGATGGAAGTATTGACTGTGAGTCAATAATATAAAATATTGACAGTTTGTATCGATTTTACTTTTTGTCCAAGCTCCCCAAATAACTGGAATTAAGTGGGGCAATTTCAGATGCCATTTGTAACAGTAAATATTGGGGCATACAAATGTATTTATTCATACCTGTATGCATACACATATACATGCCATTTCTATATGACTATTCAGGAATTTAAAATAATTGCAAAATACATTCTGCCAATTTGGATCCCATTTGAAGATTAAAATTTAGAGGTTACCACAGCAGGGAAGAAAGTGATGGAAAAGATTTTTAACATCTTAAATTGCATATTTGTCAGTAAAGCTCTCCACAGTGTTGTGAAACAAAAAGGGCCTCCAAGGAGTAACTCTCTGAAGAATCATAGATAACTAGGAAGACTATTAAAAAACAAAACATCAGAAAACCTGCTGTTTGTTTTTAATAAAGGTCACATTTAACCACAGTGATGTACTGATCTTCTAAAGAAAATTAGTGAGTACAAACCTCTTCATTTCTTCTGAATGTAAGGGTGGCTAGGATGCTCAAGAAATGAATGAGTTCTGAAAGAAGCGCAGCATTGGGGTAAATCTTGTTATTCAAAATTCCCACTTTTGGTTAAAGGGGCTATATTTTAGAATTAAAAGTAGGTGTTCTACAGAGGAAAATGTAAATGGGAAAGCTGGAAAACTCATTTGTAAGTAAAGATTTGTGTTGTGAAATTACAATGACCTCTGAAGAAATACTACAAAATGCAAGGATGACTCAGTATCTTCCTGTCCTTTGCAACACACATGTATTTCATTAAAAACCACATTCAAGTCACTGGCCTTCTGAAGAGAAAAGATCTCAGGATCCCAGGAAAGATTAGGACTTCTAGGATGCTAAAACAAAACAAAACAACAACAACAACAAGTTCTCGGAAGAGACTGAATTGTAATCAGTGTGGTATTCAATGTGATGTTAAATCCAGCATAACTACACCCTTTTAAAAATGGAGTTTACTTTTCAGATAAAAGAACACAAGAGACATTCTAAAAGTATATTCTGTCCTCCATTTGCCTGGCTTTTAAATGAATTATGAAGAGTTCTAAAATAGTCACAAGTTTGTGTAATTATTATAAAACTTCATTTGACCTGATAAATTGATTATCCTTTTGATCCACTCGCCCTCAACTATTATTGTTTTTATGCATTTCTGGAATATTTCAGAATTCTCTATATTTGTTTCAAATTTTTGAATAAGATCCATAAATGTATACTTCACAAATTCTACACTTTTCCTAAACAATAAGAACATCAAGTCATTATGGTTTACAGAGAAGGGGGTGGGCGAAGGCTGTTGTTTTTGTTTTGTATTTGTTACAGATAAGAATACCAACATTTTGAAAGCTTGCTTTTCAGATGCCATGCAGTCAATCTTATGATTTCTGGCTAAGTTAGCACATACATATCTCATTGTAGTGAATTCCTATTTTGTAAGTGAATAGTACTGGAAAATAATTTATTAGAAGTAGGACATGGCAACTGTTTATATCTGAGCCTTTGAAAATGTGGATGGGGTATTTGGAATGTGTTGACATACAAGGGGGTAGGGGTGTTGATGGGGGATATTCCTAAAAGTATATTCCTCATCTCTCATGTTCTTTTAACGTCTTCTTCTTCTTCTTTTTTTTAAAGATTAAATAAGTGGAATGACCAACCAAACTACTGTGAGATATTTTGTTCTGATGGGATTTTCTGATGACTGGGATTTGCAGATTTTGCACTCTGTGATGTTTCTCTTTATTTACTTAATCACTTTAATGGGAAATGGTCTCATTATAATGGCAGTGGCATTTGACCACCATCTTCACAGTCCAATGTATTTCTTTTTGGTGAACCTTTCCTTGGTAGACATTTGTTCTATCTCTACCACACTTCCCAAATCCATAGCTGTATCACTGACAAACAACAAAGGGATTTCTTTTGCTGGATGTGTTTCACAGACCTTTTTCATGGTTATGTTTGTTGGAAGTGAGCTTGCTTTGTTAACTATCATGGCTTATGACCGTTATGTGGCCATCTGTCATCCTCTGCAGTATAGAAAAATCATGGACTGGAATGCCTGCATTCAAATGGCAGCTGCCAGCTGGGTATGCAACCTGATCCATGCAGTGCTGGAAACAGGTATCACCTTTAGATTAAACTACTGTGAGTCCAATATGATTGGCCAATATTTCTGTGACATTCCTCAGTTACAGAAGATTTCTTGCACTGATACCAAAGTCAATCAAATTCTGATACTTGTACTTGGGTTCTTTTTAGACTCCTTTTGTTTTTCACTTATCTTAGCTTCTTATGGTTACATCTTCTCTACGGTCATTAAAATGCCATCGGTCCAAAGCCGACATAAAGTGTTTTCAACTTGCGCTCCTCACCTGACTGTTTTTTCTGTATTTATCATCACAGCTGTGTTTTCATATATGAGGCCAAAATCACTTTCATCTCCAACGGTGGATTTGCTTTCTGCTGTTTTTTATACCATTTTGCCACCAATTTTGAATCCTATCATTTATAGCCTCAGAAATAAAGACATTCAAAATGCTGTGTTGAAAATACCCCCAAAATTCAGATAATGTATAGATTGATGGCAAAGAATCACATTTTTACAAAGATTAAGCATAGCCTCTGGATCAGCATTCCCCCAGAAATCCTTGTGCTGGAATGCCTTAAAAATCTGACTCTTTTCCCATGCCCTGGAGTAGAGTAGCTGTTGAGCTCTTATCGGGTATATTTTGTGTAGTACATGGAGTCTGTTCTGTCTGGGTATACATTCTTGTTTTTGTTCACTTTTTTATTGTCTTTTATGCTTTTATAATGTAAGCCACCCTGAGTCATTCTGGAATTGGAAGGACTTAATTTTTTTCAAATAAATAAATTCTATCCACAGAGATGACGTGGAACTTACTAAATTAAATATCATTTGAACTAAGACATTTCACAGGTATCAAGTTAAAATGGGTTTAATTATATAGAATTATTTTTTCCAAGTTAAATGCAATCATTTGTCACTATTTTAAATAGTTTTTTTTTTAATTAAGAAAATTGTTTGAGATATATTGCCTTACATAAATTCTACATTTCCCTGACAATTTTCTTCTCATCTACATCTTGAGTAGTTTCTAAATGTTAAAGTCCAAATCAGGTTCAATGTTTTGCTTGCCTGTTGATTTTTTTCTTTTTTTTTTAATTTCTGAATAGCTTTCTGGAGAATAATGTGATTCTGTGTATTTATCCTGGATTAGATTAGAATCTGGATCTCCCACTCCTCCTCTAACATCTTAACTATACACTACATTTGCTCAATAGATAGATAGATAGATAGATAGATAGATAGATAGATAGATAGATAGATAGATAGATATGGAGTTATAGATCAGCAGATAGTTCTCTGATACATCATAATAAATAAGAAAGTTCATCATGTTAGACTTAAACAGAGATCTGATTAATGTGTTTCATATTTAAGTCTCTCTCTCTCTCTCTCTCTCTGTAACTGTGTCAAAATATTTAAATAGGTATTGTGTCAGTGCATCAGGTTTTTACAAAGTATGAATTTAAATATGGATTGAGATCATTCTGACCAGATTTTTTATTTCTGCAAGTTAGACAGAATGGTTCTCTTCTCCCTGTCCTGATTTGAAAACATCCTTGAAATTCTGGACCCGATTTCTCATTTCTTATTCTGGTCCCTCCAATGGTTTACAAATGCCAGATAGATAGATAGATAGATAGATAGATAGATAGATAGATAGATAGGTATTTGTATAAAGCACGATGGAGATGGGTTGATGAAGGAGGGGATGGTATGCAATGATCAAAGAGATCTTGTAATCAATTAATCAGTTGTCAACATAATGAATTTTGAATAATGATGAATTTTCTCTTGGTAGCAGACCCAATATAGCTATTGTAAAAAAATATGTTTGTAAAAATGCTTGCATGCAATACCAACTCAGTTAGCTAAGCTATGTATATATACATACCCTGAATTAGCTTTACGTATGGTAACTGCTTCTAGAATGCTTTGTGCTTTTTACTGGAAATCATGTTTAAATCCTTTTTAAGAGGATTGACATCTTAATATATGGGAATATGTGTCAATGTCTAAAATAACTTCATACATGAGAAACACCTGATGTTAGCTTCAGTTTTGGTAAGGGAGAGTGAAGCTCCTTCACTTTGTTCCTGTCTGGTTTGTCATTCCCACCATATTTTATTTTTCAGTCATTATTAATTGTATTTCTCTTGCTTTAGTTGTTGTGAGCCCCTCAGAAATCATTAGGAGTTGGGTGGCATACAAATTTGATAAATAAATTTAATGAATAAATAGAAACAAATTTAACCTGGAAATTGTCTATGCAGTATGATTCTGTTCAAGGCTTGTTTCCATATACAGGTTTTGGATTTTCTTAAAATAAGAGTTCTAAATGTTAAATTTGATTTTAACAACAAGTAAATAAAAAAAATTGAAAATGCTAAACTGTCATGAAAAAAAATTATATTTTCCTTAATTCAGGCTTCACTTTGGTAAAGACCAAAGTGTGATGTTTTTCCCAATTAAATACTTTGTATTTTCTTTTAATTTTATATTACTCCACAAATTTTCCATGAAATATCTGTATTTTGTGATTTCTGACTATTTGTCTTTTTTTCTCTTCTCATAGAATCCTAGGTTTTGATATGGTCAATTGACTAATCAATAAAGTTATTCATTCATTCAGGGAATCCTAGGAGTAGAAGGGAACTTGGAGGTCTTCTAATCCAACCCCCCTGCCCTGTGCAGGAATCCTTTTTATTTCCTTTCATAATTAATTATCATTTTTTTAAAGAAAAACCTATTCCACCTTAAAATTTAAGTCAGATTTTTGTTTAATCTAAAATGTTTCCAACTTCTCAGGAGAACTTGGAATAAGATTTAATGGAAGACACAATTCTGAAAATACCTAGAAGCCATTTTTTTAAGCCTTATAAGGTAAACCAGTACTTTGAATTGTACATGGAAACATATCGGTGGTCCATAGAACAGATCTATGTCTATAGTTTCAATTATCTGCCAAAAGATGAGCTGTCACATTTCATATAAATGACAGTTGCTTCATAGTTCTCAAAAGCATGGATGGAGATGAAAGCATAAGTTACTCTTCTTGGGTTCTCCAGCACCAGTAGGACCACAACTATTGCACCAGCCAAAGTGAGGGGAGACCCCATGGTCACAGCTGCCAACTGAAAATCCAGCACTTGCTGTGATTCCACAATGACTCCCAAGTTATGGGCCTGTATTTTATGTGGAGGGTCATTCCATCCTGAGTTCAAAATGGAACAACTCCAACTTGTTTAGATTCTACTTTAGCCTTTTTGTTTGTTTTTTCTATTCATCTCCAAACTTCGTTTCAGATGCAGCCCATGAAGATTCAAGGCATGAGTGAATTAGAGTGATTTGATCAGCAGTTGTACCAATATGTCACTTCAGCCAGCTGGCAGGTCTTCCTGTGCATCCTTACCGATCAGGAGGAGGCCACCTTAAATACTACTATATTGATGCTTAGCTCCCTTTAACAGGTTTCAATTATTTCCTATATAGGTAAAGGTAAAGGTTTCCCTCGACATAAAGTCCAGTCATGTCCGACTCTAGGGGGCGGTGCTCATCTCCATTTCTAAGCCTTAGAGCCGGCGTTGTCATAGACACTTCCGGGTCATGTGGCCAGCATGACGACTCGGAACGCCGTTACCTTCCCGCCGAAGCGGTACCTATTGATCTACTCACATTTGCATGTTTTCGAACTGCTAGGTGAGCAGGAGCTGGGATGAGCAACGGGAGCTCACCCCACCGCGCGGTTTCGAACCGCCGACCTTCCGATCGGCAGCTCAGCGGTATAACCCGCAGTGCCACCGCATCCCGGTGGGCTATATACATGCATGTATATGCAAATGGCCATTTCATTGAAGCAAAATGGATCCATCCATCCATCCAAGTATGTACCTGTCTATATTTATAATGGCTCAGTACTAATATCCCAGATTCACTTTATCACTTATATTCATATTTTTTTTTCTTTAAATGATAAGTGTTGTGAGTTCCTACAGAACAAATATCAAGTGAAGGAAAAATGAACAGGGGGAAAAACCAAACTATTACCCTAGGGAGGGAAGTAATTTGGGAAACAGCACATAAACTGAACATATCTCACATCCGACTGAACATAGCAGTTCATCCTCAGGTCTGGTATGGATAGAGCAAGATGAACTACAAACTCTAAACCAATACATGAAAGTAATTATTTAATAGGTCTGTTCATATATTTCAAAAGACATGCACCCACACCTTTTCCCAGGTACATATGGCTACTTCAGGCTCCTACTTATTTTCAGTTAAGTCTGCATGTTTAGATTGTGTGAATGCACAGAATAAATCAACTCCCCCCCCCCCCCATTTCTGTTGGCACATTGCTGGGAAAGCCTTTGGCCCAGGAGTGATCAGAAAAGTCACACACCAGGCATTTCTATAAAAATAATTTTATTTACAGAAAGCAAAATGAAAGCAAAACATATTTAAAGGTCTTGGGCTCTCAGTGAGAGCAGCTTGACTCTCTACATGTCTGCACAGTAAGGAAAACAGAAACTAAAACAAGTCCGGGCAAGTTTCTCCCCCCAGGTGATGCAACCATTAACACGTGAAAAGGAGACAATTGAATTCAACCTCTTCACCCAGCCAAAACGATTAGTTACCATAGCAACCTTAATCTGTAGTAGGAAACATTAACAATTGCCATGTCTACACACATGTAAAGACATACATGTGTATATGTTTTCTGGGGCAAAATGTTATAGACCACCAACCAAGACTGTTGTTTTCTTCTCTGTGTTTCCAGGGAGGCTTTTATTATATAAAAACTGACTCACTGACGTGGCTTATGATCATTTTGTAGCCATCTGCAATATAGTTTGATCATGAGCTGGAATGTCTGCATTCAAATGACTGCTGCTGCTAAGATAAGCAGCTTGATTAACCCATCTTTGGAAAATAGTTTGACTTTCAGTATAAAGTCTTGTGGAGGAGGAGAAGGAGGAGGATTTGTTACAGCTGCCTACCCCAAAAACATGACCCTCAGCTTGCAATAAGTTTCTAGGCATAAGTTAAGCTTAAGGAAAGCAGATGTTATTTGTGAGGGTGGAGGGAGTGGTTGGTGACAGTTCTCAGGTATATGAAATATTTCCTTGAAGGCAAACTCTTCCTTTTTAGGGATTTTCCAGAATGAACCTTAACATCAGCTAATTATGTTATGTTCTAAGCACTTTTTAAAATACTGTAGCAGGATGTAGAACCCTTTCAAAGCAAAGGGTAGGGTACTCAGAGCAGCTTTCCCTAATATGTTTTCCCTTTATTTAGACAACCCCCTAACTTCAGAGAGCATGTCAGTGGATTTGCATCTATGGGCAGACCAAGGGGGGCAAATTATGAAACATATTCAGTGATAATACAACCAAAGCCTTAAGACTTTCATACTTACCCCCAATATAAGTATGAAAGTGTAGGATTTGTAACATTACATTGTGACCCATTTCAATTATTATTGTTGTTGTTGTCAATCTTGGTTTGTAATGGACTCCTATGAGATTTCTTTGAGTTGTATTGAGGGGCAATACATTGGGAAGGCTGTGATGGAGGCTTGTAGCATAAAGCGGATGAACAAAATATTAGTAAGAAAAAAAAATCTTACTAATATTTGCTAGCAATAATACTAGACAAATCCCAACCTTTGCAGAAGTAATTATCTCCCCTGTAATTATCTTAATAAGTATAATTGGTGTTCCAGAAGTAAAATCAATAAGCAAGTCTCTGTATGTCCATATCTATGTGTATATTATCACACAGGTACACACATAATAAAATACCATTGAGGTAGCAGACAGACTGTATCCTATTGCAGGCATCATGTTTCCACTGCAAAGCAAATCTAAAGAAATCAATACAAGGAGGCAAGCGTCCTTCCAAAATCTTTTGGAATTATCAGCTAATAACTGGTAGAAGCCCACAGGCAACCTATAACTACACAGACGTTTTGCTGTCCAGATGTTCAGACCAGTGGTATTCCTGTTCATATTGCCTCAATTGGCATGCACTTTAGATACCACGAAGTGTCTAATAAGTAATCCTATCCATATTCCACATGAGTGGTATCAGCCAGGTAACTTTCTCATTGGTGGAATTGGTTCTCAATTAATTTATATTTCCTCTCCAGAGATTTTCTATAAGAAACATCCTTCTCTAGATGAGTTTATCATTCAGGTGTAAGTACGTAATGATAAACATAGAATGCCCCCCTCTATCATTTATCTGTATCCACCCATGAATTTGTTCCTTTGTGAGTTGTTTGCTTCTCTTCCTTGTTCATTATATACTAAAATTCTCCTTTGACAAAAGAAGTGTCATGATATATTTAAGTGTGTGCAATATGCAGATAGATTCATACTATAGTATGGCATCTGATGACTTAAATAAAGAATGGTTTAAAAACTTGAACCTTGAAATATTATGCTTACAGCAATACATAAAACAGCAGGAAGATAACACAGCTAAAGAAATGGTCTTTGTAGAAACTGATTATTTATCAGACACATATTCCAGAGGTTCCCAATGAGTTGCCCTGCAACTTAACTCGTGTCCTTCAGGATGTCAAGGAAGTATCCCTAGTATACAATAATGATATGATGTTGGGTGGAGGGAGGGAGGGAGGAAGTTTGGGCTTGAATGGAAACAGAATGAAAAACTTTGTTCAAATTAACATTGTTTTGGTTAGGAATAGTAGGATATCTATGAATATTCTGGAAGTACTTATCAGAATACTATCCTTTTGTGTCTCTGTGTGTTTGTGTCTGTGTGTGAGAGAGACAGACACACACACACACACACACACACACAGAGAGAGAGAGAGAGAGAGAGAGAGAGAGAGAGAGAGCTGCTGTAGTGCTTGCAAGTTGCTAGCTTATGAGAAAACAAAACTAAGTAAAATAATAAACATTAACTTCTTCATGTGGATGCAGAATTGCAAAATGACACAGTCTCACTCTAAGGGTCAGTCAGATCAATATTCAGACTATGTAAGGCAACATCTTGCATAGATGCGCAATTCTTAAATTACTTTTTCCCTTGTTTATTGCAAGTTCACATCTCCTGGGCTTTGTTTTGCTCAGTCTGTATTTGATTACTGTTTTGTCTTCACCCTGTAGCTCTTCTTTTTCTTGTATTATTCTTCCCTCCCTCCCTGTAACAATGGTAGTATATGGTGCTTCAGAATTAGTTTGCTTTACTTAAAGATGATGTAGATGAAATGCATGGATTATAGGGGCTTTTTTCCCATACAATTGAACACTAACACTCTGTTTGCAGTGTTGTACCAAAGTTATACCAACACATCCTGGGCTTGGCATTTGCTGTTAAGGAGATCAATGAGAACCCAAAGCTCTTGCCCAATGCCACTCTTGGGTTTCACATCTATGATAGCTATTATAATATGAGGATGACCTATCGCACTACTACTCTGCACCTCCTTTTCAAATTAAACAGATTTTTCCCAAACTATAGGTGTGATGGCCAGAAAGAACTACTGGCTGTCATTGGGAGCCTTGGTTCTGATGTTTCTTTCCATATATCAAAGATAATAGGTCTCTACAAAATTCCACAGGTAGGAATCTTTATACAGGGGTACAAATCAAATGGTGGGTTTTGATAGATGGGGGGAATCAATTTATTTTATTTATTATTGTGATTTGTATGCCACTAATTTACAAGTGTCGGCATGATTAAAGAACACATTGCAGTTATCAAAGACTTCAGTTGGGGAAAGACAGGACAAAAATAGATCTGATTTTGGTCATTATTTCTGAGATTGTATGATTACTGCTGTTAAGCTATGGTCAGCTTTATCCAACTGGAGATTGCTTGGCTTAGTTTTATCTGCTGCTAAAATGCTTTGTGCTAGTATGGCATATATTACATGTTAATTGTAACACTGTGCTTTCTATTTTCTGTTTTGTTATTTTTACCTAGAAGGAAAAAAAAGTGAGTCAAAAATAGTAAATGTCCATAGTTTAACATTCAGCTAGAAGAATAATGGTTTTTAGTTTTCTGTGAATTTGCGAAGTTAATTCAAACTGATGCAAGAGGAATTCAATACATGTTGCTCCTGACTTGTATCTAAAATAAATGTATAATTTTTTAGTTCACTTATGGTTCTATTGCCACAAAGAACAGTGACACAATGCAGCCACCATCATTTTATTGCATGGTACCCAATGGAGCCCATCAGTATCTGGGGATTATTCAATTACTACGGCATTTTGGATGGACTTGGATTGGGCTCTTTGCTGTGGATGATGACAGTGGAGAATATTTCTTGCAGATGATGGAACAATTGTTTTACCAGAATGGTATCTGCTCAGCCTTCACAAAGAGAATCCCCAAACAAGCCTCTTGGCATACAGAAGACCAAATGAACAGCATGGTCTCAAATATTCACCAGCTCTTAACACATGAGACAGCCAATACATATATTGTCTATGGTGAAATCATGATAATAACATGGTTGATTCTCATAATAGGTTTTTTACATGAAGAAAATATATCATTAAGAAAGGTGTGGATTATGACAGCCCAGAATGATTTTGCATTATCAAGCCTCCAAAGCAAATCAGATCTGCAAGTGTTTCAAACTGTCATTTCTTTAACAATACAGTCGCAACAGCTGCAAAACTTTAAGAAATTTCTTCAGATCATGAAGCCTTGTAAGATGCAGGGAAATGCTCTGTTCATGGATTTTTGTGAGCAAGTCTTCAACTGTGAGATTTCAAACCCTCAGAAGCCAATGGAATTGAATGGAATATGTACTGGGGAGGAGAGGCTGGATAATCTTCCTGGGCCTTTGTTTGAACTGTTTGTGTCTGGACACAGCTACAGTATCTATAATGCTGTCTATGCTGTGGTAAATGCTTTCTGTTCAATGCACGCATCTAGATCCAACTATAAAATAATGATGAAGAGTAGAGGATATCAGTATCAGGATCTCTGGCCTTGGCAGGTAATATCTACATGATAAATAACTTTGTTTCCACAAACATGTCAGTACATTGTGGAATAACATCCAATATCCTCTTACAGACTGCAGAACCAATGATATAGTTCTCCACACAGTATTTATACATTAGAAGAAATCCTTTAAAACTAAGCATTAAAACTGAGGCACCTCCACGATTCCCTTCATTTTTGACTTGTGTTGAAAGAAAATTACATAGATCTGTTTGCAAATAAATGTTTGTAAAAGGTGTTTCTGTAAGGGAAAAAAAATCATTTACATTTTAGTTAAAAAAAATAAAATATAAATAAAATTATTCATTCTTCTCAAATGACTGCCAAATCAAAATGCAATTGTACTTTGAAATTCTCATCTTTCTGATTTCTATTAATGTTTTAAAAGTCGCAAAAGTTTTTCATTAGTAAAATTTGCACATGAACATATAGAGATTGGTTAAAAATAATTTATAAAATGTGTATTTCAAAGCATTGCTTGGGACAAAATATAAAATGAAAAGTTAATTTAAAAGGTATGTATAAACATTTCTCTGGACAACTGTAATAATTTCATACTGATGAAAAACACAGACTGAAAATAAATTTCCACCACTGAAAATGATAGATTTGTGCAACTTTCATGGGATGAAATAAATTCCAAAAGATACTTTTGATTATGTTCTCTAAGTTATAGAAAGAAAGTTACAGAAATCCTAGAACAGTTGATCTGTCACCAGGCTTGTTCTGGAAGAAAATGAAGGGTGTTTTTTTTTTTTTATCCCCCCTCTTTTTGATGTGATCCTTTTTTTAATCTGTGTTAACATAGTTGTGTATTTTGAGAGTCTGCTGCTACTGTTGCTGTCAATTCAAATTGAGCTGTACTTCAACTCAATTTCAGTTCAAATTCAGAATGAGAACCAGTTTGGTGTAGTGGTTAAAGCACCCGTTTAGAAACTGGGAGACTGTGAATTCTAGTCCTGCCTTAGGTACAAAGCCAGCTGATGTCATTGGGCCAGTCACTCTCTCTCAATCCTAGGAAGGAGGCAATGGCAAACCACTTCCAAAATCTTGCCAAGAAAATTGCAGGGACTAGTCGAGACAGTTGCCAGGAGTCAGCACTGACTTGAAGGCACAAGAGAGAGAGAGAGATTGAAAAAGAGAGAGAGAGAAAGAAGGCTAGATTGCTTTAAAATACAATTTTAGAACATTTATTCCTTTAAATGCAGCTTTGATCTCTGATGAGTCCATCAGATAAAGTTTGCAAAACTTATAATTAATGTTACTTATCTACAACTCCTAGTCACTCTAGATTGCTAGGAATTTTAGTTCAACAAATCTATGTGGTCAAAATTTCCCTATCCCTAATGTACATTAGGACTTAGCTTCGAGAAATACAGAGAAGTGTTTCTAACTGTGGTGTAAAAATATATTGCTGGTTATATATTTGTTTCATTTTCTATTTTTACCTTTTTTCAAATAGCTCACCAATTTCTTGACCGTATTATGTTTAACAACTCTGTTGGAGAAACAGTTTCCTTTAATTAGTATTAATTAGTATTAACTAATAGAGAAATAAGAGCTGGATTTGACATCAATAATTTGGCAATACTCCCAAATAATTCACTGCAGAGAGTGAAAATTGGAAAGGTCCAACACAATGCCCTAACAGAAGAAGATTTTTTTATTAATGAAGCCTTAATTGTGTGGCATAGAAATATTACCCAGGTGTGGTATTTTATTTTATTTTTTTTAATTGTAAACTGTCCAGAGTCCCCCCTTGGGGGGAGATGGGAAGTGGCAAAATTTGACAAGCAAACAAACAAATAAATAAATGTCTTTTGGGGCTACTTCACTTGATAGATGACTAAGTCAGGAGCTGCAAAATCTGATCTTAACATGAACAACCAAACTTGATAATACATTTAGAGTTTCACATTACATTCAGATTTTTTTTAAAGTGAGTTTAAAGAGCTGATGTTATTCTACAAAAGACTTAAATGTAATTTAATATTTGCTATAGGTGTGAAACATGTACAAAAAAGACATTTATAGGACTTTTGACAATGATTTATGGGTCTCAATAAATCTGTTTGCTATAATAGCCATGTCTATTGTTCTAGACGTGGTGGCACTGCGGGTTAAACTGCTGAGCTGCTGAGCTTGCCGATCGGAAGGTCGGTGGTTCAAATCCATGTGACGGGATGAGCTCCCGTTGCTAGTCCCAGCTCCTGCCAACCTAGCAGTTGGAAAACATGCAAATGTGAGTAGATTAATAGGTACCACTACAGCGGGCAGGTAACGGCGTTCCATGTAGTCATGATGGCCACATGACCACAGAACTGTCTACGGACAAACGCCAGCTCTTCGACTTTGAAATGGAGATGAGCACCGCCCCCTAGAGTCGGACACGACTGGACTTAATGTCAAGGGAAACCTTTACCTTTACCTTTTAGTGTTCTGGTATACTGTACAACAATGGCCCAAGCAGATATTTGTTCCACAATTTCAAGTTATCCATAATTACTAATAGATTGTGTGAATTCCAATTGTTATTATAATAGATTAATATAATATATTAATACATATAATGTATTAATAGATTTTTAAAAGCATAGTATTGTGCTAGATTTGATTGTTTCATATAAACAACAGTTCTTTGGCAACTGTTAATTTCTATCTATCTATCTATCTGTCTGTCTGTCTGTCTGTCTGTCTGTCTGTCTATCCTCTCATTTCCCCCAACTTGTGCTTATTAACAGACAAAGCCCACATCATTTTGCAGTCACTCCTGCAATTCTGGTTATCAGAAACAAATGAAAGAAGGAAATAAATTTTGCTGTTATGATTGCATTCCATGTCCAGAGGGGACGGTTGCAAACCAAAATGGTAGGTGACATAGCATGCACATTTGCATGTATGTGCATACACACATCTCTATCTCTATCAACTCTTTTATAGGACTGATAGGCTACACCAATCCACTGACTGCCAGCAGCAGTTACCAGACTCTCTAAGGGTAGATAGGTAAGTAGTCAAAATTAATACTAAAACTGTGCACTGTATAATAACTATATAACAAGTGGAAATCAACATTCAAGACACAAGAACCACTAATTCATCATCACTAGGGATAACCACAGCAGCTCCCACCCCAAGACTTGAAGAAGCAGCAACATAGTTTCTGACTTTCTGAAAATGAGGGAGGGGGATTCTATTCTGGAGAATGGGGGCAGTGACTGAGAAGACATGATTCCATGGTCCTTGTAGGTGACAATCTCTAATACAGGAGACAGACACCCTACTAGATATTATCAGGAAATAGTAGTTTCAAATATGCCCATGCTCTGAACTAGGTGCCTCGAGGTACACTATAACTATTCAAGCTGCTGAGTTCTGGACCAATTATAGCTTCTGAATGCCCTTTAAGGGCAGCCCCATTTACAGCATGTTGCAATAGTCCAATCAAGAGTTACATAGACAGCCATAAAATACATTATACAATGAATAGCCACAGTTTTTTTTTTAGTAAAACAATCTTTGTATCATCCATCTAAGAGCTCTCAATCATTTTAACTTCTTTGTTCAGAAGATCAAAACTGTGGTTACTCAGCACAAAGTTGATCATGATAGGAGAAACTTTTGCATATTCAGCTGAGTATATGACAGATATAACATTACTGTATGAATGCAGTTGTCTGGGTTCGTTGATGATGCAAGAACTGTGCTTTGCTTCATCCCATAGAACAAGTATATTCAGAAATAGGTACCAGCTGGATATCTTCAGCAGATTAAAGTTTAATTCTTCTGAGTCTCTCCAACATGAAGTTCTGTCTGTTACTACCTAATACAGCAATATTTGTTTACAGCTGTCCTTTATTTATTTATGTTGGTACTACAAAAAAAATAAATTAATTAATTAAAAAAATGGAATACTGTGGGGTTTTTTGTTTTTTTTTGGTATACAAAGCAATACAAGCAAATTCTCCACACTTCATTAGCTGTATTGCTTTATTTAACCAGATATTTTATTTTATATTATTACTCAATATAAATAGGTTTTCTAATTTGTTAGAGCACCCCTCCACCAGAAAAGGAAATGCCTGCCTCTCTCTCTGTCTTTTGCTGTGATTTCATCTTTCATAAAATTCTGACAAGCCTCAATCTTCCATCATTTTTATTCAGGGGGAAAAAAAAATGTTATTTGTATTTTTTTTCATGCTTTCTATACAAGAATGGAGCTTGATTCTTTCCCCAGATATTACTCCAGATTACGTCATCAGTTCAGACCTGAGATTTGGTGAGAACTGAACTGGATCAGAACATTCCAAAGATCCAGATTGGGTAATCTCTGCAGATCTTGCTATTTATTAACATGTATTTTTCAAGTAACTAATTCAATATATGGAACATATAGGTAGAACTCAATATGCACAGTAAAGTCTACTTTAGAAGTTGACAAAAATTCCCACCTGTTCTCAGATTAATTGATACAAAATCTTTTTCCCCCAGATACGGAAAAATGCTTCAAATGCCAAGAAGATCAATATCCTGACAAGGATCAAGATCAGTGCATTCCCAAAACTACAATCTTTCTGTCCTGCAATGATCCTTTAGGAATAAGTTCAACTTCAGCTGCAGGTTTTTTTTATCTTGATCACAGTCCTTGTGCTAGGAATTTTTATTAAGAAAAAAGACACTCCCATAGTCAAAGCCAATAACCTGGACATCAGCTACATTCTTCTGATTTCTCTCCTGTTTTGTTTTCTCTGTTCTTTGTTTTTCATTGGACAACCTAAAAAGGTGACCTGCCTTCTCCAGCAACCTGCTTTTGGTATCATCTTCTCAATAGCCATTTCTTCTGTGCTGGCCAAAACCATCACTGTAATTTTAGCTTTCATGGTCACCAAGCCAGGATCCAGAATGAGGAAATGGGTGGGGAAAAAACTGGCTGCCTTTATTGTTCTTTGCTGTCCCCTGATTCAAGCACTGATTTGTGTGGTGTGGCTAGCAAGGTCTCCCCCATTTCCAGACACTGATACTCAATCATTAGCCAAAAATATCATATTAAAATGTAATGAAGGGTCCATCACTATCTTCTACATTGTCATGGGCTATTTGGGCTTTTTGTCCATTATTAGTGTCACTGTAGCTTTTTTAGCCAGAAAGTTGCCAGATTGTTTCAATGAAGCTAAGTTAATTACCTTCAGCATGCTAATCTTTTGCAGTGTCTGGGTTTTATTTGTTCCTACTTACTTAAGCACCAAAGGCAGATATATGGTTGCTGTGGAAATCTTCTCAATTCTAGCTTCAAGTGCTGGCTTACTGGGCTGTATATTTTTCCCTAAATGTTACATTATTTTAATGAAGCCTGAACTGAACATGAGGGAGCAGCTAATAAAGAGAATGGAATGAAGAAATTAAGAAATTAAGAATCTTTTACATGTATCCCTTATTGCAGTCCAGTTCCTTTTATTCATACAACCAAAGCAAATACAACCAACAACATGTACACAGAACAATACATACAACAAAGGATGAAAAATTTGTAATGAATAATAATTATGCTTACTTCCACCAATCTACTATCTTGTGCATGCCTGTGTTGTTATTTTATTACTTTGGGCTGCTTAGATCTTCTCTTATTTTACAAGCTTCAGTTCAGTTAAGTTCAATTCTATTACGGTCACTGACCAGTACAATATACAATTCTATAAAGATATACACATTAGCCTTAGCCTTAAAATATGAGCCATCTGATTTAAAATAATTTTAAATTTGAATTTACAAGTTCCAATTAAATATTAAAATACATTTAGATCACAATGTAAATGAGCCCCTTAATAAAATTTGAAAACAACCTTATTAATTTGCATTATCATGACTAATATTCTATCAAATATAAGTGTCTATAAAAATATGATATGTAAAATATTAGACAGAGGAATAAAAAGAGTAAAATATCATATATAAAATGTGATATATAGACCACAAAGTTATTACAAGGAGTACATTACTACATTTTTCCAATCATAATCTGACTATCTTCATAGCAGCTGCACAGAATCTGGCTACTTGCGCCGTGACAATTGGATGTTCGTCTATAAGTAACATTTGCATATAATCTATATCTTTCCATCTAGGGTATTTATTTGTCAAAGGTAATATTAATTTACTCCTGAGCTTTTTATAAAAAGGACAATGGAGAAGCACATGGTCTGTGGTTTCTATCTCTCCATTGTTACAAGGGCACCACCTTGCAGCTATTGGTATTTTTTTTTTTTTTTTTTTTTTGTATCTGCCTTCCAAGACTGCAGAAGGGAGTACATGGCTTCGAGCTAGGGAGAAGGCTTTCTGCTGGCTAGGAATTTCAAGTTGAGAAAGGTAGTTAGCAGTATTGACAATATATTTATTATGCTCTGAAGATAGGAAATGAGGAGCCTTCTGTTAGTCCATTTGTCTCTCTATGTCCTTTATCCTTTGCTTCAAGGTCAATTTTGCCTGTTCGTAATCCATTCTAAGAATTAAATCTGTGGAAAATCCTAGCTTTGCGAGACTAAATTCAATATCCTTTAACCAAGAGGATTGGGAGTAATCTTGAAAAATGAGTGGCACTAAACCTTGGGGTAATGCTTGAGTTTTAGCCAAAGGTTCAGGGAGGCTAGACACACTCTTGCCTCGATTTTTATCATGCCAACTTCCAACTGAAGATGAGCATTTGACACACATTTGGGCATTTGGTATACTGCTCTAATAAATTTTGACTGCACTCTTTCCAGAGGTGTAATGCTTGAAGTCAGAGCACCAATATAGGACCCATAAAGGAACTGGGCTAATGTCTTTGCCTGGAAGAGCTTAAGAGCTGTTGGAATATAGTGTCCTCCTTTACTCCAAAAAAACTTTAGGGTCCCTGCCTGAATCTGTGCAAAGTGTGTTGGCAGTGAGCATTAAAAGTGAGCAAAAACTTCTTCCAAACTATTTCTATGTGATGATTTGAAATATGTTTATAAACTGGCCACCCCACTTTTTTTTCAACAGAGTCTCTTTCTTTCATCACAATGACCTGTAAATCTATTTAGCACTCATTCCAGTCCAATTCTCTGCTTTTCCAGTTCCACCATGGAAAATATCCTTACAGTTAGCATTCTCTCACACTCTCTTTTACACTGGGCTCTACTTGCATACATTTCCCATAATGTACTTATTTATATAACTAGATCTTACTTAGGTAAGATGTGCAATAAATTCATTCACTTGAAAAGCAGGTGTTGTATGCATAAATTGTTACTTGTTGAAGTCGAGATTCAGGAGATTCATTTTGCTGATACACCCTCCTCTTTCTCTATGTATCTGTTGGACACTGCATTTTACTTTAGTCCATTAAAGGGGTAATGAAAAAAGGTGACTTTCACACTGTTTTGATTCACTGTCTTTTGAAGACTAGATCAATTTATCTACATCAACAGTAGATAGAAGGTAGGTAGAACCCTTTCTCAGACTCCATCTTTTCAACAAAACTTTCCAGAGGCTGCATATCAACTGCATAAATTAAGTAGACCATCAAGAAATACAGAAAACCCAGTTTTCTGCCACCTAGTGGGCTATAAGTCAACTAATGTGTAATGATTGCCCTAGCCCAAATACTCAGACTCACAAGAGGCTGCTTTATGAAATCTGATTTATTAAGGAACTAAAGGCAAATACAGAGAAAGCTGAGAATGAGCAAAAGCGTGCCAAATACAAACTTAAACCCTTGGTGCAAACGTATCCCGCCTCCCTCGTAACAGCCCCGCCCGGCACAGGTACTAGCAATCGTCAGAGTTGCTAGCCTGGGAAAGTAACCTTGAGCGCAGTAAACAATGTAAATACATTCCAAAGCAAAGCCAAAAGATAACTACTCCCATCCTCCCGAGAAAGATGAAACACGCATCCAGCTAATGACATGCGAAATGTTACGATGTATCAAAGACATTGAAACGGCGAACATGACATACCGCCCCCCTAAAAATACCCTTAGGGACCCGGTTTAGTGGGATAAGCTGAGTGGAAATGGGCAACGAGAACAGGAGAAGCCACATCTGGTGCAGCGACCCACTCTGGATGAGGGAAATGTTTCCAGCGAACTAAGTATTGCAGAGTATTGCGAAGGCGTCTAGAGTCCAAAATTTCTTTAACTTCAAAGTGTTGCTGACCGTCAATCATGATGGGGGTTGGAGGTGGAGGTTGGCGGTGCCAGCGGTCAGAAGGAATAGTCGGTTTGAGCAAACTGCAATGAAAAACAGGGTGTAAGCGTTTGAGGTTATGAGGCAAGTCAAGTTTAAAAGTCACAGGGTTAATTTGAGCGGTAATTGGGAAAGGACCCACAAATTTAGGAGCCAGTTTCTTGGAAGGTTGTGAAGACTTTATGAACTTGGTGGAAAGGTAAACCGAGTCCCCTACTTGAAATGCCGGCTGAGGGGCCCGCTTCCGATCAGCGTACTGTTTATAATCCAATTGTGCATCAGCTAGTGCCTTTTGAATCATTGGCCAGGAGTCTGCCAGTTGCGTTGCCCAATTATCCGGAGTGGCCGATCCGCCGGTAGGTTGCGGTAGATCAGGGATAGGGACAAAGTCTCTGCCTTGGGCCACACGAAATGGGGTTTGGCCAGTGCTTTGATGCACTGCATTGTTGTACGCTACTTCAGCAAAAGGGAGGAGGTCTACCCAGTTGTCCTGCTGGTAATTCACAAAAGCTCGGAGGTATTGCTCTAGAGTAGAATTCAAAGCCTCTGTGGCCCCGTCCATTTGGGGATGCCAAGCCGTGGACAGGGCTTGCTTCGTGCCTAACAATTTAAGGAACGCACGCCAAAATTGTGAAGTAAACTGTGTGCCCCTGTCCGAAATCAAACGTGAGGGACATCCGTGTAGCCTGTACACGTGTACAAGAAATAGGCAGGCCAACTGACGTGCCGACGGAATGGACACGCAAGGGATGAAGTGGGCTTGTTTTGAGAAATAGTCTTTGACCACCCAAATGACCGTTTTGCGTTGACTGGGTGGTAGCTCAACAATAAAGTCCATGGAGATTTCATCCCAGGGGCAAGAAGGGGCAGCCACCGGCTGCAGCAGTCCCTGGGGCTTGCCCACCTTGCGTTTAGACATGGCACAAACAGTGCAGGAGGCAATGTAGTCTTTAACATCCTTACGTAATGTGGGCCACCAAAACTGTCTGCGAACCAGGTGCAGGGTTTTTACAAACCCGAAGTGACCTGCCAGTTTGTCATCGTGTGAACGTAGTAACACGTCTTTTCTGAGGCTTTCAGGGACATAGAGGCGATTAGATTTCCAAGCGAAGCCTCGGTCAAAAGTAACATTGTTTTTATTAGCAAGCAACCAAGTATCCGTTTTCAGTTCTTTTAGAAACTTTTGTTGCAACTGGGAGGGAATTGACAAAGCGTTCGGCTGGGCGGCGTCCGCAGTGGGAGGCTGCTGCGCGCGTGTTTGGCTACGCGTCACAGCCTGCATATCCAATTGGGGCACTGTCCACAGGGTGCTGACCACTTCTGGTGCTGCCCCGGAGTCTTGAGGTTGCCTGGACAATGCATCAGCCAAGAAATTCCTTTTCCCCGGAATGAATTTCAACTGAAAATTGAATCGATTGAAAAATTGAGCCCACCGAACCTGTTTGGGGCTCAGTTTTCGAGGGGTACTAAGAGCCTCTAAGTTTTTGTGATCAGTCCATACTTCAAAGGGATGATTCGCCCCCTCCAACAGATGCCGCCAGGCTTCTAACGCGGCTTTTACTGCAAATGCCTCCTTTTCCCATACATGCCAACGTCTCTCAGTCTCGGAGAACTTGCGGGACAAGTAGGCACATGGCTTAAGGCACCCTGTCCCGTCTTGTTGCATCAACAATGCCCCAATGGAATAATCGGAGGCATCCGCCTGCACCACAAAAGGTTTTGAGGGATCAGGATGTTGTAAAATGGGCTCTTTGACAAAAGCTGCTTTTAGCTGCTCAAACGCCGTTTGACAAGCAGGCGTCCAGCACAACAGCACCCCTGGATTCTTTACTCTCCGAGTATCTCCCACACCCTTGGTTCGAAGCAGTTCGGTGAGTGGCAAGGCAATTTCAGCGAACCCCCTTATGAATAATCTGTAGTAGTTGCTGAACCCCAGGAAACTTTGAAGTTGCCTGCGGGTGCGGGGACTTTCCCAGTCCATGATAGCCTGCACCTTGGCAGGGTCCATTTCTATGCCTTTATCTGAAATTCTATACCCCAAGTAGTCAATTTGGGTCTGGTGAAATGCACATTTAGACAGTTTGGCATACAATTCTGCTGATCTGAGTTTACTCAGTACTCTTTTTACCAGAGCCACATGCTCTTCCATGGTTTCAGTATAAATCAATACATCATCCAAATACACCAATACCCCTTTAAACAGATGTTCATGCAGTACTTCATTGATCAATTGCATAAATACCCCAGGGGCCCCAGCCAACCCAAAAGGTAACACTTTATACTGGAAGGCTCCCAACGGGCAATTGAATGCAGTTTTCCACTCATCCCCCTCCTTGATTCGTACACGATAGTATGCTTCTCTTAAATCAAGTTTAGAGAAGATCTTTCCCTTGGCCAGATGTGACAACATGTCTTTGATCAATGGCAAGGGATATTTGTTGGAAATTGAGACGGCATTTAATCCGCGGAAATCGGTACAAAGCCTCAATATCCCATCCTTTTTTGGGCGAAAGAGAACTGGCACCCCCACCGGTGAATTCGCTGGCTCGATGAATCCGCGCGCCAAATTTTTGTCCACAAAGTCTCTCAACAAAGTCAACTCCTTTTGTGTCATGGAATAAATCTTTGGCTTGGGCAATTGGGTGTTGGGAAGCAGTTCGATGGCACAGTCCGTCTTTCTATGGGGAGGCAGCTGGTCGGCTTCCTTTTCGCCGAACACATCAGCAAACATCCTGTAATCCGCTGGCAAGCCTTCCAGAGGAGGGGCCAGGCAATGCGGAGTCGCAGCTGCCGCAACCCCCACCATCTCCTCTGGGGCACCCTTCCCCTCAGTCTCTTGGTAGAACCCATCCCTAAACGTGATAGTCCGGTAAACCCAGTTGATTTGGGGGTTTTGCTGCACCAACCAGGGCACCCCCAACACCACCAAGGGACCCCCTACTGGAGCCACGACGAAGGACAAACCTTCCCGATGGCTGCCCAGCTGCAAGGCTACCCGCCCTGTGAAATGGGTGACCGGTTTGCCCCCTGCCATGGACCCATCCAGCTGTGTAAAGGCGATGGGTCGCTGTAAAGGGAAAGTAGGTAGCTCCAAAGCCGCTACCACATCGGGGTGCATTAGACACCGGGAACACCCCGAATCAATCATGGCCCATACTTCTACAGTCTTGGTTTGGGAGCCCAACTTCAGTTTCACCGTGAGAATGCGGTAACTACCACTCACCGATGAAGGCTCGCGCCCTTCCTCCACCACCTGCCCTGCGGCGCCCTTTAAAGCAGGTGGCTGGCGTTTCCCGCCGGCTGCAGGATTTCGGGCTCACCCTCCTCCTCGTAGAACATCGCATCGTCTCCCTCGGTTTCAGCCACCGCGGCTTTCTGCTTCCTCGGCAAGGCAGGGGACTTCGCCGACGGTTTTCCGAGCCGTTCCTCTCCCTTTGCCTTCGGGCACGCCGCCACGCGATGCCCCTCTTTACCACATCTTAGGCACAGGCCTTTCGCATACCGCTTCTCTCGCTCCTCATCCCAGGGTCGTTGTCCTGGTTTTCCCCCGGTGCTCGATGGGCGGCTGGGCTTCACCTCCCGCCCCGATTTGGCGGTCTTTCGATGGGCGAAGATCTCATGGGCATGTTCAGCCCTCCCCGCCAGCAGGATCCATGCGTACAGCGTATATGGGTCGTCCCTCCCTAAGGACCAGTGCAGCACCTCTGTATTCAGGCCATCCTTGAATAGCTCGATAATGGTGGCTTGGGACCAGTCATCCACCTTCCCAGCCAGCGCTTTAAACTCCAAAGCATAATCCGCCATGGATCTGAACCCCTTCGTAAGTTCCTTCAGGGCTCGCTTTGCCCTCTCTTTCGCCAAAGGATCCTCGAAGTGTTGTTTCAATGCCCAGAGGAACTCATCGAATTTTTCCAGTTCCGGCGCTTCCGACTGGCACATCTGGACATACCAGTCTGCCGCCTTCCCCTTCAGTTTGGTGGCAATGGTAATGATCTTTGCCTTTTCCGACTGGAAAAGCGACCCCCATTCCTCCATGTAGGCTTTAGCATTCGTCAGGAAAAATGAGAGTTTGGTCGGGTCCCCATCAAACTTGACTGGGAAGTCTCTCATCCCACCTCCCGCCGGGCTGCGCCCCGCCGCCGGTGCTGCAGGGGTTTGTGCTTCCCTGGCTCGCGGCAGCATGGGGCCCCGGGGCGGTCGCCCTGGCGATGCCGCGATCTCCATCTGGACCGACTGGTCCCCTTCGCGCCTCCGCACCGGCCGTCGCTGCTCCAGGGACTGCACATGGGACGAAGGGGTTGAATACCGTTGGCTTGATTCTTCCCGGACTTCCTGCAACGAGGTCACATCTAAGCTCAGCTGTTTCAGTATAGCTTCTAACGAGTCCATTTTTGACTCCAGCACTCGGATCCGATCCGGGGTGGGGGAGCCCTCCGTTGGCTGCACCTGCACCACGTTGGGGGATAAGGCGTATCTCTGCTTCCAGGATGGGCCCCCCGCCACCGTGGCATCCCCTTGGGTCTCATCCCAGGTGACCAACTCGCCTGGGGAGTTTACGGTAGTCTCCGGGGCGGTTTTCAGACCCTCGGCTTCACCCTCCGACTCGGAGCTCGCCTCTTCTAGGATGGCGGACAGCTCCCCTCCCTGGGGCGGTCGGTCGGGCCGCCTCACGGTCGAGTCCGGTTCCCCTTCTTCCATCCACACTATGTCGGGTTCGGTCATCGCTGGCGCTCTCCCTCACAGGGTTAGACAACTTGTCTTTTCCTGGACAGGGGCCAGCGGAGTTAGGATCTTAGATTCTCAGCTTTATGTAATGATTGCCCTAGCCCAAATACTCAGACTCACAAGAGGCTGCTTTATGAAATCTGATTTATTAAGGAACTAAAGGCAAATACAGAGAAAGCTGAGAATGAGCAAAAGCGCGCCAAATACAAACTTAAACCCTTGGTGCAAACGTATCCCGCCTCCCTCGTAACAGCCCCGCCCGGCACAGGTCCTAGCAATCGTCAGAGTTGCTAGCCTGGGAAAGTAACCTTGAGCGCAGTAAACAATGTAAATACATTCCAAAGCAAAGCCAAAAGACAACTACTCCCATCCTCCCGAGAAAGATGAAACACGCATCCAGCTAATGACATGCGAAACGTTACGATGTATCAAAGACATTGAAACGGCGAACATGACATAATGTTTAGGAAAACAATCCCTTGGGGTGGGGGAGAAGAAATATGAGAATGTACTTGAGAACACTCTACAGTTTAATCTGCCCACCTCACACACAAACACAAGACCATATCTATGAGTTGCATTTGAATCCATGCAACCTCTGTCTCTCAGTCAAGTGAAACCAGCTGTTTGCTACCATCTAGTGGTAATTAAGTTGATAAGTGAACAGTCCCCTGGGAAGGGATGAAAGGGAAAAAAAAAAGATGACTGAGGCCATACAAGGACCAACTCTGTGTAATGGTTGCCTATTCGAAAACACTATCAGACTCATGAGCAGGAATTCAAAGATATCTGATTTATTAAAGAATAGTATGCAGGATCACAGAGAAAGCTGACAATGATAAAAGCACGCCAAATGCAAACTAAAAACCCTCAGTGCAAATGAGATCCCTCCCCCCATAGAATCTTCCCAAAATCACAATCCCAGGTGCCCCTAACGGTTTCTGATGGTCTGCAGGAAAAGTCCTTCAACAGAGCACATAACCCAAACACATTCCATTGTAATGAACACAGATACAGAGCTTGGTACAAGGTTTCACAGCAGCTACCTCCCAAACAGAAATGCATGTCAGTGCCATGGCATGTTAAACGTTACGATGTATACACTACATTGAAACAGTGAACATGACATACTGCCCCCCCAAAAAGAAAGAAAACACTAAGCAGCAGCCTTCAAAGGGTAAGCAAGGTGGAAACGGCGAACTAAATCAGGAGCATTAACATGGCAGGCAGACACCCATTCAGGATGAGGAAAGTGTTTCCATCGGACCAGTTACTGGAGGGTGCCTCGAAGCTTGCGAGAATCAACAACCTCCTTGACCTCAAAGTGCTGTTGGCCATCAATCATAATTGGAGCAGGAGGAGGAGGTTGAGGGTGCCAATGCGGTGAGTGGTGCACAGGCTTGAGCAAGCTGCAATGGAAAACAGGGTGCAAGCATTTCAAATTGTGAGGCAGGTCCAATTTAACAGTAACTGGATTGATAAGATCAACAATAGGGAAAGGACCAATGAACTTGGGAGCAAGTTTTTTAGAGGGTTGTGGTGACTGGATAAATTTGGTAGATAGATACACCTGATCCCCAATCTTGAAGTTGTGTTGCAAGGAATGATGCTTATCGGCTTGAAACTTGTAAGCAGCCTGGCCATCAGCCAAAGCTTGTTGAATCACCGGCCAGGAATCAGCCAGCTTAACAGCCCAGTCAGAGGCAGAACATGTTTGGGAAGTGGGTTGTGGTAGTTCAGGGATGGGAACAAAGTCGTGACCAGAAACCACACGAAAAGGGGTTTGCCCGATACTTTGATGGACAGCATTGTTGTAAGCCACTTCAGCAAAAGGTATTAACTCCACCCAATCATCCTGATGGTAGTTAATGTATGTTCTAAGAAATTGTTCAAGAGTGGAGTTTAAAATCTCAGTAGAACCGTCAGACTCAGGATGGGAAGATGTGGATAGCGCTTGTTTGGTGCCAATCAATTTTAAAAATGATTTCCAAAACTGGGAAGTAAACTGTGTTCCACGGTCACTGACCAAATGGGAGGGGCTACCGTGGAGGTGGTAGATGTGGATGAGAAATAGGCACACCAATTGCGGGGCTGACGGGATGGATGCACATGGAATGAAATGGGCTTGTTTGGGGAAAAAAAAAATTACAACCCAAATGACAGTTTCCTTCAGACTGGGAGGAAAATCCATAATAAAATCCATAGAAATCTCATCCCAGGAATGGGATGGGCTGGCCACTGGCTATAGAAGCCTGTGTGGTTTCCCCCCGTTACGTTTTGACATGGCACAAACAGGACAGGAAGCCACAGAGTCTTTTACATTGTGTCTCAAGGTAGGCCACCAGAATTGACGACGAACCAAATGTAATGTTTTGACAAAACCAAAGTGGCCAGCAAGTTTATCATCATGGGAACATTGTAAAATCTCAGCTCTTAAAGTTTCGAGTACATAAAGGCAGTGTTCCGCCCATGCCAGGCTGTTTTCAAAAGAAACAGTGTCTTTTTTAGCTAGCAACCAAGTGTCAGATTTCAGTGCCTGGAGAAAGTCCTTCTGTAACTGGCAAGGAACTTGCACTTTCCGCTTCCCAGACTGGGCTGGGGGTGGGGTTGCTTGCACACAGGTCTGGCTCCGAGTGACAGCAACCAAACCCAGTTGTGGTTCAGTGAGAACAGCCCCAACCACATGTGCCCCCTCGTCAAAATCCTGAGGTAAACGCAACAAAGCATCAGCCAGAAACTTTTTCTTTCCTGGGATAAATTTTAACTGGAAGTTGAAACAACTGAAAAACTGAGCCCAGCAAATTTGTTTAGGACTGAGACGCCGGCGGGTGCGGAGGGCTTCCAAATTCCTGTGATTGGTCCAAACCTCAAAAGGGCATTTAGAGCCTTCAAGGAGGTGACACCAGGCTTCCAAAGTGGCTTTTACAGCAAACACCTCCTTTTCCCAAACAAAACTCCCTCTTTGGGGGGAGATGGGCGGTGGCTAAATTTGAGCAATAAATAAATAAATAAAATGTAATGTCTTCCTTGCAGAGCTGTTGGAATAAATAAAATGGGCAACCATTCCATTGTAACAAAATTCCTCCTAATGGGATTTTCAGATGATCATAATATGCAATCTTTACATGTTGTGATGTTTATCTCTGTTTATTTAATGGCTGTAGTGGGAAATGTTTTGATCATCATAGCTGTGGCACTAAACCAGCATCTTCATAGCCCCATGTATTTCTTTTTGGCCAACCTTTCATTTCTAGATGTTTGCTACATCTCTACTACAGTTTCTAAGTCCATATCTGTTTCAGTTACAAAATCCAAAGTGATTTCTTTTGCTGGATGTTTTGCATAGGTCTTCCTAGTTGTCACATTTGTTGGAGGTGAACTTTTTTTGTTCACCACCATGGCTTATGATCTCTGTGTAGCCATCTGCCACCCTCTGCAATACAGATTGATCATGAACCAGAATGCCTGCATTCAGATGCCAGCTGCTGCCTGGATAAGCAGCCTGATCCATGCAGTGTTTGAAACTAGTCTGACCTTCAGGGTGAACTTTTGTGGCTCCAATACGATTGGACAATATTTCTGTGATATGCCTCTATTACAAAAGATTTCTTGCACTGATTCAAATGTTCAAACAATTCTCATTTTCATCCTTGGGGTCATTGTAGTCACATTTTGCACTGGACTCCTGATTGCTTCTTTTGGTTATATATTTTCGACAATGCTGAAGATTCCATCAGTTCAAGCAAGATATAAAGCTTTCTCAACCTGCATTCCTCATCTGACTGATGTTTCCTTGTTTGTTATCACAGCTACATTTTCATATATGATTCCAAAATCACTTTCAACTCGCATTGTGGATATTAATTTGAGAAATTAATATCCCCTTGCTGTCTCAGTAAAGGCAAAGCTATGCCTTTATTTTACTTCAGACTTTGTCCTACTGCCAACGAAACACAGCTACCTTTAGCTTGCCATTCTATGCTGACTATTTTGAGTAACGTGATGCTTCTTGGTCAAGTTTGAAATGATGCAGCTCCCCACCTGTATCTGTATGAAGTGGATTAACTGGGAGCTACAGCCAGTTTGATGTTGTGGTTAAGGCATCAGTTTAGAAACCGGGAGACTGTGAGTTCTAATCCCACCTTAGGCACGAGCACAAGCTGGGTGATCTTGGGCCCATCATTCTCTCTCAGTCCTAGAAAGGAGCCAAGGGCAAATCACTTCTGCCAAACCTTGTCAAGAAAAGTACAGGGACTTCATCAGTCAGCCAAGAATTTGGCAAAACTGAACAGATTAAAAAACAAACAAACTGGGAGCTATAGAAAAGGACAAACACTTTTTACAAAATGCCACTATTTGATTATTTCAAATTCACTTTGAAGCATTGTCCACTTTACTTCCTCAGAACTTTTTAAATATATTTACAGTATCACAGTGAGCTCTGAATCTATTTAGTCTTGATGACAATACAAATCTTTGCTTTTCTGCTACCATAAAGCAAGTAATCCAGAGCCTTATCTCTCGATTTCTTTTCCTACCAATATTTTACTTTTTTTCCCATGAATTTCCCATAAAACACAAATTTCCACAAGTAGATATTTTATTTTATTTTATTTTATTTTATTTTATTTTATTTTATTTTATTTTATTTTATTTTATTTTATTTTATTTTATTTTATTATATATATATATATATATATATATATATATATATATATATATATATATATATATATATATAGCACCTAAATCTCACGAGGTCTGCTAAAGTTGTAGTTGATGCATTATTTAGCCTTTGGAAAAAACGGGATTGGCAGGGGAAAAGTATTAATGACCATATTCAAGGATAACTGCTTAGGGGAGATGAGCCCTTCTTTAGGAAGAATACTTCTATTAAGTAGGGAATAGTTTATACAGTATCTGAGTCTTCCTTTTGAAATGTTTAGCTCCTTATATGGATTTAAACTACACTAACATACATCTTTGCCTCACAATCAGCAAATCCTGTTAAATAAATAAAATTCAACTACAGTAAACTAAACTAAACAAAACAAAATACTTGCTTTAAGTCCTAGGTGGAATTAAGAAAGTGTGTCTGTGTTTATTGTGTATACAGTATATGTATGTATACACACACACTCACATACCCATTCACTCCTCGTTTAGTGGTTACCTTGTTTAGCAACCCTTCACAAATACAACAGTAATAAAAAAATAATTTTACAACCATTTTAAAACTACATTTCATGCATCTGAGAACAAAGGCCTCAATGTGTAACTGATTAAGGTCTGGTCAGTTTCAGACAGCAGCACCAGCTGGCTGGAGGACTCTAATCAACTGATTAAGGTCACAAAGCTGAGCTTTTTAACTTGTGGTTAGTGTGTTTTAGGGAAGCACTGTGCTGTGGTGAAAAGAAGCTCAGGAAGAAATAGCTTATTTAAGCAATCTCTCTACCCTGTGAGGGAGCAAAAAGAAAAATAAAGAAAAATAAAGGAAGAAAAGTGGTCAGACATAGGACACCATACAAGATAATTTTATCTGAATAAGGTGGCAACAACCACTGATCTTTGCAGTCTCTCTCACTCTCTTCCACATGTTCACTTAGTGACCATTTTGCTTAACAACCAAGTCTCTGGAATGACTTGTGTTTGCTAAATGAGGAGAGAGACAAAAAGGCAGTGTGTATGTGTCCATGCACAGTTTAGATTGTGTAATGTACAGTTTAGATTGTGGTTTTTAATAAAATTTCTAATTAAATCAATCAATCATGTATCTTCTAAAGCAGAAGAAAATTCTTTGAGTGGAGTATGAGATCCTCACCAACAGAGACTGAGGAACAGGTACAAGCATGATGTACAACAGATGATTATATTTGCAGCCATAAACAGAATAAATTTGTGTATTTGGTTATTAGAGTAAATGTCACTGATGTTTTTGCCTTCTGTGGTGTGAATCTAGGCATGTTTGTACTGTTTATGTATATTTTGTTTTTAATAGTTTATTAAAATTGAATCCAAATCATTCCATTAAAATCTATAATGCAAATATAAAAGCAAATATTAAAATAGAACAAGAATCAACACAGATGTTTGACATTTTAATCTCAAAATAAAATGTCACTGTAGAAGAAATATCTGCCAGAGCATTGGTTAAGAAGAAATACTTCCTGATATCTGTTGACTGCAAAAAGAAATAAAAAAGGAGATCATAGAATTCTTCCACACAATAACACTGTAAGTTTGGTTGAGCTCAGATGTTATAAATAGTCCACAGTCACCCAGTCAACTTACTTTGTTGAAAATGAGCTTAAACCTGGAATGTCCTATTTGGCATTTTATACGTAATAAGCTTCAAAATCAGTATTGGACTTCCTACAAAGAAATTATCCTTCACCGAATCACATACTTTGTCTTGTGCTGTTTTTGTTTCTGTTTTGTATTGTTCTGTGTTTTTAAATGTTTTAACAATTGTAAACCTGGGAGTTGGGTGGTATTATTGTTATTGTTATTGTTCATTGTTCAGTGAGGCAGGCAATATACGCATAACTTTCAGGACTAGAAATTTTTTTTTTCCTGAAGAAGACGATGTGGAAAGTCCAGTTTATCTGTACATCTGCAAGGCATTTATATATGCATATGAATATAAATGTTTGTGTCTTTATATGTTGTGATTTAGGGAGTGATTTTGCTTATACTTTAGGGGACGCGGTGGCGCTGCGGGTTAAACCGCTGAGCTGTCGATCGGAAGGTCGGCGGTTCGAAACCGGGCGGCGGGGTGAGCTCCCGTTGCTCGTCCCAGTTCCTGCACACCAAGCAGTTCGAAAACATGCAAATGTGAGTAGATTAATTGGTACCGCTTCGGCGGGAAGGTAACGGCGTTCCGTGAGTCATGCTGGCCACATGACCCGGAAGTGTCCTATGGACAACGCCGGCTCCAAGGCTTTGAAACGGAGATGAGCACCGCCCCCTAGAGTCGGACACGACTGGACTTTACGTCAAGGGAAACCTTTACCTTTACCTTTACTTTGCTTATACTTTATGTGCATCACCTCTCTATTCACATTCTCCCTTTCTGTTTTTGATGTCTGTTCACATAGGGACAGATTTACAGATTGTCCAGTTGGGGTATCTATTTGTGTATGCTTCATTCAGTTATTCGGTGACATCTTTGTGTTAAATCTGTTTATTTCTATGTTTACATTGGGTATGACAGAAGTGGGGGTAGTGTACCAGGTGGGGTGTTCTAATTTTTTTTCCACTTATTAGAATAGATCCTGGGAAATGAAATGTATGAATTTATGAATGTATGGCTTAATGAATGTACTGTTACAATTCCTTTGAAGAGCAGTTGGATAATAGATAAATACATCTAGGGAGTAAGGCCACCATATGGCAAACGCTATCTCTAATTGAAAGGAGAGGGGGTGCAACTTGTCCATGCCACCTTAGAAAGTAGGAATGGATTGACTATTTGCATAGCTTATTTGGTTAACTTGAGGCTGTTAATCTCATACATCTGTTAACCTCATAAGAAAGAATATATGTACTGATTCTGCTAGAGAAATTAACGCCAATAAATTATCATGCATTTGGGTATTTTTTTTTTTAATTTCAGTGCTCATCTACATTCAGTTATATGTTTTTTCCAAGTTCTTTTTTTTTTTTTTTGGTGGGGGGAGGAAATGTCCCAATTAATGTTTAGATGCCTGTTTTGATATTCATTTGAGATAGAAGAATATTGATACTGTAGAAATGATAGGCACATTTTAAGCCCCAAAGGGAAACCGTTTAATTTTCCTAATGGGACATAGAAATAACATACATATCTCAAGAGGAATAAAGCAAATAACCTAGCTGTTACTTTGGACCTTTTTTTTTTTCAAAATTTGTTTAATACCCTTGCTCTGGGATTCTGCTGAGACACATATAGTACTCTAGAGAATAGCTACTTAAACTCCAAACTTGTGAACTTACAAGAACAGATCAATCTGTTCTACCAACTCACAGTTCTATTATCTCTCTGCTCTGCAAAGTGAACAGGTGTGTGATAGCACTATGCAACTTTATTTTTTAAACAGTGTATGTTTATTGTACCTTAGTCCTCAGGATTTCTCCACAGCAGCAGGAGAAGCATGCTGGAACATGGTCTTGGTATTCAATTTCCAACCATGAGATTCCTGAGTTCCCTGCATGTGACAATGCTACCTCATATTGTGACTTTGGAAGATTCTCAAGGTTTCATTAGGACTCATTTTCTGAATATGTCTGCAGTTCACCAGCCAGATGCGGAAAATATTGGAAAGGCGAAAGCTAATAATAAACAAATGAATATTGAAATCATATTCTAATATAATTTAGAATGTTTAGAAATTAGAATGTTGGGTTATTTAATTATTTATTTTATTCTATTATGTGCTTGTCCCTCATCAAATGACTTTGGAGGCTAACAAGTTAAAAACATGAGCCAATATTTAATAGGGAAAACATATAAACAGACACGAGTTAATAATCATAATAGATAATATTCTGATAAAGAAATATTGAACATGCACTGTTTTATGCATAGAAGCCAATGAATCCTAGTGGAACAGCTGCTTTGCTTCAATGAAAAGAAGCAGGTCACCATGTCACTTGGTAGCTTTGCTTTGAAGTGGCACTTCAGTGAACCCCTCTACAAAGTGCCCCTTTGATTTCCACAACCCTTTTGCATACAACTTTTGCTGCATTTTAATTTATAAAGAAGCTAGATCTTGATGGATCATCTCAAATGATGTTCAACTCTAAAGCAGGTAGGTTTTCAAAGAATACCTTGCTGGATCACCATGGTGCAGAGGAAAAAATGAATGTTTTGGGACATACGTGGAATGGTAAGTTTTGCACATACCTAGTTTGCTAGGTAACTCAGGAAAATGACAATGTGCAGTTAGAGTGTATTTAGATTTCAATGAATGCAGAGATCTCTTTATGGAGAATGCACCTGAAAACAGCATATTCACAAAATACCACTGCAATGAACTGCAATCTGTAATCTAATCCATAAACCAAAATTTGCTTTTGGTAAGCAAGCAAGATTCTTTGAAGTTATAAATGAAGGTAGTGCTTCATGTCCCACTTAGTTTTCACTTATCATTTAGAAGGGGGTTTTGGTCTGGTTTAGGAAAGGATGCTTCCACAGTGCCAAATGTTTTAGCTACAGTGTTAAAACTCTTCTTCTGTTCAATCTATATCTTTAGGACTTGAGAGTCTATGTACTGGGGTGTGAAAAAGATAAATAAACATCAAATCAAAATTATGTGATATAGTCTATGGATGTTGTATCTATACTGATTCTGATATGTTGACAGATATGAAATACTATAGGTGAAAATTTAGAGACAATGGAAAGAGAGAGTAGTTAAAACTTGGTTGGTCCAGATTAATATGTATGAATCAGTATAAATGAAATCTATTTTACTAAATGCTTTTGGATGGCATGATAAAATAGATTCATGGGATAGCTTTTGTTGTTTATTCGTTTAGTCGCTTCCGACTCTTCGTGACTTCATGGACCAGCCCACGCCAGAGCTTCCTGTCGGTCGTCAACACCCCCAGCTCCCCCAGGGACGAGTCCGTCACCTCTAGAATATCATCCATCCATCTTGCCCTTGGTCGGCCCCTCTTCCTTTTGCCTTCCACTCTCCCTAGCATCAGCATCTTCTCCAGGGTGTCCTGTCTTCTCATTATGTGGCCAAAGTATTTCAGTTTGGCCTTTAATATCATTCCCTCAAGTGAGCAGTCTGGCTTTATTTCCTGGAGGATGGACTGGTTTGATCTTCTTGCAGTCCAAGGCACTCTCAGAATTTTCCTCCAACACCACAGTTCAAAAGCATCGATCTTCCTTCGCTCAGCCTTCCTTATGGTCCAGCTCTCGCAGCCATATGTTACTACGGGGAACACCATTGCTTTAACTATGCGGACATTTGTTGTCAGTGTGATGTCTCTGCTCTTAACTATTTTATCGAGATTTGTCATTGCTCTTCTCCCAAGGATTAAGCGTCTTCTGATTTCCTGACTGCAGTCAGCATCTGCAGTAATCTTTGCACCTAGAAATACAAAGTCTTTCACTGCTTCTACATTTTCTCCCTCTATTTGCCAGTTATCAATCAAGCTGGTTGCCATAATCTTGGTTTTTTTGAGGTTTAGCTGCAAACCAGCTTTTGCACTTTCTTCTTTCACCTTCATCATAAGGCTCCTCAGTTCCTCTTCGCTTTCAGCCATCAAAGTGGTATCATCTGCATATCTGAGATTGTTAATGTTTCTTCCAGAGATTTTAACTCCAACCTTGGATTCCTCAAGCCCAGCTTGTTGCATGATGTGTTCTGAATACAAGTTGAATAGGTAGGGTGAGAGTATACAGCCCTGCCGTACTCCTTTCCCAATCCTAAACCAGTCAGTTGTTCCGTGGTCTGTTCTTACTGTTGCTACTTGGTCGTTATACAGATTCTTCAGGAGGCACACAAGATGACTTGGTATCCCCATACCGCTAAGAACTTGCCACAATTTGTTATGGTCCACACAGTCAAAGGCTTTAGAATAGTCAATAAAACAGAAATAGATGTTTTTCTGAAACTCCCTGGCTTTTTCCATTATCCAGCGGATATTGGCAATTTGGTCTCTAGTTCCTCTGCCTTTTCTAAACCCAGCTTGTACATCTGGCAATTCTCGCTCCATGAACTGCTGAAGTCTACCTTGCAGGATCTTGAGCATTACCTTACTGGCATGCGAAATGAGTGCCACTGTTCGATAGTTTGAACATTCTTTAGTGTTTCCCTTTTTTGGTATGGGGATATAAGTTGATTTTTTCCAATCTGATGGCCATTCTTGTGTTTTCCAAATTTGCTGGCATATAGCATGCATTACCTTGACAGCATCATCTTGCAAGATTTTGAACAGTTCCGCTGGGATGCCGTTGTCTCCTGCTGCCTTGTTATTAGCAATGCTTCTTAAGGCCCACTCAACCTCACTCTTCAGGATGTCTGGCTCTAGCTCACTGACCACACCGTCAAAGCTATCCCCAATATTGTTATCCTTCCTATACAGATCTTCCGTATATTCTTGCCACCTTTTCTTGATCTCTTCTTCTTCTGTTAGGTCCTTGCCATCTTTGTTTTTGATCATACCCATTTTGGCCTGGAATTTACCTCCAATGTTTCTAATTTTCTGGAAGAGGTCTCTTGTCCTTCCTATTCTGTTGTCTTCTTCCACTTCCGCGCATTGCTTGTTTAAAAATAATTCCTTATCTCTTCTGGCTAACCTCTGGAATTTTGCATTTAATTGGGCATATCTCCCCCTATCACTGTTGCCTTTTGCTTTCCTTCTTTCTTGGGCTACTTCTAGTGTCTCAGCAGACAGCCATTTTGCCTTCTTGGTTTTCTCTTTCTTTGGGATGTATTTTGTTGCTGCCTCCTGAACAATGCTGCCAACTTCTGTCCAGAGTTCTTCCGGGACCCTATCTACTAAGTCCAGTCCCTTAAATCTATTCTTCACCTCCACTGCATATTCCTTAGGAATATTAGTGAGCTCATATCTAGCTGATCTGTGGGTCTTCCCTAATCTCTTTAGTCTGATCCTAAATTGTGCAAGAAGAAGTTCGTGATCTGAACTACAGTCAGCTCCAGGCCTTGTTTTTACCGACTGTACAGATGTCCGCCACCTTTGGCTGCAAAGGATGTAGTCAATCTGATTTCGGTGTTGTCCATCTGGTGAAGTCCATGTATAAAGCCGTCTCTTAGGTTGTTGGAAGAGAGTGTTTGTTATGCAGAGTGAATTGTCTTGGCAAAATTCTATCAGCCTATGTCCTGCTTCATTTTGTTCTCCCAGGCCATACTTACCTGTAATTCGAGGTGTCATTTGACTGCCCACCTTAGCATTCCAGTCTCCTGTGATGAAAATAACATCTCTTTTAGGCGTGTTGTCCAGTAGGTGCTGCAGATCCTCATAGAACTGCTCTACTTCAGCTTCTTCAGCATTTGTGGTTGGGGCGTATATTTGGATCACTGTGATGTTAGATGGCTTGCCCTGAATTCGAATTGAGATCATTCTGTCATTTTTTGGGTTGTATCCAAGCACTGCTTTAGCCACTTTACTATTAATTATGAAGGCTACTCCATTTCTTCTGTGGTCCTCTTGTCCACAGTAGTAGATCTGGTGGTCATTTGATGTGAAGTGGCCCATTCCAGTCCATTTCAGTTCACTGACGCCCAGAATGTCTATCTTTAATCTTGACATCTCACCAATAACCACATCCAATTTGCCCTGGCTCATAGATCTTACATTCCAGGTTCCAATGGTGTGTTGATCCTTAGAACATCGGATTCGCCGTTCACCACCAGCACCGTCGGCCGCTAGCCGTCCTTTCGGCTTTGAGCTAGCTGCGTCATCACGTCTGGGGCTAGTTGAGCTCATCCTCTGTTCCTCCCCAGTAGCATTTTGACCATCTTCCGACCTGGGGGTCTCACCTTCCGATGGTATACCGACATATCTCTGGTTGTACTGATCCATTTAGTTTTCACGGCAAGAATACTGGGGTGGGTTGCCATTACCTTCCCCAGGGATCGCATTTAGTCTGACCTCTCTGTCATGACCTTCCCGTCTTGGGTGGCCCTTCACGGTTTAGCTCATGGCATCATTGAGGTGCTCAAGCTCCAGCACCACGACAAGGTAACGATCCTTTGCTGAAGATGGGATAGCTAGAGATGTCTTTTATTTTGGCAGCTTCCCAAAATGAAGCATTATGGGTATGAAACTCACTGGCTACCAAGGCTGCTTATATTTTCAGAGGTTTTATTTTATTTATTTATTTATTAAATTTCTCTGCCACCCATCTCATGTACAATGACTCTGGGTGGCATATAAAGAATAAAAATGACAAATCACTAAAAACAATTCCATGAAACTATAAATATAAAAGGATATAAATACAAATACAGAATATAAAATATAAAGGTTGTTTGTTTGTTTGTTTGTTTGTTTATCAAATTTATATTCCTGCCCATCTCACAAATTTGATTCTGATCATTTTTCCAAAGGATCCATCATCCCTGCTTTTGGCTATTGAAATGAACTTGATTTATACTGTTGCCATGGCAGAACACTTGTCAAAAGTCTAGACAGCATATTTGTAGGGCAGCTTGTTATATGCCAGCTCCCACAGTAGAGAACAACACCTTGATGCTGATGGATGGAAAAGTCCTAAGACTGGATCCAAGCAATGTATCTAAATACTTTGCTTTCTGTCTATGTAGTGTTGAAATAAAGAGAAGATGGATTGTACATCTGTGGAACACTGATGCTGGAAATATTTATTCATTCTTTCCACAGTGCTTTTTTTTTTGCTGAAATCAAATGTTAAACCAAACAGTTGTGACTGAATTCATCCTCCAAGGATTTTCTAGTTCTCGAGAATGGCAGATTTTACACTTTGTGGTGTTTTTCTCCCTTTATTTAGCAACCATGGTGGGGAACACCACCATCATCATAACTGTAGCCCACAGCAATAATCTTCACAACCCCATGTATTTTTTTCTGGCTATTCTGTCCTCCATCGACTTCTGCTTCATTTCAACCACTGTTCCCAAATCTATGGTCTGTTCCTTGATGAATGACAATGTTATCTCATTTGTTGGATGCATCATTCAGGTTTTCCTTGTTGTCTCTTGTTCTACTGCAGAAATTTTCTTACTCACTATCATGGCATATGACCGTTATGTTGCAATATGTCTTCCTCTGCAATACAAACTAATCATGAACTGGAATGTCTGTCTCCACATTACAATAATTGCTTTCATATGTGGTGTAATCAATGGAGCAGGGCATGCTGCAAGCACCTTCCAGTTAGATTTTTGCTCATCCAACATTATTGAGCAATATTTTTGTGATATCCCTCAATTGTTAAGTATATCTTGCACCACAACAGAGGCCAATGAGAATGTTAATTTTAGCTTGGTACTAAGTGTAGGTTCATTTTGCTTTCTGTTTGTATCTATTTCTTATTGGTGTATCTTCTCAACAGTGTTCAAGGTTCAGTCCTCTCAGGGGCAGTATAAAGTTTTCTCCACTTGCATCCCTCATTTGACTGTGTTCTGCTTGTTTGTTTTTACTGTCATGTTTTCATATATGAGACCAAAAGCCTTGTCCTCACCATCTCTGGACTTGCTTGCTGCTGTTTTGTATACAATTTTACCTCCACTAATGAATCCCATCATTTATAGCTTAAGGAACACAGAGATTCAAATGTCTTTACGGAAGATGGGAAAGAAATACTTCAGATTTCATGTGCTGACCTGACTAGATAGATGTTTTATTTTTTCCATAACACAGAAGATTGTGTAGAAGGGAGATTCTTGATGTAGTTTGCCTTGGTAATTAAAGATGAATTTCTTGTTAACATTGTAGTTTCTTTGACTGGAAATATTCCTGCGTGAACCTCTTGAAAATACAATTGTCAAGTAATCTTTACTAACAGATGTTCAGCATGGGAATGTGAAGAGAGAAACAGCAAGGGAAAACATTGTACTACTAGTGCCGGCACTGCCTGAAAGAGCTTCCTGTTCCTTTTGGAGAAGGGCTTATTAAGAGTCAGTACTGATTTTATGGCACTTATTCAGTCAGATTAATTGATCTCCCTCTTTCCTACACAAGGTAAAAAAAATGGATGCCAAACTAATGTTACAAAAATAATTTCTTTCTGGATTTTCCATAAACAAATCTCATATTTCATTGTATATCTTATTTGTTTTTCTGAACATCACCATTATTATCCAGGAACAAGACTTCCCTATTTATCTATGCCCAACCTATCCTTTGTAGATGTCTGCTACATTTTAATCCTACCTTCCGTCAGGCTAATTCTTTGATAATCAATAACCTGTCTGTAATCTCCAGGAGCATAGCCACACCACATCATCTGCAAATCATCTAAACACACTTCAAGATCAACTTGCTGTTTCCACATAATGTCTTCACTCTCTGCAAATATATAATAATGAAATCATGAATGGCATGATATTGTTCATAGTCATATGATTCTGGAACTCCCAGGAGACAATTTCACCCAACCTCTGCTCAGGCTGAGCCAACCCAATCACTCACTCTTTGCTTCAATCTTTTAGGTGCTGATTGTACTATCTGCACCATCAGTAAAATTTGTTAATTCTCCCTCTCCATAAATTAACAAATAGCCTTTGCTATTTGTTAATCCCATTTCTCCTTTTATTTTTATGGGAGAAATTGGAGTGTAGGATACACATTTACAGGGGAAAATGTGAAACAATGCATACTTGATGAATGCCTCAAGCCTAATACCTTTGACAGTGTTAGTATTTTTGTTTCTCATTCTATAGATCAGTGGACTCAGTATGGGAGAATCATGGAACATATTATAGTACATTCCAAGTCTGTATGAATGTGTTAAATTTGTGCATCACTGTAACTTGCAAAGACTACAAAATAACTGTTATGGCTGAAATGAAATGAGGATTTATTTTTAGGATATTTTCCTCTGTCCCTGTGAACAGGACAGGGACCAGGTCCAGCTCTTCATTTACATAATCCCATCATACCTAAAGAAAATGCTCTCTTCACAAGATAAACCCTTTCATCTTTTCTTACTGAAATAGGAAGAAAGGAAGGCCATTTCCCTTGGCCCCAATGAATGGGGTAGAGTTTTTGACATACATTTTTAACTAGGTATAGAACATGGGAAAAGTTGCCTCCCATATAAGAAATATGTCAGCTTCCTTATGGGAATTGTTGGAGGAGGGAAAAGGGGAATACAGTATTTCTTGGGAGGAATAAGGCCACTAATTTCCCTAATCCTGTGGATACTTTTTTTTAGTGCTTCCCCTGGGACTTGACTGCTACACATAATGCCGGTCTAGGGAGTAGCTTCTTGAAAGCCAAATAAATGAAGCTTATCTGTACTACCTATTCCCAGTTCCAATACCACCTTGCTCTGCAAAGTGGTAAGTGACAACAGCTATACTATATTATTTTCGAAAGGGTGAATATTTTATGGAATTTTATTATGGCATTTATTATGATGATATTTTATTTCTAGTGAATGCAGAACATTTGTCTTCAGAAGGAGATTAGCATCTGCTAATTAAGATAAAAAGCATATTTGCCAGGTGTTCCAGTTTCCTGGAGCAGCCCTGCTGAATTGGGTTCGGAATCCGGAAAGAACCAGGCAACTACTCCTGATCACCTGGTTTCAGTTCAGGCAGAGGAATCATGTGCCAGTACCAATGCACTCAATCGCACTCAATCCCCAACCTCAGGAGAAAAGTGGGTTCAGAGGCAAGCATTAATTCTGTTGAACTGACCCAATCAATGAGCACCGTAAATAGCTATTGATGGAAATCCCATTCCTTCCTTCTCCTCCTTCCATGAACTTTTGGAAAAAACCTCTACCACTAATTCTCAAGAACCAGGAGTCTGAACTGAAAAGATATGCCAGCCTTCCTTCCTCTTCCCTCTTCCTGCATTTAATCTAGTATCTCTTTATATTTAGGGTGGTTTTTACAGTCCCCCTTTTGCTTTTTCTCATTCTTGTTCTGAACATCTTACTCCAAAAGCTAAGACATGTAGACCAGTACTCTTCTTCTCAAAAACTCACTCCCTCCTCTATAAAACCTGCAATGTGCATGTCGTCTCACTACTAGGACAAGGGTTGCAGCTGGTGAGGCAAGGGCCCACATTTTAACATCAGAGAAATCTATTTGATAAATATGGTTCTGATGGAGGGAGATGAAGGCTAAGAAAATAGCAGCCCCAAATTCATTTCTGAGGTCCATATTTGGTCTGGGATCATAGTTTTAAAGACTCTTTCATTAAAAGATCTTGTTTGCAATCTAGTGTCTGCTTAACAGTCTCCTGCATACCAAGATCGCATGTTCTAACCTCTCTTTGCAAAACGTTTTACATAAATGGGTCAGACATGAAACATATCATGGAATAGAAATAATCTTACAAGTAGATGTTGCCCAAATGTTATGACACACAGTACCAGTGACTAATAACAGTTGGTGGGACATGTTTCAGGAAACAGATTTAGTAAGGAGAATTATGGCAGGAGAAGAATGAGGAAAATAAATGAAGAGAAATGGGAACATGAAGAAAGGGGGACTAATAATCAGACAAGGTAATACTATGAAAAGGAGAAGAGAAGAAATGCAAAAGAATGGAGAAAAGGATTGAAGCAAGAAATCTAAAGTACTGTAGAAAAGTTCCAAGCAATGCAGAGCAAAGGAGGGGAGTGAATATCAAAGTAGTAATAGATCATTGGAAGATTACAAAAGGAATGGTGAGAGAAACATTTTTTGGTCAGCTCAGATATCTAGCCCATGGAATGATGTTGCTGGCAAGACTGAGAAATATCTTTCTCACCCAAGTACATCATATTATATGTGGCATTAAGCTTCATTTTATGAAGTCAGGGGCACAAGGCATGCAATATCCCTTCTGTTCATGGATCCCCTCAAAATATGGTTTCTAAGAGATAGTAATACGAAGAAGCCACAAAGAAGAAGGTAGGACATTATGTCTTAGCAAAAATGCTGACTCACACACCTGTAAATGTTAAATGTTTGAACCTTACTAGCTTCATATATACTTCTCTGAATGTTACTTAAATGAGATTATTGCCATTTAAAGACTATGATAGTTATGGGAGGGAGGGGTGCATGATCAGTGAAGCAGTGATATCATCATGGTGCAGGGTGAAAAGGGTTCAAACCCACCACCCCTTCCCAGTAAGTCTGTGTGCTCAGTATAGTAAGGTGAAACACATATATAATAATCCTCCTGGGCATTTAATGTGAAAATTTTGATTCATATTTTCCTAAAAACCTGAAAAATAAATAGCTAAAGATAACTACTTTCACTTCAAAATGTGGTACTGTGAGTTTTGGGTGCTCTGGGGCCACAATATCAAGCTATGGCATGCAGATGGTACAAAACTCAAAGAATATCTACTTCAAAGTATAGCAAAATCTGCCAGACTGAAATGGCATGGATGACAGATTGAATCTGGGGGAAGAAAAAAATCTCCGAAGTACACACTTTTCGGGGGAGATAATAAATTCGATAAATACATAAACAAACAAATAAATAAATACTACAGATGCATTCCATGCCCTTTCTGTTTGAAAGGTTTTGCAAACTTACTCCAATTATTAATCTCATTTTTAGAGATAAGCCAATTTATATCAATGAACCATAAATTCATTGTGGTTTTATTCTTAGGCATTACTAAACTGGATTTCATGAAATGTACATATATACAGTATATAACTTGCTGTCTGTTTGTATAATTGTGAAATAAGAAGACAATTTCTAAAAAAAACCCAAACAATTTCTTGATTTGCTTCTTCATTCTTTCCACAGTAATTTTTGCAGAAACCAAATGTTAAATCATACAGCTGTAACTGAATTCTTCCTTCAAGGGTTTTCTGATGATCAAGAATTACAGATTTTACACTTTGTGGTGTTTTTCTCCCTTTATTTAGCAACTATGATGGGGAACACCATCATCATCATAATTGTAGCCCAGAGCAGTAATCTTCACAACCCCATGTATTTTTTTCTAGCTATTCTCTCCTCCATTGATTTCTGCTTCATATCAACTACTGTTCCCAAATCTATGGTCACTTCCTTGATGAATGATAGTATGATCTCATTTGCTGGATGTATCACCCAGGTATTCCTTGTTGTCTCCTGTGCTACTGCAGAGATATTCTTGCTCACCATCATGGCATATGACCGCTATGTCGCAATATGTCATCCTCTGCAATACAAACTAATCATGAACTGGAAACTATGTCTCCAAATTACAACATTTTCATTGACTTGTGGTGTAATCAATGGAGCAGGACACACTGCAAACACATTCAAGTTAGATTTTTGCTCATCCAATATTATTGAGCAGTATTTTTGTGATATTCCTCAGCTGTTAAAGATATCTTGCACTAGTACAGAAACTAATGAGAAAATCTCTTTTGGCTTTGCACTGAGTATAGGTTCATTTTGCTTTTTATTTGTATCTATGTCTTATTAGATAGGGACGTGGTGGCGCTGCAGGTTAAACCGCTGAGCTGTCGATCGGAAGGTCGGCGGTTCGAAACCGCGCGGCGGGGTGAGCTCCCATTGTTAATCCCAGCTCCTGCACACCAAGCAGTTCGAAAACATTCAAATGTGAGTAGATTAATAGGTACCGCTTCGGCGGGAAGGTAACGGCGTTCCGTGAGTCATGCTGGCCACATGACCCGGAAGTGTCCTATGGACAACACCGGCTCCAAGGCTTTGAAATGGAGATGAGCACCGCCCCCTAGAGTCGGACACGACTGGACTTTACGTCAAGGGAAACCTTTACCTTTACCTATGTCTTATTGGTATATCTTCTCAACAGTGTTCAAGATTCAGTCCACCCAGGGGCAGTATAAAGTTTTCTCCACTTGCATCCCACATTTAACTGTGTTTTGCTTGTTTCTTTTTACTGTCATGTTTTCATACATGAGACCAAAAGCCTTGTCCTCACCATCTATGGACTTGCTTGCTGCTGTTTTGTATACAGTTTTGCCTCCACTAATGAACCCCATCATTTACAGCTTGAGGAACAAAGAGATCCAAATGGCTATGTTAAAAATAGGGAAGAGATATTTCAGATTCCATAAGCTGACCTGACTAGATAGACTTTTTTTTCCAGGACCCAGAAGGTTGTATAGAAGATATATTTTTGATGATCAGTATAATGTGTTGTGCCTCAAAAATTTAAAAGGAACTTCTTGTTATCATCACTCTTGTTTCTATAACTGGGACTATACCTAATCAAACATCTTGAACATCCAACTTCCAAGTAATCTTTACTAATAAATTCAGCATGGGAATGTGAAGGGTGAAACAGCAGGTCGAAGCACTATGGTCTTGTTGGTATCACTGTCCAAAGAAAAAAGTCCTTCATTACCTTTAGAGAAAGAAATGTGCTTTCAGGCATGAAGAATTTCCAGGACAGAAGGACAGAAATTGTGAAATTTGCTACCAAAAGCTCTTGGCTGATTGATTGATTGATTATGGATCATCAAATCCATGTTGACAGCTGTTGACCACTTTGATAGACTTTGTCCAAGGCAATCTGTCCCTATCCTGGGCTTCCATTGGTGCAACCATCACTGCTGTACCTGAATCCATCTACTCTGCTGCTGCTTATCCTCTCCTTCTCTTTCTTTCCACCTTTTGTAGCATTATAGACTTCTCCAAAGAGTGAGGTTTTTGTATAACATGTCCAAGGTATGACAATTTGAGCCTGGTTAGTTGTGCCTCAAGTGAGGACTCTGCATTAATTTGTTTGATGATCCATTTGTTTGTTTTCTTGGACATCCATAGTATTCTCAGAATTGTTTTCCAACACCAAAGTTAAAAATCATCAATACTCTTTCTATCACATTTCTTCAAAGTTCATCTTTTGCTTTCATAGATGTCACAGGAAAAACCATTGCCTCCATGATTCTGTAATGGTATGTGAGAAAGATCTTGAAAGATCGAGCAAAGAGATGCTGCCTAGGGAACAGCTAGATAAGAGAGGGTGTAGCCTGCAATAGCATAATGGGCATAGAAAGAGCCTCAGAAGGGATCCTCCCAAGCTTTCCAGGCTGTAAAGAAGATGGAGAGAGATTTGTACCTTCAGATTTCTACAAGTAGAATTAGCTCATATGGTCACATTTCCTGTCTGGTCTACCTGGGAAGGCTAACAGATTCCCATCAATACTTATGTAGGTATAGACACATCCCCATCCTGGCATCTGAATATATTTTTTTCCAAGGTCTTCAGGGCTGCTCTACCAAGTGCTAGCCTGCGGCATATTTTTTGACTGCTTGCCCCTTTATTGTTGACAATTGATCCTAAAAGGTAGAAGCTATCTACCATGTCCATATCTTTGTTGTCATTTCTAAGGCTGGTTGTTGTATCTGTTGTCATTCATTTGCATTTTGAAGCATCCAGGTGTGCAGCCAGCCTTGCTTCCAGCTCTCAGCCTTGCCTAAGATCTCCAGTCCAGTCCAGTCATGCTTCAAGCCTACAGCCTTGCCTAGAGTCTCCAGTCCAGCCTGGCTTCAAGCCTGCAGCCTTGCCTAGAGTCTCCAGTCCAGTGTAGCCTTGACTCCAGTTCTCAGCCTTGCCTAGAATACCCAGTCAAACTCAGCTTAGTCTCCAGAGCCAAGACTTGCCCAGGGGTTCCAGTTCAGTCTTCTCTAGCCTCCACTTGCCAGCCTGGCTCTACCTGCATGCCAGCTCACAGAGCCTTGCCTCGAGCTTCCTCCTTGCCACACACTCTAGCTTCACCAAGCCTGACAGCTTCAATCAGAAAGTTAGCTGAATTCTGCCTTGCTGTTCTTCCATGGTCTAATTCTGCAGCCTTGCCTGTTCATCCTTCATTGCCTGGGTGGTCTTGATTGCTTTGCTTTTATTCACCACAACTTTAATTACTGTAAATAGTTGTTTTAATAAAGAGTTTTGATAATAATTCTGTCTGGCTGCCTCATAATCCAAACAGGACAGTTTTAAGGGGAAAAAAATCAAGATGTTTCCTCCTAAAAATCTGTTTTTATGACTGCTCACTGGATAGCTCATGATGGAAGTTATGTATTCTTATGATATCTACATGTCTGCTATGAATGATATATGTGCAATGTAGTTCATTATTTATTATTTATTTATGTTGTACCTGCTACAATCAAATGGCTTTTGGTGTCTGTGCGTGTGTGTGTACACACGCTGTATATACTATGTGTGTGTGTGTACATATACAGTATAATGCAACAACAGTTAAAGCAACCACAGTAAACTCTAATCCTAATACCCAATGAAAACAAGGAAAAGACAATAAAATAAAAATGGTCCAAGGTTTAAAAATCAGGAAAATCCCCTCTGAAATTATCTCGTTTTCAATAACTTCCTAAAACTCAGCAGTTTTAGTGTATTTTATTAATTAATTGATTGTTATTGTTTTTTGGGTTGGCTTTTTTTGTTAACCATCCTAGGCTGGTTTGACTGGGAGCAAGCACAATGAAAATACAATTGACCAAATGCATGCATGCATGCACAAATATGTACATATGTACATGCATATATACTGAATTAAAGAGATTTATATTTCCCCCCTTGTCTTTACTTGCTATGAGGGAAAAAAATGATCATTTTTATACTCATCAACAGAAAAAATTATCCTATATTAAGTATATCTGCTGGTATGTGACCATATTTCCTTCCTTTCTGCTTTTCTTGAGTCAGAAATGGACACCCAAACAATGGCAACGAGAATAATTTCTTGCTTGGTATTTTGATCTTTATGAATTACAGGCTTTATTATTATATATCATCCCTAATGATATATAATTCCTAATTAGGAATTCCCTAATTCTTCTCTTTCTTTATGTCCAATTTATCCTTTGTAAATGTTTACTCTACTTCAACCAATGTGTCATATCTAATGCTAATTGTTTGATCAATTTGATAAACCTGATTTCAGTCTCCAGCAACACTGCCATGCCACATCATCTGCAAATCAACTCCAAACTTATTTAAAACAACCTTCATTTTCCCAACAATGTAACAATGTCCTTACCATCTTCATATAATAATAATAATAATAATAATAATAATAATAATAATAATAATAATAATAATGTTATTTATATGTCTGTGGCTCTGGACTTCCCTGGGAACACTGTCAACCAATCACTGTTCATCCTGAACCAACAAACAGCAATTGCAGAGAAATGCCACTCTATCAGCACTCACTCTTAGATTGAAACATGTCATTCACAGAGTTTATTATCTGCCACACCAGTATTCTACCATTCCATAAATTAATGAACAGCATTTACACCCTCCTTCATAGAAACTAAATAAATAATACCTTTGATAACAGCCACTTTGGTGTAGTGGTTAGACACTGAGCTACAAACCTGGAGACCATGAGTGTAATGTTTGCCTATTCTAACATACTCAGCCTCACAAGCAGGTTCTTAATGAAAACTGATTTATTGAAAGAATAGTGTGCAAATACAAAGAAAGCTGAGAATGAGCAAAAGCGCGCCAAATACAAACTAAAAACCCTAGCTTCAAACCCGATCCCGCCCCTCGCCCCACCATTGCAACCACCCCCTCCCAGGTGCTGGTAACCGTTCCACATCGGCCTGGGAAAGTAACCTTGAACACATGCAATAACCCAAACATACATTCCTCAGTAACAATACGGAGATTACAGCCCGGCATGGCTGAAATTCCCCTCCCTGCAAATGACAGACACGGATCAGGAAATTGACATGCAAAACGTTACGATGTATCCAGACCATTGGAACGATGAACATGACAATGAGATTGAGTCCTCACTTAAGCATAACAGCCAGCTTATGGACTTTGGATTTGTCCCTCTCTCTCAGCCCTAGGAATAAGGCAATGCAAACCACTTCTGAAAATATTGTCAGGAAAACTGCAGAAACTTCACCAGGCAGTCATCAGGAGTCAAGACAGTCTGAAAGACACACACACACACACACACACAGACAGACAGACAAAACATTTTAAAACGTTGATATGGAAAATTTAATCTCTTTGTTCCTCAGAATATTTGCTTTATCTGCTTGTCCCCAAATCTCAAGCTATTAAATTAATGACACCATTACAATACTGTATATGACACAATAACACTTGTAATACTTAAACTTAATTTATTTGTTATTTATTAGGAACAGAGTCTATCTGGTGCCACAAAAAAACATCTTCAAATTCTGTTGATCCAAGAGGCATTATTGAAATGTTTATATATTAATGAAACAGATGAATCTGTAGCTACAATTCATAGAAAATAAAGTAGGGATAACGAACAGTAAATAAATTAGCTTACTTTAATATGTAATGGAATTCCAATTACATTACAGCTACAATTTAATTTGATAGACATTGATACTCAAGTTGATAAAATTTTATACTAATGTTCTCAATGTTTACAGAATAAAAGGAACACTTGATGAATAATAGTGATGATTCATGGTGATTTCGGGAGGAAAAAAAAAATCAGAAAATTTGATCCTGATCTTTTTAAGCATGGATTTCAAACACTTGAGGATTAGTAGAAGTATTTATAATCAATGAATAATTGAACTGTCTCCCAGTCACAAAATATCATCACACGTACGTATAGCAATAGATGCAAAGATTGCCATTTTGTGATGGTTAATCTGGATTAAATTCAGTGTATTTCATTCAAAATGCATTTTGCAGCGGAATACCAATTTATCAGTGTCAATATGGAACTATTTCCATACCCTTTTCCTTTCAATTAATTTCTATTCCTTTAGGTAATTAAGAGGTTTGGAAGGACGATATACAAACTATACAGGAAATTATTTATACATTTAGCATATGTGTAGTTGGTCTTTCTAAAACCCCAAAAGCTGATGCTGGATAGAAAATGAAAGTGTAGTGGAACAACTTCAATTGGAAGAGAAAATCACCGCACAGGGCTGTGGTTGTGGTGGAAATAGGAGGTAAGACTATTAAGTAAGTTTGGCATCTTGAGTTAAAAAAGATGGGAATGATTATGATAATGATAATAAATTAGACCTTGTCACCACACATGGAGGAGAATTTTCAGCTGATTTGTCTATTGTTCTGCTTCTACCAGTTTTATTGTGACTTTTATTTTCCAGCATGTTATATTGAATTGTTAGGGTGCTGCAATTCAATTTTAAGGAGTGGCATGCAAAATTGTAAAGTAAGTAAATAAATGCAGGGTGCCTCATTGGGGAGGGAGATCAGACCGTTAGGAAAAACTTCCATTTCAGCAGCTGCCCTGCTAGATTTGTGGAAAGCAGCAGGGAAATGCAGCACTTAAAACGCTTGCTGATGAAATGCAGAACAATATCTAACTAGATACAGGGTCTTTGCTACACATTGAAAGATAGATTTAAAGAAGAAGAACAAATCGGTTTTAGAAACTTATTGCAAACCTAAAAGCTTGGATACAGCAACCTTTATTTCCTTATTCCTCATGCTGTAGATCACTGGGTTCATCATGGGTGGAACCACTGAGTATATGACAGCAAACACCATATTGGTTTGTGAGGAGACATGAGGTATTGGTCTCAAGTACACAAGCATTCCAGTGAACAGGAACATTGAGAAAACAATGAGATGAGGAATGCATGTGGAAAAAGCCTTTTGTCTTCCTTTGGATGAGGGCATTCGAAGCACTGTTATGAAGATCTGCACATAAGTCACAACTACAAACAGAAAGCAGCCAAATGCTATAGTAACACTTAAAATAAGAAGTACACGTTCAACTTGATATAAATTAGAACATGAAATTTTTAGCAGCTGTGGAAGCTCACAGAAAAACTGGTCAACTACATTGGAACAGAAAGTCATGGCAAAGGTTGTGCCAGTGTGCAAGATGGCATAAAGAAGTCCACTGAGCCATGCACTTCCTGCCATCTGGATGCAGGCTGCTTTGTTCATAATTACCTCATATCTGAGGGGATTACAGATGGCAATGTATCGGTCATGAGCCATGACCGTGAGAAGAGCATAATCAGAAGATGCAAAGAGGAGGAAGAGAGAAACTTGAAAGACACAACCAACATATGAAATCAACCTGGTGTTCCTGAGGGAATTTGACATGGATTTGGGTATGGTGACAGAAACAGATCCAAGATCAGTAATGGCTAAGTTCATGAGGAAAAAGTACATGGGGGTATGAAGTCGGTGATCAAGAATGACTGCAGAAATAATGATGAAGTTTCCTGAAATGGCAGCTAAGTAGAAAAACAGAAATACAACAAATTGTGAAATCTGCATTTCACGGACATCCGAGAACTCCAACAGCAGAAATTCTGTCATAGAAGTTTGGTTGGACATGTCTTTCATTACTCAGTTTTAAATTATAGTATAGTCTCTGAAGGGTAAAAAGAAGAAGAAAAAAACAGGAAAAATATAAAAGTTTTTTTCATCATAACTATTTTAGATATTTGAACTTGTTTCACATGCACTAGAAAAGTATCTGAACACTTATAGTTCAAAAATAAAATAAATGTTCCTCATCCTCATTGATGCCCTCTATTAGAATTTACTGAACCTGGCACTTACTGATCCCTGATGGAGCCAGTGGAGCTTGGAAGAATTGCAAGACTGTAATCCAGTGTCTGGTTTCTCTCTGAATTGGGAGTTCTGTCTTTGACTTATATATTGCAGAAACCAAGGAATTGCAGCTATAATAAACATTTTATGGGAACATCATTTCCAACCCATCCTTTCTGATTATGTATTTGGATTTATGCCACTGCATCCCATTAACAATTGTTACAGAATGGTGAACAACAACAAAATTAGAAAATGATGATCATGATCATTGAAACAGTAAACCAATCATGATGTTTAAGATAAAGATAAAATATTCTCAATTTGTGTTTTGTTAATTATGCTGATCATCATAAAAATTTATTACACCTTCCAAATATGGAGGTCATAATAGAGTCCTTACAACTCTGTGCAATAAGTCAGTGTTGATAAAACTTTATAACATTTGGAAAAAGACTGAGAGGGAAGGATTGTTACTCCTCTAATATTTCTGATGAGTCTAGGGCTTATGTCTGTAACTACTAGGATACCCCATAACTATCTTTCTAGCAGCTGACAGGAAAAGGAGTAAAGAAATAATAAATTATGAATGAAAGTGCATATTAGGAAAATGATAAGCCACATTAAAAATACTTACTTTTTTTTTCTGTATATCTGTCTAAAATCTTCTCTGTCCAAATAATGTGCACAAATATATTACAACTCTAATTTCATCTCCTACTTCTGAGCCAGGCAGGCAATATATCACTGGAAAAAGAAAGGGTATTTATTAATGTCTCTTTAGAGTTTAGTGCTCTCAAGAGTCAAACACAGTTGATCAGAAGAACTGGAAATGTAGCTTCACACCAAACTTTTAATTGGTGGTAAATAAGCTATGCTTCGATACAATACAACATACGTTTACTCAGGCTGGCAAACAATATCTCACTCATTATCTTACCTCTGATTATTTTTTGAATGGACATTACTGCCTACTGATAATATAAGCAAAGTATCTAGTCCTACTCTCAAGGTGCCTAAAATTCATTTCAGTTATTTGGCTTGCTGATTAATAGTTTAACAATACCAATATAGTATTAATTAAAGGATATACAATGTGTAATAATAATCAGAAAATTCAGCATGTGCTACATTGATACAATATGCTTAATACGTATGTGTGTAGCAGCATCAATACATATTCCACTATGTTTCTGTGTGTTTGTGTGTGTAATTGAATGGACCCTTTAGGATATAAAGATTAGAGCACTGAGAAATGGCTCACCAAAGTCTAATAAACCTTGCCTAAGGCACCATCAGGTAATGAAAATCAGCCAAACTTATGGTTATATTGGTATAGGAGTAGATCAGTTGGGTATTAGGGTTCAAGCAATTTCAGGATTTAAAGATCATTGCTAGTCTTATTCCAGCAAATGATTTAAGTAGTGGTGTGTTGTAGAATAAGATTTGAATCAGCTCTTATGTTACAGCAATCATTCTCTCACTTGCTATTACATCTGTAGATCAACTCAGGATTTTAGAGATTCCTAAAATTAGTCATATACCGAGCATATTGCAATAATCCAGACTGGGAGAAACTAAGCCAGAATGGAGAAACCTTTCTGCAGTTAGGTTCCACCTTTTTAAATTGGAGTGAGAACTGCAGTAGGTACAGTGATATCAGACAACTAGATGGGGATGGGATTTCTACTTGTGCTACTAATGTTCTTTTTCCTTTTATTTTTCACATTTTCCCTGAAAAGAAATTGGTAGGAAATATTGCCTCTACTCCTCCCTGCTTTGCCACTGAAATTTAGCAGTGTGATTTCTGCAGTTCTTGAGACTGACAAAAAGAAAAAAAAAAAGTGGCTTCAGGGTGGCAATTTGCCCACTCCTGAACTAAGGCATGTGTTATCGAGGCAAGGACTGACCTTCCCCAAAACAGGCAAAATATGAGTATCAACAAACTGGAATAAGCACTCTTGAAAACAGCCAGTAACCATGGTGTCTTGATAAAAAACTAATTGTCTGAGGACGTGTAATATATGAGTTTTCAGAACAATCTGAAGACAGGATGGGTGTCTTTGATGCCTGAAAGCATCATTGACTTACCTAGATTATTTCTAGGTGTGTTTCATTGGTTCTCACTTGGCCTATTATTTTCTAATGGTAAAATCTGTATCAGGGGGAGAGTCTAAAAACAGTTGTGTGTTGTCTTTCTCTAGAGGTTTTTTAAGAAGAGGATGGGCAGCTACTTCTCAGGAATTGTTTAATTGATTTTCCTCCATATTGTGTATAGATGTTCCTTGTGCTCCCTCCCATTTCATAATTCTAGGATTTTCCAACATGATATTGGATCAACAGAAATAAAAAAAAATAGTAACTAGTAAAAACTATTTTACTCTTATGAGTATCTCATTCATTCATTCATTCGTTCATTCAGTAGCTCATTCATCTCATCATTTCCAGTGATACTGTTAATATGTTTTCTACTACAGATTAAAATTAATGGTAACTAATCATTTTGGCTGGGTGGAGAGGTTGAATTTAATTGTCCCCTTTTCACGTGTTAATGGTTGCATTGCCTAAGGGGAGGAACTTGCCTGGACTTGTTTTAGTTTCAGTTTCTGGGTAGGCTTGCAGAGAATATGCAGCTGAGAGAAATCTCTCCTCTCAGCAAACAGCCTTTAAATATGTTTGTTTTCTGTAAATAAAATTATTTTTATAGAAATGCCTGGTGTGTGACTTTTCTGATCTCTCCTGGGCCAAAGGCTTTCTAGCACTCTGCCAACAGATACATTGTTATCAACTAGTTTTAAGTGAACCAAAGAGTCTTCTATTAACTAACAACAAAAACAACCAGTACTTTAATCATGCATGTCACTAGGGAAGAAAGACCAAATTCCTAACAAAGAAAAGCATTTGATGCACAGTGAAGATGTGTAGCATAGCTCTTAAGAATTTGGATTGAATAATCACTAAGATTACTGTAAGTGCCATTGTCATTGTGGATGTAGACTGGTACCCCATAGAATCTGAGGTAAAATTATTTTCATTGCAGCTAGCAAACCAAAGTATGGACTTAGAGGCAATTGGGGGTTCATTCTTGGTTAGTTTCTTCTAACCTGTTGATGACTGGCATAAAAACCTTGACTTGTTCCTTAATTATACCTTTATATGTGAATTGTAAGAGCAGTTAGCATGCCTCTTCATAAATAATATATCCTTCATCTAGTAATGGTTGAGGATAAAAAATTCTTAACTACAAAAAATGATTAAAGTATGAAATATTTTGGGGGAGATGGACGGTGGCTAAATTGGATCCATCAATCAATCAATCAATCAATCTCTGCCCTAGATCCATTTGGGTCAAAATCAAGATGATTATGTCATCAACACAAAGGAATATTCAAGGAGCTACTGTAATAGATCAAATCTCTTGAATTTATTCGGAGTTGAACTCAAGCTGGGCAGTTTAGTTTTACCACCAGAATATTAGATCCTTGCTCAAGAGATCCTTGGAAGTGATAAATAACAGGGTACTAGCAGTAACTACTTCATCCTTGGGTGAGGGGACTGTCCCAGTTGCCTTGAAAAAAGTGGTGGTATATCACTTTTTCAGAAGCATTGCTAGGCCCAGCAGCATTGAATAATTTTTACCTGTCTCCAACCTCCCCTTTTTGTAGAAATGGTAGTAGTGAGGGTTAGGATTAGGGTTAAAGTTTTGCCCTCTTTGGGTAAGCACATTATCAGGACCCATTTCAATCAGGCTTTAGGTCCAGCTATAGAACTGGGATGTCACTGATCACATTTGTGAATGACCCGGCCAGGAAGGAGGATAGGGGATGTATGACATATATCTCCCCCTTTGGTAGAGATGGGCAATGATAGAAATTTGAAGAATAAATAAATATGATCCAGCAGGGTTTCCCAGCAACATTTGATCCATTAATCATAGTATACATCTTGAGTGGGGGGCACTTTATTGTGATGGTTGTCCTAGGTCTTGTGGGGCCTGTTACAATCTGGTTTGGTAAGATAGAGAGGTCTGTATTGGTAGAATAGAGAAGTCTGAGGTCCCTACTATATGAACCTTGGCACACTACCACTCCTATTTAGCATTTCTATGAGGCAGCTGGGTGAAGTAATCTGTTGAAACTTATTAGTATATAGATTATATAAATTATAGCCAGCCCTATATCTCAACCTTGGGTTAGCAAGCTTCCAGTAACTGGAGGCTGTAAGTTTTTGGATTGGGAAAAACAGACCGAGGCTCACCTCTTGCAAGACTGAGTAGCCCTGCTTTCAAGGACCTCCTGATCACAAGGATTTACCATGATTAGTTTTCAACAGGGCTGTATTCTCCCAGTAGCATGCACAGTAATTTATGATTCTCCTGAGCTCCTACTCAGCTATGGCCAGGAAGACCTTTGCACAAATCTACCTTATGTACCAATTAATCCTTTCTTGGATCAGAGATTCTTGGATTAAAACTACAACCAGGGCAAAATTCCAATTCATGAACATATTTCTCTACAGATTCAACACATTTATTATTAATAACAAACATATTGAGCAATAATAATAATAAAATGTCAAATATTAAAACACTAGCAAAAAGTAATGGTGAGCAGTTAATTTTTAATAAGTTTCTTATTTGTCCAGCCAAGCATTTCTGATTTATTAGGAAATCCACAAAAGTAATCATACAATGTTGTAAATATTTCTCAAATGGAAACTGTAAATATAAATTGCAGCATTCAGCTTTAAAAAAAAAAAAAAAAAAAAAACTTAATTTGGATTACTTTCAAAATCATTCCACTAATTCTTTCTCTTAATATTTAGAGTTTACATATTTCTTCCTACATTCGTGTTTGAAATACAATGTGACATTCAGTCCAATATTAAGTATCACTTAGTTCTAATTTCGTATCTTTCAGTTAACTCTTATTATCAGAGTGGTTGTTCTGAAGATTATCTCTGAAGCTGAAACATCAAGAAAAGACAGACATTTCAGTAAAAGTATCTTAACAGAGAGAACAGATTGGTCTACTGGTTAAGGTGTTAGATCAGATGCTGGGAGTCCATGAGTCATAGACCTCCCTTATCGCAGGAGGCCAGCTGGTTGATTGTGGGCCAGACACTCTCACTTAGCCCTAGAAAAAATGGTAGTGACAAACCACTTTTGAAAACGTTGCCACAAATATTGTGCAGATTTGTTCCTCTGGTCACCTGGAGTCTGGGTTGCAACATTTTTTTTTAATAGAGATGGTCTCAGTCACATTAATTAACAAATAACCTTTCTAATGTAAGGTAATATCCATGAAAGTGGAGAGTGGTTACATAGGTTTTGTACCCTATGTCTGCTTTTTCTCTTTTCCATTGATTTTTTTTTTAAAGGTAAATGAACAGTTCATACTTCTTTAAAATGAAATAATCTCAGACCAACAAATCTTGAAATAGCAGCTTTGATCTTCTTGTTTCTGATGCTATAGATTAATGGATTCAACATGGATGGAATAATGGAATACATAATTGTAATTATGAAGTCAGGATGTGATGGACTGTCAGATATGGGCCTTAAGTAAGCAAAGCAACCAGTAAACATGAATAGGGAGAAGACGATAAGGTGTGGTAGACAAGTGGAAAAGGCCTTTTTCCTTCCTTGAACAGAAGGAATTCTCAGTACAGCAGAGAAGATCTGCACGTAGGTAACAATAACAAAGACAAAACAACCAATTCCTAAAGTAGAACTGAACATTACAATACCAATTTCAGCTCCATATAAGCCAGGGCAGGCAATCTTGAGTAAATATGGGACTTCACAGTAGAACTGATTGATAATATTGGAGCAGAAAGGAATAGTGAATGTTGCAGTAGTGTGTAATATAGCATTGACAAAGCTGGCAGTCCATGCACTGCCAACCATTTTGGTGCAGGCCTTCCTGTTCATTATCATTTCATATCGTAATGGATTACAAATGGCAATATATCGATCATACGCCATGACAGTAAGGAGGGAAACATCACAGGTCAGGAAGAAGAAAAAGAATAGAACCTGAGCAATACATCCAGAATAAGAAATATACCTAATATTTGTAAGAAAATTTAAAACAGCTTTAGGGATAATGACTGAAACTGAACCAATGTCCTGCATGGCTAAATTCATCATGAAGAAGTACATGGGAGTGTGAAGGTGGTGGTCAAAGACAACAGCAGTGATGATGAGGAGGTTCCCAGATACTGTCATTAAATAAAGTATCAGGAATAAAGGTAAGTAAATGATTTGTACCTCCCAGAGTTTTGAGAAATCCAAGAGAAGAAACACAGTTGTGTCATTATCCATTCTTAATTGTGCGGACCTTAAAGGAAAAAGGAACAGTTAATCTATTTGCTGTTAAGGACAGTTTGGGGTGTTTTGAACAATAACTGATCAACCTTCACTGACCATTACATTAAATCTTGATCTTCCAACGTTCGGAGTAAACAAACCGCATCTTGAGCTGTCAATTATCTTACTTATTTTGATTTCAGTGTGGTAAGTCTCAGGCTTCAAGGCATTATTTTGTATCTTGGACTTGGAAATATTTGAGAATGCATTTTAGAATTTAAGGTATTTCTTTGGTACTCATGCGTAAAGTCTGACCAGATTCAAATGTTTTGGTTTAATTGTTGAGTTGATGAGAGTCAAAATGATTCAGATGAAAGGATCCAAATTCAATGAAGTCCCTTTAGTTTGAAGTCATGGAGATAATAGAGCCACTTGGAAAAGTCAAAGCTTTTTATCATTTAAATTGAATAAATGACTCAATTCAATCTAGATAGTGACTTTGGCTTAGAAAGGGAATGAAGATGCCTTTGAAGAAAAAGTTCATACTGAATATTTACAATAAGGTTTTAAGGACATATTAAAAATGAAAATGAGGACATAAAAAGAAATAACTGGACATAGATTACATGAAGATAAGGTAACCCTCGAAAACCTAGCTGATCCTTAGACTTAAACTTCAGTGGATTTCTCTCAGTCAAGACAGGGAAAGCTTCGGCTGAGCAAGTAAAGACTATTTGTACAGAAATGGGGTGGGGGCCTGTGGAGGGAAAATGATAGCGAAAGGTATTGTTGGTTGCTCGATCAATATAGGACATATTAATTCTAGGGCTGTTTACATTCACCTCTCCTCTTAAATAAAACCGCTTGAAGAATAATTCTTCTATAAGCACCTGCCACTTATATTATAGTGTGCATAATCTTATAGGATGATCTGTGTTGTGTTGGGTCTGTAATGGCAAGGGAAAGAGAATAAAAGACTGTTGCAAACATTTAAAGAGAAAAAGGGAGCAGTAATGGGAAAATTCAAAATAAAGTAAGTGAATCACTCACCATCTTTATCCATCTTCTTCCATTTTTCTGCAGACATCAGCGAGCTTTTAAGTTCTGCAGCCAGCACTGATATTTCATCCAAGTACACAAGCTATTTCCCCAGAGATTTTTTAAAAATAAATGTCTCCATTGGAAGGATAAAAAAGTCACTGTGGAGTGAAGTTGTTTGTTTGTTTTAAACTCCTTAAATTATTAGAGTTTCTAAAGTCCTAGATTATTAATTGGGCTGGGGGTGGGGGGAAGTAATTTGCAGGCTGGATAATGGAAAAGGTTTATCAAAATTGATGAACACTAAATATGACACTGTCAGTTTTCATATTATGGAAATCTAAAATGACTCAACTCAAAGGAACTGTGTTGTTATTTGTGCAGGATATTGTACAGTTGTGTTTAGAAATAAGGTGCTATGAATTCTTCCTTAACTAATGACAGAGGATGAGGACATAAGGATTGTTCTGAGTTCATTGCTGTAAATGTAATCCCGAAGAATATTTCTCAGTCCTCTTCAAACAAATTTCTTGTATTATCCTGAAAATCTGGGGTTAGCAAACTTTCTTTTTACGGAATAGAAGCTGTTTTTGAAAGGTGGGAGTCAGAATGGAAAAATTAATCATGCAAATTCAATTGAAGTATGCTTTGTTTATAAGTGATTTGACACACACACACACACATATATAAATATACATATATATTTTCCATCTTTTGCAAGAGGTTTGCAGTGTTGGTACTCCCTACTAGAAAATATCAGGAAATTGTGTTGCTGTTCCACCATTCTTGTGTAAAAGTTGATTTTAGAGTATGGTTTATAGATTCAATGGAAGAAGAAACATATACCTAGTTCTCCAATCATGTTTGGAGATTGTGTGATTGATTATGTTTCATCAAGTCCGTTCGTATTCGCTCTTAGTAAAAATGCAGATAGATGTTTTCTAGGGTGATCTATCCCTAACCTGCTCCTTCAGGTGTCAGATGTAATTGAGTCCATCCATCCTCTTGCTGGTCATCCTCTTCTTCTGTTTCCTTCCAATTTCTCCAGCACTATAGAATTATTCAGAAAGTCATGTCCTTGCCTAATGTGTCCAAAATAGGATAATCTGAGCCCAGTCATTTGTGTCTAAACTAAGAACTCTCAGCTGATTTTTTTCAGTGATGCAATGTTTGTTTTTCTCCAGACTATGAGTTGGCCAGGCAGAGCTATAATCAAAAACCACTCTTTATTAATACAACTATTTACAATAATAAGTCCATGTGATTAATGAAGTGGGCTGATTTCGATTAAGACCATTTGGGCAACAGCAGGAGAATCAGCAAGCTTGCAGGTGAAGGCTGTGGCAGGACTGCTAGGCAGGATTCACTGACAGGAACTGTAGAGCCAGATGAATCTCGGACATGTGGCAAGGCTGGAACTGGGGATGAGTGTCTGTGGTCTGAAACACCGCTCGAACTGAGCTGACACATGGAGGCTAGGCAAGACCAAGCTGTGCTAGGCTTGGCACTGGAGGCAAGGCTGAACTGAACTGGATATTCCAGGCTAGACTGGTCACTGGAAGCAACACTGTACTGGGCTGGAGACTCATGACAAGGCTGAGAACTCAAAACAACACTGGAATGGACTGGAGACCTGGGACTAGGCTGGGAACTTGGTGAATGACTGGGCTGTAGACTCTGGACTAGATTGAGAGCTGGGAACACAACTGGACTGGATTGCTGATCCTGGGCAAGATTGGGCTGAAAATCCTGGACAAGACTGGGCACATAAAGCATGACTAGATTGGACTGGAGTTCCTGGGCAAGGCTGGAAGCTAGAAGCATGATGAAACTGGACCAGAGATCCTGGGCAAGGCTGAGAGCTTGGAGCATGGCCAGGAACACACTTAGAATGTGTGGAATGGTGGCAGCAAGGTCTGGAACTAGACATGAGGCTGAGGTTACTAGAATCGGCTGGGAAAGGATCCTCTGTGACACCGTGTGCAGGATTCAGGTCCTCCATGATTGGAAAAGCAGGCACTGATTCCCATCCAGCTACAGATGAGGTTCCCGGAATGGGTAAGGACTCTTCTGCTGAGGCTGTGAGCTGAAAGGATTGGTTGTCTCTGGCAGCTTGCTCTTCACACATCTGCCTTTTATGCTGATCCCTTCTGTGCCTTTTATCTCCAGCAGCCAATTGACCTGCTTTCTGATTTGTGCACTTTTCTGCACACTTTTCCTGTGCGCTGATTGGAGGATTCAAATCCTCCTCCAAAGCCTGGCCAATCAGCATCTGTAAATGCTCCTGTGCTGCTGAGTCACTTCTGGGTTTTGCTTTCCCAGGGTGTGCCTGTTAAGTTTCTATTTCTCGCTCTGATTTCAGAAAGAGTTTCATTTTCTGAGTCAGAGGCCAGCTGAAACCTCACTGTTTTCTTGGCTATCCATGGTATTCTCAGATTTCTTCTCCAACATTAAAGTGGGAAAAAAAATGTCAGTACTCCTTCTATCGTGCTCTTCCAAGTCCATACTTGTTACATGAAGTTCACAGGGAAAACCATTGCCTGCGCATTTCTGGTCTTTGCAGGCGTAGACACATCCCAGCTTCTGAATAACTTTTTCAAGCCCTTCATTGCTACTTTACCAAGTACTAGTTTATGGTATATTTCTTGATTGCTGCTTCCTGCACTGTTGATAGCTTCTCCTTTTTAGGATCAACTATTTACCACTTCAGCATTTTCACGGTCAGTTCTAAACCTGCTTGCTGTTCATGTTGCCATTGATTTGGTGCTATTTATATTTAAACATCATCTTTTCTCTTCTTTTTTGCTATACTCATTGACCTGCATTATTAAAGGTTGAGATCATCTGCATTTGTGGCTACCAGGGTAGTGACCTCAGCATAGTGCTGGTTATTGAAGATTCTTCCTACAGTTTTAAAGCCATACTTCTTTTCCATTTTCCCCAACATATATTACAAAAAGAAATCTGTTACCTATCAATTTTGAAAATGGATTTTTTTAATTTATAAAAATTGACAGCATATATTTTACTTTTGCATAGATTTCATAATAGTTTTAACAAAAGTGTGTTTAAAATATGAGTAATTTGTTATATCATTAAATGAATATGTGGCATATTTATGTGATTTACATCAATTTGGTATGTTAATTCTTGGGGGTTGTTTGCTTCTTCATTTTCTGTTCATTTTTATTTTGCCTCTTAATAAGTAATTAATTTGTTGGATGTATGTATATAATCGCCTATTTGAAATTCTCTTTTTGTATATGGATTTCTCTATATTTCTTTTTTCTTTGTTAAATGAATAAAATGAGAGAGACAGAGAGAGCGAGAGTGGGAGAGAGAAGCAGGCAAGTAAAAGGCAATAAGTTCCTCTAACCAACTTGATCTCATCGTTATGCATTTAACAAAGCCATACGTATTTGATCCTGACCTTGGCTTCATCTCACTAGAATTGCATTTGTAAGACAAAGGTAAGGAACTTGTTAGATATTATTGTACCAGGTTTTCTCTATTTCCCTTTAAAAATCTTTCAAAAATGACCCATTTGGTGATGTTTGAATGAGGCCTGAGATCACGTTTACTTAAAAATGTGATGCACTAATATTACTGGGAAGACAAACTACCATTCATGCATCACAATTGTAGGGAAAGATGGCCTGATACTACATTCACACAACACAAAATAAGTTGAATGATAGATTAAACCACCCCAGTAAGTTGTCTACAAAGGTCTGTATGATCCCTTTACCCTAGTCTTTACCACACTTGGTGTTTCTCTGAATGTAAAATGTCATCGTTCCATTACTGCTAACACTAAGATTTGAAATCTTAGTTACAAGTTGTTTCCAAATTCTCATTTTAGTACCTGTACAAAATTTACTCAGAATATGAAATGGATGAGCAATCACCAAACATGATTACAAATCTAATGGAGAATAGCAGAAGATCAACTGGAGGGGTTTAATGTGTCATTCCTATTAAAGACTTCGAAGAAGTTGAGATGTCATCGAAAAACTCCATATATATATTAACTGTATTTTTTTGAAGAAGCCAGAAATATGCCAAGGTAAATACTGCAGATAAGTAAACTACTTAAATGCTCTTCAAGCCAAATTTGATTTTTTTCTTCTTTTTTTTAAAGAGACTGTTTTAAAAGAAGAAGACAAACTTTTCTCATAAAGGGTGGGTTGGAAAGGTTTATTTGATGCTTCAAAAAGTCGTAATTATGTTGATTCATAAACTTACGAATTAACACCTCAATAACGAGGGATGGTGAACAGTTCATGTTTAATTAGTTTCTCATTTGTCCAGCCATAGGTTTAAGGTTTATTAGGAACTCCACATCAATATTCAGATCCTTTTTTAAACATTTCTCATATGGAATTCTCAAATAAAATTTATAACATATTTTCGCCTAAGCCAAACAAAGAGGATTATTTACTGTCAAATACATTTAATCAATGCTTTCTCATAATAAATACATTGTTTACAGATTTTCGATACTACATCTGTATTGTAAATGCAAAAGTTCCATTCAATTCAGTAGTCCATATCCATTAATTCTAATGATATATTTGTTAGCTAGCTCTTTTTCACAGAGCTTCTGTTGTGATAATTATCTCTGAAGCTGAAACATCAGGCAAAATATATACATTTCTTCAAGATATTCTAACAGAGAGAATCAGTGTGGTCTAGTGGTTAAGTCAAAGGAATTTGAGAAAAAGTGTCTTGGTCTTGCCCTACCCAGCTGGGTGTCTTTGCAGCAAACTTTTTCTCTCAGCCATTTCTAAAATGTTGGCAAGAAAATTGCACAGACATGTCCCTATAGTCTTCAAGAATCAGAGCTGGCTCAATACACCATAACAACCTCCATCTTAACACAGATGAGCCCAATCTCATAAAGGAATAAAATGAAATTTCCAAATTAATGTAATGGAAAGTTTGATATGATTACATAAGTATTGATACCCTATGTCTGCTTTTTTACTTTCCTGTTGAAATACAAAAATAGGAGGACACAGAGCTTATTCTCCTTCAAAAGCAATAACTTCTGACCAAAAAGTCGTGAAAGAGAAGTTTTGATGTCTTTGTTTCTCATGCCGTAGATTAATGGATTCAACACAGGCGGAATAATGGAATACATTACTGTTATAATGAAGTCAAAATATGATGGACTGTCAGCTACAGGTTTTAGGTAACCAAAGCAACCAGTAAACGTGAATATGGAGAAGACAATGAGGTGTGGCAGGCAAGTAGAGAAGGCCTTTTCCCTTCCTTGGACCGAAGGGATTCTCAGTACAGCAGAGAAGACGTGCACGTAAGTGAGAATGACAAAGGAAAAACAACCAAATGCTAATACAGCACTGAAGATTAGAACTCCAATTTCAGTTACATATAAATCAGAACAGGCCATCTTAAGTAGATATGGGATTTCACAGAAGAATTGGTTGATAATATTAGAGCAGAAAGGAGTAATAAAAGTGACAATAGTGTGTAATGAAGCATTGAGAAGGCTGGCAGTCCATACACTACCCATCATTTTTATGCAAGCCTTCCTGTTCATTATCATCTCATACTGTAAAGGACTACAAATGGCAATATACCGATCATAAGCCATGACTGTAAGGAGGGAAATATCACAGCCTGTGAAAAAGAGGAAGAAGAGGACTTGGGCAACACATCCAGAATGAGAAATAGTCCTTATATTCATAAGAGAATTAAAAACAGTTTTGGGAATAAAGACTGAAACTGAACCAATGTCTTGCATGGCTAAATTCATCATGAAGAAGTACATGGGGGTGTGAAGGTGGTGGTGAGAAACAACAGCAGCGATGATTACAAGGTTCCCTGTTACCGTCATTAAAAACAGTGTCAGTAGTAAAGCCATGTGCCTGACCTGTATCTCCCTAATCTTTGAGAATTCCCAGAGAAGAAACTCAGATGTGTCATTATCCATTCTTAATAATGACACCCCTAGAAGAAAAAGGAAAAATAAGTGTTATTTTTTTTTTCTATCCAATACTGTTTGGAGTGATTTGGAGAGTACTGGATAAGCATTTAGTGAGCATTATATGAAAATTGGTTCTCCACATTTGTTAAAACGTTCTGAACTCTTAGATGACTCACCCCAATTTATGCAAACCCAGCTCTGGAACCTCATTTCTCTCTATTAGGCAGTCAAAGTCCAGTACGTGTTATCAGAAATAACAACATAAATGTTACAAATTATAGCTGTTGCACCCAATCTGAATCCCTCCTGTCCATTTAAATGAATCCCCCTATATCCTTTCTTCAAATAATCAAAGTTCATCCCCATGTTAAAAATAATTAAATATTAACAGAAATAAACATCAACATCCAGTACCAAATCAAGACGTTGTTAAATATCACCCCCCAAAAAACAACCTTATTTTAACATTATTTTAAACCTGATCAAATAAACCCATGTTGCATTATTTTTTTTTCTGCAAGCTGTCTTTAAATTCATCAAAGAAAATTGTAGCATCTGCTTTCTTGCACTCTTTTTGTCTCTTCTCTCAAAGTTCTTGTCATCAATTTTGTCAAGCCCCCTTTGTACTTCCATCATGGCAACTCCAGCAAATCACTCTTGTAAATCCAGTTTACGGAAGTAACCCAGATCACTCATCTGATCTGTTGTTTTAATATATATATTTTTTTCAATTTTAAGTCATCATGTTTCATTTGGAAGCCCATCATTTCAATCTCTTTCTAATAAACTGCATTTTTTAATTCCACCTATAAGTCAGTTTCAGTTTTATTCTGTGGGGCTTGTTCAATAACACCTTCTGATTCTACCATTAAATAGATAGTAGACATCTAGTTAAATAGATCGAATGTTTCTTTTAAGGCAGCCATCTAGTGCCCTCTATTGTCCAATCTTCAAAGTCATGTAACTGGTTTCAGAGTGTAACAAAAAGAATTTTCCCATGGGAAAGGATCCTTTCAATCAAATTCAAAGTCTTAAATCAAGTCCATCTGAGCCCTTAATCCATTTAAAACTTTCTAAAACAAACAATAATTGTCCTTTTGCTGTATATTCCAAAAAATACAAAATTTTGCATTTAGTTAAACTTTTTTTTTTTAAAGGATTGAAGGAATCTTACCTGGTGATTTCACCAACATTTGCCAGTCTAAAGGTTCTCAATCTTAAAAGAAAGAGAAAAGGGGGAAAAAAAGGGTGATGAGATGAGTTGAACTGAGACTCCATACAGGCAACATTAGTGGCTGTAAGCACAATGGAATACCGCAGCACCCAGCTGAGTACAAGCCAAATGTAAAAACACAGTTCCTGCCTTCTGCTCACAAAAAGAACAGCAGTTTCAGAGTACATGTTGGTAATCTGACAATCTCTCTTGAGCTCCAGAGAGATTTCAGTAGCCCAAATCCTGCTTTCAGGCACCATTTTGGCCACAATGTATTATTGCTTTTAGAAGATCAGTTTGCCATTATGGGTCACACACCCTCCCTTCCTTCTTCCATCTCTCTCTTTTTTTTTTTTTTTTTTCTAATTGTTTCTTTATCTTTAACTGCCACAATTCAGGCAGGTATAATATGCTATCGTTATTTGTTGAAATGAATTCAATGTACCGTAATGCACAAATTGTTATAGTCATAGAACAGGCTTTGAATTTTCACAGGAATAACTCTAGAGTTTTTTTAGCTCAACTCAGAATGACCAACTCTGTTCAACTCCTTTATTTGTCACAGAAACCTTGTATTTGTGTCAGGATTAGCCACATATAATTATTTTGGCAAGCGTAGATGGAGATAATTGTTTTTGTTTTTTTTTTCTCATTATTTTTTCAAGCCATTATTTTAAAGTTTCTTGATAAATGGCCCACAATGAACTGCAAAAAATTGAATTATAGCTTTTTTTTTATCCTTTGAATGATTTTTGCATTTCTAGCTTGTTCTACCTGAAATGAGGATTGTGAAGAATGTTTTCAAATACGATCATTAAACTGTATTTGACAACTTAATTTGAATTAAGAACTCTATCAGTAAGGTCACCTTGTTTAGAAAGTGAACAAAAATATATTCAAAGAGTCAATTTTAAATACTGGCATAGCCCTAAGTTTCAAAGATATAGTAAAAGTGAAACTGAGGGCATATGTATGATGATTAAAGGAAAATAACTTGAAATTAAATTACATCAAGCCATAGTAAACCTTCATACTGAGTGAAATTTGTCTTTAACCTGAAGAAGTCAAGTTTCTCTATAGGCAGCTAATGCTTAGCATCTATATTTTGTTGGAATTGTAGTTGAAAAGGACAGGTAAGACTTATCACTGTTTATAGGAAGCAAGAGAGAGTTAATGGAGAGATAATTCAAAATACAAAATCTGAATGACTCACCACGTTTATCCATGTTTATTCATGCCGATTTCTCTATATTTTTCTTACTGTCCTTCTGTAACCATCAGTCAGTTATTATGCTGTGCTGCATTTCCAAGATACTTTATCTATTTTATTCTTGCCATTTCCCCAAAGATCTTTTTTTATAAAACCTGTCTCCTTTGATAGTATAAAAAAGCTACTGTGGAATGGATTAAAAAAAAAAATAGCAACAAAAAGTCTTTACCCAAGTGTCTTTATTATTATAATGAGGGGAAGAGAGAGAGAGAGGGAGAGAGGGAGAGAGAATTTGCAGGCTCAATAATGAATAAAACATGATGAGCAGTAAATCTTACTTTATTTCTTTTTTAGGTAATGAAAATCTAAGCTGTCTCACTTTTATAAGCTTTTATTTTTAGATTAAGGATACTGTGTTATCAACTCCTTCTATTATTTATTTAGGATTTATGGGGTAGGAGGCACAACTTAGAAACTCAGATGTATCATTATCCATTCTTAATAAGAAGAAAAAGGAAAAAGCATTGTTAAAACATTTCTTATTCAATACTGTTTGGAGTGATTTGGAGAGTACCAGATAAGCATTTAGTGAACATTATATTAAAACTTGGTCTCCACATTTATTAAAACATTCTGAACAATACCATTCTGTAATTGTGTTTTCTTAAAGTTCAATATGATGACTCTTAGATGACTCACCCCAATTCTGCAAACCCACCTCTAGAACTCATCTCTCTCTATTAAACAGCCAAGATGCAGTAAGGCTTATCAGCAATAACAATATAAGGCAGCCATCTTGTGCCCTCTAGTTTCCAAACTTCAGAGTTGTGTAACTGGTTTCAGAGTGTAACAAAAAGAATTTTCCCCTGGGAAGGGATCCTTTAATCAAATTCAAAGTCTTAAATCAAGTCCATCTGAGCCCTTAATCCATTTAAAACTTTCTAAAACCAACAGGAATCATCCTTTTGCTGTATATTCAAAAAATAAATAAATAAAAACTTTTGAATTTAATTAAACTTAAAAAAAAAAAAGGATTGAAGGAATCTTACCCAGTGATTTCACCAAAATTTGCCAGTCTGAATGTTCTTGATCTTTAAAGAAAGACAAAGGGGAAAATATTAAGTTTAAGTGATTAAGAGATGAGCCCAGTTGAACTCAGAGTCCATATAGGCAAGATTAGTGGCTGTAAGGACAATGGAATCCCGCAACACCCAGCTAATCTGAAGCCAAATGCAAAAACACAGTTCCTGCCATCCGCTTGCAAAATGAACAGCAGTTTCAGAGTACATGTGGGTAATCTGACAATCTCTCTAGAGAGATTTCAGTAGCCCAAATCCTGTCTTCAGGCACTATTACGGCCACAATGTGTTCCTCTCTTTTAGAAAATCAGTTCACCATTATGGCTCACCCACCCTCCCTCCCTTCTTCCATCTCTGTTTGCCTTTTTTTTTGAACTGTTTCTTCATCTTTAACTGGCACAGTTCAGGCAGGTATAAGATGCTATCGTTATTTGTTGAAACGAATTCAATGTACCGTAATGCACAATTTTTTATATTCATAGACAAGGCTTTGAAATTTTAAAGGAATAACTCTAGAGTTATGTATTTGAGTTTTGTTAGCCCAATTCAGACTTGCCAACTCTGCTCAACTCATTTCTTTAATTGTTATAGAGACATTGTCACGAGTGCACTGCCATGGGGCAAAGCATGGCAGCGCCCACATGACAAAAGGAAGCCTCAGTGATAAAGAAAAAAAAGGAGAATTAGTTAGCAGGACAAAAAGGAAGCAATAGCCTGGAAATACCTTAGCTGGGCTGAGCTGGCACTCGACCATCAACACCATTGTCCTGACAACGAGAAGGGCAGGAACAAGTAGGACGAGGTCGAGACATGTGCAGTCACGGCTCGACCATACCCAAATAAGGAAATCCGGGAAGGAAGGCGGAGCAATGGTGGGGGGGAGGAACATTGGCGGGAACAAGGTAATATATTCGAATCTGTGACAATGCTATGCTACTCTCAGCTTTTTCCTGGATGGTAGCTATCTAAATAAACCCAGAACCTGTTTTCCTAATTCAGCGTCTGTGTGCTGTTTATGATAAGACGATCCTTACAGAGATCTTATTTGTGTCAGGATTAGCCACATTTAATTATTTCGGCAAGTGTAGATTGAGATAATAGTTTTTGTTTCATTATTTTAAGTCATCATTTACTTGATAAATGGCCCACAATGCACTGCAGTATTGGAATTATAGCATTCTTTTTTAATCCTTTGAATGACCTTCTCATCTCGATCATGTTCTACCCAAACTGAGGACTGTGAAGAATGTTTTCAAATAAGAGCATTCAATTCTTTTTGACAACTCAGTTTGAACTAAGAACTCTGTCAGTATGATAATGTTGTTTAGAAAGTGAACAAAAATATATTCAAAGAGTCCATTTTAAATACTGACATAGCCCTAGGTTTTAACAGTATATTAAAAATGAACCTGTGGGCATATTTATGGTGATTAAAGGAAAATAATTTGAAATTAAATTATTTGAAGCCATGAGATACCTTCACACTCAGCCAAATCTCAGTCTTTAACCTGAAGAAGTGAAGTTTCTCTATAGGCAGCTAACACTTATGTTATATTCTGTATTTTGTTGGAATTGTAATTAGAAAGGAAAGGTGTCAGGGCAGCCATGCTCCAAATAAATCACAGACTCACTTAGATAGTCTAAGGATTTCAGGATTTATTAGAACGGATTGCATGCAAGAAAAAAGACAGGAATACTTGTGCGTTGACAGGTTGCCCTGTTTATACTTTGTTGGCAGACGTGCTTCTTCACCCTTGAGCTAGGACTCGATGGGTGCTTGAGGCTGTAATGAGTTGGTTGATGGGCGATGGCGGCACTTTCCTTTGTTTTTCTGCCTTCGTCCGGATCGGATGTGTTCAGTGAGGAAAGGGGGAGATGTTTCCCTAATCTTTTGTTAAGTGTTTAAGTCCTGTCTAATGGGTGCCCCCATTATGTGAGATGTGTGACTGTGTTCCCTGTGAAATGATGTGTTGGTTCCCTTGTCCCTTTTTAAAGGTTGTTTATATGATCTGAGGGTCTTCCTTTTGTGTCGTGATTTTCTTCCAGACATGGGTGCTTCAGGGATTATGCTGTTCTCTTCCTATTATGCATGTTTCCCGTTGTGATGCCCATAGGCCTTGCAACGGGGAGCATGACAAAAGGGAAGACTTCTGACTGTTTATAGGAAGCAAGGGAGAGTTAATGGATGGATAATTCAAAATAAAAATCAGTGAATGACTCACCATCTTTATCCATGTTTATTCATGCAGATTCTTTTATTTTTTTCTAACTGTCCTATAGCCATCAGTAAGAGATTATGCTGTGCTGCATTTCCAAGATACTTTATCTATTTTTTCTTGCCATTCCCTCGAAGACTTTTTTTAAAAAAAAAACCCTGTCTCCATTGATAGTATAAAAAAGTTACTGTGGAGTGGATTAAAAACAAAACAAAACTGTAGCAATAAAAAGTCCTTAAATCATTGCCCAAGTATCTTTATTATTATAATGAGGGAGAGAAAGAGAGAGAGAGAAACAGAATTTGCAGGCTCAATAATGAAAAAAAATTGATGAGCAGTAAATCTGACTATATCAGTGTTTAAATAATGAAAATCTAGGCTGTCTCAAATTTATAATCTTTTATTTTTAGATTAAGGATAGTGTGTTATCAACTCCTTCTATCATTTATTTAGGTTTTATGGGCTATGAGGTTCAACTTTAGCATAATTACTGTTACTGAATATTCAGAAAATGTTGTTGCTATTCATGCAGCATATTGTACAGTTGTCCTTAGAAAATAATATGCTTTAGATTCTTCTTTAAATATTGAGATGATGGTGACAGGCATGTCTTTATTATTATAATGTGGGGAGGTGGAGGAGACAGAGAGGGAGAGAGGACTAATAGTGATATGAAGCTGTATTCTGAGTTCTTTGTGATATAAGTAATCCCTAAAAAGACTTCTCAGCTCCTTACAAACGTGTTTGCTGTGTATTATCTTGAAAATCAAAGACTGGCAAACATTTGATGGGTAGCAGCTGTTACCAGCCATCTTTTGGAGAGATGGCAATCACAATGGGAGGACTGAGCATGAAAATATAATGGAATCCTATTATGCTTGCAGGAAATATAATAGCTTGATCCGACTATCAGTCTGTCTACCTGTCTATCTCTTATGGTTCAAGAAATGCTTTGCGGAGTCTGTCTTCACAATACAAAATGTCTGGAAATTGTGCTGCAAACTGAACATTTGTATGAAATTGTTATTTTATGTTAGGCCTAATTGACTTCAGCAGAATAATAAACATAGGTTTAGTTTTCCCACATTTATATAGTATTAACATCAGTAAACAATATTTTCTTGGTGATGCTGTGAGAATAATGGTTCATTAAAATACTTTGGCCCCATAATGAGAAGACAGGACACCCTGAAGAACAGGATGATGCTAGGGAAAGTGGAGGGCAGAAGGAAGAGGGTCCGATCAAGGGAAAGAAGGATAGATGAAATTCTAGAGGTGATGGACCCGTCCTTGGGGGAGCTGGGGGTGGTGACAACTGACAGGAAGCTCTGGTGTGGGCTGGTCCATGAAGTCACGAAGAGTCGGAAGTAACTTAATCAATAAACAACAAAAAAACATACATGGTTTTGCAATGTCCTCAAGTTGTTATGTTCTGGGAAGAAGTACTTGAATATCTTACTAGATTTGAGATTTTTTCTTTAATCTTTACAGACAGCCATATTATTTTGAACTATGTGTTTATTACAGGGAAACTGACAGCTGCCTAGAAGAAATAGATGCTCTGAGCTCTGCTTACCCTTAAGAAACTAGGACTTCAACCTAGGAAATATATATTTATGATCCCAGTTACCTATGAACTGATGACCTGATGTTACTTGAGAGTTGGCCACAGATGTAGTTTATGGATGGACAGTTTCAATGAAATATGGTAATCCTTTATTGAAACTGAAGTTTAAAACATTATATAAATATATAAAGTACATGTTCACACACACACACAGACACACACAGACCTCTTTGCCTTTCTAATCATTCTCTATTTGATTCTACTTATTTAATTAATTAAAGAAAGGCATTTTAAAAAGTATTCAAGACTTTTTGGGCTAGTCTGCTTTCCTTCTTATTTCGATGCTATTATCCTGCACTGTCTTCTGACTTCAAAAGAGAAATACGTAATCTTCTCTACGTGTCTTTGATCTTAAGAAGAAGATCTAACCAGGGAAAAGGGTACATATATAAGGAAGTAGTACTGATTGTTGCTTTAATTAACTTCTTTTTAAAAGCAAAGTGTTAATAGATGGTTATTAAAATCTATTTTTTATGGCTGACAATGAAGAAAGAGGTATATTTAAACCTCTAAACTTGGAGAGTTAAAGCCCCTAAAATGGCAGGTTGAAAACGGGTTGATTATTCCCACTGGAGCCAAAATACAAATCATGATAAATTGATAAATATTAAAATGTTTACAGTGGTGTGTGTGGGGTGTGTGTGTGTGTATGCAGTATATACATACAAATATACATACATACATACATGCAAATCCTTTTACCTTTGAAGCAACATTGAATAGGCAGCATTTTACTGGCTGGATTTCTTCTTTTGGAATATGCAAAGCATTGGGAATCACATATTCAAATAAATCCATATTTTTGCCCCATTTTTTTTTCCAGAAATGTGTGAAAATGACAGTATTATTTTTTTCCCTTCATCTCTGATAGAGTTTTCTATATATTTAAAAATCATTACTTGACTGCTGTCTTTCCATCCTCTCCAAAAATCGTCATACGTGTACATGTACAGTATGTGTATACAAATAAACAAACAAGGAGATGGAATCTTAGGATTGTCTTTAAAAAGTTCTAAAGGCTCCCAGTGTAGAAATCTGTACAGAAATCTGAGAGTCTTCATTTGTATATTGAAGGGAAACTGAATCCAGTTCCACTGACATTTATTTTAAACTGTTGCATCTATCAGTTTCCCCATGCAAATCAATGAGAAAAACTTTCAGATTTAACCAAAGCCATATTTCCAAGATGAAACACTTCATGCCTAATGTGAATTGAATCAAATGATTCTATTTTTTAAGTCCTAAAATGTTAATAGAACCAAACTTCTCCCTATTCTCTGTATATATAAATATAATTACAGGCTAATTAGCAACCCCTAATGTTTAGTTTTTGAAATTCATTAACTGACACTATCTGTCTATATTTTCCATTCCTGTTCAGCATCTTTTCACATATCCTGTATATATATATATATATATATATATATATATATATATATACATACATACATACATACATACATACATACACTGTATATTTTCTGAAGATAGGCTTTCCAATGTTTAAGCAAGTAAAAAACTGGTCTACCTGGGAAGCAGCATCTAGCCAATCTGGGGTTATACAAAAAACTAACATGACCATTTGACCGTTTATACTTAGACAGTAGACCAAATATAAGCTCCTACAGAGCCTGTAACATCTTTTAAGTTAAATAAAAATATCAAAAATAACAGTAAAATCAAAATTTGAATATCTTGACATCAATTATATGGATAAAAATATCACTTTTGGTTCATTATACTTCTATTTACTGCATTTTGAAAATAAAAAGTTGGCAAAAAAATGAAGATAAATCTATTATTTATTATGGGGCCGTATGGAGCGCCAATAAAGATATATGTGCCCAGGGAATACATACGTCATAACACAGCCCTGCATGAATTTACCTAGAATTACATGACTTACACGATACTTCCCATGTCAGATGGGGAAATGAAAGAAGCCACCTCTGAAAATGTTGCCAAGAAAACTGGGGGGACTTGTCCCATACTCACCAGGAGACAGTGTTGGCTCAATGAACCATAGCACCCTCAGTCTTAGCAGAGAGGAAATCAATCTCATCAATGAATAAAATAAACTTTTTAACCTAAGGTATGGTTCCTGCAAATGGGGGATGGTTAAATAAGATATGCATCATATGTCTGTTTTCCTGTTCCCTGTTCAAATTCAAAAATAGATTGCTACACAATTCATAATTCTTTAAAACGAAATGAACTCTGACCAAAAATTCATGAAATAGAAGTTTTGATGTCTTTGTTTCTCATGCTGTAGATTAATGGATTCAACATAGGTGGAAGAATGGAATACAATATTGTTATCATGAAGTCAAGGTGTGATGGACCGTCAGATATGGGCTTTAGGTAAGCAAAGCAACCAGTAAACATGAATAGGGAGAAGACAATGAGGTGTGGTAGACAAGTAGAGGAGGCCATTTTCCTTCCTTGGACCGAAGGGATTTTCAGTACAGCAGAGAAGACGTGCACATAAGTGACAATGACAAAGGCAAAGCAACCAAACCCTAATATAGCACTGATGATCAGAACTCCCATCTCAGTTAGATATGAACCAGAACAGGCAATCTTAAGTAAATGTGGGATTTCACAGAAGAACTGGTTGATAATATAGGAGCAGAAAGGAGTAATAAAAGTGACAATAGTGTGTAAGGAAGCATTGAGGAAACAAGCAATCCACAGACTGCCAACCATTTTGGTACAGGACTTTCTGTTCATTATCACTTCATATTGTAAAGGATTACAAATGGCAACATACCGATCATAGGGCATGACAGTCAGGAGAGGAATATCAGAATCCAGGAAAAGGACAAACAGCAGGACTTGAGCAATACAACCAGAATAAGAAATTGTCCTCATATTCATAAGAGAATTAAAAACAGCTTTGGGGAGAATGATGGAAACAGAACCAATGTCTTGCATTGCTAAGTTCATCAGGAAGAAGTACATGGGGGTGTGAAGATGGTGGTCAGAAATAATAGCAGAGATGATGAGAAGGTTCCCTGTTACTGTCATTAAATACATTATAAGTAATAAAGCTGCGTGCCTAATCTGTAGCTCCCAACCCTTTGAGAAATCCAAGAGAAGAAAGTCAGATGTTTCATTATGCATTGTTAATAATGACACCCCTAGAAGAAAAAAGGATAATGGTTAAAATATTTCCTATTCAGTACAGTTTGGAGGGATTTATAAAGTGATAGATGAACCTTTAGCAAAGATTAAGCTAAAACTGAGTTCGCCAAAATTATGTAAAACAATCTGAACAGCATTATATCCTTCTATTTGTTTAAAGTTCAGTGTGGTGACTCTTGGAGATTTGAAACCACTATCAAATGAATATTGAATATTGGCACAGCCAGTTTTAAGGATATATTAAAAGTAAAAATGATGCCATATTATAAGGAATTAAAGGAACAAACTTGAATTACACGAAGGCCTTTTAAAACAAATCTCAGCCAAACCTTAGCCTTTAACCTGAAGCAGTGAAGAAAGTCTGTACAATAAGTGAAGGTGGGTGTGGGAGCTTTGGGAAAAGATATTGCTTTGTCCTCAAATAAAGGTTTTGATGTTCAGCACTTCTCATTCTTCCTTTATGATACACAAATCTGAGCTCATTTGAACTTTATACAATTAAAAGTATTTGATAGACTCAAATGAATATTTCTCACATGATTCAAATTATTGATTGCATTTCCTACAGAGCAATCAAGCTAAACCATGCAAATCTAGTCCAAACAAGTCACTTTGAACCTTTTCACATATCGAAGGTGTATACGAGCAGAAGGATTTGGAATTACAACTTCTGTTTAACAAGTCACATTGCACTAGTAAATCAAACTGGATAGCTAATATGATTCTCAGTTTAAATGAAAATGCATTTGGAGAGAATCTCCAACGTAAATATTTTTTATGCATACTTAAGAAGCAATAGGAAAATGTCCTGTAATTATTTTAAAAGAGGAAATGCTAAATCAACCTAAATGATAGAGAATAACCTCAGCCTTTAACTTCACAGAATTACATTTACCCCAGTTAGTGAAATTTTGATCTAAATCAAGCAGCAATCTCTTCTTAAGTACCTGGGAATTACCTTTGTGGAGATCCCTTTGTTTTATGTTTGGTGGTAGATCATCTTAATGTATTAACAGGTTTTAGTGCTATCTCTTTTCATCTCTTCCGAAATAACATTTTCCGCACAAAAATGATTACATGAATAATTCCTGACAGTATAATCTGTTTGTTTTAACTGGAAGTGTAATTGCTAGCAAAGGGAAGGAAAGAAAAAATTAAAAGGAGAAATAACCCATTCAAGATAACATGCTCACCAACGTTATTTTTGCAGATTTCTTTATAATTTTCCATTCTCTGTGCCTCTGAGAGTGAGATTATATCCCCTGCATTCATTAGTGACTTTTTATTTAATTTCTCTTATCATTTTCCTCAAAGTTGTTACCAAGTCAGTCTCCCCTGGCAGCAGAGAACAGCCACTGTGAATTGGAGGTTTTCCCTTACTCCCTAGGACCACGTTGTTTTAGATGAAGAATAATTTAGAGAAAAAAGGCTGATGTTATGATCTGGATATTCAGAAGTAGGAGAGAATATATTTTGTGGGGCACTAAATTTGGCTGTTCTTTTTAACCTAATGAGGATCTCAAATCTTTCCATGGTATTGTGTTTTCTTAGAAATTTGAAGATGCCTGACTTGAATACAGTGCTGGAATGTTCAACATCATTATTGGTGTTTTAAAATCAGGAGGGTGCTGTTGCTCTTTGTGCAGAATGATGTACCCATCAGCAACTAAAAGCCTAAGGTGGACGGAGGATAACTATATTTTAAATATGGCAGAGGACAACTATATTCCATAGTGATTGTACATACAGATAACTGTAAGGAACACACATACAAATATTTGTCCGATTTCTGAGTGGCCTTGTAATTTGGGGATTTGTAAACTCTTGCTTATTTGGAGCTGCACTAACCATTTTTTGGGGGAGTGAGAGTAGCACAAGTTGACAATGAGCATTCAGTGGCATCATCATCATTATAACAATATAAGAGATGATGATGATGATGATTAGGATGATGACAACAACTTTGTAAAGCTAAGTGGGATTGTTCCTCAGCCTTCTTTTGTCTGTTTTTTTTCATCAAGTCGATTCTGACTCTTCATGACTTCATGGACCAGCCCACACCAGAGCTTCCTGTCAGACATCAACATCCCCAGCTCCACCAGGGACGAGTCCGTCACCTCTAGAATATCATCCATCCACCTTGCCCTTGGTCGGCCCCTCTTCCTTTTGCCCTCCACTCTCTCTAGCATCAGCATCTCCTCCAGGGTGTCCTGTCCTCTCATTCTTTGACCGAAGTATTTTGGTGTTGCCTTTAATATCATTACCTCAAGTGAGCAGTCTGGCTTGATTTCCTGGAGGATGGACTGGTTTGACCTTCTTGCAGTCCAAGGCAGTCTCAGAATTTTCCTAAAATACCACAGTTCAAAAGCATCGATCTTCCTTCTCTCAGCCTTCCTTTTGGTCCAGCTCTCGCAGCCATATGTTACTACGGGGAACACCATTGCTTTAACTATGCGGACCTTTGTTGTCAGTGTGACGACTCTGCTCTTAACTATTTATATCGACATTTGTCATTGCTCTTCTCCCAAGGATTAAGTGTCTTCTGATTTCCTGACTGCAGTCAGGATCTGCAGTAATCTTCGAACCTAGAAATACAAAATCTTTCACTGCCTCTAGGTTTTCTCCCTCTATTTTCCAGTTATCAATCAAGCTGGTTGCCATAATCTTGGTTTTTTTGAGGTTTAGCTGCAAGCCAGCTTTTGCACTTTCTTCTTTCACCTTCATCATAAGGCTCCTCAGTTCCTCTTCACTTTCAGCCATCAGAGTGGTATCATCTGCATATCTGAGATTGTTAATGTTTCTTCCAGTGATTTTAACTCCAGCCTTGGTTTCCTCAAGCCCAGCCTGTCGCATGATGTGTTCTGCGTACAAGTTGAATAGGTAGGGTGAGAGTATACAGCCCTGCCGTACTCCTTTCCTAATCTTAAACCAGTCTATTGTTCCGTGATCAGTTCTTACTGTTGCTACTTGGTCGTTATAGAGATTCTTCAGGAGGCAGACAAGATGCCTTGGTATCCCCATACCACTAAGCACTTGCCACAATTTGTTATGGTCCACACAGTCAAAGGCTTTAGAATAGTCAATGAAACAGAAATAGATGTTTTTCTGAAACTCTTTGGCTTTTTCCATTATCCATCGGATATTGGCAATTTGGTCCCTAGTTCCTCTGCCTTTTCTAAACCCAGCTTGTACATCTGGTGAATTCTCGCTCCATGAATTGCCTAAGTCTACCTTGCAGGATCTTGAGCATTACCTTACTGGCATGTGAAATGAGTGCCACTGTTTGATAGTCTGAACATTCTTTAGTGTTTCCCTTTTTTGGTATGGGGATATAAGTTGATTTTTTCCAGTCTGATGGCCATTCTTGTCTTTTCCAAATTTGCTGGCATATAGCATGCATTACCTTGACAGCATCATCTTGCAAGATTTTGAACAGTTCAGCTGGGATGCCGTCATCTCCTGCTGCCTTCTTATTAGCAAAGTTTCTTAAGGCCCATTCAACCTCACTCTTCAGGATGTCTGGCTCTAGCTCACTGACCACACCGTCAAAGCTATCCCCAATATCGTTATCCTACCTATACAGGTCTTCCGTATATTCTTGCCACCTCTTCTTGATCTCTTCTTCTTCTGTTAGGTCCTTGCCATCTTTGTTTTTGATCATACCCATTTTTGCCTTGAATTTACCACCGATGTTTCTAATTTTCTGGAAGAGGTCTCTTGTCCTTCCTATTCTATTGTATTCTTCCACTTCCACGCATTGCTTGTTTGAAAATAATTCCTTATCTCTTCTGGCTAACTTCTGGAATTTTGCATTTAATTGGGCATATCTCCCCCTATGACTGTTGCCTTTTGCTTTCCTTCTTTCTTGGGCTACTTCTAGTGTCTCAGCAGACAGCCATTTTGCCTTCTTGGTTTTCTCTTTCTTTGGGATGTATTTTTTTGCCGCCTCTTGGACAATGTTGCGGTCTTCTGTCCATAGATCTTCTGGGACCCTATCTACTAACTCCAGTCCCTTAAATCTATTCTTCACCTCCACTGCATATTCCTTAGGAATATTAGTGAGCTCATATCTAGGTGATCTGTGGGTCTGTGTCATGTTCAGTGTTCCAATGCTTTGTATACATCATAACATTTCTCATGTCATGTTTCTGATCCGTGTCTATCATACGCGGGGTGGGGAATTTCAGCCCTGCTGGGCTGTTATCTCTGTGCTGCTGCTCTAAAAGAATGTACGTTTGGGTTATGACATGTATTCAAGGTTGCTTTCCCTTCACATTGTGTAGGGTGTGTGTGTGTGTATACAGTATATACATACAAACATACCTACATACAGGTGAATCCTTTTACCTTTGAAGCAACCTTGAAGAGGCAGCATTTTACTGGCTGAATTTCTTCTTTTGGAATATGCAAAGCATTGGGAATCACATATTGAAATAAATCCATATTTTTGCCCCACTTTTTTTCCAGAAATGTGTGAAAATGACAATATTCTTTTTTTCCCTTTAAGGATGTATTAAAAGTAAAAATGATGCCATATTAGAAGGAATCAAAGGAACAAACTTGAATTACATGAAGGCCTTTTAAAACAAATCTCAGCCAAACCTCAGCCTTTAACCTGAAGCAGTGAAGAAAGTCTGTACAATAAGTGAAGGTGGGTGTGGGAGCTTTGGGAAAAGATATTGCTTTGTCCTCAAATAAATGTTTTGATGTTCAGCACTGAGAGGGCAGCGCTCTGAGAACAGCTGGCTCTACAACCTGGTGAGCAGCTGGTAATGTCAGAGATGACGGGCACGTCAGGGGCCGACTATAGAACTGGGGACGAGGACTCTGCTGTAGGGGAGGCACAAGAGGTCCGGAAACCAGGACCTCCATTGTCGCTCACAGTGGTAGTGGTAACCAGCGCGCCCGAAGTAGCGGTCACCCCCGCACGTATGAAGGCTTTAGAGGAGAAACTGGAATCCTTTGCTGTTATCCTAAAGGAAAGTTGTAGAAAGTCGGGGTCTGCTGAGGGGAGATGAAAAGACGCTAGGGACCAGAGGGCCAACCCTGAGTCACCACCCCTATCCCCGCGGGGAAGAAGCAGAACCCGGTTCCAACAGTCAGTGAAAGGGAGGAGAACCCTAGACTTCACTGGAAAATCTGAGTCTCTGGAGGTGGTGAGACCCCCCCCCCCCTTTTCAGGTGAAGTTTGATGGCAACCCTACAAAGCTGTCTTTCTTCCTTACCAATGCTAATAGCTATATGGAGGACTGGGAGCAGAGCTTTCACCCTGAAAGGGGAAAAATCAATGCCATTGCCAATAAGCTAAAGGGGAGGGTGGTGGATTGGTACGTCCAGCTGTGCCAAGCAGAGGCCCCAGAGTTAGAAGACTTCGAGGAGTTCCAGTGGGCGCTAAAACAACACTTTGAAGACCCTTTGGCACAGGAGAGAGCGAAACGGGCTCTGAAGAACCTTGCCCAAGGGTCACTGTCAGTGTTGGATTACGCATTAGAATTCAAAGCACTGGCTGGAAAAGTTGAGGATTGGTCCCAGTCCACCCTAGTGGAGATGTTTAAAGATGGGTTGGAAACTGAGGTCCTTCGGTGGGCTCTGGGGCGTGATGACCCAAAAACTTTGTATGGGTGGATCCATCTAGCAGGCAGTGCTGAAAATGCTCTGGAAACCTTTGCGCATCGCAAGGCAGTGAAACAAGGTAAAACAATCAGAAGCACCCACGCCCCAACCTCTTCAGGATGACCCAGCCAGCGTTCGTGGGAGGAGGAGACAGAACGTCGCTTTGCCAAGGGGCAATGTCTGCACTGTGGGAAGGAAGGACACCGAGCGGTGGCATGCCCAAAAAGAAGAACCAAGGATTGCCTAGCTAAACCAGCCGGGAAATTGCCATCCCTACCAAGGAAGATGAAAGCCGCACTGGCCAAGGTGGAGCTTGAGGACATCCCCTGCTTCAGGGAAGAGAGGGGACCGGAGATCGAGGAGCCAGTGGGAAATGCCAGCCACCTGCTTTAAAGGGCGCTGTGGGGCAGGTGGAAGAAGAAGAAGATGGGCGCAACCATGTTTCGGTGAGTGGGAATTTTCATACCCTGACCGTTAAAGTAAAGTTGGGGTCCAGCACCAGAACTATAGAATTATGGGCCATGATCGATTCGGGGTGTTCCCGGTCCCTGATGCACCCCGATGTGGTAACTGCGTTGGAGTTACCCACGTTTCCTTTAAAGCGGCCGATGATCTTTACCCAGTTGGATGGGACCATGGCAGGGGGGAAGCCAGTCACCCACTCTACAGGGATGGTTGCATTGCAAATGGGCAGCCATTGGGAAAAAATACCGTTTATTGTGGCACCGGTAGGGGGGCCTTTGGTCATCTTAGGGATGCCCTGGTTTGTATGACAAAATCCCCTTATAAACTGGGTGCATAGAACAGTGACGTTCGCAGATGGATATTATAAAGCCCCTGATAAAGACCAACTGGACGACAGCGAAGTCAGACGGACAGCATCAACTTCTCTGCAGGTCCTCGAGCCGCTGGAAGGGCTGCCGGAGCAATACCAGGACTTTGCAGATGTGTTTGGAGAAAAGGAGGCAGACCGGTTGCCGCCTCATTGCAAAACTGACTGTGCCATAGAATTTGTTCCTAATGTGAAATTGCCCAGCCCCAAAATTTATTCTATGACTCAGAAGGAGCTGGCAACACTATGAGAGTTCATTGACAAAAACCTAGCTAGAGGTTTCATTGAATCAGCCAGCTCTCCGGTGGGCGCACCGGTACTGTTTCTACCAAAGAAAGATGGCACTTTGAGACTGTGTACAGATTTCCGTGGGCTCAATGCAGTATCAATATTAAATAAATATCCTTTGCCCGTAATAAAAGACATGTTATCACATCTGTCAAAGGGAAAAATATTCTCTATGTTGGACTTGAGGGAGGCGTATTTCCGTATTCGCATACGGGAGGGGGATGAATGGAAAACTGCTTTTAATTGTCCTTTGGGTGCTTTTCAATACAAAGTGTTACCATTTGGATTGGTGGGAGTGCCAGGAGTTTTTATCCAACTGATCAATGAGGTCTTGCATGACCACCTGTTTAAAGGGGTGTTGGTGTATTTGGATGATATTTTAATATATACAGAAACTATGGAAGAACATGTTAACCTAGTCAGACAGGTACTGAGCAAACTGAGAAATGCTGAATTGTATGCTAAACTGTCTAAATGTGCATTTCATAAATCACAAATTGATTATTTGGGCTATAGAATTTCCGATAGAGGAATTGAAATGGATCCCGCTAAAATTGAAGCCATCTTGGCATGGGAGCTGCCACGCATGCATAGGCAGCTACAAAGTCTCCTTGGATTCGCGAATTTTTACAGGCTGTTCATCCAGAGGTTCGCAGAAATAGCCTTCCCCCTCACTGAGCTACTAAAAGCCAAGGGTTTGGGGGATACACGGAGGGCAAAAAATCCGGGAGCGCTACTAAAATGGACACCCACATGCCAAGTGGCTTTTGAAACCCTTAAACAACTGTTTACGTCCGAACCTATTCTACAGCATCCTGATCCTGACAAACCATTTGTGGTGCAGGTGGATGCTTCAGATTTCTCTATTGGAGCTCTGTTATTACAAACGGACAAGTTCGGACAGTTAAAGCCCTGTGCCTACCTCTCCTGTAAATTTTCAGAGGCAGAAAGGAGGTGGCACGTTTGGGAAAAGAAGGCTTTTGCAGTTAAAACTGTGTTGGAAAATTGGCGTCACTTATTGGAGGGGGCTGCCCACCCTTTCGAGGTTTGGACTGACCATAAAAACCTTGAAGCACTGACTGCGTCTCATAAACTCAACCCAAAGCAAATTAGATGGGCTCAATTCTATAGTTGTTTTGACTTTAAACTACACATGTACAAAATTCATGGATGCCCCTCCCGTTTGGTGACTGACAGGGGCACACAATTCACGTCCTGATTTTGGCGGGAATTTATGAAATTACTGGGCACTAAACAGGCATTGTCTATGGCGTCGCATCCAGAGACTGACGGAAATACGGAATCAGTTAATTCTACACTTGAACAGTATTTGCGTGCTTTTGTTAATTATCAAAAAGATAATTGGGTTGATCTTCTACCTTTTGCTGAGGTGGCGTACAACAATGCCGTTCATCAAAGCACTGGCCAAGTGCCTTTCCATACAGTTTTTGGTCGTGACTTTGTTCCTATTCTGGAGCTACCTCACCCAACATCCCCTCCCTCTTCACCTGCTGATTGGGCTGCACACCTCGGAGACTCCTGGCCTAAAATACAACTAGCACTTACGGATGCCCAAGCCGCTTATAAACGTCATGCTGATACTAAACGTTCACCCCCACCACCTTTTCAAGTCGGTGATAAGGTCTAACTTTCCACCAAATTCATTAAATCCACACAACCTTCCAAAAAGTTGGCACCTAAGTTTATTGGTCCTTTTCCTATCGTTGCTCAAATTAATCCTGTTACTTTTAAATTAGATTTGCCTCAGAATCTTAAATGTTTGCACCCTGTGTTTCATTGCAGCCTGCTCAAGCCTTTCAACGAATCAACCCGCTGGCATCCACAACCTTCCCCTCCTGCACCTATCATGATTGATGGTCAACAACACTTTGAAGTCAAAGAAATCCTTGATTCCCGACGATGTCGTTCTGTTTTACAATACCTTGTTCGCTGGAAGCATTTCCCTCATCCTGAGTGGATTGCTGCCCACGACGTTAACTCCCCTATTTTAGTTACCCATTTCCATACTACTTATTCTGATAAGCCTGCTCCTTAATTTTGCTTACTTTCTTTAAGGGGGGCGGTAAGTCATGTTCAGCGTTGCAATGCTTTGTATACATTGTAACATTTCTCATGTCATGTTTCTGATCTGTGTCTATCATACGCGGGGTGGGGAATTTCAGCCCTGCTGGGCTGTTATCTCTGTGCTGCTGCTCTGAAAGAATGTATGTTTGGGTTATGACATGTATCCAAGGTTGCTTTCCCAGGCCGATCTGTGATGCTTGCCAGCACCTGGGGGTGGTGGTTACGCTGCTGGGGTGAGGGGCAGGATCGGGTTAGAGGCGAGGGTTTTTAGTTTGTATTTGGCGCGCTTTTGCCTATTCTCAGCTTCCTTCGTATATGCATACTATTCTTTCAATAAACCAGTTTTATTCAGAAACTGCTGGTAAGACTGAGTCTGTTGGGATAGGCAATTGTTACAGTCTGTATAGATGTCCACCACCTTTGGCTGCAAAGGATGTAGTCAATCTGATTTGGGTGTTGTCCATCTGGTGAAGTCCATGTATAATTCTGTCTCTCAGGTAGTTGGAAGAGAGTGTTTGTTATGCACATTGTGTTCTCTTGGCAAAATTCTATCAGCCTATGTCCTGCTTCGTTTTGTTCTCCCAGGCCATGCTTACCTATAATTCCAGGTGTCATTTCACTGCCCACCTTAGCATTCCAGTCTCCAGTGATGAAAATAACATCTCTTTTAGGTGTGTTGTCCAGTAGGTGCTGCAGATCCTCATAGAATTGCTCTACTTCAGCTTCTTCAGCATCTGTGGTTGGGGCGTATATTTGGATCACTGTAATGTTAGATGGCTTGCCCTGAATTCAAATTGAGATCATTCTATCATTTTTTGGATTGTATCCAAGCACTGCTTTAGCCACTTTACTATTAATTATGAAGGCTACTCCATTTCTTCTGTGGTCCTCTTGTCCATAGTAGTAGATCTGGTGGTCATTTGATGTGAAGTGGCCCATTCCTGTCCATTTCAGTTCACTGATGCCCAGAATGTCTATCTTGAATCTTGACATCTCACCAATAACCACATCCAATTTGCCCTGGCTCATAGATCTTACATTCCAGGTTCCAATGATGTGTTGATCCATAGAACATCGGATTCACTGTTCACCACCAGCACCGTTGGCCGATAGCCATCCTTTCACTTTGAGCTAGCAGTGTCATCACATCTGGGGCTCGTTGAACTCATCCTCTGTTCCTCCCCAGTAGCCTTTTGACCATGGGGGTCTCATCTTCCAATGGTATAGTGACATATCTGTGGTTGTACTGATCAATTTAATTTTCACGGCCAGAATACTGTGGTGGGAAGCCATTTCCTTCCCAAAGGATCACATTTAGTCTGACCTCTCTGTCATGACCTTCCCATCTTGGGTAGCCCTTCACAGTTGAGCTCATGGCATGATTAAGGTGCTCATTCTCCAGCACCACAACACGGTAACAATCCTTTGCTGAAGGAGCCTTCTTGTAGATTCAATTTGGTTGTCTTTCCTACCACAGAATAATGGGAAATTCTGCTGCCATGATTATTCACATCCCAGTTGCAGAGCTGAACATGAGATTGGGAATGATTATATCCCACAGATCCTTGTAAACCGTTAAATATTTCTTGATTCAATACTATGAAAAACTTTTGCTTTCTGATATACTTCTTAGAATACTTTTAGCCCTACTTATTCTTCAAGTACAATAGGAAAATTTGGATTTTGTGGTTGCATAAAATTATATTTTAGGAACCCCGTGATAAATGTTAAGGCCAACAATGACTTCCAGGCATATGTATAAATGAAGACAGGAAGATCCCATGAAAATATGAAAGAGTCTTGTGAATTGGGGTGGAGATGCAATGTAGAAACACAGAGCTCACTACGTGAAAAAAATATTATGGCAGCCAATCGTTATTCTTTCCTATCAAAGCAGGGATTAGTAGGAGAGGAAGTGGAACAAAGTCCCTATTTCCCCCCTTGGATTGCAGGCTATATGATTTCTGAAGGGGTTAAAATATTCTTATTGCATTCCTGTGGGCAAGCTGCCTCATGCAGAGGCAATAGATGCATGTATCCAAATTTTTTTTTAAAAAAAAATCTTAAATATAAATACTAATATAAATATAAATATAAAATCCAAGATGGAGATGTGAAGATTTCTGAAGTTAGTTTCATTTCATTCATGGGAGTCTCTTCAGGGTGCTAACCAAAGCTGAGATTGATTATCCCTCCTCATACCCCAAGCGAGATGGCAGAGCCAGGTCTTCACCTCTTTTCAGGGTGAAGAGTATATATGAGTAGGTATGCTGGGAGAAAGGGGGAAGGGCACTTTAGGGGAAGGCACCCTCACACTTTTTCATCAATTTCTTGTTTTAGCCCCCAGTGTTCAGCCATGAGTTCTGGTTTCCAAAGCTACAATGGCTCTAGACTCTGGCTGCTGCTGCCTTATGCTACTCTAGGTCAGCTTTAAACGTCCCCTTCATCCATGATCTGATCATGGTTGAGAGAGCCAACATGGCCTGCATCACCGAAACTTGGTTGGGCACTGAGGAAGGGTTCCCCACTTGGACATGTGCCCTCCCAGGTTTCATGTGTGGCACCATCCTACAAAACTCAATAATTATTGGGCACTGTGAAGAATTTAGTAATGATTGGGAAATAAGGCCACCATATTTTTAGCTGTCTCTTATTACTCATATTCTTTCTAACTCATCCTGGAGACTTTGGCAATGTTTAACATCACATACTCTGAAGAGGAATTTGAGATGGCAAATTCTACATTTCATCTCAGTTCTTATATGCCCAGTCAAAATTATGTGATGATGAGTCCATAAAACAGTGGGCTTGTATGGAAAACAATCCACACAAATATCAATATTTATTTTTCCTGTATATATCTCATATACATCTTGCATTATATAGATTTTGCAATACAGCTGCCTTAAAAACAAACAAAAATGTAACATTTGCATAATTTAATAAACATTAATCCACAATTCTGTCCATATGTATACATTTTAACAAATTTCTTCACATGCCAGGATAATAGGAAAAAAAAATCATGGTTTCATTCAATCACATTTTAATTCTGTTTATCAAATTTTTATTTTAGTTTAGAAATGTTACAGCTCATGTCTTGACGATTACCTCTGAAGTTGAAAAGTCACACATACAAGAGATGCAAACTTTTGTCCTAAATATCTTTAAGGAGAGGTGTGCAGGAACCTAGACAAAATAAGCTTGCAATGTTAAAGCAATAAGTGGATGAAAGTGCACTTCACCTAATTTTACTCCCTAAGACAGATTTTCTTTTACTTTTTCAGTAAAATACATAAAAAGTGACCAATCAAACTCTGCATAGACATCATACTTTAAAAATGTAGAGAAAATAGTTGTAATTTGTTATATCATTAATAGATTATTTCATATATTTAGGTGACTTACATTAACTTGGTAGTTAATTCTTGAGGAGTTATTTGCATCTGTGTTTTGTCATTTTTTATTTTTAATATTTTCTGTTTGGGTATGATATCTTTATAAGTAATTAAACTGTTAGAATGTATGCATATTATTGCCTTTTTAAATTCACTTTTTGTACATTGATATTTCTGTATTTCTTTTTAAAAAATTGAATGGAATTAGAAAGAGGAACACACCTGGAGACAGACGCAATGTCTTTAACCAATGTGATCTTCTTGTCATGCTTTCACTGAAATGCATGCGGAGAACTCAGTAGATCTGCACATTGGTTTCCTCTCATGTCTTATCTACTAGAAATAAGTTTTGATGCTAAGGGGAAATGAATAAAAAATAGTGATGATTCATGGTGATGATTCATGGTGATTTTGATTTTTTTTTTTTTTTCCAGAAAATTTGATCCCTTCTTTTTAAGCATGGATTTCAAACACATTTCAAAAAGATATTTATAATGAATGCATACTTGTACTGTGTCCCAGTCACAAAAGATCACCACATGTAGGTATAGCGATATATGCAAAGATTGCAGGTTTGTGATGGTTAATTTGGATTAAATTCAGTGTAATTCATTTAATATATAATTTTACAGCAGAATACCAACATGTCATAAGTAACTATTTGCCTACCCTTTTCCCTTGAATTAATTTCTATTCCTTTAAAATATCCCTATTCCTAGATGATTAAGAGGTTTGAGTGGAAGATATACAAACTATACAGGACATTATTTATACCTTTAGCATATCTGTAGTTGGTCTTTCTAAAACCCCTGAAGCTAATGCTGGGAGAAAATGAAAGTGTAGTGGAACAACTTCAGTTGGAAGAGAAAATCCCTGCACAGGGCTGTTGCTGTTGTGGAAATAGGAGGCAAGAGTATTAACTTTGCCACATTGAGTTTAAAAAGTTGGGAATAATAATAATAATAATAATAATGATGATGATGATGATAATAATAATAATAATAATAATAATAATAAAAATAAAAAACCTCGTCACGACACATGGAGAAGAATTTTTAGCTTTTTTGTCTACTGTTCTACCAGTTTTATTGCGACTCTTTTATTTTCCAACATTTTATATTGAATTGTTAGGGTGCTGCAATTCAATTTTAAGGAGTGGCATGCAAAATTGTAAAGTAAGTAAATAAATTCAGGAGTAGAAACATAGTTGTGTCATTATCCATTCTTAATTGTGCTACCCTTAATGGAAAAAGGAACAGTTAATCTATTTCCTATTAAGGACAGTTTGGGGTGTTTTGAACAATAACTGATCAACCTTCACTGACCATTACATGAAATCTTGATCATCCAACATTCAGAGTAACCACACTGCATCTTGATTTGTCAATTATCTTACTTATTTTAATTTCAGTGTTGTATGTCTCAGGCCATAAGGCGTTATTTTATAACTTGGACTTGGAGATATTTGAGAATCCATTTTAGAATTTAAGGTATTTTTTTGGTACTGATGTGTGAAATCTGACCAGGTTCAAATGTTTTGGTTTAATTGTTGAGTTGATGAGAGTCAAATTGATTCAGATGAAAGCATCCAAATTCAATCAAGTCCCTTCAGTTTGAAGTGATGGAGATACTAGAGCCACTTTGGAAAAGTCAAAGCTTATTAATCCTTTAAATTGAATAAATGACTCAAGTCAATCTAGATAGTGACTTTGGCTTAGAAAGGGAATGAAAATGCTTTTGAAGAAGATGTTCATATTTAATATGTACAAAGCATTAGGTTTTAAGGACATATTAAAAATGAACATAAAAAAAAAATAACCTGAACATAGATTAATTAAGATAAGGTAACCCTCAAAAATTTAGCTGATCCTCAGACTTTAACTTTAGTGGATTTCACTCAGTCAAGACAGGGAAAGGTTCAGCTGAGCAAGTAAAGAATGTTTGTACAGAAATGGGGTGGGGGCCTGTGGAGGGGAAATGATAGCGAAATGTCTTGTTTGTTGCTTCATCAATATAAGACGTATTGAGAACAGAGTCTATCTGGTGCCACAAAAAAAAAAAACATCTTCAAATTCCTTTGATCCAAGAGGCATTATTGAAATGTTTATATATTAATGAAACGGATGAATCTGTAGCTACAATTCATAGAAAATAAAGTAGGGATAATGAACAGTAAATAAATTAGCTTACTTTAATAGGTAATGGAATTCCAATTACACTACAGCTAGAAATTAATTTGATAGACATTGATACTCAAGTTGATAAAATTTTATGTTACAGTTCTCAATATTTATAGAATAATTGGAACACTTTATGAATAATAGTGATGATTCATGGTGATTTTGGGGGAAAAAAATTCAGAAAATTTGATCCCTATCTTTTTAAGCATGGATTTCAAACACTTGAGGATTAGTAGAAGTATTTATAATCAATGAATAATTGAACTGTCTCCCAGTCACAAAATATCATCACACGTACGTATAGCAATAGATGCAAAGATTGCCATTTTGTGATGGTTAATCTGGATTAAATTCAGTGTATTTACTTTAAAATGCGTTTTACAGAGGAATACCAATTTATCAGTGTCAATATGGAACTCTTTGAATGCCCTTTTCCCTTCAAGTAATTTCTATTCCTTTAGGTAATTAAGAGGTTTGGATGGAAGATATACAAATTATGAAGGACATTATTTATACCTTTAGCATATCTGTAGTTGGTCTTTCTAAAACCCCAAAAGCTGATGCTGGATAGAAAATGAAAGTGTAGTGGAACAACTTCAATTGGAAGAGAAAATCACCGCACAGGGCTGTTGTTGTGGTGGAAATAGGAGGCAAGAGTATTAAGTAAGTTTGCCAAATTGAGTTAAAAAAGATGGGGATTATTATGATAATGATAATAAATTAGACCTTGTCACCACACATGGAGGAGAATTTTCAGCTGATTTGTCTATTTTTCTGCTTCTACCAGTTTTATTGTGACTGTTTTATTTTCCAACATGTTATATTGAATTGTTAGAGTACTGCAATTCACTTTTAAGGAGTGGCATGCAAAATTGTAAAGTAAGTAAATAAATGCAGGGTGCCTCATTGGGGAGGGAGATCAGACCGTTAGGAAAAACTTCCATTTCAGCAGCTGCCCTGCTAGATTTGTGGAAAGCAACAGGGAAATGCAGCACTTAATATGCTTGCTGATGAAATGCAGAACAATATCTAACTAGATAAAGGGTCTTTGCTACACATTGAAAGATAGATTTAAAGAAGAAGAACAAATCAGTTTTAGAAACTTATTTCAAAACTAAAAGCTTGGATACAGCAACCTTTATTTCCTTATTCCTCATGCTGTAGATCACTGGGCTCATCATGGGTGGAACCACTGAGTATATGACAGCAAACACTATATTGGTTTGTGAGGAGACATGAGGTATTGGTCTCAAGTACACAAGCATTCCAGTGAACAGGAACATTGAGAAAACAATGAGATGAGGAATGCATGTGGAAAAAAGCCTTTTGTCTTCCTTTGGATGAGGGCATTCGAAGCACTGTTATGAAGATCTGCACATAAGTCACAACTACAAACAGAAAGCAGCCAAATGCTATGGTAACACTTAAAATAAGAAATACATGTTCAACTAGATATAAATTAGAGCATGAAATTTTTAGCAGCTGTGGAAGCTCACAGAAAAACTGGTCAACTACATTGGAACAGAGTCATGGCAAAGGTTGTGCCAGTGTGCAAGATGGCATGAAGAAGTCCACTGAGCCATGCACTTCCTGCCATCTGGATGCAGGCTGCTTTGTTCATAATTACCTCATATCTGAGGGGATTACAGATGGCAATGTATCGGTCATGAGCCATGACCGTGAGAAGAGCATAATCAGAAGATGCAAAGAGGAGGAAGAGAGAATCTTGAAAGACACAACCAACGTATGAAATCAACCTGGTGTTCCTGAGGGAATTTGACATGGATTTGGGTATGGTGACAGAAACAGATCCAAGATCAGTAATGGCTAAGTTCATGAGGAAAAAGTACATGGGGGTATGAAGTCGGTGATCAAGAATGACTGCAGAAATAATGATGAAGTTTCCTGAAATGGCAGCTAAGTAGAAAAACAGAAATACAACAAATTGTGAAATCTGCATTGCACGGACATCCGAGAACTCCAACAGCAGAAATTCTGTCATAGAAGTTTGGTTGGACATGTCTTTCATTACTCAGTTTTAAATTATAGTATAGTCTCTGAAGGGTAAAAAGAAGAAGAAAAAAAACAGGAAAAAATAGAAAATTTTTTTCATCTTAACTTATTTAGATATTTGAACTTTTTTCACATGAACTAGAAAATTATCTGAAGAGTCATAGTTCAAAGATAAAATAAATGTTCCTCATCCTCATAGATGCCCTCTATTAGAATTTACTTATCCTGGCACTTACTGATCCCTGAAGGAGCCAGTGGAGCTTGGAAGAATTGCAAGACTGTAATCCAGTGTCTATTTTCTCTCTGAATTTGGAGTTCTGTCTTTGAATTACAGTATATGTTCCACAAACCAAAGAATTGCAGCTATAATAAACATTTTATGGGAACATGATTTTCAATCCATCCTTTCTGATTTTGTATTTGGATTCATGCCATTGCATCCCATTAACAATTGTGACAGAATTGTGAACAACAACAACAAAATTAGAAGATGATGATGATGATGATGATGATGATGATGATGACGATGATGATGATGATCATTGAAACAATAACAACAAGAAACCAATCATGATGGTTAAGATAAAGATAAAATATTGTCAATTTGTGTGTTTTTAATTATGCTGATCATCATAAAAAAATATTACATCTTCCAAATATGGAGGTCATAATAGAGTCCTTACAACTCTGTGCAATAAGTCAGTGTTGATAAAACTATATAACATTTGGGAAAAGACTGAGAGGGAAGGATTGTAACTCCTCTAATATTTGAGATGAGTCTAGAGCTTATGTTTTTAACTACTAGGATACCCCATAACTATCTTTCTAACAACTGACATGAGAAGGAGTAAAGAAAAATAAATTATAAATGAAACAGCATATTAGAAAACTGATGAGACAATTTAAAAATACTTACTACTTTATTTCTGTGTATTGGTCTAAAATCTTCAGTCTAAAATGTGCACAAAGATATTAGAAATGTAATTTCATCTCCTATTTCTGAGCCAGGCACAGCAGCATGCAATATATCACTGGAAAAAGAGGGGGATTTATTAATGTCTCTTTAGAGATTAGTGCTCTCAAGAGTCAAAAACAGTTGATCAGAAGAACTGGAAATGTAGCTTCACATCAAACTTTTAAGTGATGGTAGGTAAGCTGTGCTTAGATACAAGACAACATAGATTTATGCAGGCTGGCAAAAAATATGTCACTCATTGTCTCATCTCTGATTATTTTTTGGATGATCAGAGTGGTATATCTGCATGTTTCTGTTTTCATGCAGCATGTAGAGAATAGTGAACTCTGGTTGTTTTTCTCCCTATTTAGTCCACAGTAATGATAATTTGATTTTAAAAGATTTTAAAAGAGAGGGAACAAATGTTCAACTTTGCTTAACTCTTTTTTTTAAATGAATATTGACAAAAAAAAATATTGAATGTGGTCTATCTGCATGTTTCTGTTTTCATGTAGCATTACGACCATGTCGAGAATAGTGACCTCTGGTTGTTTTTCTGCCTATTTAATCCATAGTCTCTCCCACAATATTGACCTGAATACAATATAAAGGGTTTCTTGTACCAGAATGGAATGTTTTCAGCCAAATGGACCAGTATAACACATGACCAAAAGTTAACTGGTTGGGTCTAAAGCCAGTTTTCTCCTTGGCCAGAAGAAAAATCCTGTGAAGATTATTCCAGGAAGCTAATAGATCAAATCTCTTGGATTCATTCAGATTTTAACTCCAGCTGGGCAGATCCTTTGCTTGTCATATGGGAAGACTTTGAGCCTGTCAATCTATAAGACATGGATCTCAAAGCATTTAGTTCTACCACCAGTATATTAGATCCTTGCTCCTGAAGGCTTCCTAGGAAGTGATAAATACTGTAGCTTGAGACAAGCAGTGACTAATTCATCCTTGGGTGAGGGGACTGTCCGAGTTGCCTAGAACAAAATGGTGGTATACCCCTTTTTCTGAACCATTGCTAGGCCCAGCAACATTGAATAATTTTTACCTGGCTCCAACCTCCCCTTTTTGTAGAAGGTTTTGAGAAGGGAGTAGTGAGGGTTAGGATTAGGGTTAAAGTTTTGCCCTCTTTGGGTAAGCACATTATCTGGACCCTTTTCAATCAGGCTTTAGGTCCATGTACAGAACTGGGATGACACTGATCACATTTGTGAATGACCGCTCCAGGAACCAGGATAGGGGATGTATAACATAGGGTGCAGCAGGGTCTCCCAGGGGCATTTGATCCAATAATGATAGTATACTTCTTGAGTGAGGGGCACTTTATTGTGATGGTTGTCCTAGTTCTTGTGGGGCCTGTTACAATCTTGGTTGGTAAGATAGAGAGGTCTGTGTTGGTAGAATAGAGAAGTCTCAGATCCCTACTATATGAACCTTGGCACACTTCCACTCCTATTTAGCATTTCTATGAGGCAGCTGGGTGAAGTAATCTGTTGAAACTGATTCAAGTATGATTAGTATATAGATTATATAAATTATAGCCAGCCCTATATCTCAACCTTGGGTTAGCAAGCTCCCAGTAACTGGAGGCTGTAAGTTTTTTGGATTGGGAGAAATAGGCTGAGGCTCACCTCTTGCAAGACTGAGTGGCCCTGCTTTCAAGGACCTCCTGATCACAAGGATTTACCATGATTAATTCTCAACAGGGCTGTACTTCTCCCAGTAGCATGCACTGTAATTTGTGATTCTCCTGAGCTCCTGCTCAGCTATGGCCAGGAAGACCTTTGCACAAATCTACCTTATGTATCAATTAATCCTCTCTTGGATCAGGAAGCCCTTTTCACAGCCATTCATATCCTAGTCACTTTATGTTTAGACTATTGCAATATATTTTACACAGGCCTATCCTTGAAGACCACATGGAAGCTACCATTGGTCCAAAAAGTGGCCATACCAGCAATCAGGGGGGTTTCTTGCTTTGCCCATGTAATATGCCTGTTCACATGACCTGTACTAGGTACCCCTGGATTCTGGGTGCAGTTCAAGGTGTTGGTTGCCACACATAAAGCCTGACCTGCCTTTAGACCTGGTTACTGTAAGGACTACCTTTCTTCTGTTATTTCTGCCCAAGCAGTAAGAAAAGTTGGTACACTCCAAAACCCAACTCTAAACCCTTGTTATTCTGTGGGATCTAGGAGGCATGCCTACTTTGTAGTTCTGCCTGCACTGTGGAACAGTGTCCCTCCTGTTTGAAAAGTCGGACCTTTCTGGTTTTCATAAAGCTAAGGAAACTGGGCTTTTCCAGCAGGCCCTGTGGTGGGATGATTCCCTGGTAGTCTATCCTGATAGCTTAATACATTTGAAATGGCTATGCTCCACAAGGAATCACTTCAGTATCTATTATTCCTGCTTTTCTTTTTTCTGTTGAAATAGCAAAAAGATAGATAAAAAGAAAAAAAAAAGAAATGACCTCAAACCAAGAAGTCTTGAAAGAGCAACTTTAATGTCATTGTTTCTCATGGTATAGATTAATGGATTCATCATGAATGGAATAATGGAATACATAATCGCAATTATAAAGTCAAGGTGATGTGGATTGTCAGGGAGTGAGTTTGGTGCAGTGGTTAAGGTGCCGGCCTAGAACCCTGAAAACTGAGTTCTAGGCCTGGCTTAGGCAAGAAATTCAGCTCTGTGACTTTGGGCAAGTCACTCTCTCAGCCCTAGGAAGGAGGAAATGGTAAACCACTTCTGAAATCTTGCCAAGAAAACTGCTGGAACTAGTCCAGGCAGTTGCCAAGGTTCAGACACGTTTGAACAGCAAAAAAGAAAACAAAACAAAACAAAACCTGTGATATAAGGATAGTGACTCCAACCATGTTTGCTAAGGAATATGGGTAAACAAATTATCATTCATGCATCACACTTGTAAGGAAACATGGTATGAGGCTGCATCACACAAAACAAAATAAGTTGCATGACAAATTAAGCCACTGCAGTTAGTTTCTATGAATCTCTGCAGGTTTATTTGATTTAAAACTTCAACCCGGGAAAAATTCCAATTCAGAAACATATTTCTCAACATATTCAACTCATTATTACTAATAACTCACATATTGAGCAATAATTATTGGTTTAATTAATATCTTAACCATAATGTGGAAACTGCTTAGACATCAAAGCAGTCTACAGATATTAATAAATAATACTAAATTGTCAAATATCAAAACACTAATAAAAAGTAATGGTGAGCAGATAACTTTTAATAAGTTTCTTATTTGTCCAGCCAAGCATTTCTGATTTATTAGGAAGTCCACAAAAGTAATCATACAATTTTGTAAATATTTCTCATATGGAAACTATAAATATAAATTGCAGCATTCAGCTTTAAAAAAACCAAAAAACCTAAATTTAGATTACTTTCAAATTCATTTCACGAATCCTTTCTCTTAATATATACGGTTTCATGTTTCTTCAAACATTTGTGTTTGAAATATGTAAGGATTCATTCAGTCCAATATTTAGTATCATTTAGTTCTAATTTCGTATCTTTCAATTAACTCTTATTATCAGAGTGGTTGTTCTGAAGATTATCTCTGAAGCTGAAATATCAAGAAAAGACAGACCTTTCAGTCAAATTACGTTAACAGAGAGAACAGATTGGTTGAGTGGTTGTAAGTTCTAGATCAGACGCTGGGAGTCCATGAGTCATAGACCTCCCTTATCCCAGGAAGCCAGCTGGTTGACTGTGGCCAGATGCTCTCACATAGCCCTAGAGAAAAGGTACTGGCAAACCACTTTTGAAAACGTTGCCACGAAAATTGTGCAGATTTGTTCTTGGTGTCACCTGGAGTCTGGGTCACAACAAAAATCTTAATAGAGATCGTCTCAATCACATAAATGAACAAACAACTGTTCTAAAGTAAGGTAATATGCATGAAAGTGGGAAGTGGTTACACAGGATTGTACCCTATGTCTGCTTTTTCTCTTTCCAGTTGATTTTTTTTTAAGGTAAATGAACAGTTCATACTTCTTTAAAATGACATAATCTCAGACCAACAAATCTTGAAAAAGCAGCTTTGATCTTCTTGTTTCTGATGCTATAGATTAATGGATTCAACATGGATGGAATAATGGAATACATAATTGTAATTATGAAGTCAGGATATGATGGACTGTCAGATATGGGCCTTAAGTAAGCAAAGCAACCAGTAAACATGAATAGGGAGAAGACGATAAGGTGTGGTAGACAAGTGGAAAAGGCCTTTTTCCTTCCTTGAACAGAAGGAATTCTCAGTACAGCAGAGAAGATCTGCACGTAGGTAACAATAACAAAGACAAAACAACCAATTCCTAAAGTAGAATTGAACATTACAATACCAATTTCAGCTCCATATAAACCAGGGCAGGCAATCTTAAGTAAATATGGAACTTTGCAGTAGAACTGATTGATAATATTAGAGCAGAAAGGAATAGTGAATGTTGCAGTAGTGTGTAATATAGCATTGACAAAGCTGGCAGTCCATGCACTGCCAATCATTTTGGTACAGGCCTTCCTGTTCATTATCATTTCATATCGTAATGGATTACAAATGGCAATATATCGATCATACGCCATGACAGTAAGGAGGGAAACATCACAGGTCAGGAAGAAGAAAAAGAATAGAAACTGAGCAACACATCCAGAATAGGAAATATACTTAATATTGGTAAGAAAATTTAAAACAGCAATAGGGATAATGACTGAAACTGAACCAATGTCCTGCATGGCTAAATTCATCATGAAGAAGTATATGGGAGTGTGAAGGTGGTGGTCAAAGACAACAGCAGTGATGATGAGGAGGTTCCCAGTTACTGTCATTAAATAAAGTGTCAGGAATAAAGATAAGTAAATGATTTGTACCTCCCCAAGTTTTGAGAAATCCAAGAGAAGAAACACAGTTGTGTCATTATCCATTCCTAATTGTGCTACCCTTAAAGGAAAGAGGGGACGTGGTGGTGCTCAGGGTTTAACCACTGAGCTGCTGAGCTTTCCAATCGGTAGGTCAGCAGTACAAATCCACTTTACAGGGTGATCTCCCGTTTCTAGTCCCAGCTCCTGCCAACCTAGCAATTCGAAAACATGCAAATGTGAGTAGACTAAAAGGTACCACTTTGGCGGGCAGGTAACGGCGTGCCATGTAGTCATGCCGGCCATATGACCACAGAAGTGTCTACGGACAAAAGCCGGCTCTTTGGCTTTGAAACGGAGATGACCACCACCCCCTAGAGTCGGACACGACTAGACTTAATGTGAAGTGAAACCTAAAGGAAAAAGGAACAGTTAATCTATTTCCTATTAAGGACAGTTTGGGGTCTTTTGAACAATAACTGACCAACCTTCAATGACCATTACATTAAACCTTGATCATCCAACATTCGGAGTAACCACACTGCATTTTGATCTGTCAATTATATTACTTATTTTAATTTCAGTGTGGTAAGTCTCAGGCCTTAAGGCATTATTTTGTATCTTGGACTTGGAGATATTTGAGAATGCATTTTAGAATTTAAGGTATTTCCTTTGGTACTCATGCATAAAGTCTGACCAGATTCAAATGTTTTGGTTTAGTTGTTGAGTTGATGAGAGACAAATTGATTCAGATGAAAGCAGCCAAATTCAATCAAGTCCCTTCAGTTTGAAGTGATGGAGATACTAGAGCCACTTTGGAAAAGTCAAAGCTTTTTAATCATTGAAATTGAATAAATGACTCAAGTCAATCTAGATAGTGACTTTGGCTTAGAAAGGGAATGAAAATGCTTTTGAAGAAAAAGTTCATACTGAATATTTACAATAAGTTTTTAAGGACATATTAAAAATGAAAATGAGGACATAAAAAGAAACAACCTGAACATAGATTAATGAAGATAAGGTAACCCTCGAAAACGCAGCTGATCCTTTGACTTTAACATCAGTGGATTTCACTCAGTCGAGACAGGAAAGCTTCAGCTGAGCAAGTAAAGAATGTTTGTACAGAAATGGGGTGGGGCCTGTGGAGGGGAAACAATAGCGAAAGGTCTTGTTTGTTGCTGGGGTTAGCAAACTTTTTTTTTTACTGAATAGAAGCTGTTTTTGAAAGGTGGGAGTCAGAATGGAAAAATTAATCATGCAAATTCAATTGAAGTATGCTTTGTTTATAAGTGATTTGACACATACACACACACATATATACATATACATATATATTTTCCATCTTTTGCAAGTGGTTTGCAGCGTTGGTGCTCCCTACTAGAAAACATTAGGAAATTGTGTTGCTATTCCACCATTCTTGTGTAAAAATTGATTTTAGAGTATGGTTTATAGATTCAATGGAAGAAGAAACATATACCTAGTTCTCCAATCATGTTTGGAGATTGTGTGATTGATTATGTTTCATGAAGTCCATTCATATTCGCTCTTAGTAAAAATGCAGATAGATGTTTTCTAGGGTGATCGATCCCTAACCTGGTCCTTCAGGTGTCAGAGGTAATTGAGTCCATCCATCCTGTTGCTGGTCATTCTCTTCTTCTGCTTCCTTCCACTTTCTCCAGCACTATAGAATTCTTCAGAAAGCCATATCTTTGCATAATGTGTCCAAAATATGATAATCGGAGCCCAGTCATTTGTGCCTAAACTAAGAACTCTCAGCTGATTTTTTTCAGTGATGCAATGTTTGTTTTTCTCCAGACTATGAGTTGGCCAGGCAGAGCTATAATCAAAAACCACTCTTTATTAATACAACTATTTACAATAATAAGTCAATGTGATTAATGAAGTGGGCTGATTCTGATTAAGACCATCTGGGCAACATCGGGAGAATCAGCAAGGTTGCAGGTGAAGGCTGTGGCAGGACTGCTAGGCAGGATTCACTGACTGGAACTGTAGTGCCAGATGAATCTCGGACACGTGGCAAGGCTGGAACTGGGGATGAGTGTTTGTGGTCTGAAACACCGCTCGAACCGAGCTGACACTTGGAGGCTAGGCAAGACCAAGCTGTGCTAGGCTTGGCACTGGAGGCAAGGCTGAACTGAACTGGATATTCCAGGCTAGACTGGCCACTGGAAGCAACACTGTACTGGGCTATAGACTCATGACAAGGCTGAGAACTCAAAACAACACTGGAATGGACTGGAGACCTGGGACTAGGCTGGGAACTTGATGCATGACTGGGCTGTAGACTCTGGACTAGATTGAGAGCTGGGAACACAACTGGACTGGACTGCTGATCCTGGGCAAAGCGGATGACCAAGATGGGCCTGAAGTTCATGGACAAGACTGGGCACTTAAATCATGACTAGACTGGACTAGAGATCCTGCGCAAGGCTGGAAGCTCGAAACATGATGAACCTGGACTGGAGATTCTGGGCAGGTCTGAGAGCTAGGAGTACAATGAAACTGGACTGGAAATCCTGAACTAGGCTGAGAGCTTGGAGCAAGTCCAGGAACACAATTAGAATGTGTGGAATGGTGGCAGCAAGGTCTGGAACTGGTCATAAGGCTGAGGTTACTAGAATTGGCTGGGAAAGGATCCTCTGTGACAGCATGTGCAGGATTCAGGTCCTCCATGATTGGAAAAGCAGGCACTGATTCCCCTCCAGCTACAGATGAGGTTTCCAGCATCGGTAAGGACTCTTCTGCTGAGGCTGTGAGCTCAAAGGACTGGTTGCCTCCAGCAGCTTGCTCTTCACACATCTGCCTTTTATGCTGAACCCTTCCATGCCTTTTCTCTTCAGCAGCCAATTGGCCTGCTTTCTGATTCGCACACTTTTCTGCACACTTTTCCTGTGCGCTGATTGGAGAATTCAAATCCTCCTCCAAAGCCTGGCCAATCAGCGTCTGTAACTGCTCCTGTGCTGCTGAGTCACTTCTGGGTTTTGCTTTCCCAGGGTCTGCCTGTTAGGTTTCTATTTCCCGCTCTGATTTCAGAAAGAGTTTCATTTTCTGAGTCAGAGGCCAGCTGAAACCTCACTGTTTTCTTGGCTATCCATGGTATTCTCAGATTTCTTCTCCAACACTAAAGTGGGAAAAAAAAAATGTCAGTACTCCTTCTATCGTGCTCTTCCAAGTCCATACTTGTTACATGAAGTTCACAGGGAAAACCATTGCCTGCGCATTTCTGATCTTTGCAGGTGTAGACACATCACAGCATCTGAATAAGTTTTTCAAGCCTTTCATTGCTACTTTACCAAGTACTAGTTTATGGTATATTTCTTGATTGATGAATCCTGCACTGTTGATAGCTTCTTCTTTTTAGGATCAACTATTTACCACTTCAGCATTTTCACGGTCAATTCTAAACCTGGTTGCTGTTCATGTTGCCATTGGTTTGGTACTCATATTTTCTCTTCTTTTTTGCAATACTCATTGACTTGCATTATTAAAGGTTGCAGATGATCTGCATTTGTGGCTACCAAGGTAGTGATCAGCATATTGCTGGTTATTGAAGATTCTTCCTACAGTTTTAAAGCCATACTTCTTTTCCATTTTCCCTCAACATATATTCCAAAAGGAAATCTGTTACCTCTCAATTTTGAAAAAGGACTTTTTTTAATTAATAAAAAATGACAGAATATATTTCACTTTTGCATAGATTTCATAATAGTTTAACAAAAGTGTGTTTAAAATATGAGTAATTTGTTATATCATTAAATGAATATGTGGTATATAGAAGTGATTTACATCAATTTGGTATGTTAATTCTTGGGAGTTGTTTGCTTCTTCATTATTTCTATTCATTTTTATTTCGCCTCTTAATAAGTAATTAATTTGTTGGATGTATGTATATAATCGCCTATTTGAAATTCTCTTTTTGTATATGGATTTCTCTATATTTCTTTTTTCTTTGTTAAATGAATAAAAAGAGAGAGACAGAGACAGAGAGAGCAACAGTGGGAGAGAGAAGCAGGCAGGTAGAAGGCAGCGAGTTCCTCTAACCAACCTGATCTCATCGTTATGCTTTTAATAAAGCCATACGGATTCGATCCTGACCTTGGCTTCATCTCCCTAGAATTACATTTGGAAGAAAAAGGTAAGGGACTTGTTAGATATTATTGTACCAGGTTTTCTCTATTTCCCTTTTAGAAATCTTTCAAAAATGACCCATTCTGTAATGTCTGAATGAGTCCTGAGATCATGTTTACTTAGAAATGTGAGGCACTAATATTATTGGGAAGACAAACTACCATTCATGCATCTCAAGTGCAGGGAAAGATGGCCTGATACTGCATTCACACATCACAAAATAAGTTGAATGATAGATTAAACCACCCCAGCAAGTTGTATACAAAGGTCTGTATGATCTCTTTACCCTTGTCTTTACCACCCTTGGTGTTTCTCTGAATTAAAATGTCATCCTTCCGTTTTTTTAAAGAGACTGTTTTAATAGAAGAAGATAAACTTTTCTTATAAAGGGTGGGTTGGACAGGTTTATTTGATGCTTCAAAAAGTTTTAATTATGTTGATTCATAAACATACGAATTAACGCCTCAGTAAAGAGGGATGGTGAACAGTTAATTTTTAATTGGTTTCTCATTTGTCCCGCCATAGGTTTAAGATTTATTAGGAACTCCACATCAATATTCAGATCCTTTTTTAAACATCTCTCATATGGAATTCTCATATAAAAATTATAATATTTTTTTCCCTAAGGCAAACAAAGAAGATTATTTACTGTCAAATACATTTAATCAACACTTTCTCATAATAAATACATTGTTTAGAGATTTTCGATACTACATCTGTACTGTAAATGCAAAAGTTCCATTCAATTCAGTAGTCCATATCCATTAATTCTAATGACATATCTGTTATCTAGCTCTTTTTCACAGAGCTTCTGTTGTGATAATTATCTCTGAAGCTGAAACATCAGGCAAAATATCAGGCAAAATATATACATTTCTTCAAGGTATTCTAACAGAGAGAATCAGTGTGGTCTAGTGGTTAAGTCAAAGGAATTTGAGAAAAAGAGTCTTTGTCTTGCCCTACCCAGCTGGGTGTCTTTGCAGCAAACTTTTTCTCTCAGCCATTTCTAAAATGTTGGCAAGAAAATTGTACAGACATGTCCCTATAGTCTTCAAGAATCAGAGCTGGCTCAATACACCATAACAACCTCCATCTTGACACAGATGAGCCCAATCTCATAAAGGAATAAAATGAAATTTCCAAATTAATGTACTGGAAGGTTGGAGATGGTTACATAAGTATTGATACCCTATGTCTGTCTTTTTACTTTCTTGTTGAAATTTAAAAATAGGAAGACACAGAACTCATTCTCCTTCAAAAGCAATAACTTCTGACCAAAAAGTCGTGAAAGAGAACTTTTGATGTCTTTGTTTCTCATGCCGTAGATTAATGGATTCAACACAGGCGGGATAATGGAATATGTTATTGTTATAATGAAGTCAAGGTATGATGGACTGTCAGCTACAGGTTTTAGGTAACCAAAGCAACCAGTGAACATGAATAGGGAGAAGACAATGAGGTGTGGCAGGCAAGTAGAGGAGGCCTTTTTCCTTCCTTGAACTGAAGGAATTCTCAGTACAGCAGAGAAGATGTGCACGTAAGTGAGAATGACAAAGGAAAAACAACTTAATGCTAATATAGCACTGAAGATTAGAACTCCAGTTTCAGTTACATATAAATCAGAACAGGCAATCTTAGCTATATGTGGCATTTCACAAAAGAATTGGTTGATAACATTAGAGCAGAAAGGAGTAATAAAAGTGACAATAGTGTGTAATGAAGCATTGAGAAGGCTGGCAGTCCATACACTACCCATCATTTTTATGCAAGCCTTCCTGTTCATTATCATCTCATACTGTAAAGGACTACAAATGGCAATATACCGATCATAAGCCATGACTGTAAGGAGGGAAACATCACAGCCTATGAAAAAGATGAAGAAGAGGACTTGGCCAACACATCCAGAATGAGAAATAGTCCTTATATTCATAAGAGAATTAAAAACAGTTTTGGGAATAATGACTGAGACTGAACCAATGTCTTGCATGGCTAAATTCATCAGGAAGAAGTACATGGGGGTGTGAAGGTGGTGGTCAGAAACAACAGCAGCGATGATGACAAGGTTGCCTGTTACCGTCATTAAAAACAGGGTCAGTAGTAAAGCTATGTGCATGACCTGTATCTCCCTAATCTTTGAGAATTCCCACAGAAGAAACTCAGATGTGTCATTATCCATTCTTAATAATAAGACCCCTAGAAGAAAAAGGAAAAAGAAGTGTTTATTTTTTTTTTCTATTCAATACACTTTGGAGTGATATGGAGAGTACTCGATAAGCCTTTAGTGAGCATTATATGAAAATTGGTTCTCCACATTTATTAAAACATTCTGAAATCTTAGATGACTCACCCCAATTTATGCAAACCCAACTCTGGAATCTCATCTCTCTCTATTAGGCAGTCAAAGTCCAGTATGGGTTATCAGAAATAACAACATAAATGTTACAAATTATATCTGTTGCACGCAATCTGAATCCCTCCTGTCCATTTAAATGAATCCCCCTATATCCTTTCTTCAAATAATCAAAGTTCATCCCCACGTTAAAAAGAATTAAATATTAACAGAAATAAGCATCAACATCCAGTCCAAATCAAGAAGTTGTTAAATATCCCCCCCAAATCCATCTGAGCCCTTAATCCATTTCAAACTTTCTAAAACCAGCAATAATTGTCCCTTTGCTGTATATTCAAAAAAATACAAAATGTTGCATTTAGTTAAACTTATTTTTTTAAAGGTTTGAAGGAATCTTACCTGGTGATTTCACCAAAATTTGCCAGTCTAAAGGTTCTCAATCTTTAAAGAAAGAGAAAAGGGGGAAAAAAGGGTTGGACTGAGACTCCATATAGGCAACATTAGTGGCTGTAAGCACAATGGAATCCCGCAGCACCCAGCTGAGTACAAGCCAAATGTAAAAACACAGTTCCTGCCTTCTGCTCACAAAAAGAACAGCAGTTTCAGAGTACATGTTGGTAATCTGAAAATCTCTCTTGAGCTCCAGAGAGATTTCAGTATCCCAAATCCTGCTTTCTGGCACCGTTTCGGCCACAATGTATTACTGCTTTTAGAACATCAGTTTGCCATGATGGATCACCCACCCTCCCTTCCTTCTTCCATCTCTCTTTTGTTTTTGTTTTTTTCAAACTGTTTCTTCATCTTTAACTGGCACAATTCAGGCAGGTATAATATGCTATCATTATTTGTTGAAATCAATTCAATGTACCGTAATGCACAAATTGTTATAGTCATAGAACAGGCTTTGAATTTTCACAGGAATAACTCCAGAGTTTTGTTAGGCCAACTCAGAATTACCAACTCTGTTCAACTCCTTTATTTGTCACAGAAACCTTGTATTTGTGTCAGGATTAGCCACATATAATTATTTTGGCAAGCGTAGATGGAGATAATTGGGTTTTTTTCCCGATTTTTTTAAGCCATCATTTTAAAGTTTCTTGATAAATGGCCCACAATGAACTGTAAAATTTAAATTAAAGCTTTTTTTAATCCTTTGAATGATTTTCGCATTTCTAGCTTGTTCTACCTGAAATGAGGATTGTGAAGAATGTTTTCAAATACAATCATTAAACTGTATTTGACAACTTAATTTGAATTAAGAACTCTATCAATAAGGTCACCTTGTTTAGAAAGTGAACAAAAATATATTCAAAGAGTCTATTTTAAATACTGGCATAGCCCTAAGTTTCAAAGATATAGTAAAAGTGAAACTGAGGGCAGATTTCTGGTGATTAAAGAAAAATAACTTGAAATTAAATTACATCAAGCCATAGTAAACCTTCATACTGAGTGAAATCTGTCTTTAACCTGAAGAAGTCAAGTTTCTCTATAGGCAGCTAATGCATACAATCTATATTTTGTTGGAATTGTAGTTGAAAAGGAAAGGGAAGACTTATGACTGTTTATAGGAAGCAAGGGAGAGTTAATGGAGAGATAATTCAAAATACAAAATCTGAATGACTCACCACGTTTATCCAAGTTTATTCATGCCGATTTCTCTATATTTTTCTTACTGTCCTTCTGTAACCATCAGTCAGTTATTATGCTGTGCTGCATTTCCAAGATACTTTATCATATTTTTCTTGCCATTTCCCCAAAGATCTTTTTTATAAAACCTTTCTCCTTTGATAGTATAAAAAAGCTACTGTGGAATGGATTAAAAAAAAATAGCAACAAAAAGTTCTTAAATCATTACCCAGGTGTCTTTATTATTATAATGAGGGGAAGGGAGAGAGAGAGGGAGAGAGAATTTGCAGGCTCAATAATGAATAAAACATGATGAGCAGTAAATCTGACTTTATTAGTTTTTAGGTAATGAAAATCTAAGCTGTCTCACTTTTATAAGATTTTATTTTTAGATGAAGGACACTGTGTTATCAACTCATTCTATTATTTATTTAGGTTTTATGGGGTAGGAGGCTCAACTTAGAAACTCAGATGTATCATTATCCATTCTTAATAAGAAGAAAATGCACTAAGGGTTATCAGAAATAACAACATAATGCAACCATGTGGTGCCCTCTAGTTTCCAAACTTCAGAGTTGTGTAACTGGTTTCAGAGTGTAACAAAAACAATTTTCCCCTGGGAAGGGATCCTTTCAATCAAATTCAAAGTCTTAAATCAAGTCCATCTGAGCCCTTAATCCATTTAAAACTTTCTAAAACCAACAGGAATCATCCTTTTGCTGTATATTCCAAAAAAATAAATAAAAACTTTTGAATTTAATTAAACTTAAAAAAAAAAAAAGGATTGAAGGAATCTTACCCAGTGATTTCACCAAAATTTGCCAGTCTGAATGTTCTTGATCTTTAAAGAAAGACAAAGGGGAAAATTTTAAGTTTAAGTGATTAAGAGATGAGCCCAGTCGAACTCAGAGTCCATATAGGCAAGATTAGTGGCTGTAAGGACAATGGAATCCTGCAACTCCCAGCTAATCTGAAGCCGAATGCAAAAACACAGTTCCTGCCATCCGCTTGCAAAATGAACAGCAGTTTCAGAGTACATGTGGGTAATCTGACAATCTCTCTAGAGAGATTTCAGTAGCCCAAATCCTGTCTTCAGGGCTATTACGGCCACAATGTGTTCCTCTCTTTTAGAAAATCAGTTCACCATTATGGCTCACCCACCCTCCCTCCCTTCTTCCATCTCTGTTTGTCTTTTTTTTTCGAACTGTTTCTTCATCTTTAACTGGGACAATTCAGGCAGGTATAACATGCTATGGTTATTTGTTGAAACAAATTCAATGTACCGTAATGCACAAATTTTTATATTCATAGACAAGGCTTTGAATTTTTAAAGGAATAACTCTAGAGTTATGTATTTGAGTTTTGTTAGCCCAACTCAGAATTGCCAACTCTGCTCAACTCCTTTCTTTAAATGCTATAGAGATATCTTATTTGTGTCAGGATTAGCCACATTTAAATATTTTGGCAAATGTAGATTGAGATAATTGTTTTTGTTTCATTATTTTTAAGTCATCATTTTCTTGATAAATGGCCCACAATGCACTGCAGTATTGGAATTATAGTGGTTCTTTTAATCCTTTGAATGACCTTCTCATCTCTATCATTGTAAAGAATGTTTTCAAATAAGAGCATTCAATTCTATCTGACAACTCAGTTTGAATTAAGAACTCTGTCAGTATGATAATGTTGTTTAGAAAGTGAACAAAAGTATATTAAAGAGTCCATTTAAAATACTGACATAGCCCTAGGTTTTAACAGTATATTAAAAATGAACCTGGGGGCATATTTGTGGTGATTAAAGGAAAATAATGAGATACCTTCACTCTCAGCCAAATCTCAGTCTTTAACGTGAAGAAGTGAGGTTTCTCTATAGGCAGCTAACACTTATGTTATATTCTGTATTTTGTTGAAATTGTAATTAGAAAGGGAAGGGAAGACTTCTGACTGTTTATAGGAAGCTAGGGAGAGTTAATGGATTGATAATTCAAAATAAAAATCAGTGAATGACTCACCATCTTTATCCATGTTTATTCATGCAGATTCTTTTATTTTTTTCTTACTGTCCTATAGCCATCAGTAAGAGATTATGCTGTGCTGCATTTCCAAGACACTTTATCTATTTTTCTTTCCATTTCCCCAAAGATCAAAAAAAAAAAAAACTGTCTCCATTGATAGTATAAAAAAAAATACTGTGGAGTGGATTAAAAAAAAAAGTGTAGCAATAAAAAGTCCTTAAATCATTGCCCAAGTATCTTTATTATTTTAATGAGGGAGAGAAAGAGAGAGAAACAGAATTTGAAGGTCAATAATGAAAAAAATTGATGAGCAGTAAATCTGACTTTATCAGTGTTTAAATAATAAAAATCTAGGCTCTCTCAATTGTATAATCTTTTATTTTTAGATTAAGGATAGTGTGTTATCAACTCCTTCTATCATTTATTTAGGGTTTATGGGCTATGAGGTTCAACTTTAGCATAATTACTCTTACTGAATATTCAGAAAATGTTGTTGCTATTCATGCAGCACATTGTACAGTTGTCCTTAGAAAATAATATGCTTTAAATCCTTCTTTAATACTGAGATGATGGTGACATGCATGTGTCTTTATCATTATAATGTGGGGAGGTGGAGAGGACAGAGAGGGAGAGAGGACTAATAGCGATATGAAGCTGTATTCTGAGTTCTTTGTCATATAAATAATCCCTAAAAAGACTTCTCAGCCCCCTTCAAACATGTTTGGTGTGTATTATCTTGAAAATCAAAGATTGAAAAATATAATATGGGTAGGAGCTGTTACCAGCCATCTTTTGGAGAGATGACAATCCCAATGGGAGGACTGAGCATGAAAATATAATGGAATCCTATTATGCTTGCAGGTGATAGAATATCTTCATCTGACTATCAGTCTGTCTACCTGTCTATCTCTTATGGTTCAAGAAATGCTTTGTGGAGTCTGTCTTCACATTACAAAATGTCAGGAAATTGTGCTGCAAACCGAATATTTGTATGAAATTGTTATTTTTTGTTAGGCCTAGTTGACTTCAGCAGAATAAGAAACATCGGTTTAGTTTTCCCACAAATATTGGACTGTCTCCCAAACTGAAGAAATGTGAAGGAAGCCTATTAGATCTGTATCAAAAATTTCAACAGATCTTAGACAGTTACTGATTTATTGAATTCCACTGCATTTATATAGTATCAAAATCAGTAAAACATGCTTCCTTGGTGATGCAGTGGGAATAGTGCTTCATTAAAATACTTTGGCCACATAATGAGAAGGCAGGACACCCTGGAGAACAGGATGATGCTAGGGAAAGTGGAGGGCAGAAGGAAGAGGGGCCGACCATGGGCAAGATGGATAGATGATATTCTAGAGGTGATGGACTCGTCCTTGGGTGAGCTGGGGGTGGTGACGACTGACAGGAAGCTCTCGTGTGGCCTGGTCCATGAAGTCACGAAGAGTTGGAAGTAACTGAATGTATAAACAACAAAAAACATACATGGTTTTGAAATGTGCTAAAGTTGTTCTGTTCTGGGAAGGAGTACTTGGATATCTTACTTGATTTGAGATTTTTTCTTTAATCTTTACAGACATCCATATTATTTTGAACTATGTATTTAATACAGGGAAACTGACAGCTGCCTAGAAGAAATAGATGCTCTGAACTCTTCTTACCATCAAGAAACTATGACTTCAACCTAGGAAATATACATTTATGATCCCAGTTACCTAATGAACTGATGACATGATGTTACTTGAGAGTTGGCCACAGATGTAGTTTACGGATGGACAGTTTCAATGAAATATGGTAATCCTTTATTGAAACTGACGTTTAAAACATTATATACATATATAAAGTACATGTTCACACATACACACACACACACACACTTCTTTGCCTTTCTAACCTTTCTCTATTTGATTCTACTTATTTGATTAATTAAAGAAAGGCATTTTAAAAAGTATTCAAGATTTTTGGGCTAGTCTGCTTTCCTTCTTATTTAGATGCTATTTTCCTGCACTGTCTTCTGACTTCAAAAGAGAAATATATAATCTTCTCTACGTGTCTTTGATCTTAAGAAGAAGATATAACCAGGGAAAAGGGTACATATATAAGGAAGTAGTATTGATTGTTGCCTTAATTCACTTCTTTTTAAAAGAAAATGTGTTAATAGATGTTTATTAAAATCTATTTTGATGGCTGACAATGAACAAAGAGGTATATTTAAACCTCTAGACTTGGAGAGTTAAAGCCCCTAAAAAGGCAGGTTGAAAACGAGTTGGTTATTCCCACTGGAGCCAAAATACAAATCATGATAAATTGATAAATGTTAAAATATTTACAGTTGTGTGTGTGGGGTGTGTGTGTGTATGCAGTATATACATACAAACATACATACATGCATGGGAATCCTTTTACCTTTGAAGCAGCCTTGAATAGGCAGCATTTTACTGGCTGAATTTCTTCTTTTGGAATATGCAAAGAATTGGGAATCACATATTCAAATAAATCCATATTTTTGCCCCATTTTTTTTCCAGAAATCTCTGAAAATTACAGTATTCTTTTTTTTCCCTGCAACTCTAATAGAGTTTTCTATATATTTAAAAATCATTAATTGACTGCTGTCTTTCCATCCTCGCCAAAAATCATCATATGTGTACATGCACTGTAGTAAAGGTAAAGGTTTCCCTTGACGTAAAGTCCAGTCATGTCCGACTCTAGGGGGTGGTGCTCATCTCCGTTTCTAAGCCTTAGAGCCGGCCTTGTCATAGACACTTTCGGGTCATGTGGCCAGCATGATGACTCGGAACGCCGTTACCTTCCCGCCGAAGCGGTACCTATTGATCTACTCACATTTGCATGTTTTCAAACATGTACTGTATGTGTATACAAATATGCAAACAAGGAAATGGAATCTTAGTATTGCCTTTAAAAAGTTCTAAAGGCTCCCAGTGCAGAAATCTGTACAGAAATCTGACAGTCTTCATTTGTATAATGAAGGGAAAGTGAATCCAGTTCCACTGACATTTATTTTAAACTGTGGCATCTATCAGTTTCCCCATGCTAATCAATGAGAAAAACTTTCAGATTTAACCAAAGCCATATTTCCAAGATGAAATACTTCATGCCTAATATGAATTGAATCAAATATTCTACTTTTTAAGTCCTAAAATGTTAATAGAACCAAACATTTCCCTATTCTCTGTATATATAAATATAATTACAGGCTAATTAGCAACCCCTAATGTTTAGTTTTTGAAATTCATTAACTGACACTATTTGTCTATATTTTCGATTGCTGTTCAGCATCTTTTCACATATCCTGAAAAAAAATAAAAAAAAAAATAACGAAATATACTGTTTATTTTCTGAAGATAGGCTTTCCAAAGTTTAAGCAAGGAAAAACTGGTCTACCTTGGAAGCGGCATCTAGCCAATCTGGGGTTATACAAAAAACTAACATGACCATTTGACCATTTATACGTAGACGGTAGACCAAATATAAGCTCCTACAGACCCTGTAACATCTTTTAAGTTAAATAAAAATTTCAAAAATAACAGTAAAATCAAAATTTGAATATCTTGACACCAATTATATTTATATAAATATCACTTTTGGTTCATTATGCTTCATTTTACTGCATTTTGAAACTAAAAAGTTGGCAAAAGAAATGAAGATAAATCTCTTATATATTATGGGGCCCTATGCAGTGCCAATAAATATATATGTGCCCAGGGAATACAAAGGTCTTAACACAGACCTGCATGAATTTACCTAGAATTACATGACTTACATGATACTTCCCATGTCAGTTGGGGTAATGAAAGAAGGTATCAACAAGGCACCTCTGAACATGTTGCCAAGAAAACTGTGGGGACTTGTACCATACTCACCAGGAGACAGTGTTGGCTCAATGAACCAGAGCACCCTCAGTCTTAGCAGAGATGAAATCAATCTCATCAATGAATAAAATAAACCTTTTAACCTAAGGTACTGTCCTGACTACCAGGAAACACACTGAGACAATGACTTGGTCTCTAATATTTATTACTAGTACTTAACAAGAATCCTAACAAACTGAGGAAGCGTGGGAAAACCCAGCCATATAATCCCCAAAGGTTAAGGCGGTCCCGATCTGTGTCTCTTTGAATGGCTGAACAGTTCCTCAGTGCTACACATGCGCTTAACAGTCTGGGTGGGAGCCCCCTGCTCGCCATCCTTACTCATGACAGGTACGGTTCATGCTAATGGGGGATGGTTAAATAAAATCTGCATCATATGTCTGTTTTCCTCTTCCCTGTTCAAATGCAAAACTAGGCTGCTACACAATTCATACATCTTTAAAACAAAATGAACTCTGACTAAAAATTCTTGAAAGAGAAGTTTTGATGTCTTTGTTTCTCATGCTGTAGATTAATGGATTCAACATAGGTGGAAGAATGGAATATAATATTGTTATTATGAAGTCAAGGTGTGGTGGACCATCAGATATGGGCTTTAGGTAAGCAAAGCAACCAGTAAACATGAATAGGGAGAAGAAAATGAGGTGTGGTAGGCAAGTAGAGAAACCGAAGGGATTCTCAGCACAGCAGAGAAGACGTGCATATAAGTGACAATGACAAAAGCAAAGCAACCAAACCCTAAAATAGTATTGAAGATCAGAACTCCAATTTCAGTTATATATAAACCAGAACAGGCAATCTTAAGTAGATATTGGATTTCACAGAAGAACTGGTTAATAATATTGGAGCAGAAGGGAGTATGAAAAGTGACAATAGTGTGTAATGAAGCATTGAGAAGGCTGACAATCCATACACTACCCATCATTTTCATGCAAGCCTTCCCGTTCATTATCATTTCATACTGTAGAGGATTACAAATGGCAACATACCGATCATAGGCCATTACAGTAAGGAGGGGAATATCAGAACCCAGGAAAGAGACAAACAACAGGACTTGAGCAATACATCCAGAATAAGAAATATATCTGATATTGGTAAGAGAATTAATAACAGCTTTGGGGATAATGGTTGCATTGCTAAGTTCATCCAGAATAAGAAATCGTCCTTATATTCATAAGAGAATTAATAACAGCTTTGGTGAGAATGACTGAAACACAACCAATATCTTGCATTGCTAAGTTCATCAGGAGGAAGTACATGGGGGTGTGAAGATGGTCAAAAATAATAGCAGAGATGTTGAGAAGGTTCCCTGTTACTGTCATTAAATACATTATCAGTAATAAAGCTGCATGCGTAATCTGCAACTCCCAAGTCTTTGAGAATTCCAACAGAAGAAAGTCAGATGTTTCATGATTCATTGTTAATAATGACACCCCTAGAAGAAAAAGGAGAATTGTTAAAATATTTCATTTTCAGTACTGTTTGGAGTGATTTATACAGTGATGGATGAACCTTTAGTAAAGATTACATTAAAACTGAATTCCCCAAATTTATGGAAAACAATCTGAGCAACAGAACTACATCCTTCTGTTTGCTTAATAGCAGTTTCTAAGTTTTCATTAGTTGGAGCTTAAAACAAACAGATTTTTTCCCCCTTCAAGTTAGATAAAAGCTGCAGGAAGTTAAATTTGTGTCCAAGTATATTCAACCTTGTCAATATGATATAATTAATGTTGCTATCTCTCTCTCTCCCCCTCTGTCTTTCTCTTTTATTTCCAGAAGTTTCTTTATCTTGAACTGGCACAGTGAATTTTGTAAATTCACCCAAATTGGAATTAAAATCTCTGCTAAGAAACTTTCTTTTCTTTAATAGTTTTAGAAACATCGTATTCATTAGTCACATTCAATCATTCTGGGAAGTGTGGATGGCAATACTTGGTTTTTGCATGACACACCTAGAAGAAAAAGGATAATTGCTAAAATATTTCCTATTCAGTACAGTTTGGAGGGATTTATAAATTGATAGATGAACCTTTAGCAAAGATTAAGTTAAAACTGAGTTCTAGAAAATTATGTAAAACAATCTGAACAGCATTATATCCTTCTATTTGCTTAAAGTTCAGTGTGGTGACCCTTGGAGATTTGAAGCCACTATCAAATGAATATTGAATATTGGCACAGCCAGTTTTAAGGATATATGAAAAGTAAAAATGATGCCATATTTGAAGGAATTAAAGGAACAAACTTGAATTACATGAAGGCCTTTTAGAACAAATCTCAGCCAAACCTCAGCCTTTAACCTGAAGCAGTGAAGAAAGTCTGAACAATAAGTGAAGGTGGGTGTGGGAGCTTTGGGAAAAGATATTGCTTTCTCCTAAAAATAAATGTTTTGATGTTCAGCTCTTCTCATTCTTACTTTATGATACACAAATCTGAGCTCATTTGAGCTTTATAAAATTAAAAGTATTTGATAGACTCAAATGAATATTTCTAACATGATTCAATTATTGATTGCATTGCCTACAGAACAATCAAACTAAACCATGCAAATCTAGTCAGAACAAGTCACTTTGAACCTTTTCAGATATCGAAGGTGTATACAAGCAGAAGGATTTGGAATTACAACTTCTGTTTAACAAGTCAAATTGCACTAGTAAATCAAACTGGATAGCTAATATGATTCTCAGTTTAAATGAATTTGCATTTGGAGAGAATCTCCAAGATAAATATTTGTTCTGCATACTTAAATGGCCATGGAGTGCATATTTAAGAAGCAATAGGAAAATGTCCTGTAATTATTTTAAAAGAGGAAATGCTAAATCTCCCTAAATGATAGAGAATAACCTCAGCCTTTAACTTCACAGAATTACATTTACCCCAGTTAGTGTAATTTTGATCTAAATCAAGCAGCAATCTCTTCTTAAGTACCTGGGAATTACCTTTGGGGAGATCCCTTTGTTTTATGTTTGGTTGTAGATCATCTTAATGTATTAATACGTTTTAGTGCTATTTCTTTTCATCTCTTCCGAAAGAACATTGCCCGAACATTGCTCCCCTGGCAGCAGAGAACAGCCACTGTGAATTGGAAGTTTTTTCCTTCCTCCCTAGGACCACGTTATTTTAGATGAAGAGTTCTTTAGAGAAAAAAAGGCTGATGTTATATATCTGGATATTCAGTAGTAGGAGAGAATCTATTTTGTGGGGCACTAAATTTGGCTGTTCTTTTTAACCTAATGAGGATCTCAAATCTTTCCATGGTATTGTGTTTTCTTAGAAATTTGAAGATGCCTGACTTGAATACAGTGCTGGAATGTTCAACATCATTATTGGTGTTTTAAAATCTGGAGGGTGGTGTTGCTCTTTGTGCAGAATAATGTACCCATCAGCAACTAAAAGCCTAAGGTGGACGGAGGATAACTATATTTTAAATATGGCAGAGGACAACTATATTCCATAGTGATTGTACATACAGAGAACTGTAAGGAACACACGTACCCATATTTGTCAGATTTCTGAGTGACCTTGTATTTTGGGGATTTGTAAACTCTTGCTTATTTGGAGCTGCACTAACCATTTTTTGGGGGAGTGAGAGTAGCACAAGTTGACAATGAGCATTCAGTGGCATCATCATTATAACAATATAAGAGATGATGATGACGATGATGATGATGATGATGATGATCCTTGTAAACCATTAAATATCCCTCAATTCAATAGTATGACAAACATTTGCTTTCTGATATACTTCTTAGAATACTTTTAGACCTACTTATTCTGCAAATACAATAGGAAAATTTGGATTTTGTGGTTGCATAAAATTATATTTTAGGAACCCCGTGATAAATGTTAAGGCCAACAATGTCTTCCAGGCATATGTAGAAATGAAGACAGGAAGATCCCATGAAAATATGAAAGAGCCTTGTGAATTGGGGTGGAGATGCAATGTAGAAACACAGAGCTCACTACGTGAAAAAATATTATGGCAGCCTCTCGTTATTCTTTCCTATCAAAGCAGGGATTAGTAGGAGAAGAAGTGGAACAAAGTCCCTATTTCCCCCTTGGATTGCAGGCTATATGATTTCTGAAGGGGTTAAAATATTCTTATCGCATTCCTGTTGCCAAGCTGCCTCATGCAGAGGCAATAGATGCATGTATCTAAAATAAAAAAATAAAAAATGCTTAAATATAAATATATATATATAATCCAAGATGGAGATGTTAAAAGTTCTTAAGTTGGATTCATTTCATTCATGGGAGTCTCTTCAGGGTGCTAACCAAATCTGAGATTGATTACTCCTCCTCATACCCCAAGCGAGATGGCAGAGCCAGGTCTTCACCTCTTTTCAGGGTGAAGAGTATATATGAGTAGGTATGGTGGGAGACAGGGGGAAGGGCACTTTAGGGGATGGCGCCCTCACTCTCTTTGATCAATTTCTTGTTTTAGCCCCCTGTGTTCAGCCCTGAGATCTGGTTTCCAAAGCTACAATGGCTCTAGACTCTGGCTGACGCTGCCTATGCTAGTCTAGTCAGCTTTAAAAGTCCCCTTCATCCATGATCTGATCATGGTCGAGAGAGCCAACATGGCCTGCATCACCGAATCTTGGTTGGGCACTGAGGAAGGGTTCCCCTCTCAGACATGTGCCCTCCCAGTTTTCAAGTGTGGCACCATCCTACAAAACTCAATAATTATTGGGCACTGTGAAGAATTTAGCAATGATTGGGAAATAAGACGACCATATCGTTAGCTGTCTCTTATTACTCATATTCTTTCTAACTCGTCCTGGAAACTTTGGCAATTTTTAACATCACATACTCTGAAGTGGAATTTGAGATGGTAAATTCTACATTTCATCTCAGTTCTTATATGCCCAGTCAAAGTTATGTGATTATGAGTCCAAGAAACAGTGGGCTTGTATGGAAAACAATCCACACAAATATCAATATTTATTTTTCCTGTATATATCTAATATACATCTTGCATTATATAGATTTCGCAATACAGCTGCCTTAAAAACAAACAAAAAAGACACATTTGCATAATTTAATAAACAGTAATCCACAATTTTGTCCATATATATACATTTTAACAAATTTCTTCACATGCCAGGATGATAGGTTTCATTCAATCACATTTTAATTCTGTTTATCATTTTTTTTTATTTTAGTGTAGAACTGTTACAGCTCATGTCTTGACCATTACCTCTGAAGTTGAAAAGTCACACACACAAGAGATGTGATCTTTAGTCCTAAATATCTTTAAGGAGAGGAGTGCAGGAACCTCAATAAAATAAGCTTGCAGTGTAAAAGCAATAAGTGGATGAAAGTGCACTTCACCTAATACTACTCCTTATGACAGATTTTCTTTTACTTTTTCAGTAAAATACATAAAAAGTGATCAATCAACATATGCATAGACATCATAATTTTAAAAAGTAGAGAAAATAGTTGTAATTTGTTATATCATTAATAGACTATTTCATATATTTAGGTGACTTACATCAACTTGGTAGTTAATTCTTGAGGAGTTATTTGCATCCGTGTTTTGTCATTTTTTTACTTTTAATATTTTCTGTTTGGGTATCATATCTTTATAAGTTATTAAACTGTTGGAATGTATTCATATTATTGCCTTTTTAAATTCACTTTTTGTACATTGATATTTCTGTATTTCTTTTTAAAAATGTGAATAGAATTAGAAAGGAGACAGGAGACAGACAGAATGTCTTTAACCAATGTGATCTTCTTGTCATGCTTTCACTGAAATGCATGCAGAGAACTCAGTTGATCTGGACATTGGTTTCCTCTCAAGTCTATGCTACTAGAAAAAAGTTTGGATGATAAGGAGAAATGAATAATAATAGTGATAAATAATAGTGATGATTCATGGTGATTTTGAAAATAATTTTTTTTGCAGAAATTTCATCCCTATCTTTTTAAGCATGGATTTCAAACACATTTCAAAAAGGTATTTATAATGAATGCATAATTGTATTGTCTCCCAGTCACAAAAGATCACCACATGTAGGTATAGCAATATATGCAAATATTGCAAGATTGTGATGGTTAATTTGGATTAAATTCAGTGTATTTCATTTAATATATCATTTTACAGCAGAAAACCAACATGTCAATATGTAAATATTTCCCTACCCTTTTCCCTTGAATTAATTTCTATTCCTTTAAAATATCCCTATTTCTCGGTAATTAAGATGTTTGACTGGAAGATATACAAACTATACAGGACATTATTTATACCTTTAGCATATCTGTAGTTGGTCTTTCTAAAACCCCAAAAGCTGATGCTGGATAGAAAATGAAAGTGTAGTGGAACAACTTCAGTTGGAACAGAAAATCACCGCAAAGGGCTGTTGTGGTGGTGGAAATAGGAGGCAAGAGTATTAAGTAAGTTTGCCACCTTGAGTTAAAAAAGGTGGGAATGGTAATGATAATGATAATAAATTAGACCTTGTCACCACACTTGGAGGAGAATTTTCAGCTGATTTGTTTTTTGTTCTGCTTCTACCAGTTTTATTGTGACTGTTTTATTCTCCAACATTTTATATTGAATTGTCAGGGTTCTGCAATTCAATTTTAAGGATTGGCATGCAAAATTGTAAAGTAAGTAAATAAATTCAGGAGTAGAAACTTAGTTGTGTCATTATCCATTCTTAATTGTGCTACCCTTAATGGAAAAAGGAACAGTTGATCTATTTCCTATTAAGGACAGTTTGGTGTGTCTTGAACAATAACTGATCAACTGATCAACCTTCACTGACCATTACATTAAATCTTGATCATCCAACATTCAGAGTAACACACTGCATCTTTATCTGTCAATTATCTTACTTAGTCTATTTTCAGTGTGGTAAGTCTCAGGCCTTAAGGCGTTATTTTGTATCTTGGACTTGGAGATATTTAAAATGCATTTTAGAATTTAAGGTATTTCTTTGGTACTCATGCATAAAGTCAGACCATATTCAAATGTTTTGGTTTAATTGTTGAGTTAATGAGAGTCAAATTGATTCAGAGGAAAGCATCCAAATTCAATCAAGTCCCTTCAGTTTGGAGTGATGGAGATACTAGAGTCACTTTGGAAAAGTCAAAGATTTTTAATCCTTTAAATTGAATAAATGACTCAAGTCAATCTAGATAGTGACTTTGGCTTAGAAAGGGAATGGGAATGAAAATGCTTTTGAAGAAAAAGTTCATACTGAATATTTACAATAAGGTTTTAAGGACATATTAAAAATGAAATTTAGGACATAAAAAGAAATAACCTGAACATAGATTAATGAAGATAAGGTAACCCTCGAAAACTGAGCTGATCCTTAGACTTTAATGTCACTGGATTTCATTCACTCAAGACAGGGAAATGTTCAGCTGAGCAAGTAAAGAATGTTTGTACAGAAATGGGGAGGGGGCCTCTGGAGGGGAAACAATAGCAAAAGGTCTTGTTTGTTGCTTGGTCAACATAAGAAGTATTGAGAACAGAGTCTATCTGGTGCCACCAAAAAAACATCTTCAAATTCTGTTCATTCACAAGGCATTATTGAAATGTTTATATATTAATGAAACAGATGAATATGAGGCTACAATTCATAGAAAATAAAGTAGGGACAACAAACAGTATTTAAATTAGCTTACTTTAATATGTAATGGAACTCCAATTACATTACAGCTACAATTTAATTTGATAGACATTGATACACATGTTGATAAAATTTTATATTAATGTTCTCAATATTTAAAGAATAAAAGGACCACTTGATGAATAATAGTGATGATTCATGGTGATTTTGGGGGAAAAAATTCAGAAAATTTGATCCCTATCCTTTTAAGCATGGATTTCAAAACTTTGAGGATTAGTAGAAGTATTTATAATTAATGAATAATTGAACTGTCTCCCAGTCACAAAATATCATCACACGTACGTATAGCAATAGATGCAAAGATTGCCATTTTGTGATGGCTAATCTGGATTAAATTCAGTGTATTTCATTCAAAATGCATTTTGCAGCGGAATACCAATTTATCAGTGTCAATATGGAACAATTTCCATACCCTTTTCCCTTCAATTAATTTCTATTCCTTTAGGAAATTAAGAGGTTTGGAAGGACGATATACAAACTATACAGGAATTTTTTAATACATTTAGCATATGTGTGGTTGGTCTTTCTAAAACCCCAAAAGCTGATGCTGGATAGAAAATGAAAGTGTAGTGGGACAATTTCAATTGGAAGAGAAAATCACTGCACAGGGCTGTTGCTGCTGTGGAAATAGGAGGTAAGAGTATTAAGTAAGTTTGCCAAATTGAGTTAAAAAAGATGGGAATAATAATAATAATATTAATAATAATAATAATAATTATTATTATTATAATACCTTGTCACCACACATGGAGGATAATTTTTAGCTGATTTGTCTATTGTTCTGCTCCTACCAGTTTTATTGTGACTGTTTTATTTTCCAACATGTTACATTGAATTGTTAGGGTGCTGCAATTCAATTTTAAGGAGTGGCATGCAAAATTGTAAAGTAAGTAAATAAATGAAGGGTGCCTCATTGGGGAGGGAGATCAGACAGTTAGGAAAAACTTCCATTTCAGCAGCTGCCCTGCTAAATTTGTGGAAAGCAACAGGGAAATGCAGCACTTAATATGCTTGCTGACGAAATGCAGAACAATATCTAACTAGATAAAGGGTCTTTGCTAAACATTGAAAGATCGATTTAAAGAAGCAGAACAAACCAGTTTTATAAACTTATTTCAAACCTAAAAGCTTGGATACAGCAACCTTTATGTCCTTATTCCTCATGCTGTAGATCACTGGGTTCATCATGGGTGGAACCACTGAGTATATGACAGCAAACACCATATTGGTTTGTGAGGAGACATGAGGTATTGGTCTCAAGTACACAAGCATCCCAGTGAACAGGAACATTGAGAAAACAATGAGATGAGGAATGCATGTGGAAAAAGCCTTTTGTCTTCCTTTGGATGAGGGCATTCGAAACACTGTTATGAAGATCTGCACATAAGTCACAACTACAAACAGAAAGCAGCCAAATTCTATGGTAAAGCTTAAAATAAGAAATACATGTTCAACTTGATATAAATTAGAGCATGAAATTTTTAGCAGCTGTGGAAGCTCACAGAAAAACTGGTCAACTACATTGGAACAGAAAGTCATGGCAAAGGTTGTGCCAGTGTGCAAGATGGCATGAAGAAGTCCACTGAGCCATGCACTTCCTGCCATCTGGATGCAGGATGCTTTGTTCATAATTACCTCATATCTGAGGGGATTACAGATGGCAATGTATCGGTCATGAGCCATGACCGTGAGAAGAGCATAATCTGAAGATGCAAAGAGGAGGAAGAGAGAAACTTGAAAGACACAACCAACGTATGAAATCAACCTGGTGTTCCTGAGGGAATTTGACATGGATTTGGGTATGGTGACAGAAACAGATCCAAGATCAGTAATGGCTAAGTTCATGAGGAAAAAGTACATGGGGGTATGAAGTCGGTGATCAAGAATGACTACAGAAATAATGATGAAGTTTCCTGAAATGGCAGCTAAGTAGAAAAACAGAAATACAACAAATTGTGAAATCTGCATTTCACGGACATCCGAGAACTCCAACAGCAGAAATTCTGTCATAGAAGTTTGGTTGGACATGTCTTTCATTACTCAGTTTGAAATTATAGTATAGTCTCTGAAGAGTAAAAAGAAGAAGAAAAAAAAAACAGGAAGAAATAGAAAAGCTTTTTTCATCTTAACTTATTTAGATATTTGAACCTTTTTCACATGCACTAGAAAATTATCTGAACACTCATAGTTCAAAGATAAAATAAATGTTCCTCATCCTCATTCATGCCCTCTATTAGAATTTACTTATCCTGGCACTTACTGATCCCTGAAGGAGCCAGTGGAGCTTTTAAGAATTGCAAGACTGTAATCCAGTGTCTGTTTTCTCTCTGAATTGGGAGTTCTGTCTTTGACTTATATATTGCAGAAACCAAAGAATTGCAGCTATAATAAACATTTTATGGGAACATCATTTCCAATCCATCCTTTCTGATTTTGTATTTGGATTTATGCCACTGCATCCCATTAACAATTGTGACAGAATGGTGAACAACAACAAAATTAGAAAATGATGATGATGATGATGAGTATCATTACAACAATAGCAACAGTAATGGTTGTTGATGGTTATGACAATGATAAAATATACTCAATTTGTTTGTGTGCGTGTGTGTTTTAATTATGCTCATCATCATAAAAAATTATTACATCTTCCAAATGTGGAGATTATAATAGAGTCCTTACAACTCTGTGCAATAAGTCAGTGTTGATAAAACTATATAACATTTGGGAAAAGACTGAGAGGGAAGGATTGTTACTCCTCTAATATTTCTGATGAGTCTAGGGCTTATGTTTGTAACTACTAGGATACCCCATAACAATCTTTCTTACAAAAGACATGAGAAGGAGTAAAGAAAAATAAATTGTGAATGAAATGGCATATTAGAAAACTGATGAGACAGTTTAAAAATACTTACTACTTTATTTCTGTGTATTGATCTAAAATCTTCAGTCTAAAATGTGCACAAACATATTAGAACTGTAATTCCATCTCCTATTTCTGAGCCAGGCACAGCAGCATGCAATATATCACTGGAAAAAGAGGGGGATTTATTAATGTCTCTTTAGAGATTAGTGCTCTCAAGAGTCAAACACAGTTGATCAGAAGAACTGGAAATGTAGCTTCACATCAAACTTTTAAGTGATGGTAGGTAAGCTGTGCTTAGATACAAGACAACATAGATTTATGCAGGCTGGCAAAAAATATGTCACTCATTGTCTCATCTCTGATGATTTTTTGGATGATCAGAGTGGTATATCTGCATGTTTCTGTTTTCATGCAGCATGTAGAGAATAGTGAACTCTCGTTGTTTTTCTGCCTATTTAGTCCATAGTCTCTCCCACAATATTGACCTGACTACAATATAAAGGGTTTCTTGTACCTGAATGGAATGTTTATCAGCCAAATGGACCAGTATAACACATGACCAAAAGTTAACTGGTTGGGTCTAAAGCCAGTTTTCTCCTTGGCCAGAAGAAAAATCCTGTGAAGATTATTCCAGGAAGCTAATAGATCAAATCTCTTGGATTCATTCAAATTTTAACTTCAGCTGGGCAGATCCTTTGCTTATCATATGGGAAGAGTTTGAGCCTGTCAATATATAAGACGTGGATCTCAAAGCATTTAGTTCTACCACCAGTATGTTAAATCCTTGCTCCTGAAGGCTTCCTTGGAAGTGATAAATACTGTAGCTTGTGACAAGCAGTAACTAATTCATCCTTGGTTGACGGGACTGTCCGAGTTGCCTAGAAAATGGTGGTGGTATACCCCTTTTTCAGAAGCATTGCTAGGCCCAGCAGCGTTGAATATTTTTTACCTGTCTCCAACCTCCCCTTTTTGTAGAAGGTTTTGAGAAGGTAGTAGTGAGGGTGAAGATTAGGCTTAAAGTTTTGCCCTCTTTGGGTAAGCACATTATCAGGACCCTTTTCAATCAGGCTTTAGGTCCATGTACAGAACTGGGATGACACTGATCACATTTGTGAATGACCGCTCCAGGAACCAGGGTAGGGGATGTATAACATAGGGTCCAGCAGGGTCTCCCAGAGGCATTTGATCCAATAATCATAGTATATTTCTTGAGTGAGTGGCACTTTAGTGTGATGGTTGTCGTAGTTCTTGTGGGGCCTGTTACAATCTGTGTTGGTAAGATAGAGAGGTCTGTGTTGGTAGAATAGAGAAGTCTGAGGTCCCTACTATATGAACCTTGGCACACTACTACTCCTATTTAGCATTTCTATGAGGCAGCTGGGTGAAGTAATCTGTTGAAACTGATTCAAGTATGATTAGTATATAGATTATGTAAATTAAACCTAGCCCTATATCTCAACCTTGGGTTAGCAAGCTCCCAGTAACTGGAGGCTGTAAGTTTTGGGATCGGGAGAAACAGGCTGAGGCTCACCTCTTGCAAGACTGAGTGGCCCTACTTTCAAGGACCTCCTGATCACAAGGATTTACCATGATTAGTTCTCAACAGGGCTGTACTTCTCCCAGTAGCATGCACTGTTATTTGTTATTCTCCTGAGCTCCTACTCAGCTATGGCCAGGAAGATCTTTGCACAAATCTACCTTATGTACCAATTAATCTTTTCTTGGATCAGGAAGCCCTTTTCACAGCCATTCATATCCTAGTCACTTTATGTTTAGACTATTGCAATATATTTTACGCAGGCTTATCTTTGAAGACCACATGGAAGCTACCATTGGTCCAAAATGTGGCCATACCAGCAATTAGGGGGGTTTCTTGCTTTGCCCATGTAATATGCCTGTTCACATGACCTGTACTAGTTACCCCTGGATTCTGGGTGCAGTTCAAGGTGTTGGTTTCCACACATATTGCCTGACATGCCTTTAGACCTGGTTACTGTTAGGACTACCTTTCTCCTGTTATTTCTGCCCAAGCAGTAAGAAAAGTTGGAACACTCTAAAACCCAACTCTAAACCCTTGTTATTCTGTGGGATCTAGCAGGCATGCCTACTTTGTAGTTCTGCCTGCACTGTGGAACAGTGTCCCTCCTCTTTGAAAAGTCGGAACTTTCTGGGTTTTCATAAAGCTATGAAAACTGGGCTTTACAAGCAGGCCCTAGGGTGGGATGATTCCTTGGTAGTCTATCCTGATAGCTTAATGCATTTGAAATGGCTATGCTCCACAAGGAATGGCTGCAGTATCTATTATTCCTGCTTTTCTTTTTTCTGTTGAAATAGCAAAAAGATAGATAAAAAGAAAAAAAAAAGAAATGACCTCAAACCAAGAAGTCTTGAAAGAGCAACTTTAATGTCATTGTTTCTCATGGTATAGATTAATGGATTAATCATGCATGGAATAATGGAATAAAGTCAACATGATGTGGATTGTCAGGGAGTGAGTTTGGTGCAGTGGTTAAGGTGCCGGCCTAGTACCCTGAAACCTGTGAGTTCTAGTCCTGGCTTAGGCATGGAATTCAGCTGTGTGACTTTGGGCAAGTCACTCTCTCAGCCCTAGGAAGGAGGAAATGTAAACCACTTCTGAAATCTTGTCAAGAAAACAGCTAGAACTAGTCCAGGCAGTTGACAAGGTTCAGACATGGTTGAACAGCAAAAAACAAAACAAAACAAAACCTGTGATATAAGGAAGCTGACTCCAACCATGTTTCCTAAGGAATATGATGCTTGGATACTATAAGGGTAGACAAATTATCATTCATGCATCACACTTGTAAGGAAGCATGGTATGAGGCTGTATCACACAAAACAAAATAAGTTGCATGACAAATTAAGCCACTCCAGTTAGTTTCTATGAATCTCTGCAGGTTTATTTGATTAAAACTTCAACCCGGGAAAAATTCCAATTCAGAAACATATTTCTCTACATATTCAACACATTATTACTAATAACTCACATATTGAGCAATAATTATTGGTTTAATTAATATATTTACCATAATGTGGAAACTGCTTAGACATCAAAGCAGTCTACAGATATTAATAAATAATACTAAATTGTCAAATATCAAAACACTAATAAAAAGTAATGGTGAGCAGATAATTTTTAATAACTTTCTTATTTGTCCAGCAAAGCATTTCTGATTTATTAGGAAGTCCACAAAAGTAATCATACAATTTTGTAAATATTTCTCATATGGAAACTGTAAATAGAAATTGCAGCATTCAGCTTTAAAAAAACCAAAAACCCTAATTTAGATTACTTTCAAATTCATTTCACCAATCCTTTCTCTTAATATATACAGTTTCATGTTTCTTCATACATTTGTGTTTGAAATATATAAGGATTCATTCAGTCCAATATTTAGTATCACTTAGTTCTAATTTTGTATCTTTCCTTTAAGTCTTATTATCAGAGTGGTTGTTCTGAAGATTATCTCTGAGGCTTAAACATCAAGCAAAAAGACAGACATTTTAGTAAAAGTATCTTAACGGAGAGAACAGATTGGTCTACTGGTTAAGGCTCTAGATTAGAAGCTGGGAGTCCGTGAGTCATAGACCTCCCTTATGCCAGAAAGCCACTTGGTTGATTTTGGGCCAGATGCTTTCACATAGCCCTAGAGAAAAGGTACTGGCGAACTACTTTTGAAAATGTTGCTACAGAAATTGTGCAGATTTGTTCTTGGTCTCACCTGGAGTCTGGGTCACAACAAAAATCTTAATAGAGATGGTCTAAATCACATAAATGAACAAACAACCGTTCTAAAGTAAGGGAATATGCATGAAAATGGGAAGTGGTTACAGAAGTTTTGTACTCTATGTATGGTTTTGCTCTTTCTGGTTGATTTTTTTTTTTTTTTAAGGTAAATGAACATTTCACACTTCTTTAAAATGAAATAATCTCAGACCAACAAATCTTGAAAGAGCAGCTTTGATCTTCTTGTTTCTCATGCTATAGATTAATGGATTAAACATGGATGGAATAATGGAATACATAATTGTAATTATGAAGTCAGGATGTGATGGACTGTCAGATATGGACCTTAGGTAAGCAAAGCAAGCAGTAAACAAAAATAGGGAGAAGACAATAAGGTGTGGTAGACAAGTGGAAAAGGCCTTTTTCCTTCCGTGAACAGAAGGAATTCTCAATACAGCAGAGAAGACGTGCACATAAGTAACAATAACAAAGACAAAACAACCAATTGCTAATGTAGAACTGAACATTACCATTCCAATTTCAGCTCCATATAAACCAGAGCAGGCAATCTTAAGTAAATATGGAACTTCACAGTAGAACTGATTGATAATATTAGAGCAGAAAGGAATAGTGAATGTTGCAGTAGTGTGAAATATAGCATTGAGAACGCTGGCAGTCCAGCAACTGCCAACCATTTTGGTGCAGGCCTTCCTGTTCATTATCATTTCATATTGTAATGGATAACAAATGGCAATATATCGATCATATGCCATGACAGTAAGGAGGGAAACATCACAGGTCAGGAAGAAGAAAAAGAATAAAACCTGAGCAACACATCCAGAATAGGAAATATACCTACTATTGGTAATAAAATTTAAAACAACTTTAGGGATAATGACTGAAACTGAACCAATGTCCTGCATGGCTAAATTCATCATGAAGAAGTACATGGGAGTGTGAAGGTGGTGGTCAAAGACAACAGCAGTGATGATGAGGAGGTTCCCAGTTACTGTCATTAAATAAAGTATCAGGAAAAAAGATAAGTAAATGATTTGTACCTCCCCAAGTTTTGAGAAATCCAAGAGAAGAAACACAATTGTGTCATTATCCATTCTTAATTGTGCCATGCTTAAAGGAAAGAGGGGACGTGGTGGTGCTGAGGGTTAAACCGCTGAGCTGCTGAGCTTGCCAATCGGTAGGTCGGCGATTCAAATCCGCTTGACAGGGTGATCTCCCGTTGCTAGTCCCAGCTCCTGCCAACCTAGCAGTTTGAAAACATGCAAATGTGAGTAGATTAATAGGTACCACTTCAGCGGGCAGGTAACGGCGTTCCATGTAGTCATGCCGGCCACATGACCACGGAAGTGTCTACGGACAAAAGCCGGCTCTTTGGCTTTGAAACGGAGATGAGCACCACCCCTATAATCAAACACGACTGGACTTAATGACAAGGGAAACCTAAAGGAATAAGGAACAGTTAATCAATTTCCTATTAAGGACGGTTTGGGTGTTTTGAACAATAACTGATCGACCTTCACTGACCATTACATTAAATCTTGATCATCCAACATTCGGAGTAACCACACTGCATCTTGATCTGTCAATTACGTTACTTATTTTAATTTCAGTGTGGTACGTTTTAGGCCTTAAGGCATTATTTTGTATCTTGGACTTGGAGATATTTGAGAATTCATTTTAGAATTTAAGGTATTTCTTTGGTACTCATAAAGTCTGACCAGATTCAAATGTTTTGGTTTAATTGTTGAGTTGATGAGAGAGAAATTGATTCAGATGAAAGCATCCAAATTCAATCAAGTCCCTTCAGTTTGAAGTGATGGAGATACTAGAGCCACTTTGGAAAAGTCAAAGCTTATTAATCCTTTAAATTGAATAAATGACTCAAGTCAATCTAGATAGTGACTTTGGCTTAGAAAGGGAATGAAAATGCCTTTGAAGAAAAAGTCCACAGTGAATATTTACAATAAGGTTTTAAGGACATATTAAAAATGAAAATGCGGACATAAAAAGAAATAACCTGAACATAGATTAATGAAGATAAGGTAACCCTCAAAAACGTAGCTGATCCTTAGACTTTAACCTCAGTGGATTTCTCTCAGTCAAGAGAGGGAAAGCTTCGGCTGAGCAAGTAAAGACAATTTGTACAGAAATGGGGTGGGGGCCTGTGGAGGGGAAACGATAGTGAAAGGTCTTGTTGGTTGCTTGGTCAACATAAGACGTATTGAGTCTAATGCTGTTTACATTCACCTCTCCTCTTAAATAAAACCGCTTGAAGAATAATTCTTCTATAAGCACCTGCCACTTATATTATAGTGTGCATAATCTGATAGGATAATCTGTGTTGGGTTTGTAATTGCAAGGGAAAGAGAATAAAAGACTGTTGCAAACATTTAATGGGAAAAAGGGAGCAGTAATGGGAAAATTCAAAATAAAGTAAATGAATCACTCACCATCTTTACCCATCTTCATCCATTTTCCTGCAGTCATCAGCGAGCTTTTAAGTTCTGCAGCCAGCACTGATATTTCATCCAAGTACACAAGCTATTTCCCCAGAGATTTAAAAAAAGAAAAATGTCTCCATTGGAAGTATAAAAAAATCACTGTGGAGTGAAGTTGTTTGTTTATTTTAAACTCCTTCAGTTATTAGAGTTTCTAAAGTCCTAGATTATTCTAATTGGGCTGGGAGTGGGAGGAAGTAATTTGCAGGCAGGATAATGGAAAAGGTTTATGAAAACAGATGAACACTAAATATGACCCTGTCAGTTTTCATGTTATGGAAATCTAAAATGCCTCAACTCAGAGGAATTTTGTTGCTATTCGTGCAGGATATTGTACAGTTGTCTTTAGAAATAAGGTGCTATGAATTCTTCCTCAACTAATGACAGAGGATGAGGACATAAGGTTTTCTGAGTTCATTGCTGTAAATGTAATCCCTAAGAATATTTCTCAGTCCTCTTCAAACAAATTCCTTGTATTATCCTGAAAATCTGGGGTTAGCAAACTTTTTTTTTTACTGAATAGAAGCCGTCTTTGAAAGGTGGGAGTCAGAATGGAAAAATTAATCATGCAAATTCAATTGAAGTATGCTTTGTTTATTAGTGATTTGACACATACACACACACACATATACATATACATATATATTTTCCATCTTTTGCAAGAGGTTTGCAGTGTTGGTGCTCCCTACAAGAAAATACCAGGAAATTGTGTTGCTGTTCCACCATTCTTGTGTAATAATTGATTTCAGAGTGTGGTTTATAGATTCAAAGGAAGAAGAAACATATACCTAGTTCTCCAATCATGTTTGGAGGTTGTGTGATTGATTATGTTTCATCAAGTCCGTTCATATTCGCTCTTAGTAAAAATGCAGATAGATGTTTTCTAGGGTGATCGATCCCTAACCTGCTCCTTCAGGTGTCAGAGCTAATTGAGTACATCCTTCCTGTTGCTGGTCATTCTCTTCTTCTGCTTCCTTCCACTTTCTCCAGCACTATAGAATTCTCCAGAAAGCCACGTCTTTGCATAATGTGTCCAAAATATGATAATCTGAGCCCAGTCACTTGTGCCTAAACTAAGAACTCTCAGCTGATTTTTTTCAGTGATGCAATGTTTGTTTTTCTCCAGACTATGAGGTGGCCAGGCAGGGCTATAATCAAAAACCACTCTTTATTAATGCAACTATTTAGAATAATAAGTCCACATGATTAATGAAGTGGGCTGATTCTGATTAAGCCCATCTGGGCAACAGCGGGAGAATCAGCAAGGTTGCAGGCAAAGGCTGTGGCAGGACTGCTAGGCAGGATTCACTGACTGGAAGTGTAGAGCTAGGTGAATCTAGGACACGTGGCAAGGCCGGAACTTGGGATGAGTGTCTGTGGTCTGAAACACCGCTCGAACTGAGCTGACACTTGGAGGCTAGGCAAGAGCAAGCTGTGCTAGGCTTGGCACTGGAGGCAAGGCTGAACTGAACTGGATATTCCAGGCTAGACTGGACACCGGAAGCAACACTGTACTGGGCTGTAGACTCATGGCAAGCCTGAGAACGCAATACAATACTCGGCTGGACTGGAGACCTGGTACTAGGCTGGGAACTTGGTGAATGACTGGGCTCTAGACTCTGGACTAGATTGAGAGCTGGGAAGACAACTGGACTGGACAGCTGATCCTGGCCAAGGCTGATGACCTGGAGCACAACAAGATGAGCCTGAAGTTCCTGGACAAGACATGGCACTTAAAGCATGACTAGACTGGACTGGAGTTCCTGGGCAAGGCTGGAAGCTAGAAGCATGATGAACATGGACTGGAGATTCTGGGCAGGTCTGTGAGCTAGGAGTACAATGAAACTGGACTGGAAGTCCTGAACTAGGCTCAGAGCTTGGAGCAAGGCCAGGAACACAAATAGAATGTGTGGCAGCAACTGGACATGAGGCTCAAGTTACTAGAATTGGCTGGGAAAGTATCTTCTGTGACAGCGTGAGCAGGATTCAGGTCCTCCATGATTGGAAAAGCAGGCACTGATTCCCCTCCAGCTACAGAGGAGGTTTCCAGCATGGGTAAGGACTCTTCTGCTGAGGCTGTGAGCTGAAAGGATTGGTTGTCTCCGGCAGCTTGCTCTTCGCACATCTGCCTTTTATGCTGATCCCTTCTGTGCCTTTTCTCTCCAGCAGCCAATTGGCCTGCTTTCTGATTCACATACTTTTCTGTACATTTTTCCGGTGCACTGATTGGAGGATTCAAATCCTCCTCCAAAGCCTGGCCAATCAGCGTCTGTAACTGCTCCCATGCTGCTGTGTCACTTCTGGGTTTTGCTTTCCAAGATTCTGCCTGTTAAGTTTCTATTCCCCCTTCTGATTTCAGAAAGAGGTTCATTTTCTGAGTCAGAAGCCAGCTGAAACATCACTGTTTTCTTGGCTATCCATGGTATTCTCAGATTTCTTCTCCAACATTAAAGTGGAAAGAAAAATGTCAGTACTCCTTCTATCGTGCTCTTCCAAGTCCATACTTGTTACATGAAGTTCACAGGGAAAACCATTGCCTGCACATTTCTGATCTTTGCAGGTGTAGACACATCACAGCATCTGAATAAGTTTTTCAAGCCTTTCATTGCTACTTTACCAAGTACTAGTTTATGGTATATTTCTTGATTGATGAATCCTGCACTGTTGATAGCTTTTCCTTTTTCGGATCAACTATTTACCACTTCAGCATTTTCACCGTCACTGCTAAACCTGGTTGCTGTGCATGTTGCCATTGATTTGGTACTATTTATATTTAAACATCATCTTTTCTTTTCTTTTCTGTTTTACTATACTCATTGACCTGCATTATTAGAGGTTGCAGATCATCTGCAGTTTTGGCTACCAGGGTAGTGACCTCAGCATAGTGCTGGTTATTGAAGATTCTTCCTACAGTTTTAAAGCCATACTTCTTTTCCATATTCCCTCAACATATATTACAAAAAGAAATCTGTTACCTATCAATTTTGAAAAATGATTTATTTAATTAATAAAAAAATGACAGAATATAGTTCGCTTTTGCATAGATTTCATAATAGTTTTAACAAAAGTGTGTTTAAAATATGAGTAATTTGTTATATCATTAAATGAATATGTGGCATATTTATGTGATTTACATCAATATGGTATGTTAATTCTTGGGGGTTGTTTGCTTCTTCATTATTTCTGTTCATTTTTATTTTGCCTCTTAATAAGTAATTAATTTGTTGGATGTATGTATATAATTGCCTTTTTGAAATTCTCTTTTTGTATATGGATTTCTCTATATTTATTTATTTCTTTTTTAAATAAATAAAATGAGAGAGACAGAAAGAGTGAGAGTGGGAGAGAGAAGCAGGCAGGTAGAAGGAATAAGTTCCTCTAACCAACCTGATTTTATTGTTATGCTTTTAATAAAGCCGTATGGATTAGATCCTGACCTTGGCTTCATCTCAAAAGAATTACATTTGGAGGACAAAGGCAAGGGACTTGTTACATATTATTGTACCAGGTTTTCTCTATTTCCCTTTAAAAATCTTTCAAAAATGACCCATTTGGTGATGTTTTAATGAGGCCTGAGATCATGTTTACTTAGAAATATGATGCACTAATATTACTGGGAAGACAAACTACCATTCATGCATCTCAAGTGCAGGGAAAGATGGCCTGATACTATATTCACACATCACAAAATAAGTTGAATGATAGATTAAACCACCCCAGCAAGTTGTCTACAAAGGTCTGTATGACCCCTTTACCCTAGTCTTTACCACACTTGTTGTTTCTCTGAATTAAAATGTCATCCTTCCGTTACTGCTAACACTAACACTTGAAATCTTAGTTACAGGTTGTTTCCAAATTCTCATTTTAGTACCTGTACAAAATTTACTCAGAATATGAAATGGATGAGCAATCACCAAACATGATTACAAATCTAATGGAGAATAGCAGAAGATCAACTGGAGGGGTTTAATGTGTCATTCCTATTAAAGACTTCGAAGAAGTTGAGATGTCATTGAAGAACTCCATATATTCCCTAACTGTATTTTCTTGAACAAGCCAGAAATATGCCAAGGTAAATACTGCAGATAAGTAAACTACTTAAATCCTCTTCAAGCCAAATTTGATTTTTTTCTTCTTTTTTTTAAGAGACTGATTTAATAGAAGAAGACAAACTTTTCTCATAATGGGTGGGTTGGACAGGTTTATTTGATGCTTCAAAAAGTCGTAATTATGTTGATTCATAAACTTACGAATTAACACCTCAATAACGAGGGATGGTGAACAGTTCATGTTTAATTAGTTTCTCATTTGTCCAGCCATATGTTTAAGATTTATTAGGAACTCAGCATCAATATTCAGAACCTTTTTTAAACATCTCTCCTATGGAATTCTCAAATAAAATTTATCATATATTTTCCCCTAAGGCAAATAAAGAGTATTATGTACTGTCAAATACATTTAATCAATGCTTTCTCATAATAAATACATTGTTTACAGATTTTCTATATTACATCTCTACTGGAAATTCAAAAGTTCCATTCAATTCAGTAGTCCATATCCATTAATTCTAATGACATATCTGTTAGCTAGCTCTTTTTCACAGAGCTTCTGTTGTAATAATTATCTCTGAAGCTGAAACATCAGGCAAAATATATAAATTCATTCAAGGTATTCTAACGGAGAGAATCAGTGTGGTCTAGTGGTTAAATCAAAGGAATTTGAGAAAAAGAGTCTTGGCCTTGCCCTACCCTGCTGGGTATCTTTGCAGCAAACTTTTTCTCTTAGCCATTTCTAAAATGTTGGCAAGAAAATTGCACAGACATGTCCCTATAGTCTTCGAGAATCAGAGCTGGCTCAATACACCATAATAACCTCCATCTTGACACAGATGAGCCGAATCTCATAAAGGAATAAAATGAAATTTCCAAATTAATGTACTGGAAACTTCGATATGATTACATAAGTATTTATACTCTATGTCTGCTTTTTTACTTTCCTGTTGAAATTCAGAAATAGGAGGACACACAGCTTATTCTCCTTCAAAAGCAAAACTTCTGACCAAAAATTCTAGAAAGAGAAGTTTTGATATCTTTGTTTCTCATGCTGTAGATGAATGGATTCAATACAGGTGGTATAATGGAATACAATATTGTTATAATGAAGTCAAAGTATGATGGATTGTCAGCTACAGGCTTTAGGTAACCAAAGCAACCAGTAAACATGAATATGGAGAAGACAATGAGGTGTGGCAGGCAAGTAGAGAAGGCCTTTTCCCTTCCTTGGACCGAAGGAATTCTCAGTACAGCAGAGAAGACGTGCACGTAAGTGACAATGACAAAGGCAAAACAACCAATTCCCAGTGTAACACTGAAGATTAGAACTCCAATTTTAGTTACATATAAATCAGAACAGGCCATCTGAAGTAGAAATGGGATTTCACAGAAGAATTGGTTGATAATATTAGAGCAGAAAGGAGTAATAAAAGTGACAATAGTGTGTAATGAAGCATTGAGAAGGCTGGATGTCCATACACTACCCACCATTTTCATGCAAGCCTTCCTGTTCATTATCATTTCATACTGTAGAGGATTACAAATGGCAACATACCGATCATAGGCCATGACTGTAAGGAGGGAAATATCACAGCCTGTGAAGAAGAGGAAGAAGAGGACTTGGGCAACACATCCAGAATGAGAAATAGTCCTTATATTCATAAGTGAATTAAAAATAGCTTTGGGAATAAAGACTGAAACTGAACCAATGTCTTGCATGGCTAAATTCATCAGGAAGAAGTACATGGGGGTGTGAAGGTGGTGGTGAGAAACAACAGCAGAGATGATGACAAGGTTCCCTGTTACCGTCACTAAAAACAGTGTCAGTAGTAAAGCCATGTGCATAACCTGTATCTCCCTAATCTTTGAGAATTCCCAGAGAAGAAACTCAGATGTGTCATTATCCATTCTTAATAATTGCACCCTAGAAGAAAAAAGAAAAGGAAGTGTTAATATTTTTTCTGTTCAATACTGTTTGGAGTGAATTGGAGAGTACTGGATAAGCATTTAGTGAACATTATATGAAAATTGGTTCTCCACATTTATTAAAATGTTCTGAACTCTTAGATGACTCACCCCACTTTCTGCAAACCCAGCTCTGGAACCTCATCTCTCTCTATTGGGCAGTCAAAGTCCAGTACGGGTTATCAGAAATAACAACATAAATGTTACAAATTATATCTGTTGCACCCAATCTGAATCCCTCCTGTCCATTTAAATGAATCCCCCTATTTCCTTTCTTCAAATAATCAAAGTTCATCCCCACGTTAAAAAGAATTAAATATTACCAGAAATAAACATCAACATCCAGTCCAAATCAAGGAGTTGTTAAATATCCCTCCCAAAACACAACCTTATTTTAACATTATTTTGACCCTGATCAAATAAACCAATGCTGCATTCTTTCTTTTTTCTGCAAACTGTCTTTAAATTCATCAAAGAAAATTGTAGCATCTGCTTTCTTGCAAACATTTTGTCTCTTCTCTCAAAGTTCTTGTCATCAATTTTGTCAAGCCCCCTTTGTACTTCCATCATGGAAACTCCAGCAAATCACTCTTGTAAATCCAGTTTAAGGAAGTAATCCAGATCACTCATCTGATCTGTTGTTTTAATCTCTTCTTCTTTTCATTTTTTAAGTCATCATGTTTCATTTGGAAGCCCATCATTTCCATCTCTTTCTAATAAACTACAATTTTTAATTCCACCTATAAGTCAGTTTCAGTTTTATTGAGTGGGGCTTGTTCAATAGCACCGTCTGATTCTACTATTAAATAGATAGTAGACATCTAGTTAAATAGATCAAATGTTTCTTTTAAGGCAGCCATCTGGTGTCCAATCTTCAAAGTCATGTAACTGGTTTCAGAGTGTAACAAAAAGAATTTCCCCATGGGAAGGGATCCTTTCAATCAAATTCAAAGTCTTAAATCAGGTCCATCTGAGCCCTTAATCCATTTAAAACTTTCTAAAACCAACAATAATTGTCCTTTTGCTGTATATTCCAAAAAAATAAAAACTTTTGATTTTTTTGAATAAAAAAAAAAAGGATTGAAGGAATCTTACTCGTTGATTTCACCAAAATTTGCCAGTCTGAAGGTTCTTGATCTTTAAAGAAAAACAAAGGAGAAATTATTAAGTTTAAGTGATTAAGAGTTGAGCCCAGTCCAATTCAGAGTCCATATAGGCAAGATTAGTCACTGTAAGCACAATGGAATCCAGCAACACTAAACTAATCAGAAGCCGAATTAAAAACACAGTTCCTGCCATCCGTTTGCAAAATGAACGGCAGATTCAGAGTACATGTGGGTAATCTGACAATCTCTCCAGAGAGATTTCAGTTGCCCAATTCCTTTATTCAGGCGCTATTACGGCCACAATGTGTCCCTCTCTTTTAGAAAATCAGTTTGCCATTATGGCTCACCCACCCTCCTTCCCTCCTTCCATCTCTCTTTGTCTTTTTTTCAAACTGTTTCTTCATCTTTAACTGCCACGATTCAGGCAGGTATAATATGCTATCGTTATTTGTTGAAATGAATTCAATGTACCGTAATGCACAAATTGTTATATTCATAGAACAGGCTTTGAATTTTCACAGGAATAACTCTAGAGTTTTGTTAGCCCAACTCAGAATTACCAACTCTTCTCAACTCCTTTATTTGTCACAGAAATATTGTATTTGTGTCAGGATTAGCCACATATAATTATTTTAACAAGTATAGATGGAGATAATTGTTTTTTTTTCATTATTTTTTAAAGCCATTATTTTAAAGTTTCTTGATAAATGGCCCACAATGAACTGCAAAATTTGAATTATATCTTTTTTTTTTTTTTATCCTTTGAATGATTTTCACATTTCTAGCTTGTTCTACCTGAAATGAGGATTGTGAAGAATGTTTTCAAATACGGTCATTAAACTGTATTTGACAACTTAATTTGAATTAAGAACTCTATCAATAAGGTCACCTTGTTTAGAAAGTGAACAAAAATATATTCAAAGAGTCCATTTTAAATACTGGCATAGCCCAAATTTTCAAAGATATAGTAAAAGTGAAACTGAGGGCATATGTATGGTGATTAAAGGAAAATAACTTGAAATTAAATTACAGAAAGCCATAGTAAACCTTCATACTGAGTCAAATCTGTCTTTAACCTGAAGAAGTAAAGTTTCTCTATAGGCAGCTAAAGCTTACAATCTATATTTTGTTGGAATTGTAGTTGAAAAGGAAAGGGAAGACTTATGACTGTTTATAGGAAGCAAGGGAGAGTTAATGAAGGGATAATTCAAAATACAAAATCTGAATGACTCACCACCTTTATCCAAGTTTATTCATGCCGATTTCTCTATATTTTTCTTACTGTCCTTCTGTAACCTTCAGTAAGTTATTAAGCTGTGCTGCATTTCCAAGATATTTTATCATTTTTTTCTTGCCATTTCCCCAAAGATCTTTTTTATAAACCCTGTCTCCATTGATAGTATAAAAAAGCTACTGTGGAATGGATTAAAAAAAATAGCAACAAAAAGTCCTTAAATCATTACCCAAGTTTCTTTATTATTATAATGAGGGGAAGAGAGAGAGAGAGGGAGAGAGGGAGAGAGGGAGAGAGAATGTGCAGGCTGAATAATGAATAAAACATGATTAGCAGTAAATCTGACTTTATTAGTTTTTAGGTAATGAAAATCTAAGCTGTCTCTATTTTATAAGCTTTTAATTTTAGATTAAGGATACTGTGTTATCAACTCCTTCTATTATTTATTTAGGTTTTATGTGGTCGGAGGCTCAACTTAGAAACTCAGATGTATCATTATCCATTCTTAATAAGAAGAAAAAGGAAAAAGCATTGTTAAAAAATTTCCTATTCAATACTGTTTGGAGTGATTTGGAGAGTACCAGATAAGCATTTACTAAACGTTATATTAAAACTTGGCTCTCCACATTTATTAAAACATTCTGAACAATACCATTCTGTAATTGTGTTTGCTTAAAGTTCAATATGATGACTCTTAGATGACTCACCCCAGTTCTGCAAACCCACCTCTAGAACTCATCTCTCTCTATTAAACAGCCAACATGCAGTAAGGGTTCTCAGAAATAGCAACATAAGGAAGCCATCTGGTGCCCTCTAGTTTCCAAATTTCAGAGTTGTGTAACTGGTTTCAGAGTGTAACAAAAACAATTTTCCCCTGGGAAGGGATCCTTTCAATCAAATTCAAAGTCTTAAATCAAGTCCATCTGAGCCCTTAATCCATTTAAAACTTTATAAAACCAACAGGAATCATCCTTTTGCTGTATATTCCAAAAAAAAAAAAAAAACTTTTGAATTTAATTAAACTTAAAAAAAAAAAAAAAAGGATTGAAGGAATCTTACCCGGTGATTTCACCAAAATTTGCCAGTCTGAAGTTTCTTGATCTTTAAAGAAAGACAAAGGGGAAAATATTAATTTTAAGTGATTAAGATGTGAGCCTAGTCGAACTCAGAGTCCATATAGGCAAGATTAGTGGCTGTAAGCGCAATGGAATCCTGCAACACCGAGCTAATCTGAAGCCGAATGCAAAAACACCGTTCCTGCCTTCTGCTTGAAAAAATGAACAGCAGTTTCAGAGTACATGTGGGTAAGCTGACAATCTTTCTTGAGCTCCAGAGAGATTTCAGTAGCCCAGATCCTGTCTTCAGGGCTATTACGGCCACAATGTGTTTCTCTCTTTTAGAAAATCATTTCGCCATTATGGCTCACCCACCCTCCCTCCCTCCCTCCATCTCTCTTTGTCTTTTTCTTCAAACTGTTTCTTCATCATTTACTGGCACAATTCAGTCAGGTATAATATGCTATTGTTATTTGTTGAAATGAATTCAACGTAACATAATGCACAAATTGTTATATTCATAGAACAGGCTTTGAATTTTTAAAGGAATAACTCTAGAGTTATGTATTTGAGTTTTGTTAGCCCAACTCAGAATTGCCAACTCTGCTCAACTCCTTTCTTTAAATGTTATAGAGATATCTTATTTGTGTCAGGATTAGCCACATTTAAATATTTTGGCAAATGTAGATTGAGATAATTGTTTTTGTTTCATTATTTTTAAGTCATCATTTTCTTGATAAATGGCCCACAATGCACTGCAGTATTGGAATTATAGTGGTTTTTTTAATCCTTTGAATGACCTTCTCATCTCTATCATTGTAAAGATGCTTTCAAATAAGAGCATTCAATTCTATCTGACAACTCAGTTTGAATTAAGTACTATGTCAGTATGATAATGTTGTTTAGAAAGTGAACAAAAATATATTCAAAGAGTCCATTTAAAATACTGACATAGCCCTAGGTTTTAACAGTATATTAAAAATGAACCTGGGGGCATATTTGTGGTGATTAAAGGAAAATAATGAGATACCTTCACTCTCAGCCAAATCTCAGTCTTTAACGTGAAGAAGTGAGGTTTCTCTATAGGCAGCTAACACTTATGTTATATTCTGTATTTTGTTGGAATTGTAATTAGAAAGGGAAGGAAAGACTTCTGACTGTTTATAGGAAGCTAGGGAGAGTTAATGGATGGATAATTCAAAATAAAAATCAGTGAATGACTCACCATCTTTATCCATGTTTATTCATGCAGATTCTTTTATTTTTTTCTTACTGTCCTATAGCCATCAGTAAGAGATTATGCTGTGCTGCATTTCCAAGATACTTTATCTATTTTTTCTTGCCATTTCCCCAAAGATCAAAAAAAAAAAAAAACTGTCTCCATTGATAGTATAAAAAAATACTGTGGAGTGGATTAAAAAAAAAGTGTAGCAATAAAAAGTCCTTAAATCATTGCCCAAGTATCTTTATTATTTTAATGAAGGAGAGAAAGAGAGAGAAACAGAATTTGAAGGTCAATAATGAAAAAAATTGATGAGCAGTAAATCTGACTTTATCAGTGTTTAAATAATAAAAATCTAGGCTGTCTCAATTGTATAATCTTTTATTTTTAGATTAAGGATAGTGTGTTATCAACTCCTTCTATCATTTATTTAGGTTTTATAGGCTATGAGGTTCAACTTTAGCATAATTACTCTTACTGAATATTCAGAAAATGTTGTTGCTATTCATGCAGCATATTGTACAGTTGTCCTTAGAAAATAATATGCTTTAGATTCTTCTTTTAATACTGAGATGATGGTGACATGCATGTGTCTTTATTATTATAATGTGGGGAGGTGGAGGAGACAGAGAGGGAGAGAGGACTAATAGTGATATGAAGCTGTATTCTGAGTTCTTGTGATATAAGTAATCCCTAAAAAGACTTCTCAGCCCTTTCAAACATGTTTGGTGTGTATTATCTTGAAAATCAAAGATTGAAAAATATAATATGGGTAGGAGCTGTTACCAGCCATCTTTTGGAGAGATGGCAATCACGATGGGAGGACTGAGCATGAAAATATAATGGCATCCTACTATGCTTGCAGGTGATAGAATATCTTCATCTGACTATCAGTCTGTCTACCTGTCTATCTCTTATGGTTCAAGAAATGCTTTGCGGAGTCTGTCTTCACATTACAAAATGTCAGGAAATTGTGCTGCAAACCGAACATTTGTATGAAATTGTTATTTTTTGTTAGGCCTAGTTGACTTCAGCAGAATAAGAAACATAGGTTTAGTTTTCCCACAAATATTGAACTGTCTCCCAAACTGAAGAAATATGAAGGAAGCCTATTAGATCTGTATCAAAAATTTCAACAGATCTTAGACAGTTACTGATTTATTGAATTCCACTGCATTTATATAGTATCAAAATCAGTAAAACATGCTTCCTTGGTGATGCAGTGGGAATAGTGCTTCATTAAAATACTTTGGCCACATAATGAGAAGGCAGGACACCCTGGAGAACAGGATGATGCTAGGGAAAGTGGAGGACAGAAGGAAGAGGGGCCGACCAAGGGCAAGATGGATAGATGATATTCTAAAGGTGATGGACTCGTCCTTGAGGGAGCTGGGGGTGGTGACGACTGACAGGAAGCTCTCGTGTGGCCTGGTCCATGAAGTCACGAAGAGTTGGAAGTAACTGAATGTATAAACAACAAAAAACATACATGGTTTTGAAATGTGCTAAAGTTGTTCTGTTCTGGGAAGGAGTACTTGGATATCTTACTTGATTTGAGATTTTTTCTTTAATCTTTACAGACATCCATATTATTTTGAACTATGTATTTAATACAGGGAAACTGACAGCTGCCTAGAAGAAATAGATGCTCTGAACTCTTCTTACCATCAAGAAACTATGACTTCAACCTAGGAAATATACATTTATGATCCCAGTTACCTTATGAACTGATGACATGATGTTACTTGAGAGTGGGCCACAGATGCAGTTTACGGATGGACAGTTTCAATGAAATATGGTAATCTTTTATTGAAACTGAAGTTTAAAACATTATATATATATATATATATATAGTACATGTACACACACAAACACACATTTCTTTGCCTTTCTAATCTTTCTCTATCTTATTCTACTTATTTAGTTAATTAAAGGCATTTTAACATGTATTCAAGACATTTTGGGGTAGTCTGCTTTCCTTCTTATTTAGATGCTATTTTCCTGCACCGTCTTCTGACTTCAAAAGAGAAATACATAATCTTCTCTACGTGTCTTTGATCTTAAGAAGAAGATCTAACCAGGGAAAAGGGTACATATATAAGGAAGTAGTACTGATTGTTGCCTTAATTAACTTATTTTTAAAAGCAAAGTGTTAATAGATGGTTATTAAAATCTATTTTTATGGCTGACAATGAAGAAAGAGGTATATTTAAACCTCTAGACTTGGAGAGTTAAAGCCCCTAAAATGGCAGGTTGAAAACGGGTTGATTATTCCCACTGGAACCAAAATACAAATCATGATAAATTGATAAATATTAAAATATTTACAGTTGTGTGTGTGGGGTGTGTTTGTCTGTATGCAGTATATACATACATACATGTGAATCCTTTTACCTTTGAAGCAACCTTGAATAGGCAGCATTTTACTGGCTGAATTTCGTCTTTTGGAATATGCAAAGCATTGGGAATCACATATTCAAATACATCCATATTTTTTGCCCCATTTTTTTTCCAGATTTGTGAAAATGACAATATTCTTTTTTTCCTTCATCTCTAATAGAGTTTTATATATATTAAAAAATCATTAATTGACTGCTGTCTTTCCACCCTCTCCAAAAGTTGTCATATGTGTACATGTACAGTATGTGTATACAAATATACACACAAGGACATGGAATCTGAGTATTGTCTTTAAAAAGTTCTAAAGGCTCCCAGTGTAGAAATCTGACACTCTTCATTTGTATAATGAAGGAAAACTGAATCCAGTTCCACTGAAATTTATTATAAACTGTGGCATCTATCAGTTTCCCCATGCAAATCATTGAGAAAAACTTTCAGATTTAAACCAAAGCTATATTTCCAAGATAAAATACTTCATGCCTAATGTGAATTGAATCAAATGATTCTATATGTTAAGTCCTAAAATGTCAATAGAACCAAACTTTTCCCTATTCTCTGTATATAATAATATAATTACAGGCTAATTATCAACCCCTAATGTTTAGTTTTTGAAATTCATTAACTGACACTATCTGTCTATATTTTCCATTCCTGTTCAGCATCTTTTCACATATCCTGAAAAAAAAGAAAGGAAATATACTTTGTATTTTCTGAAGATAGGCTTTCCAAAGTGTAAGCAGGGAAAAAAACTGGTCTACCTGGGAAGCAGCATCTAGCGAATCTGGGGTTATACAAAAAACTAACATGACCATTTGACCATTTATACGTAGACGGTAGACCAAATATAAGCTCCTACAGAGCCTGTAACATCTTTTAAGTTAAATAAAAATTTCAAAAATAACAGTAAAATCAAAATTTGAATATCTTGACACCAATTATATTTATATAAATATCACTTTTGGTTCATTATGCTTCATTTTACTCCATTTTGAAACTAAAAGTTGGCAAAAAAAATGAAGATAAATCTCTTATATATTATGGGGCCCTATGCAGTGCCAATAAATATATATGTGCCCAGGGAATACAAAGGTCTTAACACAGACCTGCATGAATTTACCTAGAATTACATGACTTACATGATACTTCCCATGTCAGTTGGGGTAATGAAAGAAGGTATCAACAAGGCACCTCTGAACATGTTGCCAAGAAAACTGTGGGGACTTGTACCATACTCACCAGGAGACAGTGTTGGCTCAATGAACCATAGCACCCTCAGTCTTAGCAGAGAGGAAATCAATCTCATCAATGAATAAAATAAACTTTTTAACCTAAAGTATGGTTCCTGCAAATGGGGGATGGTTAAATAAGATACGCATCATATGTCTGTTTTCCTGTTCCCTGTTCAAATGCAAAAATAGGTTGCTACACAATTCAAACTTCTTTAAAATGAAATGAACTCTGACCAAAAATTATTGAAAGTGAAGTTTTGATGTCTTTGTTTCTCATGCTGTAGATGAATGGATTCAACATAGGTGGAAGAATGGAATAGAATATTGTTATTATGAAGTCAAGGTGTGATGGACCATCAGATATGGGCTTTAGGTAAGCAAAGCAACCAGTAAACATGAATAGGGAGAAGACAGTGAGGTGTGGTAGGGACGTAGCGAAGGGCTTTTTCCTTCCTTGGACCGAAGGGATTCTCAGTACAGCAGAGAAGACGTGCACATAAGTGACAATGACAAAGGCAAAACAACCAAACCCTAATATAGCACTGATGATCAGAACTCCCATCTCAGTTAGATATGAACCAGAACAGGCAATCTTAAGTAAATGTGGGATTTCACAGAAGAACTGGTTGATAATATAGGAGCAGAAAGGAGTAATAAAAGTGACAAAAGTGTGTAAGGAAGCATTGAGGAAACAAGCAATCCACAGACTGCCAACCATTTTGGTCTGTTCATTATCACTTCATATTGTAAAGGATTACAAATGGCAACATACCGATCATAGGCCATGACAGTCTGGAGAGGAATATCAGAATCCAAGAAAAGGGAAAACAGCAGGACTTGAGCAATACATCCAGAATAAGAAATAGTCCTTATATTCATAAGAGAATTAAAAACAGCTTAGGGGAGAATGATGGAAACAGAACCAATGTCTTGCATTGATAAGTTCATCAGGAAGAAGTACATGGGGGTGGAATGCATGTGGAAAAAGCCTTTTGTTTTCCTTTGGATTAGGGCATTCAAAGCACTGTTATGAAGATCTGCACATAAGTCACAACTATAAACAGAAAGCAGCCAAATGCTATGGTAAAGCTTAAAATAAGAAATTCATGTTCAACTTGATATAAATTAGAGCAGGAAATTTTTAGCAGCTGTGGAAGCTCACAGAAAAACTGGTCAACTACATTGGAACAGAGTCATGGCAAAGGTTGTGCCCGTGTGCAAGATGGCATGAAGAAGTCCACTGAGCCATGCACTTCCTGCCATCTGGATGCAGGCTGCTTTGTTCATAATTACCTCATATCTGAGGGGATTACAGAGGGCAATGTATCGGTCATGAGCCATGACTGTGAGAAGAGCATAATCAGAAGATGAAAAGAGGAGGAAAAGAGAAACTTGGAAGACACAACCAACGTATGAAATCAACCTGGTGTTCCTGAGGGAATTTGACATGGATCTGGGTATGGTGACAGAAACAGATCCAAGATCAGTAATGGCTAAGTTCATGAGGAAAAAGTACATGGGGGTGTGGAGTCAGTGATCAAGAATGACTGCAGAAATAATGATGAAGTTTCCTGAAATGGCAGCTAAGTAGAAAAACAGAAATACAACAAATTGTGAAATCTGCATTTCACGGACATCCGAGAACTCCAACAGCAGAAATTCTGTCATAGAAGTTTGGTTGGACATGTCTTTCATTACTCAGTTTTAAATTATAGTATAGTCTCTGAAGGGTAAAAAGAAGAAGAAAAGAAAACAGGAAAAATAGAAACGTTTTTTTCATCTTAACTATTTTAGATATTTGAACTTTTTTCACATGCACTAGAAAATCATCTGAACACTCATAGTTCAAAGATAAAATAAATGTTCCTCATCCTCATTGATGCCGTCTAATTGAATTTACTTATCCTGGCACTTACTGATCCCTGAAGGAGCCAGTGGAGCTTGGCAGAAACGCAAGACTGTAATGCAGTGTCTGGTTTCTCTCTGAATTGGGAGTTCTGTCTTTGACTTACAGTATATGTTCCACTACCAAAGAATTGCAGCTATAATAAACATTTTATGGGAACATCATTTTCAATCCATTCTTTTTGATTTTCTATTTGGATTTATGCTACTGCATCCCTTCAACAATTGTGACAGACTGGTGAACAACAACAGCAACAAAATTATAAAATTATGATGATGATGACGATAATTGAAACAATAACAACAATAAACCAATCATGATGGTAAAGATAAAGATAAAATATTCTCAATTTGTGTATTCTTAATTATGCTGATCATCATAAAAAATGTATTGCCTCTTCCAAATATGGAGGTCATAATAGAGTCCTTACTACTCTGTGCAATAAGTCATTGTTGATAAAACTATATAACATTTGGCAAAAGACTGAGAGGGAAGGATTGTAACTCCTCCAATATTTCTGATGAGTCTAGAGCTTTAGGTCCATGTACAGAACTGGGATGACACTGATCACATTTGTGAATGACCGCTCCAAGTACCAGGATAGGGGATGTATAACATAGGGTGCAGCAGGGTCACCAGAGGCATTTGATCCAACAATCATAGTATACTTCTTGAGTGAGGGGTACTTTATTGTGATGGTTGTCCTAGTTCTTGTGGGGCCTGTTACAATCTGGGTTGGTAAGATAGAGAGGTCTGTATTGGTAGAATAGAGAAGTCTGAGGTCCCTACTATATGAACCTTGGCACACTACTACTCCTATTTAGCATTTCTATGAGGCAGCTGGGTGAAGTAATCTGTTGAAACTGATTCAAGTATGATTAGTATATAGATTATATAAATTAAACCCAGCCCTATATCTCAACCTTGGGTTAGCAAGCTCCCAGTAACTGGAGGCTGTAAGTTTTTGGATTGGAAGAAACAGGCTGAGGCTCAACTCTTGCAAGACTGAGTGGCCCTGCTTTCAAGGACCTCCTGATCACAAGGATTTACCATGATTAGTTCTCAACAGGGCTGTATGTCTCCCAGTAGCATGCACTGTAATTTGTGATTCTTCTGAGCTCCTACTCAGCTATGGCCAGGAAGACCCTTGCACAAATCTAGCTTATATGCCAATTAATCCTTTCTTGGATCAGGAAGCCCTTTTCACAGCCATTCATATCCTAGTCACTTTATGTTTAGACTATTGCAATATATTTTACGCAGGCCTATCCTTGAAGTCCACATGGAAGCTACCATTGGTCCAAAATGTGGCCATACCAGCAATTAGGGGGGTTTCTTGCTTTTCCCAAGTAATATGCCTGTTCACGTGACCTGTACTAGTTATCCCTGGATTCTGGGTACAGTTCAAGGTGTTGGTTGCCACACATAATGCCTGACATGCCTTTAGACCTGGTTACTGTTAGGACTACCTTTCTCCTGTTATTTCTACCCAAGGAGTAAGAAAAGTTGGTACACTCCAAAACCCAACTCTAAACCCTTGTTATTCGGTGGGATCTAGGAGGCATGCCTACTTTGTTGTTCTGCCTGCACTGTGGAACAGTGTCCCTCCTGTTTGAAAAGTTGGACCTTTCTCGGCTTTCATAAAGCTATGGAAACTGGGCTTTTCCAGCAGGCCCTGGGGTTGGTAGTCTATCCTAATAGCTTAATACATTTGAAATGGCTATGCTCCACAAGGAATGGCTACAGTATCTATTATTCCTGCTTTTCTTTTTTCTGTTGAAATTGGAAAAAGATAGATAAAAAGAAAAGAAAGAAAAGAAATGACCTCAACCCAAGAGGTCTTGAAAGAGCAACTTTAATGTCATTGTTTCTCATGGTATAGATTAATGGATTCATCATAAATGGAGTAATGGAATACATTATCACAATTCTAAAGTCAAGGTGATGTGGATTGTCAGGGAGTGAGTTTGGTGCAGTGGTTAAGGTGCCAGCCTAGAACCCTGAAAAGTGTGAGTTCTAGTCCTGGCTTAGGCATGGAATTCAGCTGTGTGACTTTGGGCAAGTCACTCTCTCAGCCCTAGGAAGGAGGAAATGGTAAACCACTTCTGAAATCTTGCCAAGAAAACTGCTAGAACTAGTCCAGGCAGTTGCCAAGGTTCAGACACATTTGAACAGCAAAAAACAAAACAAAACAAAACCTGTGATAGAAGGATAGAGACTCCAAGCATGTTGGCTAAGGAATATGATACTATAAGGGTAGACAAATTATCATTCATGCATCACACTTGTAAGGAAACATGGTATGAGGCTGTATTACACAAAACAAAATAAGTTGCATGACAAATTAAGCCACTCCAGTTAGTTTTTATGAATCTCCACAGGTTTATTTGATTAAAACTTCAACCCGGGCAAAATTCCAATTCAGAAACATATTTCTCAACATATTCAACATATTATTACTAATAACTCACATATTGAGCAACAATTATCGGTTTAATTACTATCTTAACTATTATGTGGAAACTGCTTAGAGATCAAAGCAGTATACAGATATTAATAAATAACACTAATATGTCAAATATTAAAGCACTAATAAAAAGTAATGGTGAGCAGGTAATTTTTACTAAGTTTCTTATTTGTCCAGCCAAGCATTTCTGATTTATTAGGAAGACCACAAAAGTAGTCATACAATTTTGTAAATATTTCTCATGTGGAAACTGTATTTATAAGTTGCAGGATTCAGCTTTAAAAAAACCAAAAAACCTAAATTTAGATTACTTTCAAATTCATTTCACCAAGCCTTTCTCTTAATATATACAGTTTACATATTTCTGTTTGAAATATGTAAAGTTTCATTCAGTCCAAAATTTAGTCTCGCTCAGTTCTACTTCCATATCTTTTAGTTAACTGTTACTATCAGAGTTGTTGTTCTGAAGATTATCACTGAAGCTGAAACATCCAGCAAAAGACAGACCTTTCAGTAAAATTACGTTAACAGAGAGAACAGATTGGTTGAGTGGTTGTGGGATCTAGATTAGAAGCTGGGAGTCCATCAGTCATAGACCGGTGTCATCTTGGGAAGCCAGCTGTTTGATTGTGGGCCAGACGCTCTCACATAGCCCTAAAAAAATGGTACTGGTGAACCACTTTTGAAAACGTTGCCAGGAAAATTGTGCAGATTTTTTCTTGGTGTCACCTGGAGTCTGGGTCAGAACAAAAATCTTAACAGAGATGGTCTCAATCACATCAATGTACAAACAACCTTTCTAAAGTAAGGTAATATACATGAAAGTGGGAAGTGGTTACACAGGATTGTACCCTATGTCTGATTTTTTTCTCTCCAGGTTATTTTTTTTTTAAGGTAAATGAACAGTTCATACTTCTTTAAAATGACATAATCTCAGACCAACAAATCTTGAAAAAGCAGCTTTGATTTTCTTGTTTCTCATGCTATAGATTAATGGATTCAACATGGATGGAATAATGGAATACATAATTGTAATTATGAAGTCAGGAGGGGATGGGCTGTCAGATATGGGCCTTAGGTAAGCAAAGCAAGCAGTAAACAAAAATAGGGAGAAGACAACAAGGTGTGGTAGACAAGTAGAAAAGGATTTCTTCCTTCCTTGAACAGAAGGAATTCTCAATACAGCAGAGCATATCTGCACATAAGTAACAATAACAAAGACAAAACAACCAAATGCTAATGTAGAACTGAACATTACCATTCCGATTTCAACTCCATATAAACCAGGGCAGGCAATCTTGAGTAAATATGGGACTTCACAGTAGAACTGATTGATAATATTAGAGCAGAAAGGAATAGTGAATGTTGCAGTAGTGTGTAATATAGCATTGAGAAAGCTGGCAGTCCATGCACTGCCAACCATTTTGGTGCAGGCCTTCCTGTTCATTATCATTTCATATCGTAATGGATTACAAATGGCAATATACCGATCATAAGCCATGACTGTAAGGAGGGAAACATCACATACTGTGAAAAAGAGGAAGAAGAGGACTTGGGCAACACATCCAGAATGAGAAATAATCCTTATATTCATAAGAGAATTAAAAACAGCTTTGGGGAGAATGATGGAAACAGAACCAATGTCTTGCATTGCTAAGGTCATCAGGAGGAAGTACATGGGGGTGTGAAGATGGTGGTCAAAAATAATAGCAGAGATGATGAGCAGGTTCCCTGTTACTGTCATTAAATACATTATCAGTAATAAAGCTGCATGCATAATCTGTAGCTCCCAAGTCTTTGAGAATTCCAAGAGAAGAAAGTCAGATGTTTCATTATGCATTGTTAATAATGACACCGCTAGAAGAAAAAGGATAATTGTTAAAATATTTCCTATTGAGTTCAGTTTAGAGGGATTTATAAAATGATAGATGAACCTTTAGCAGAGATTAAGTTAAAACTCAGTTCTCCAAAATTATGTAAAACAATCTGAACAGCATTATATCCTTCTATTTGCTTGAAGTTCAGTTTGGTGACTCTTGGAGATTTGAAACCACTATCAAATGAACATTGAATATTGGCACAGCCAGTTTTAAGGATATATTAAAAGTAAAAATGATGCCATATTTGAAGGAATTAAAGGAACAAACTTGAATTACACGAAGGCCTTTTAGAACAAATCTCAGCCAAACCTCAGCCTTTAAGCTGAAGCAGTGAAGAAAGTCTGTAGAATAAGTGATGGTGGCTGTGGGAGCTTTGGGCAAAGATATTGCTTTGTCCTCAAATAAATGTCTTGATGTTCAGCACTTCTCATTCTTACTTTATGATACAAAAATCTGAGCTCATTTGAACTTTATAAAATTACTAGTATTTGATGCACTAAAATGGATATTTCTAACATGATTCAAATTATTGATTGCATTGCCTAAAGAGCAATCAAACTAAACCATGCAAATCTAGTCAGAACAATTCACTTTGATCCATTACAGATATCTAAAGTGTATATGAGCAGAAGGATTTGGAATTACAACTTCTGTTTAACAAGTCAAATTGCACTAGTAAATCAAACTGGATAGCTAATATGATTCTCAGTTTAAATGAATTTGCATTTGGAGAGAATCTCCAACGTAAATATTTTTTTTGCATACTTAAATGGCAACGGAGTGCATATTTAAGAAGCAATAGGAAAATCTCCTGTAATTATTTTAAAAGAGGAAATGCTAAATCAACCTAAATGATAGAGAATAACCTCAGCCTTTAACTTCACAGAATTACATTTACCCCAGTTAGTGAAATTTTGATCTAAATCAAGCAGCAATCTCTCCTTAAGTACCTACGAATTACCTTTGGGGAGATCCCTTTGTTTTATGTTTGGTGGTAGATCATCTTAATGTATTAATACGTTTTAGTGCTATCTCTTTTCATCTCTTCCGAAATAACATTTTCCGCACAAAAATGATTAAATGAATAATGCCTGACAGTATAATCTGTTTGTTTTAACTGGAAGTGTAATTGCTAGCAAAGGGAAGAAAATAAAAGATTAAAAGGAGAAATAACCCATTCAAGATGACATGCTCACCAACTTTATTTTTGCAGATTTCTTTATAATTTTCCATTTTCTCTGTGCCTCTGAGAGTGAGGTTATATCCCCTGCATTCATTAGTGACTTTTTATTTAATTTCTCTTGTGAATTTCCTCAAGGTTGTTAACAAGTCAGTCTCCCATGGCAGCAGAGAACAGCCACTGTGAATTGGAGGTTTTTCCTTACTCCCTAGGACCATGTTGTTTTAGATGAAGAGGTCTTTAGAGAAAAAAGGCTGATGTTATGATCAGGTAATCAGTAGTAGGGCAGAATCTATTTTGTGGGGCACTAAATTTGGCTCTTCTTTTTAACCTATTGAGGATCTCAAATCTTTCCATGGCATTGTGTTTTCTTAGAAATTTGAAGATGCCAGGCTTGAATACAGTGCTGGAATGTTCAACATCATTATTGGTGTTTTAAAATCTGGAGGGTGGTGTTGCTCTTTGTGCAGAATAATGTACCCATCAGCAACTAAAAGCCTAAGGTGGACAGAGGATAACTATATTTTAAATATGGCAGAGGACAAGTATATTCCATAGTGATTGTACATAGAGATAACTGTAAGGAACACACGTACATGTATTTGTCCGATTTCTGAGTGGCCTTGTAATTTGGGGATTTGTAAACTCTTGCTTATTTGGAGCTGCACTAACCATTTTTTGGGGGAGTGAGAGTAGCACAAGTTGACAATGAGCATTCAGTGGCATCATCATCATTATAACAATATAAGAGATGATGATGACGATGATGATGATGATGATGATGATGATGATGATCCTTGTAAACCATTAAATATCCCTCGATTCAATAGTATGACAAACATTTGCTTTCTGATATACTTCTTAGAATACTTTTAGACCTACTTATTCTGCAAATACAATTGGAAAATTTGGATTTTGTGGTTGCATAAAATTATATTTTAGGAACCCTGTGATAAATGTTAAGGCCAACAATGACTTCCAACCTTATGTATAAATGAAGACAGGAAGATCCCATGAAAATATGAAAGAGTGTTGTGAATTGGGGTGGAGATGCAATGTAGAAACACAGAGCTCACTACGTGAAAAAATATTATGGCAGCCTCTCGTTATTCTTTCCTATCAAAGCAGGGATTAGTAGGAGAGGAAGCGGAACAAAGTCCCTATTTCCCCCTTGTATTGCAGGCTATATGATTTCTGAAGGGGTCAAAATATTCTTATTGCATTCCTGTGGCGAAGCTGCCTCATGCAGAGGCAATAGATGCATGTATCTAAAATAAAAAAATAAAGAAAATCTTAAATATAAATATAAATTTAGATATAAAATCCAAGATGGAGATGTTAAAAGTTCTTAAGTTAGATTCATTTCATTCATGGGAGTCTCTTCAGGGTGCTAACCAAATCTGAGTTTGATTACCCCTCTATATACCCCAAGCGAGATGGCAGAGCCAGGTCTTCACCTCTTTTCAGGGTGAAGAGTATATATGAGTAGGTATGGTGGGAGACAGGGGGAAGGGCACTTTAGGGGATGGCGCCCTCACTCTCTTTGATCAATTTCTTGTTTTAGCCCCCTGTGTTCAGCCCTGAGATCTGGTTTCCAAAGCTACAATGGCTCTAGACTCTGGCTGCTGCTGCCTTATGCTACTCTAGGTCAGCATTAAAAGTCCCCTTCATCCATGATCTGATCATGGTGGAGAGAGACAACATGGCCTGCATCACCGAAACTTGGTTGGGCACTGAGGAAGGGTTCCCCTCTCGGACATGTGCCCTCCCAGGTTTCAAGTGTGGCACCATCCTGCAAAACTCAATAATTATTGGGCACTGCGAAGAATTTAGCAATGATTGGGAAATAAGGCCACCATATCGTTAGCTGTCTCTTATTACTCATATTCCTTCTAACTCATCCTGGAGACTTTGGCAATGTTTAACATCACATACTCTGAAGAGGAATTTGAGATGGTAAATTCTACATTTCATCTCAGTTCTTATATGCCCAGTCAAAGTTATGTGATTATGAGTCCATAAAACAGTGGGCTTGTATGGAAAACAATCCACACAAATATCAATATTTATTTTTCCGGTATATATCTCATATACTTCTTGCATTTTATAGATTTTGCAATACAGCTGCCATCAAAACAAACAAAAATGACACATTTGCATAATTTAATAAACATTAATCCACGATTTTGTCCATATATATACATTTTAACAAATTTCTTCACATGCCAGGATGATAGGAAAAAAAATCATGGTTTCATTCAATCACATTTTGATCCTGTTTATCACATTTTTATTTTAGTTTAGAACTGTTACAGCTCATGTCTTGACAATTACCTCTGAAGTTGAAAGATCACACACAGAGATGTAAACTTTAGTCCTAAATATCTTTAAGGAGAGGAGTGCAGGAACCTAAATAAAATAAGCTTGCAATGTTAAAGCAATAAGGGGATGAAAGTGCACTTCACCTAATTTTACTCCCTATGACAGATTTTCTTTAATTTTTCAGTAAAATACATAAAAAGTGACCAAACGACATCTGCATAGACATCATACTTGTAAAAAGTAGAGAAAATACTTGTAATTTGATATATCATTAATAGATTATTTCATATATTTAGGTGACTTACATCAACTTCGTAGTTCATTCTTGAGGGGTTATTTGCATCCGTGTTTTGTCATTTTTTATGTTTAATATTTTCTGTTTAGGTATCATATCTTTATAAGTAATTAAACTGTTGGAATGTATGCATATTATTGCCTTTTTAAATTCACTTTTTGTACATTGATATTTCTGTATTTCTTTTTAAAAATTTGAATAGAATTAGAAAGAGGAACACACAAGGAGACAGCCACAATGTCTTTAACCAATGTGATCTTCTTGTCATGCTTTCACTGAAATGCATGCGGAGAACTCGGTAGATCTGCACATTGGTTTCCTCTCAGGACTATGTTACTAGAAATAAGCTTCGATGATAAGGAGAAAGGAATAATAATAGTGATGAATAATAGTGATGATTTATGGTGATTTTGAAAATATTTTTTTTTCAGAAAATCTGATCCCTATCTTTTTAAGCATGGATTTCAAACACATTTCAAAATGGTATTTATAATGAATGCATAATTGTATTGTCTCAAATCTTGAAAGAGCAGCTTTGATCTTCTTGTTTCTCATGCTATAGATTAATGGATTAAACATGGATGGAATAATGGAATACATAATTGTAATTATGAAGTCAGGAGGGGATGGACTGTCAGATATGGGCCTTAGGTAAGCAAAGCAAGCAGTAAACAAAAATAGGGAGAAGACAATAAGGTGTGGTAGACAAGTGGAAAAGGCCTTTTTCCTTCCGTGAACAGAAGGAATTCTCAGTACAGCAGAGAAGATCTGCACATAAGTAAAAATAACAAAGACAAAACAACCAAATGCTAATGTAGAACTGAACATTACCATTCCAATTTCAGCTCCATATAAACCAGAGCAGGCAATCTTGAGTAAATATGGAACCTCACAGTAGAACTGATTGATAATATTAGAGCAGAAAGGAATAGTGAATGTTGCAGTAGTGTGTAATATAGCATTGAGAACGCTGGCAGTCCAGCAACTGCCAACCATTTTGGTGCAGGCCTTCCTGTTCATTATAATTCCATATTGTAATGGATAACAAATGGCAATATATCGATCATACGCCATGACAGTAAGGAGGGAAACATCACAGGCCAGAAAGAAGAAAAAGAATAGAACCGGAGCAACACATCCAGAATAGGAAATATACCTACTATTGGTAAGAAAATTTAAAACAACTTTAGGGATAATGACTGAAACTGAACCAATGTCCTGCATGGCTAAATTCATCATGAAGAAATACATGGGAGTGTGAAGGTGGTGGTCAAAGACAACAGCAGTGATGATGAGAAGGTTCCCAGTTACTGTCATTAAATAAACTGTCAGGAATAAAGATAAGTAAATGATTTGTACCTTCCAAAGTTTTGAGAAATCCAAGAGAAGAAACACAGTTGTGTCATTATCCATTCTTAATTGTGCCATGCTTAAAGGAAAGAGGGGACGTGGTGGTGCTGAGGGTTAAACTGCTGATATGCTGAGCTTGCCAATTGGTAGGTCGGCAATTCAAAACCGCTTGACAGGGTGATCTCCCATTGCTAGTCCCAGCTCCTGCCAACCTGCAGATCAAAAACATGCAAATGTGAGTAGATTAATAGGTACCACTTCGGCGGGCAGGTAACGGCATTCCATGTAGTCATGCCAGCCACATGAAATAACATAAAAAGAAATAACCTGAACATAGATTAATGAAGATAAGGTAACCCTCGAAAACTTAGCTGATCCTTAGACTTAAACTTCAGTGGATTTCTCTCAGTCAAGACAGGGAAAGCTTCGGCTGAGCAAGTAAAGAATGTTTGTACAGAAATGGGGTGGGGGCCTGTGGAGGGGAAACGATAGCGAAAGGTATTGTTGGTTGCTTGATCAACATAAGACGTATTGAGTCTAGTGCTGTTTACATTCACCTCTCCTCTTACATAAAACCCCTTGAATAATAATTCTTCTACAAGCACCTGCCACTTATATTATAATGTGCATAATCTGATAGGATAATCTGTGTTGTGTTGGGTTTGTAATTGCTTGGGAAAGAGAATAAAAGACTGTTGCAAACACTTAAAGGGAAAAAGGGAGCAGTAATGGGAAAATTCAAAATAAAGTAAGTGAATCACTCACCATCTTTATCCATCTTCTTCCATTTTTCTGCAGACATCAGCGAGCTTTTAAGTTCTGCAGCCAGCACTGATATTTCATCCAAGTACACAAGCTATTTCCCCAGAGATTTTTTTTAAAAAATGTCTCCATTGGAAGGATAAAAAAGTCACGGTGGAGTGAAGTTGTTTGTTTCTTTGTTTTAAACTCCTTAAATTATTACAGTTTCTAAAGTCCTAGATTATTAATTGGGCTAGGCGTGGGGGGAAGTAATTTGCAGGCTGGATAATGGAAAAGGTTTATCAAAACTGATAAACACTAAATATGACACTGTCAGTTTTCATATTATGGAAATCTAAAATGCCTCAACTCAGAAGAATTGTGTTGTTATTCATGCAGGATATTGTACAGTTGTCTTTAGAAATAAGGTGCTATGAATTCTTCCTCAACTAATGACAGAGGATGAGGACACAAGGATTTTTCTGAGTTCATTGCTGTAAATGTAATCCCGAAGAATATTTCTCAGTCCTCTTCAAACAAATTTCTTGTATTATCCTTCAAATCTGGGGTTAGCAAACTTTTTTTTTTTACTGAATAGAAGCTGTTTTTGAAAGGTGGGAGTCACAATGGAAAAAAATATTCATGCAAATTCAATTGAAGTATGCTTTGTTTATTAGTGACTTGACACACACACACACACATATATACATAGACATATATATTTTCCATCTTTTGCAAGAGGTTTGCAGCGTTGGTGCTCCCTACTAGAAAACATTAGGAAATTGTGTTGCTATTCCACCATTCTTGTGTAAAAATTGATTTTAGAGTATGGTTTATAGAATCAATGGAAGAAGAAACACATACCTAGTTCTCCAATCATGTTTGGAGGTTGTGTGATTGATTATGTTTCATCAAGTCCGTTCGTATTCGCTCTTAGTAAAAATGCAGATAGATGTTTTCTAGGGTGATCGATCCCTAACCTGCTCCTTCAGGTGTCAGAGGTAATTGAGTCCATCCATCCTGTTGCTGGTCATTCTCTTCTTCTGCTTCCTTCCACTTTCTCCAGCAATATAGAATTCTTCAGAAAGCCATGTCTTTGCATAATGTGTCCAAAACATGATGATCTGAGCCCAGTCATTTGTGCCTAAACTAAGAAATCTCAGCTGATTTTTTTCAGTGATGCAATGTTTGTTTTTCTCCAGACTATGAGGTGGCCAGGCAGGGCTATAATCAAAAAACACTCTTTATTAATACAACTATTTACAATAATAAGTACATGTGATTAATGAAGTGGGCTGAATCTGATTAAGACCATCTGGGCAACAGTGGGAGAACCAGCAAGGTTGCAGGCGAAGGCTGTGGCAGGACTGCAGGCGAAGGCTGTGGCAGGATTCACTGACTGGAACTGTAGAGCTAGATGAATCTGGGACACATGGCAAGGCTGGAACAGGCGATGAGTGTCTGCGGTCTGAAACACCGCTCGAACTGAGCTGACACATGGAGGCTAGGCAAGACCAAGCTGTGCTTGGCACTGGAGGCAAGGCTGAACTGAACTCGATATTCCAGGCTAGACTAGTCACCAGAAGCAACACTGTACTGGGCTGGAGACTCATGACAAGGCTGAGAACACAAAACAACACTGGAATGGACTGGAGACCTGGGACTAGGCTGGGAACTTGATGAATGACTGGGCTCTGGACTAGATTGAGAGCTGGGAACACAACTGGACTGGACTGCTGATCCTGGGCAAGGCTGATGACCCGGAGCACAACAAGACGGGCCTGAATTTCCTGAAAAAGACATGGCACTTAAAGCATGACTAGACTGGACCGGAGATCCCGGGCAAGGCTGGAGGCTTGAATGATGATGAACCTGGACTGGAGATTCTGGGTGGATCTGAGAGCTGGGAGTACGATGAAACTGGACTGGAAATCCTGAACTAGGCTGAGAGTTTGGAGCAAGGCTGGGAACACACATAGAATGTGTGGAATGGTGGCAGCAAGGTCTGGAACTGGACATGAGGCTGAGGTTACTAGAATTGGCTGGGAAAGGATCCTCTGTGACAGCATGTGCAGTATTCAGGTCCTCCATGGTTGGAAAAGCAGGCACTGATTCCCCTCCAGCTACAGATGAGGTTTCCAACATGGGTAAGGACTCTTCTGCTGAGGCTGTGAGCTGAAAGGATTGGTTGTCTCTGGCAGCTTGCTCTTCACACATCTGCCTTTTAAGCTGATCCCTTCTGTGCCTTTTATCTCAAGCAGCCAATTGGCCTGCTTTCTGATTCGCACACTTTTCTGCACACTTTTCCTGTGCGCTGATTGGAGGATTCAAATCCTCCTCCAAAGCCTGGCCAATCAGCATCTGTAAATGCTCCTGTGCTGCTGAGTCACTTCTGGATTTTGCTTTCCCAGGGTCTGCCTGTTAAGTTTCTATTTCTCGCTCTGATTTCAGAAAGAGTTTCATTTTCTGAGTCAGAGGCCAGCTGAAACCTCACTGTTTTCTTGGCTATCCATGGTATTCTCACATTTCTTCTCCAACATTAAAGTGGAAAGAAAAATGTCAGTACTCCTTCTATCCTGCTCTTCCAAGTCCATACTTGTTACATGAAGTTCACAAGGAAATCCATTGTCTGTGCATTTCTGATCTTTGCAGGTGTAGACACATCCCAGCATCTGAATAAGTTTTTCAAGCCCTTCATTGCTACTTTACCAAGTACTAGTTTATGGTATATTTCTTGATTGCTGCTTCCTGCACTGTTGATAGCTTCTCCTTTTTAGGATCAACTATTTACCACTTCAGCATTTTCACGGTCAGTTCTAAACCTGGTTGCTGTGCATGTTGCCATTGATTTGGTACTATTTATATTTAAACATCATCTTTTCTTTTCTTTTTTTACTATACTCATTGACTTGCATTATTAAAGGTTGCAGATGATCTGCATTTGTGGCTACCAAGGTAGTGACCTCAGCATAGTGCTGGTTATTGAAGATTCTTCCTACAGTTTTAAAGCCATACTTCTTTTCCATTTTCCCTCAACATATATTCCAAAAGGAAATCTGTTACCTCTCAATTTTGAAAAAAGGATTTTTTTTAATTAATAAAAAACGACAGAATATATTTCACTTTTGCATAGATTTCATAATAGTTTTAAGAAAAGTGTGTATAAAATATGTGTAATTTGTTATATCATTAAATGAATATGTGGCATATTTATGTGATTTACATCAATATGGTATGTTAATTCTTGGGGGTTGTTTGCTTCTTCATTATTTCTGTTCATTTTTATTTTGCCTCTTAATAAGTAATTAATTTGTTGGATGTATGTATATAATCGCCTTTTTGGAATTCTCTTTTTGGATATGGATTTCTCTATATTTCTTTCTTTCTTTGTTAAATGAATAAAATGAGAGCGACAGAGACAGAGAGAGCAACTGTGTGAGAGAGAAGCAGGGAGGTAGAAGGCAATAAGTTCCTCTAACCAACCGGATCTTATTGTTATGCTTTTAATAAAGCCATACAGATTCGATCCTGACCTTGGCTTCATCTCAAAAGAATTGCATTTGGAAGACAAAGGTAAGGAACTTGTTAGATATTATTGTACCAGGTTTTCTCTATTTCCCTTTAAAAATCTTTCAAAAATGACCCATTTGGTGATGTTTGAATGAGGCCTGAGATCACGTTTACTTAAAAATGTGATGCACTAATATTACTGGGAAGACAAACTACCATTCATGCATGACAAATGCAGGGAAAGATGGCCTGATACTACATTCACACAACACAAAATAAGTTGAATGATAGATTAAACCACCCCAGCAAGTTGTCTACAAAGGTCTGTACAATCCCTTTACCCTTGTCTTTACCACCCTTGGTGTTTCTCTGAATTAAAATGTCATCCTTCCGTTACTGCTAACACTAAGATTTGAAATCTTAGTTACAACTTGTTTCCAAATTCTCATTTTAGTACCTGTACAAAATTTACTCAGAATATGAAATGGATGAGCAATCACCAAACATGATTACAAATCTAATGGAGACCAGCAGAAGATCATCTGGAAGGGTTTAATGTGTCATTCCTATTAAAGACTGAGAACAAATTGAGATCTCATTGAAAAACTCCATATATACCCTAACTGTATTTTCTTGAACAAGCCAGAAATATGCCAAGGTAAATACTGCAGATAAGTAAACTACTTAAATCCAGTTCAAGCCAAATTTATTTTATTTTTTATTTTTTTAGAGACTGTTTTAATAGAAGAAGACAAACTTTTCTCATAAAGGGTGGGTTGGACAGGTTTATTTGATTCCTCAATAAGTCGTAATTATGTTGATTCATAAACTTACGAATTAACACATCAATAACGAGGGATGGTGAACAGTTCATGTTTAATCAGTTACTCATTTATCCAGCCATAGGTTTAAGATTTATTAGGAACTCCGCATCAATATTCAGATCCTTTTTTAAACATCTCTCATATGGAATTCTCAAATAAAATCCATATTCCCCCCCCCCGTGGCAAACAAAGAGGATTATTTACTGTCAAATACATTTAATCAATGCTTTCTCATAATAAATACATTGTTTACAAATTTTCTATACTACATCCGTACTGTAAATGCAAAAGTTTCATTCAATTCAGTAGTCCATGTCCATTAATTCTAATGAGTTATCTGTTAGCTAGCTCTTTTTCACAGAGCTTCTGTTGTGATAATTATTGCTGAAGCTGAAACATCAGGCAAAATATATAAATTTATTCAAGGTATTCTAACAGAGAGAACCAGTGTGGTCTAGTGGTTAAGTCACAGGATTTTGAGAAAAAGAGTCTTGGTCTTGCCCTACTCTGCTGGGTGTCTTTGCAGCAAAGTTTTAGTCTCAGCCATTTCTAAAATGTTGGCAAGAAAATTGCACAGTCATATCCTTATAGTCATCAAGAATCAGAGCTGGCTCAACACACCATAACAACCTCCATCTTAACACGGATGAGCCCAATCTCATAAATAAATAAAATGAACGAATTAATGTACTTGAAAGTTGGAGATGGTTACATAAGTATTGATACCCTATGTCTGTTTTTTTACTTTCCTGTTGAAATTCAAAAATAGGAAGACACACAACTCATTCTCCTTCAAAAGCAATAACTTCTGACCAAAAAGTCGTGAAACAGAACTTTTGATGTCTTTGTTTCTCATGCCGTAGATTAATGGATTCAACACAGGTGGAATAATGGAATACATTATGGTTAAAATGAAGTCAAGGTATGATGGACTGTCAGCTACAGGTTTTAGGTAACCAAAGCAACTAGTAAACGTGAATATGGAGAAGACAATGAGGTGTGGCAGGCAAGTAGAGAAGGCCTTTTTCCTTCCTTGAACTGAAGGAATTCTTAGTACAGCAGAGAAGACGTGCACGTAAGTGAGAATGACAAAGGAAAAACAACCAATTCCCAGTGTAACACTGAAGATTAGAACTCCAATTTTAGTTACATATAAATCAGAACAGGCAATCTTAAGTAGATATGGGATTTCACAGAAGAATTGGTTGATAATATTAGAGCAGAAAGGAGTAATAAAATTGACAATTGTGTGTAAAGTAGTATTGAGAAGGCTGGCAGTCCATACACTATCCACCATTTTCATGCAAGCCTTCCTGTTCATTATCATTTCATACTGTAAAGGATTACAAATGGCAATATACCGATCATAAGCCATGACTGCCAGGAGGGAAACATCACAGCCTGTGAAAAAGAGGAAGAAGAGGACTTGGGCGACAGAATGAGAAATAGTCCTTATATTCATAAGTGAATTAAAAATAGCTTTGGGAATAAAGACTGAAACTGAACCAATGTCTTGCATGGCTAAATTCATCAGGAAGAAGTACATGGGGGTGTGAAGGTGGTGGTCAGAAACAACAGCAGCGATGATGACAAGGTTCCCTGTTACCGTAATTAAAAACAGTGTCAGTAGTAAAGCTATGTGCATGACCTGTATCTCCCTAATCTTTGAGAATTCCCAGAGAAGAAACTCAGATGTGTCATTATCCATTCTTAATAATAAGACCCCTAGAAGAAAAAGGAAAAAGAAGTGTTATTTTTTTTTTTTCTATTCAATACTGTTTGGAGTGATTTGGAGAGTACTGGATAAGCCTTTAGTGAGCATTATATGAAAATTGGTTCTCCACATTTATTAAAACATTCTGAACTCTTAGATGACTCACCCCACTTTCTGCAAACCCAGCTCTGGAACCTCATCTCTCTCTATTAGGCAGTCAAAGTCCAGTATGGGTTATCAGAAATAACAACATAAATGTTACAAATTATATCTGTTGCACGCAATCTGAATCCCTCCTGTCCATTTAAATGAATCCCCCTATATCCTTTCCTCAAATAATCAAAGTTCATCCCCACGTTAAAAAGAATTAAATATTACCAGAAATAAACATCAACATCCAGTCCAAATCAAGAAGTTGTTAAATATCCCCCCCAAAAAACAACCTTATTTTAACATTATTTTAACCCTGATCAAATAAAACCATGTTGCATTCTTTCTTTTTTCTGCAAACTGTCTTTAAATTCATCAAAGAAAATTGTAGCATCTGCTTTCTTGCACTCTTTTTGTATCTTCTCTCAAAGTTCTTGTCATCATTTTTGTCAGGACCCCTTTGTACTTCCATCATGGGAACTCCAGCAAATCACTCTTGTAAATCCAGTTTAAGGATATAATCCAGATCACTCATCTGATCTTTTGTTTTAATATCTTTTTTTTTTTTCAATTTTTAAGTCATCATGTTTCATTTGGAAGCCCATCATTTCTATCTCTTTCTTGTAAACTGCAATTGTTAATTCCACCTTTCAGTCAGTTTCAGTTTTATTCAGTGGGGCTTGTTCAATAACACCTTCTGATTCTACTATTAAATAGATAATATACATCTAGTTAAATAGATCACATTTTTCTTTTAAGGCAGCCATCTGGTGCCCTCTAGTGTCCAATCTTCAAAGTCATATAACTGGTAACTGAGTGTAACAAAAAGAATTTTCCCATGGGAAGGGATCCTTTCAATCAAATTCAAAGTCTTAAATCAAGTCCATCGGAGCCCTTAATCCATTTAAAACTTTCTAAGAACAACAATAATTGTCCTTTTGCTGTCTATTCGAAAAAATACAAAATTTTGAATTTAGTTAAACTTTTTTTTTAAGGATTGAATGAATCTTACCTGGTGATTTCACCAAAATTTACCAGTCTAATGGTTCTCAATGTTCAAAGAAATAGAAAAAAAAAAGGGGGGGAAGGTGATGAGCCAAGTTGAACTGAGACTCCATATAGGCAACATTAATGGCTATAAGCACAATGTAATCCCGCAGCACCCAGCTGATTACAAGCCACATTTAAAAAGACAGTTCCTGCCATCTGCTCACAAAACGAACAGCAGTTTTGGAGTACATGTCGGTAATCTGACAATCTCTCTTGAGCTCCAGAGAGATTTCAGTAGCCCAAATCCTGCTTTCAGGCAACATTTCGGCCACAATGTATTACTGCTTTTAGAACATCAGTTTGCCATTATGGATCACTCACCCTCCCTTCCTTCTTCCATCTCTCTCTCTCTCTCTCTCACTCTCTTTTTTTCCCCCATACTGTTTCTTCATCTTTAACTGCCACAATTCAGGCAGGTATAATATGCTATCGTTATTTATTGAAATGAATTCAATGTACCATAATGCACAAATTTTTATAGTCATAGAACAAGCTTTGAATTTTTACAGGAATAACTCTAGAGTTTTGGTAGCCCAATTCAGAATTCCCAACTCTGCTCAACTCCTTTATTTGTTACAGAAACATTGCATTTGTGTCAGGATTGGCCACATATAATTATCTTGGCAAGCGTCGATGGAGATATATTTTTTTTCATTATTTTTTCAAGCCATTATTTTAAAGTTTCTTGATAAATGGCCCACAATGAATTGCAAAATTTGAATTATAGCTTTTTTTTATCCTTTGAATGATTTTTGCATTTCTAGCTTGTTCTACCTGAAATGAGGATTGTGAAGAATGTTTTCAAATACGATCATTAAACTCTATTGGACAACTTAATTTGAATTAAGAACTCTATCAATAAGGTCACCTTGTTTAGAAAGTGTACAAAAAATATATTCAAAATGTCCATTTTAAATAATGACATAGCCCTAAGTTTCAAAGATATAGTAAAAGTGAAACTGAGGGCATATGTATGGTGATTAAAGGAAAATAACTTGAAATTAAATTACATAAAGCGATAGCAAACCTTCATACTGAGTCAAATCTGTCTTTAACCTGAAGAAGTAAAGTTTCTCTACAGGCAGCTAATGCTTACAATCTATATTTTGTTGGAATTGTAGATGAACAAAAGGGAAGACTTATGACTGTTTATAGGAAGCAAGAGAGAGTTAATGGAGGGATAATTCCAAATACAAAATCTGAATGACTCACCACCTTTATCCAAGTTTATTCATGCAGATTTCTCTATATTTTTCTTACTGTCTTTCTGTAACCATCAGTCAGTTATTATGCTGTGCTGCATTTCCAAGATACTTTATCAATTTTTTCTTGCCATTTCCCCAAAAATCTTTTTTATAAAACCTGTCTCCATTGATAGTATAAAAAAGCTACTGTGGAATGGATTAAAAAAAAAAAAAAGGAACAAAAAGTTCTTAAATCATTACCCAAGTGTCTTTATTATTATAATGAGGGGAAGAGAGAAAGAGAGGGAGAGAGGGAGAGAGAATTCGCAGGCTGAATAATGAGTAAAACATGATGAGCAGTAAATCTGACTTTATTAGTTTTTAGGTAATGAAAATCTAAACTGTCTCAATTTTATAAGCTTTTATTTTTAGATTAAGGATACTGTGTTATCAACTACTTCTATTATTTATTTAGGTTTTATGGGGTAGAAGGTTCAACTTTAGCATAATTACTGTTACTGAATATTCAGAAAATGTTGTTGCTATTCATGCAGCATATTGTACAGTTGTCCTTAGAAAATAATATGTTTTTAGATTCTTCTTTAAATATTGAGATGATGGTGACATCCATGTGTCTTTATTATTATAATGTGGGGAGGTGGAGGAGACAGAGAGGGAAAGAGGACTAATAGTTATATGAAGCTGTATTCTGAGTTCTTTGTGATATAAGTAATCCCTAAAAAGACTTCTCAGCCCCTTTCAAACATGTTTGCTGTGTATTATCTTGAAAATCAAAGCCTGGCAAACATATTACGGGTAGGAGCTGTTACCAGCCATCTTTTGGAGAGATGGCAATCACAATGGGAGGACTGAGCATGAAAATATAATGGGATCCTATTATGCTTGCAGGAGATATAATAGCTTGATCCGACTATCAGTCTGTCTACCTGTCTATCTCTTATGGTTCAAGAAATGCTTTGCAGAGTCTGTCTTCACACTACAAAATGTCACAAATTTGTGCTGCAAACTGAACATTTGTATGAAATGTTGTTTTATGTTAGGCCTAGTTGACTTCAGTAGAGTAATAAACATAGGTTTAGTTTTCCCACAAATATTGAACTGTCTCCCAAACTGAAGAAATGTGAAGGAGCCTATTAGATCTTTATCTATCAAAAAATTCAATAGATCTTAGACAATTTCTGACTTATTGAATTCCACTGCATTTATATAGTATAAAAATCTGTAAACCATGAGTCCTTGGTGATGCAGTGAGAATAATGCTTTATTAACATATACTGTATGGTTTTGCAATGTCCAAAAGTTGTTCTGTTTTGGGAAGAAATAGTGGCCTATGTTACTTGATTTGAGATTTTTTTCTTTAATCTTTAAAGACATCCATATTATTTGGAACTATTTATCTATTACAGGGAAATTGATGGCTGCCCAGCAGAAACAGATGCTCTGAGCTCTTCTTATTGTTAAGAAATTAGTACTTAAACCTTGGAAATATCCATTTATGACCCCAGTTACATAATGATTGGTGACCTGATGTGACTTGAGAGTTGGCCACAGATGTAGGTTATGGATGAAGAGTTTCAGTGAAATCCTTTATAAAAGCTGAAGTTTAAAACATTATATACATATATATAGGGGACGCGGTGGCGCTGCGGGTTAAACCGCTGAGCTGCCAATCGGAAGGTCGGCGGTTCAAAACCACGCGGTGGGGTGAGCTCCCATTGCTCGTCCCAGCTCCTGCTCACCTAGCAGTTCGAAAACATGAAAATGTGAGTAGATCAATAGGTACCGCTTCAGCGGGAAGGTAACGGCGTTCCGAGTCGTCATGCTGGCCACATGACCCGAAAGTGTCTATGACAACGCCAGCTCTAAGGTTTAGAAATGGAGATGAGCACCGCCCCCTAGAGTCGGACACAACTGGACTTTACGTCAAGGGAAACCTTTACCTTTACCCTATACATATATACATATATGTACACACAGACACAAACACACACACACTGCTTTGCCTTTCTAATCTTCCTCTATTCTATTCTATTCTATTCTATTCTATTCTATTCTATTCTATTCTATTCATTCATTTATCATATTTTTATCACCACCATCTCCCCCAGACTGGGAACCCTGGGAACCCTTGAATTTTAAAACAATTTAAAATTCAATAACATTGTAAATAATACCAGTAATCAATAAATGTAAAATGCAGTGAAATCCCAGTAATGGTTGATCTAATGCAGCCCATAAGACCATATTCTTGCACCGTCTTCTGACTTCAAAAGGAAAATATGTTATGTGTCCATTATTTTAAAAAGAACATATAATCAAAGAAAAGCGAAAAGAAACTAGTACTGGTTTTTGCCTCATTTAAAAGAAAAAAACACAAAAAAAAAAAAAACCCAAAGAGATAATAGATGGTTATTAAAATCAATTTTAAAGGGTGACAATGCAGAAATAGTTACATTTAAACCTATGGACTTCGAGAGTTAAAGCCCCTAAAATGGCAGATTGGAAATAGGTTGATTAGTCTCAAGACAAATCATGATAAATTGGTAAATATTTAAAAATTTACAATTCTATGTATGTGTATGTGTGTGTGTGTGTGTGTGTTTGTGTTTATGTATGTGTGTGTGCACATGCACACACACAGAGAGAGAGTATATACACACATTTATACATACACACACACACACACTTGCCGTTGAGCAGCTGGATAGCATTGTAGTTACAACGCTGCCTTTTGAGTGGGAAACTAGGGTTCAAATTTTGGCCATACTTACCTTACCAGTAGGGGTCCTTGGGCAAAGACCCCCTAATGCTTTATCTGCCTACCTCAAATATGAGAGTGACATGAACTAAGAGAGTCATGCAAGGTTGGATGTCACCGGGATTAACAAGGTCCACATGAGATGTTGGGGAACCAGGACAATCTGACGATAAGTGGGCTACTGGAACAAACCATACATGAATGAGACAATAGAACCTGGAATTAATGGAAAGCTACTACAACAGCAGACCTTATGAGAGGGGATATATGAAATGCAGGAGGGAACTATGGATAGACAGAAGACCTGCATCCACACTGACCGAGAAACAGCTAGTTACCCAGGGCTTCAACATGATGAAGAGAAAGCTGCTGTCATAACTTGAGATAGTCCAACTACACATTATATCCCAGACTCAAGAAGACCCAGAAGAACAACTGGAGGTGCAGCCAACACCTGAAGCTGGAACATCACTGCCATCCCTTCCATTACAGAACACAGCAGCTGATATGAGGCAAAAGATTGTGGATAAACTAGCTATACTCAACTCTGAAGACCAATTACCAAGGCTCAGTGGAGAAGTACTATCAGATAGTATGCTAGAAAATGCCAACAGAGCCCTCACAACAATCCTCACTGCCACTATAACTCAAACCAATGAATTAGTATATGCTACAGCTGCTGTAATCCTGGAGATGCTTGGCTACATGATCAAGAAGAACAACAGTACATATTCCCCCTGTAAAATGATGTTGGAAGCTAAGATCAAGGCAACTTGGAGAGAAGTTAGTCAGCTGGTGGAACTACAGAAGGGTGTGAAGATTAAGGATAAGACTTGGCTACTGAAAAAAATACAAGGGTCTGACTCCATCTGAAACCTAGAGACTGCTAAACAAAGGCTCACAGCACTGGCTACCAGGCTAAGGAGATGCACTAGAGAAGCAGAGGCCAAGAAGATAAATGCTCTTTTCACCAAAGAACCATCCAAGGTGTACTTCCAGCTTCAGTGCAACAACACAGTAAAAGCAGAAATGGAACAGTATTGGAAGAACTCGGTCCCTCCTTGGAGGGAGCAATACTGAGCTTCACCTGCAGGGTCACTGTGAGGAATATGCTGTGCATCTAGTGGATAAAGTCACTCGCATTTGCTCTATGTTGGACTCCAGCTTTAAGGCAGGGCCAGTGGAGGATACGGGGGCAAAGCCTGGCATGGTTATCTGCGGGGAGTTTGATCCGGTTGCACCTGAGGAAGTGGACAGGGCCCTCACAGCTACTAGTTTGGCCACTTCTGTATTAGATACGTGCCCTTCCTGGTTGGTCAAGGCTGCCATGCAAGGAGGCACGTGATTGGGTCTGGGCAGTGGTTAATTCCTCTTTGAGAGAGGGGGTGCTCCATCCAGCTCTTAAGGAGGTGGTGGTGCATCCTCTCCTCAAGAGGCCATTGCTCAACCCCACCAACTTGAATAATCTTTGTCTAGTCTACAATCTCCCCTCTCTGGGGAAGGTTGTAGAGATAGTGGTCATGTGGCAGCTGCAGAGGACCCTGGATGAAGCAGATTATCTGGACCCTTTTCAGTCAGGGTTCAGGCCAGGTTATGGGACTGAGACAGCATTGATTGGACTCTTAGATGACCTCTGGTGTGAGCGGGATGGGGGCAGTGCAACCATCCTTGCTCTTCTTGACCTCTCAGCAGCCTTCAATACCATCAATCATGGTATCCTTCTGGACTGGCTTCAGGAGTTGGGGGTGGGCAGCACAGTATTGTGCTGGTTCTCCTCCTTCCTCTGGGGTTGATAGGGGGGGAAAGGTCCAGCCCACATCCTCTACTCTGTGGGGTGCCTTAGGGTTTGGTTCTCTCCCCTCTCCTATTTAACATCTACATGTGACCATTGAGGGAGGTGATCCAATGGTTTGGGGTAAGATAACATCAATAAGCTGATGATACTCAGCTTTATATCTCAGACCATCTGAGTGATGCCATATCCTGACCCAGTGCCTGGAGGCTGTAAGGGCCTGGATGGGGTGCAATGGGCTTCAACTCAACCCAAGCAAGACTGAGTGGCTTTGGGTTTGTGGCTTTCCCAGTGCTAAGGTTTCTCCACCTTTTGTCTTGGATGGGGTTGCACTGCCCCAGACAAACCCGGTGCACGATCTGGGGGTCCTCGTAGACTCATGGCTCCTCTCAAATAGCAGGTGGCAGCCGTGGCTAGGAGGGCCTTTGCACACCTTTGGGTTGTGCACCAGCTGTGCCCATTCCTAGACTGGGAGGCTTTGCTCACAGTAATTCATGTCCTCATGACCTCCCGTCTGGACTTGTCCTAACATTCAGGGATCACACTGAGATGAGGAGTAGGTCTCTAGTGTTTATTACTGCCACATAAGACAGAAAATCCTAACAAACTGAAGAAGCATGGGAAAACCCAGACAGATAAACCGCAAAAGTTAAGGCGGGTCTGATCTGTGTCTCTTTGAATGGCTGCTTAATTCCTCAGTACTATGCATGCGTTTTCACCCCTGGATAGAGGCCCCCTCCTGCTCGCCATCAGTACTCATGACAGGACTACTGTAATGTGCTCTACATGGGGCTGCCCTTGAAGAGCATTCAGAAGCTTCAACTGGTGCAGAATGCAGCTGCATCGATAGTAAATGATGTCAGGTACTCAACACATGTAACACCACTATTACATCTGCTGCATTGCTTGCCAGTGTGCTTCCGGGTGCAATTCCAGGTGTTGGTTGTCACCTTTAAAGCCCTTCATGGCTTGAGACCAGGTTACCTAAGGGACCGCCTTCTCCCAATTGTTTCTGCCCATTCAATTCAATCTAGTAGGTTGGGTATGCTGCGGGTCCCATCAGCCAGGGACTGTCAGTTGCCGGGAACTAGAAGGCATGCCTTCTCTTCCATAGCACCTGCTCTATGGAACATCCTCCCTCCAGAAATTAGGATGTCCCTGACCCCATTGGCCTTTTGTAACGCCATGAAGACCTTGCTTTGTGCCCGGGCCTGGGGCCTCAAATGTGTGGATGGTCCCGTCTCTTGGCTGTATTAACATCCATGCATTGCTCACTTGGCAGCCATGTATATTTAATTTGTATTTATTTTATATTGTAACTGTTTTAATTGTAATCGTTTTAATTGTTTTATGGTTTTATTGTTGTAGGCGGCCCAGAGTCACTCACTGAGATGGGCGGCTATAGAAATAAAATAAAGAAAGAAAGAAAATATAAAGAAAGAAAGAAAGAAAATATAAAGAAAGAAAGAAAGAACATATGGCAGAAAGACAAGACATGTAACACCAGTGCAAAGTGGCTGTAGGACCAGAGAGCAGACCACAGAAATCTCCCAGTCACCATCACAATAGCAGACATCCAACAGCAGGTCAAGAAAATGAAGAGCTGGACAACACCTGGCCTGGACATGATCCACACCTACTGGCTAAAGAAACAAACAGCAGTGCATGAATGCCTAGCAGCAGACATGAACCAGCTGTTAGCAGTAGGCTCCCACCCAGACTTGCTAACGCATGGTAGGGCTGTGCTAATCATGAAAGACCTCAACTAGGGAACAACACCATCCAACTACGGGCCAATAACCTGCCTCCCCACAACATGGAAAGTCCTATCAGGCATCATAGCGATGATGCGATCAGTCATCATTGTGAACAGCCCAGAGTCTCCTGTATGAGGGAGATGGGCGGTGATAAAAAATATGATCAATCAATAAATAAATGAATAGCCGCCAAGCTGCAGGACCATATAGCCAGTACATGAGCACAGCTCAGAAGGGCATTGGGAACAATACGAGAGGCTCCAAACACCAGTTGCTCATTGATAGAGCAGCTGCCTGAGACTCAAGGTCTAGACAAACCAATCTGAGCACAGCCTGGAATGACCATAGGAAAGTCTATGACTCAATGCCACATACATGGATCTGTGAATGCCTGGCACTATACAAAGTCAACAGGACACTCAGGACCTTCCTCAAGAACTCAGTGGAACTGTGGAAGACAACCTAAGGCAGCTTGCACAAGTGGCAATCAAGTGTGACATATACCAAGGTGATGCAATGTCCCCACTGCTGTTCTGCATGGGCTTGAAACCCCTCAGACAGATTATCACAAGAAGTTGATACAGATACATGTTGAAGAGTGGAACTACCATCAGCCACCTCCTCTACATGGATAATATCAAGCTGTATGCTAAGACTGAACAAGACGTTGACTCACTGATCCACCTGACACAGATCTACAGTGAGAACATTGAGATGTCATTCAGACTGCAGAAGTGTGGCTGGATGGTAGTAAAGAGAGGGAAGGTAGTTAAGACTGATGGAGTAGAACCACCAGCAGGCCACATAGCAGACATACAGACCAGCTACATGTACCTTGGTATCCCACAGACACATGGGAACCATGATGAGGAGGCAAGGAAGACAGCAACAACCAAGTACCACCAAAGGATAAGAAGGTCCTAAAGAGCCAGCTCAATGGGAAGAACAAGATCCATGCCATCAACATGTATGCCCTGCCAGTCATCAGACACCCTGCCAGTATAATGAGCTGGCCAAAGGAGGACATGGAGGCTGCTGGTGTGAAGACCCTGAAGCTCCTCACAATGTACGGAGGCTTCTGCCCAAAGTCCAACACCCAGAGACTGTATAGAAGGCAGGAAGAGGGAGGGCGGGGTCTGGTGAGCATCCAAGCCACTGTCCTGGATGAGACCCAGAGCATCGGGGAGTACTTCAGTAAGATGGCACCTAAAGATGAGCTATTGAGAGAATGCCTGAGGCAGCAGCAGACATGGAAGGAAGATCAAGCAGAGGAAGTGCCATGGCAAGACAAGACACTGCATGGGATGTGCCATCGACAGATAGCTGTGGTGGCTGACCTTAGGAACTCCTACCAGTGGCTGGAAAGGGCTGCACTAAAAGGCAGCACTGAGGCACTGATCATAGCAGCACGAGGACAGGCACTAAGCAGCAGATCCATAGAAGCAGGGGTCTACCACACTAGACAGGACCCAAGGTGCAGACTGTGCAGAGAGGCCTCAGAGATAGTCCAACACATAGTGGCAGGGTGTAAGATGCAGGCAGGAATAGCATACACTGAATGGCACAACCAAGTAGCTGGCATTGTGTACAGGAACATCTGCACAGTGTATGGGCTAGACCCTCCCAAGTCCAGATGGGAGATTCCACAGAAGGTTGTAGAGAATAACAGAGCTAAGATCCTGTGGGACGTCCAGATCCAGACAGACAGGCAGGTACTTGACAATCAACGAGACATCTTAGTAATAGAAAAGGAAGAGAAGACAACGGTGGTGATAGACATAGCAGTGCCAAGTGACAGCAACATCTGGAAGAAGGAGTATGAGAACCTGGAGAAGTACCAGGGCCTGAAGGAGGAACTAGAGAGGAAATGGAAAGTGAAGGCCAAAGTAGTTCCAGTGGTGGAAGGGGCACTTGGGGCTGTAACCCCACCAAGCTGGGAGCGTGGCTTCAACAGATCCCAGGACCAACATCAGACCTCTCTGTACAGAAGAGTGCAGTGCTAGGAACAGCTAGGATACTGCACAGAACCCTCAACTTCCCAGGCCTCTGGTAGAGGACCTGAGGTTGAGGAAGACACATTCCACCCATAGGGTGAGAAGGGATTTTTTTTTTTTTACATACATACATACATACATACATACATACTGTATATATGTGGATCCTTTTGCCTTTGAAGCAACCTTGAATAGGCAGAATTTTAATGGCTGAATTTCTTCTTTTGGAATATGTAAAGCATTGAGAATCACATATTCAAATAGATCAATATTTTTTGCCCCAGTTTTTTTTTTCCAGAAATGTGTGAAAATGACAATATTCTTTGTTTCCTTCATCTCTAACAGAGTTTTATATTTTAAAAAAAAATCATTAATTGACTGCTGTGTCTCCATCCTCTCCAAAAGTGTTCACATGTATAAATGTATGTACATACAATGTACACACAAGGAGATGGAATCTTAGCATTGTCTTTAAAAAAATTCTAAAAGGACCTAGTGCAGAAATCTGCAGAAATCTGACAGTCTTCATATGATGAGTTAGGGGAACCACATCCAGTTCCATCAAACTTTATTTTAAACTGTTGCATCTATTTGTTTCCTCATGCAAATCAATAAAGAAAAAGCTTCAGATTTAACCAAAGCTGTATTTTCATGATAAAATACCTCATGCCAAAAGTGAATTGACTCAAATGACCTTTTTTTCTTCTTCCACATACTAAAATGTTAATAGAACCAAAGTTTTCCCTATTCTGTGTAAATCAGTATAATCACAGGCTAAATTAGCAATCATTAACATTTGGTTTTGAAAATGACTATCTAACTGATACTATCTGTCTATCTTTTCCATTCCTTTTCAGCATCTTTTCATATATACTAACCAAAAGATTAAATATATAATTTCTGAAGATAGGTTTTCCAACGCTTAAGCAAATAACAAACAGGTCTAACTGGGAAGCAGCACCTAGCTATTCTGGGCTGATCTCAGACAATTAAGATGACCAGTTTGATAATTTATATTTAGATGGTAGACCAAATATAAGCTCCTACAGAGCCTGTAACATCTTTTAAGTTAAATAAAAATATTAAAAAAATAATAGTAAAATCACAATTTGAGTACCTTGAAATCAATTATATTTATATAAATATCACTATTGGTTTATTATGCTTCTGTTGAATGCACTTTGAAACTAAAATGTTCATATATATATATATATATATATATATATATATATATATATAGTACTATAACTCTATTATTTATTAGGGGGCCCTATGGAGTGCCAATAAAGATATATGTACCCATGGAATAAAAATGTCTTAATGTAGCCCTGCATGAATTCACATAGAATTACATGACTTACATGATACTTCCCATGTGTGATGGGGAAATGGAAGAAGGTATTGAGACACCAGCTCTGAAAATGTTGCCGAGAAAACTGTAGGGACTTGTCCCATACTCACCAGGAGACAGTGTTAGCTGAATGGACCATAACACCATCAGTTTTAGGAGAGATGAAATCAATCTCTTAAACGAACAATATATTTTTTTAACCTAAGGTATAGTCCTGCAAATGGGGGATGGTTAAATAAGATATGCATCATAGGTCTGTTTTCATGTTTCCTGTTCAAATGCAAAAATAGGTTGCTACACAATTCATACTTCTTTAAAACGATATGAACTGAGAACAAAAATTCTTGAAAGATAAGCTTTGATGTCTTTGTTTCGCATACTGTAGATTAATGGATTCAACATAGGTGGAAGAATGGAATACAATATTGTTATTATGAAGTCAATATTATGTGATGGACTGTCAGATATGGGCTTTAGGTAAGCAAAGCAACCAGTAAACATGAATAGGGAGAAGACAATGAGGTGTGGCAGGCAAGTAGAGAAGGCCTTTTTCCTACCTTGGACTGAAGGAATTCTCAGTACAGCAGAGAAGACGTGCACATAAGTGACAATAACAAAGGCAAAGCAACCAAATGCTAAAATAGTATTGAAGATCAGAACTCCAATTTCAGTTATATATAAACCAGAACAGGCAATCTTAAGTAGATATTGGATTTCACAGAAGAACTGGTTAATAATATTGGAGCAGAAGGGAGTATGAAAAGTGACAATAGTGTGTAATGAAGCATTGAGAAGGCTGACAATCCATACACTACCCATCATTTTCATGCAAGCCTTCCCGTTCATTATCATTTCATACTGTAGAGGATTACAAATGGCAACATACCGATCATAGGCCATTACAGTAAGGAGGGGAATATCAGAACCCAGGAAAAAGACAAACAACAGGACTTGAGCAATACATCCAGAATAAGAAATATATCTGATATTGGTAAGAGAATTAATAACAGCTTTGGGGATAATGACTGAAACAGAACCAATATCTTGCATTGCTAAGTTCATCAGGAAGAAGTACATGGGGATGTAAATATGGTGGTCAAAAATAATAGCAGAGATAATGAGAAGGTTCCCTGTTACTATCATTAAATACATTATAAGTAATAACGCTGCATGCATAATCTGTAGCTCCCAAATCTTTGAGAATTCCAAAAGAAGAAAATCAGATGTTTCATTATTCATTGTTCATGACACCCCTAGAAGAAAAAGGAGAATTGTTAAAATATTTCATTTTCAGAACTGTTTGGAATGATTTATAGAGTGATGGATGAACCTTTAGTAAAGATTACATTAAAACTGAATTCTCCAAATTTATGGAAAACAATCTGAACAACGGAACTACATCCTTCTGTTTGCTTAATAGCAGTTTCTAAGTTTTCATTAGTTGGATCCTAAAACAAACAGATCTTTTTTTTTCCCCTTCAAGTAAGATAAAAGCTGCAGGAAGTTAAATTTGTATCCAAGTATATTCAGCCTTGTCAATATGATATAATTAATGTTGCCATCTCTCTCTCTCCCCCTCTGTCTTTCTCTTTTTTTTTTCAAGAAGTTTCTTTATCTTGAACTGGCACAGTGAATTTTGTAAATTCACCCAAATTGGAATTAAAATCTCTGCTAAGAAACTTCCTTTTCTTTAATAGTTTTAGAAACATCTTATTCATTAGTCACATTCAATCATTCTGGGAAGTGTGGATGACAATAATTGGTTTTGTTTTATTATTTTTAAATCATTGTTTTAAAGTTCCTCAGTTAACTGTAGGACTTAAATTATGGCATTATTTTTTTGAAAAGTCCTTTGAGTGACCTTCTCATCTCTACCTTGTGATACACAAATGGATACTGTAAAGAATGGCTTCAAATCAGAGCCTTCCATTCCATTTTTCAACCTAATCTGAATCAACCCCTTTACGCAGATGGTCACCTTGGTTTAAAAAGTGAATGAAAATGTTTTCAACAAGTCCATATTGAATATTGGCACAGCCAGTTTTAAGGATATATTAAAAGTTAAAATGACGGGATATTTAAAGTAATTAAAGGAACAAACTTGAACTTAAATTACTTGAAGCCCGGGTAAAACAAATCTCAGCCAAATCTCAGCCTTTAACATGAATCAGTGAAGTAAGTCTGTACAATGAATGAAGGTGAAAATGGGAACTGTGGTAAAATATATTGTTTTATTTGCTGTCCTCAAATAAATGATTTGATGTCCTGCACTTCTCATTCATACTTTATGATACAAAAATTGGAGTTTATTAAAACTATATTAAATTTAAAGTATTCAGTGAACTCAAATGAATATTTCTAATGTTATTCAAATTATTGAATGAATTGCTTACAGAGAAATCAAACTAAACCATGCAAATCTAGTCAGAACAATTCACTTTGATCCATTACAGATATCTAAGGTGTATATGAGCAGAAGGATTTGGAATTACAACTTCTGTTTAACAACTCAAATTGCACTAGGAAATTAAACTGGATAGTTAATATGCTTCTCAGTTTAAATGAATTTGCATTTGGAGAGAATCTCCAAAATGAATATTTTTTCTGCATATTTAAATGGCAATTGAGTGCATATTTAAGAAGCAATAGGAAAATGTCCTGTAATTATTTTAAATGAGAAAATGGTAGATCTCCCTAAATGATAGAGCCTTTAACTTCAGAGAATTACATTTACCCCCATTAGTGAAATTTTGATCTAAATCAAGCAGCAATCTCTTTTCAGTAACTGGAGATTACCTTTGTGGAGATCCCTTTGTTTTATGTTTGTTAGCAGATTATCTTAATGTGTTAATATATTTTAGTGCTATTTCTTTTCATTTCTTGTGAATAATGTTGCCTGAACAAAAATGATTAAATGAATAATGCCTGACAGTCTAATCTGTTTCTTTTAACTGGAAGTTTAATTGCTAGCAAAGGGAAGGAAAGAAAAGATGAAAAGGAGAAATAACTCCTTCGAAATAAAATGCTCACCATCTTTATTTTTGCAGATTTCTTTATAATTTTCATTCCCTGTGCCTCTGTGAGTGAAATTGTATCCTCTGCATTCATTAGTGACTTTTTATTTAATTTCTCTTGTGAATTTCCTCAAAGTTGTTAACAAGTCAGTCTCCCTTGGCAGCAGAGAACAGCCACTGTGAATTGGAGGTTTTTCCTTACTCCCTAGGACCATATCATTTTAGATGAAGAGTTCTGTTGAGAAAAAAAGCTGATCTTCTGATTTGGAAATTCAGTAATAGTAGAGAATATATTTTGTGGGGAACTAAATTTGTCTGTTGTTTTTAATCTAATGAGGATCTCAAATCTTTCTATGCTATAGTGTTTTATTAGAAATTTAAAGATCTGTGCTTCAATGCATATTGTCCTATTTTATATAGTGCTGGAATGTTCAACATCAGTATTGATGTTTAAAACTCAGGAGGATACTGTTGCTAGTTGTACAGAATAATTTACCCATCAGCAAATAAAAGTCTAAAGTGGCAGATGATAACTGCATTTTTAAAATGACAGAGGACAACTACATTCCATAGTGAATGTCCATAGATAAAGGAAAAATGTAAGGAATACCCCTACAAATATTTTTCACACTGCTGGTGGGTCCTGTCATTCAGGGATTTGTAAAATTTTGCTGAGAAAGATCTGCACTCAACACTTTTGTGGGGACTGAGAGTTGCACAAGTTGATCAGGAACATTCAGTGGCATCATCATCATTATAACTATGTAAGAGATGATGATGATGATGATGATGATGATGATGATGACGACGACAATGACTTTGTAAATCTAAGTGGGATTGTTCTTAAGCCTTCTTTTAGATTAAATTTAGTTGTATTTCCTACCACAGAATAATGAGAAATTGTACTGCCATGATTATTCACATCCCAGTTAAATTGCTGAACTTGAGATTTGGAATGGTTGTAACCCACAGATCCTTAGAACCCATTCAATATCTGTTGGTTCAATACTATGGCAAATGTTTGGTTTCTGATACACTTCTTAGAATACTTTTAGCCCTAACTATTCTGCAAATATAATATGTAAATTTGGACTATGTGGTTGTATAAAATTATACTTTAGGAACCCCGTGAGAAATGTTAAGGCCAACAATGACTTACTGGGATATGTATATAAAAAGAGAGGAAGATCCCATGAAAATATGAAAGACTCTTGTGAATTGGGGTGGAGATGCAATGTAGGGTTAGGGTTACAGCTCATTTCATGAATAAATGTTATTGAATCCTCTTTTTAATTATTTCCTGTGAAGACAGATATTATATGGGAGGAAGTGGGACAATGTCCCTATTTCTCCCTTGAATTGTACAATATATGAATTCTTAAGGGTGCTACAATACTCTTCCATACCTACAGCCAAGTTGCCTCATGCAGAGTTTTTGAACCAATGGGTTTGCATTTATTATGCATTTTGAAAGTCTTGCTCCCTCCTCACAACTGAGTGTTTTGCAAAGGCAGATTAAAAAATCAGTAATAGTAATCAGTACCAGAAACTCTACTTCATTCTGCTGCCTTTATATATTTGGGTGATCAAGAGGGCCAGAGCACAACACATATCATTTTGCCATCTAACGGTTACTGGCAACTCCTCCTTTTGTAGTCTGTGGATGAGGCAATGCTCTCTTCTAGAGATGTCTTTCTTGCAGAATGAATTTCCTTGATATTTTGGTTCATTGCAGAAAGCAGAGCCTGCATTTTTAATTATCAATTATCCTTTCCCTCCCTCAGTTCCTTCTTCAGATGTGTGCACCCTATTCCCTCCTTGTCACCAACTAGAAATGCCCACAGAGGAAGGAGCAGAACCCTCTTCAAACAGTGCCCACAGCTTCCAAACCCTACAGGAGATCCCAGAGGAAACCGTGATCAAAGATATCAATGCCACAGAAGGATCAAATAAAAGAAGGAGGGGTACATTTTTCCAACTGAGGCCAAATGGAAGTCATCAACCAGAATAACCAATGGCATTTCTGTCCCATAACCAGGTCTAATCCTGACTATAAAGGGTTCAGATAACTTGTGTCCTGGAAAGTTCTCAAGGGACATCCTAGGGGTTACAAAAAGAGGGGCACAGGGGCTATACTGAAGATTTATTTATTCATTCATTCATTCATTCATTTCTTTATTTATCAGATTTCATAACTGCCCATCTCCCCCAAAAGAGGCACTATGGCCGGTTTACAATAAGATCTAGTTCACAGAGAAAAAGCAAGCACAAAACTTGTCTAGTGAGGTGGAAGCGCCTCTCTAGCCTTGGCTGATCTCAGAATGTTAGGCAGGAAGGTTAGGATCTGGTGTGTACTTGGATGGGAGATGACCAGGAAATTCCTAGACTGTAGTCTTCATGGGAAAGTTCAGAAAAAAATCCACAAAGAAATTGGTGAAATGTTCTGTTTACACTACATTACATCACATCACATCACATCACATCACATCACATCACATCACATCACATCACATCACATCACATCACATTACAAGGAAAAGAGTTTAGAGTGCTGCAATTCCATCACTGGTGGAACTTTATCAGTCCACTAGGCTGAACCTGCTTCTGCTTCTGCTTTTATGCAGCTACATCAACCCTTTACTCCAAGTACTTTGTTATTTATTGATACAGGTTTTCCTGAGCAACTACAAATGCCAAGAAAGAGTGGATTGAATAAGAAAGCAAGGTACTCTCTAGGTGAAAATTCATCCTAGGCTGAAGATCAGGTGCTCACCTGTAGAGGCCTTTGCAACCTCATCGCTATATAACCTATGGCCATCTTTGGAAGAAGACAGAGCTCTTGGTAGTGCAATGTATCTACTCAGGAAACTGAAAAGATTGAATATGATTCATTAGTAAAAAAACTGAGAATTCTTACGGTTTATTTCTTTTTTATACTGATGGAGTCTCTGTTATGTTGTAAAATTCCATACAATGTAGAAAAGTAAGAAATGTCAGTATAGAAAATACAATAATATATATAATAAACCATCAGATATCCACAATTTTCTGTTTGGAACAAAAATCCCTGAAGAACAAGAAATATTTTTTGTAATAATATTAGTTCTGTTGATTCAAATTTGAATTATTCTGATACAGTCTCAAGATTTGAAATTCAGGGAAAACATGCATTAATTCAGTGCCAGATTTCATTTGATAAATAAACATATATTTTAATGGGGAAGGATCAAAATGCCAGTAGCCACTTCTTATTGTGAAACAATGGGCCAAAAATAGAAGGGCAGATCTGGAGTGTAGGAGACGGGCTTCACGTATGGAGTGAACTCGAGGTGAGGCAGGAGTCAGTGTTGGCTCAATGGACCATAACACCATCAGTCAGCAGAGATGAAATCAATCTCATAAATGAATAAAATAAATGTTCTAACCTAATGTATGGTTCCTGAATATGGGGGATGGTTATGTGGGGGATAGTTATGATGGTTAAGTTTTGCATCATATGCCTGTTTCCCTCTTTCCTGTTGAAATGCAAAAATAGGTAGTTAAACAATTCATACTTCTTTAAAATGATATGAACGCTGACCAAAAATTCTTGAAAGAGAAGCTTTGATGTCTTTGTTCATCTTCTCCAGGGTGTCCTGTCTTCTCATTACATGGCCAAAGTATTTCAGTTTTGCCTTTAATATCATTCCCTCAAGTGAGCAGTCTGGCTTTATTTCCTGGAGGATGGACTGGTTGGATCTTCTTGCAGTCCAAGGCACTCACAGAATTTTCCTCCAACACCACAGTTCAAAAGGATCAATCTTCCTTCTCTCAGCCTTCCTTATGGTCCAGATCTCGCAGCCATATGTTACTACAGGGAACACCATTGTTTTAACTATGCGGACCTTTGTTGTCAGTGTGATGTCTCTGCTCTTAACTATTTTATCGAGATTCATCATTGCTCTTCTCCCAAGGATTAAGTGTCTTCTGATTTCCTGACTGCAGTCAGCATCTGCAGTAATCTTTGCACCTAGAAATACAAAATCTTTCACTGCCTCTACGTTTTCTGCCTCTATTTGCCAGTTATCAATCAAGCTGGTTGCCATAATCTTGGTTTTTTTGAGGTTCAGCTGCAAGCCAGCTTTTGCACTTTCTTCTTTCACCTTCATCATAAGGCTCCTCAGTTCCTCTTCGCTTTCAGCCATCAAAGTGGTATAATCTGCATATCTGAGATTGTTAATGTTTCTTCCAGAGATTTTAACCCCAGCCTTGGATTCCTCAAGCCCAGCATGTCGCATGATGTGTTCTGCATACAAGTTGAATAAGTAAGGTGAGAGTATACAGCCCTGCCGTACTCCTTTCCCAATCTTAAACCAGTCCGTTGTTCCGTGGTCTGTTCTTACTGTTGCTACTTGGTCGTTATACAGATTCTTCAGGAGGCATACAAGATGACTTGGTATCCGCATACTGCTAAGAACTTGCCACAATTTGTTATGGTCCACACAGTCAAAGGCTTTAGAATAGTCAATAAAACAGAAATAGATGTTTTTCTGAAACTCCCTGGCTTTTTCCATTATCCAGCGGATATTGGCAATTTGGTCTCTAGTTCCTCTGCCTTTTCTAAAGCCAGCTTGTACATCTGGCAATTCTCGCTCCATGAACTGCTGAAGTCTACCTTGCAGGATCTTGAGCATTACCTTACTGGCATGTGAAAAGAGTGCCACTGTTTGATAGTTTGAACATTCTTTAGTGTTTTCCTTTTTTGGTATGGGGATATAAGTTGATTTTTTCCAATCTGATGGCCATTCTTGTGTTTTCCAAATTTGCTGGCATAGAGCATGCATTACCTTGACAGCATAATCTTGCAAGATTTTGAACAGTTCAGCTGGGATGCCGTCATCTCCTCCTGCCTTGTTATTAGCAATGCTTCTTAAGGCCCACTCAACCTCACTCTTCAGGATGTCTGGCTCTAGCTCACTGACCACATCATCAAAGCTATCCCTGATATTGTTATCCTTCCTATACAGGCCTTCTGTATATTCTTGCCAGCTTTTCTTGATCTCTTCTTCTTCTGTTAGGTCCTTGCCATCTTTGTTTTTGATCATACCCATTTTTGTCTGGAATTTACCTCCAATGTTTCTAATTTTCTGGAAGAGGTCTCTTGTCCTTCCTATTCTATTGTCTTCTTCCACTTCCGTGCATTGCTTGTTTAAAAATAATTCCTTATCTCTTCTGGCTAACCTCTGGAATTTTGCATTTAATTGGGCATATCTCCCCCTATCACTGTTGCCTTTTGCTTTCCTTCTTTCTTGGGCTACTTCTAGTGTCTCAGCAGACAGCCATTTTGCCTTCTTGGTTTTCTCTTTCTTTGGGATGTATTTTGTTGCCGCCTCCTGAACAATGTTGCGAACTTCTGTCCATAGTTCTTCCGGGACCCTATCTACTAAGTCCAGTCCCTTAAATCTGTTCTTCACCTCTACTGCATATTCCTTAGGAATATTAGTGTGCTCATATCTAGCTGATCTGTGGGTCTTCCCTAATCTCTTTAGTCTGATCCTAAATTGTGCAAGAAGTAGTTCGTGATCTGAACTACAGTCAGCTCCAGGTCTTGTTTTTACCAACTGTACAGATGTCCGCCACCTTTGGCTGCAAAGGATGTAGTCAATCTGATTTCGGTGTTGTCCATCTGGTGAAGTCCATGTATAAAGCCGTCTCTTAGGTTGTTGGAAGAGAGTGTTTGTTATGCACATTGAGTTGTCTTGGCAAAATTCTATCAGCCTATGTCCTGCTTCATTTTGTTCTCCCAGGCCATACTTACCTGTAATTCGAGGTGTCATTTGACTGCCCACCTTAGCATTCCAGTCTCCTGTGATGAAAATAACATCTCTTTTAGGCGTGTTGTCCAGTAGGTGCTGCAGATCCTCATAGAACTGCTCTACCTCAGCTTCTTCAGCGTTTGTTGTTGGGGCATATATTTGGATCACTGTGATGTTAGATGGCTTGCCCTGAATTCGAATCGAGATCATTCTATCATTTTTTTGGATTGTATCCAAGCACTGCTTTAGCCACTTTACTATTAATTATGAAGGCTACTCCATTTCTTCTGTGGTCTTCTTGTCCACAGTAGTAGATCTGGTGGGCATTTGATGTGAAGTGGCCCATTCCAGTCCATTTCAGTTCACTGACGCCCAAAATGTCTATCTTTAATCTTGACATCTCACCAATAACCACATCCAATTTGCCCTGGCTCATAGATCTTACATTCCAGGTTCCAATGGTGTGTTGATCCTTAGAACATCGGATTCGCCATTCACCACCAGCACCGTCGGCCGCTAGCCATCCTTTCAGCTTTGAGCTAGCTGCGTCATCACGTCGGGGGCTAGTTGAACTCATCCTCTCTTCCTCCCCAGTAGCATTTTGACCATCTTCCGACCTGGGGGTCTCATCTTCCGATGGTATACCGACATATCTCTGGTTGTACTGATCCATTTAGTTTTCACGGCAAGAATACTGGGGTGGGTTGCCATTACCTTCCCCAGGGATTGCATTTAGTCTGACCTCTCTGTCATGACCTTCCCGTCTTGGGTGGCCCTTCACGGTTTAGCTCATGGCATCATTGAGGTGCTCAAGCTCCAGCACCACGACAAGGTAACGATCCTTTGCTGAAGTCAGCTACATAGACACCTACATTATTAAAAATAATCACTAAATCTTATGAGATAGCCCCCTATTATTTATTATAAATACTTGTTACAGCAAGCCTTGCCCCCAAGCTTCATACACTTTACCTGCCAATTGCATGGACATTCTCTCCTTTTGTTGAAGACTGGACAAGATACCTTGCAAAGAAAACTGTGGACAGTTGTCCAGATAGTCACCAGGAGCCAAAACTGCCTCAAAGGAACAAAAAAACAAAAAGCAACAAAAACAACAACAAAATAAGAGAGCCAGTTTACGGATCAGGCTACAAACTTGGAGACTTTGAGTTGTAGTCTCACCTGAGGCACAATTCTGGCTGGGTGACCTTGGGCAGGTCTCTGTCCCACAGGCCTAGGAAGCAGGAAATGGCAAACCACTTCTGAAATAATGCCAAGAAAACTTCAGGGACTTGTCCAGGTAGTTGCTTGGAGTAAATAGTGACTTGGAGCCCCCCACCAAAAAATGACAATAAAAAACAATAAGAAATACTAAGCATGTATTTATTTATTTATTTGCTTGTTTGTTTGTTTGTTTGTTTATTTATTTATCTTGAATCTCTGGAGTCTTATGTATGAATCCTTTTTGTGGACTTTAGCTCAGTGTTCAATACTCTTATTCCAGGAATTCTTTATAACAAACTGATCCAGCTTTCTGTTCCTGATCTTACCTGTAGGTGGGTAATCAGTTTTCTAACAGATACGAAACAGCATGTGAGGTTAGGCAAAACTATATCCAGTATTCGGTCAATTAGCACAGGTGCCCCTCAGGGATGTGTGCTCTCCCCGTTGCTTTTCTCCCTCTATACCAATGACTGTATTTCAAAAGTTTCTTCTGTTAAAGTTCTGAAATTTGCAGATGACACAACTGTTATTGGTCTCATTTGGAATGGTGATGAGTCAGCATATATACGGGAGGTACAACAACTGGCCCTGTGGTGTAGAACTTGAAACTGAATACGCTCAAAACTGTAGAGATGGTTGTGGATTTTAGGAAGAATCCTTCTAACTCCCCTCTTCTTCTTACTATATTTGATAGCCCAGTATTAGTAGTAGAGTCCTTTAAGTTTTTGGGCTCCATAATTTCTCCAGACCTGAAATGGACGCTTAACATCAGAACTATCATCAAAAAGGCCCAACAAAGGATGTTCTTCCTGCATCACATTAGGAAGTTTAATCTATCTCAGGAGCTTTTGGTACAGTTCTACAGAGGAATTATTGAATCTGTTATCTGTTCTTCTATAACTGTCTGGTTTGGTTCCACAACCAAGCAGGACAAATATAGACTTCAACAGATAGTTAAGTCTGCAGAAAGAATTATTGCAATCCTCCTGCTTTCTATAGAAGACCTGTATATTGCAAGGGTCAAAAGGAGGGTAGAGAAGATATCTGCAGACCCTTCGCATCCTGGACATAAACTATTTCAACTTCTACCATCAGGATGGCGCTACAGAGTACCATATGTCAAAACATCTAGACATTGAAACAGTTTTTTTTCCTTATGCCATTGCTCTGTTGAACACCTAATTAATGTAGCATGATATAATGATTGACAATGTATGGTAAGACGTGAAAGCTAAGATGTGACTGGTAATGCTTTATTAAATGTGAACATATGTTGGACAACAGATGCTGTATGCTGTCCATAAATTCTCCTTTTAAATATGAGTGTGCGTTGGCTGATAGCTGTAGTGTCATTTCCTTCAATTTGTTTTTCCTTCTTGATTGTATGGTTTTAGTAAATAACATTGTTGCTTTACTATTGTTTATTTTTGATGTTGTGTAGATATGTTGAGAGCTCTTCCACCAAAGTCAAATTCCTTGTATGTTTGATCATACTTGGCCAATAAATTATTCTATCTATCTATCTATTATGGGGCCCTACGGAGGGCCGATAGACATAAATGTGCTCAGGGCATACAAGGGTCTAAATGCAGCCCTGCATGAATTTACCTGACTTACAGGACACTGCCAGTATGAGATGGGAAATGAAAGAAGGTACTGGCAAGTCACTTTCAAAAATCTTCCCAAGAAAACTGGAGGGACCTGTCCCATACTCACCAGGGCTGTGTTGGCTCAATGGATCATAACAACCTCAGTCTTAGCAGAGATGAGATCAATCTCATAAATCAATAAATAAACTTACTAACCAAAGGTAAGGTGCCTGCAATTGGGGGGATAGTTATATAAGCTATATGTCATATGTCTATTTTAATCTTTCCTGTTCAGATCCAAAAATAGATAGTTACAACAATTCACACATTTTTGAAATGAGATGACTTCTGACCAAAAAGTCTTGAAAGAGCAACTTTGATGTCCTTGTTTCTCATACTGTAAATTAATGGATTCATCATGGGTGGAATAATGGAATACATTATTGTAATTATGAAATCAAGGTGGGATGGGCTCCCAGACATGGATCTTAGGTAAGCAAAGGAACCAATAAAGATAAATATGGAGAAGACAATGAGGTGTGGTAGGCAAGTGGAGAAGGCTTTTTTCCTTCCTTGAACAGAAGGCATTCTCAGAACAGCATAGAAGATTTTCACATATGTACCAATGATGAAAACAAAGCAACAAAGTGTTAACGAAACACTGAACCATACAGCTCCAATTTCAGTTATATATGAATCATAGCAGATAATCTTCAGTAAATGTGGGATTTCACAGAAGAACTGGTTGATAATATTAGAGCAGAAAGGAGTAATAAAAGTGAAAACAGTCTGTAATGTAGTATTGAGAAGGCTGGCAGTCCAAACACTAACAATCATTTTGGTGCAGGCCTTCCTGTTCATTATCATTTCATATTGTAAAGGATTACAAATGGCAATATACCGATCATAGGCCATGACAGTAAGGAGGGAAACATCACTGCTCAGGAAAAAGCCGAAACACAGGACCTGGGCAAAACATCCAGAATGAGAAATAGTCCTTATATTCATAAGAGAATTAAAAACAGTGTTGGGAACAATGACGGAAACGGGACCAATGTCTTGCATGGCTAAATTCATCAGAAAGAAGTACATGGGGGTGTGTAGGTGGTGGTCAGAAGCAACAAGAGTGATGATGAGAAGGTTTCCTGTTACTGTCATTATGTACAGTATCAGTAATAAAGTTACGTACATAATCCGTATTTCCCAAATTGTTGAAAATTCCAAAAGGAGAAACCCTGATGTGTCATTATCCATTTTTCATCATGACCTCTCTAGAAGAAAAAGGAGAGCTGTTAAATATTTTCCATTCAGTACAGTCTAGAGAGGTTTTAAGAGTAATTAAGAAATTTTCAATCAACATATTAACATTTAAGCTACAAAATTTAAAAGTCCTCATCAGTCAATTTTCTTGTTTGTTTGTTTGTTTGTTTTCCCTAAAGTTCAGTGGTCAGGATTCTCAGTGTTATTTAGCAGCAATGAAGGTTCATTGCTCTATTTTCTCTTGAAATCAGGGACACATGACAATTTCATTCATTTTTAAGAAGAATTTAAGAAAATGTGCATTATTTCATAAGTGTCAGGCTTTCATATCACAATAAGTGAAATGGAAGGCCTAAGATTTTAAAATCCCTTTGGTAAAGAAAAAGTGTTTAATCAGGCAGCTTGCTTTAAGACATTAGCTACTAAGAATTTTGATTTGAATCCTAATGTGTTCAACTTTGTCAGAGAATTTTGGTTATCTCTCTTTTACTTTCTCTCGTGAATATCTCTTGATCTTTAGCAATTATATTGTTGACAGTTATATCTTCCCTCCATTTGGGCTTGCTGAAAAGCATTCAGTGCAGAACAAGACACAAATATTTAGAACAGAAATATTGTTTTACCTTTTTAAAAAATAAGATGAGGAAGCAATAGAAACTGGCAAGTCAATTCCTCTTGAGAGTGTTCAAATATAAAATGTAGTTTTCTCTCAATTGTCCCTTGGTACAATTTTTTTTTTCTGTCCATGTGGGCAGAAAATATGTATGGAGAAGATTTTGATTCTTTTTAAAAATAGATTTAAAAACCCCATAATTTTAAATTTTCTTCATAAATGGCTCTGAATGGACTTAAGGACTTACACTTTGGCATTCCTCAAATAAATATGTTGATGTCCTGCACTTCTCAACCTTACTTTATGTCACACAAACTGGACACTTTTTAAACTGCTTTTAAAATTAAAGAAATATTTCATAGTCACAAATTAATAATGACTAATATGATTTAAATCACTTTGAACTGAAGTATACATGAGCAAAAGAATTTGGAATGATAAGTTCTGTTTAACAGCTTAAATTCCTTTAGTATATCAAATTGGATAGTCAATAAGATTTTGAGTTTAAATTAATTTATGTAGTTAGATATTCAATTTGAAGAATCCCTAAATTGAAGATATATAACTATATGTTGAGTTTGAAAATGACTGCATATTTAAATAAATGATAGGAAAATGACATGTAATTAGTTTAAATGGAGAAATGGTAAATCTACTAACTGATAGAGATTAACCTCAGCCTTTAACTTCAGAGGATTAAATTTACACAAGTTAGTGATTTTTTTATCTACAGTAAATCAGACAGCAATCTCTTCTTCAGTAACTGGACATTATCTCTGTGGGGAGATAATGTTTTATATTTGGTGGTAGATCTTCTTAATAAGTTACTAATTTTTAGTGCTATTTTTCATCTCTTCCTAAATAACATTGCCTGACATTATAATCTCTTTGTTTTAACTGTTTTAACTGTAATTGCTAGGAAAGGGAAGGGAAGTCTATGATCAATAATTAAACGATGAAAAAGAGAAATAACTTATTCAAGATAAAATGACTCACCATCTTTATTCATGAAGACTTCTTTATTTTTTCCATTGTCTCTGTGCCTCTGTCAATGAGATTTTATCCTCTGCATTGATTAGTGACTTTTTATTTAATTCCAAGTTGTTAAAAAGTCAGTTTCTGGGGAGACTGAACAGCCACTGGGGATTGAAGGTTTTTCTGAACCCTTTAGGACCATATTATTTTAATTAAAGAGTTCTATAGAGAAAACAGGCTGATTTTCTGATTTGGAGACTCAGTAATAGGAGTATATTGTTTGGCACCAAGTTGTCTGTCAGTTTTAAAGTAATGGAGATCTTGAATCTCTCCACAGTACTGCATTTTAGTATAAATTTAAGGTTGCTACATTTTGGCATTTATTTATTTGTTTGTTTGTTTAAAACAATTGTGTATCTGCCCATCTTAAAACCAAACTTTGAGTGGCTTGGAACCCAACAATAAAAGTAACATATATAAAACAAAAACAGTGAAACCAAAACCAGGAAAAAGAGAACTATAGTATATTGTCCTACTTTATATGGTGCTGGAAAGTTCAACATCATTATTTTTTTATGTATTTAAAGCCAAGGAGAATGGTGTTGCTACTTGTGCAGAATAATGTACCCATCAGGAAATAGCCTTAACAGGTTGAAAAACAACAAATGAGAGGATACCTATATTTCTAATAATTTTCCATACATAATCTGCAATTATAAGGAACACCCCTATTAATACATTTCTGTATAAATAAATACATAAATGTTTGCTGGGTATCCTTTAAATCAGGGATTTGCAAACTTTCCTTAGAAAGAGCTGCACCCAACATTCTGGGGGGAAGTGAATATGACACAGGGGGCAAGTTGATCATGAAAATTCAGTGGCAACCATCATCATCATTACTATTTCAGGGATGATGATGATGATGGTGATGGTGATGGTGATGGTGATGGTGATGGTGATGGTGATGGTGATGGTGATGATGATTTATAAAGCTTTTTTCCTGTTTTTCCTCACTTTGGAATAGATATTCTGTGTGGGATTCTTCTTAAGCCTTCTTTGAGATTACAATTAAATTGTATTTCCTACCACAAAGTATGAGAAATTGTGCTGCCATCTTTGTTCACAACCCAGTTGAACAGCTGAACATGAGATTAGGAATGATTGTAGCCCACAGGTTCTTATAACCTGTTCAATATCTGTTGATCATCCTATGAAAAACATTTAGTTTCTGAAATGCTTCTCAGAATTTAGTCCTTTTTATTCTGCAAAGATAATATGTAAATTTGGACTGTGTGGTTGTATAAAACTAAAATTTTAGGAAATTGTTGAGAAATGTTAATGCCATCAATGACTTCCAAGCATATGTAGATAAGAAGTCAGGAATATACCATTAAAATATAAATATATGTGAATTGGGGTGGGGATGCAATGTTGAAATACAGAGCTCACCCCTTGAAAAAAAATATTATTGCAACCTCTCTTTATTCTTTCTTATCAGGGCAGGGATTAGTTTAGGAGGGAGTGGAACAGAGTCACTATTTTCCCCCTTGGATTGCATGCTATATGACTTCTGAAGGGGGCTAAAATATTCTTCTTCCATTTCTGTGGCTAAGTTGCCTCAGGCAGGGGCAATAGATGCATGTATCTACAAACAAACACACATTACTTCATGTTTTTATTTTTTTCTCTGTTCTATTTAATTTTAAAAGGCATTTAAAGATGTATTCAAGACCTTTTGTGCCAGTCTGAACTTTGTTTTCCTTGTTATTTAGATACCATTGTCTTGCATCTATCTTCTTACTGCTAAAAGGAAATATATAAACTTATCCATGTGTCTTTGACCTTAAATATAATATATAACCAGGGAAAATATATAGTTGCTACAAGGAACTGGTACTCATCAGTGCCTGAATTATTATTTTTTTAATCAAAGAGATAATAGCTTGTTATTAGCATTTATTTCAAATGTTCACAAAGCAGAAAGGGGTGTATGCCCTCTAGAGTCAGGCCCCATTACTATGATCAATTCACCAGTGACTCTTCATATGAAGCAACACCAAGAATAACTTCAGTTCTCGGACACACCAGCCATTGAGTTTCAGGTTGTGTTGGGGCTCCCTTGATTTTGTCTACATGATCCTATGATCTCCTTGTCCAAGAGCACTCAGGCTTTCCCAGTGCAACAACATGAATCTCATGTGGAGATTCTGAAGGCCATATAACTACTCCCTAAGATGGAACAGGAGGTTGAAGAGCTACCTGCCAAGTTCAGTGACTTGATGTTTTCATTGCTCAAGAGACTGATCACCTTCCTCCTCACTGACCATATGATTGTCCTATAGACTTGGACAATCAATCCTACCAGAAGCAACCATTCCCAGGGTTTCAGAATCAGAAACAGAGGAACTTGAGGAATCCCTCAACAAAAAACTAAAGTGGGGGCTTATTTGTACCTCCCCTGCAGGGTCCCCTGTTCTGTTTGTTAAAAAAAGTCTGGGGAACTGCTGCAATTATAGAACTCTAACTCAGATTACAATGTGCAATCAGTATCCCCTTCCATTTGTTTCAGACCTACTAGAACAGTTACACTCTGCCACCATCTTTACCAAGTTAGATCTCCTTGAGGCATACAGTCTGGTCTGGATCAAGGAAGAATATGAATAGAAGACTATCTTCCAAACCAAGTTTGGCCATTTTGAATATTGAGCATTCCATATTGAGCTCCCTTTGGCCTATGTAATGCTCCCAAAGTCTTCTAGCACTTATGAACAACATCTTCCAGGACCTCATGGAACAGTTTGTTACTGTTTACCTTGACAACATCCTGATTTACTTGCAGTCCCCTCAAGAACAAACCACCCATATATTTGGACTATCCTGCAATGATTTCAGGAACATCATTTATATGCAAAGTTGGAGAAGTGTACATTTGTCCTCAGGTTGAATATCTGGAGTACTACATCTCCACTCAAGTTCTCACCATGAATCCAATGAAAGTTCAACCATTGCAGGATTGGCAGTCCCCTCAGAACAAAAAAGACATGGTTCCTTGAGTTCACAATTTTTTTCCTGTAAGTTCATCCTGGCTTTTTCACAGATCATTGTACCCATTTCAGGACTACTTCTTAACAAGATTCCCTTTAGTTGGGGCCCTGAGGCACAGCAGGCCTTCTAGCTCAAACAAATCTTCACCTCTGCCCCTCTTCTGCAACACTCTGACCCTGCAAAACCCTTTATTGTGGAGGTGGATGCCTCAAATATCACTGTTGTGGCTATTCTCCTTCAGCCCACAACTCCCAATCAACCTCCCTTGCCATGCACTTTTCACTCTCATAAACTAACTCCAGAAGAAGTTAATTACATAATCTAAGAGAAGAGTTACTTGCTATCAAGGATGTCTTTGAGCCTTGGCAGCACCACTTAGAAGGAGCAAGGTATCTGACAGAGGTGTGGACAAACCGTAGAAACTTTGAAATTTTATGCTGTAAAAGCTTGTGCTTGGATTACAGGTGATATGACTTCTGAAGGGGGATAAAATATTCTTCTTCCACTCCTGTTGTCTCATGCAGAGGCAATAGATGCATACATGTACACACAAACACACATTACTTTGTGCTTTTATTTTTTTTTATCTGTTCTATTTAATTAATTTAAAAAGGCATTTAAAGAAGTATTTAAGACTTTTTGGGCCAGTTTGAACTTTGTTTTCCTTGTTATTTAGATACTATTGTCTTGCATCTACCTTCTGACTTCAGAAAGGAAGTATGTAAACTTATCCATGTGTCTTTTATCTTAAATAGAATATATAACCAGGGAAAATACATAGTTCCTACAAGGAACTGGTACTCACTGGTGCCTGAATTAACTTTTTTTTTTAATCAAAGAGATAATAGCTTGTTATTAGCATTATTTTATGTGTTCACAAAGCAGAAAGGGGTGTACAGCTGAAGCCCCTAAAATGACAGATTAAAAACAGGATGATTATTCTCATTAGAGACAAAAGTCAAATCATGATAAGCTGATAAATACTGAAACATTTACAATCGTTCACATGCATTTTTGTGTATCATTTTGCCTGTGAGGCAAAGCTGGATTGGCAGCATTTTACTGGCTACATTTCTTCTTTTAGAATGTGCAGAGCATTGAGAATCATATATTCAAATAACTACATATTTTTTGTCTTAGCTTTTTCTTCAGAAATGTCTGCACAAAAAAATTGTCAATATTCTTTGCATGCTTCATCTCTAATGTATATGTACAGCGTATGTATGTGCGTGTGTGTGTATATATGTATATGTATATATATCAATATATTTAGAAATATTTCATTAATAGTCTGCCACCTCTCCATCCTCTCCAAAAGTCTTCATATGTGTGTCTTTGTGTATTTATACCCACCCTTATGCTCACAGCGGGCTAGAACATTAATATTAAAAAAAAAAAAATCTAAAAGCACACACTGCAGAAATCTATACACAAATCTGACAGTCTTCATTTATATAAGGTAGGGAAACTGCATGCAGTTTGATGAAACTGTATTTTTAATTCTTTCATCTGCCTCTTTTCCCATGCAAATTAATGAGAAAAAACTTTCAGATTTAACTAAAGCTATATTTCCAAGATTAAAAAAGAAAAAAGAAAAGAAAAGAACTCATGTCTAAAGCGAGTTGGAAAACCCTATTTTCCAAGTACTAACATTTGATCAGAACCAAAGTTTTCTGTTGTCTGTCTGTCTGTCTGTCTATGTATCAACTATCAATCTGTTTAATATTGTCCAATTATCAGAGATTTCCTGGACAAGTCCCTGCAGTTTTCTTGGCCAGTTTGTTCAGAAGTGGTTTGCCACTGCCTTCTCCCTACGTCTGAAAAAAAGTGACTGGCCCAAGGTCACCCAGCTGGCTTTGTGACTAAGGCAGGACTCAAATTCATGGTCTCCTTGTAGATGGTTACAACAATTCACACGTTTTTGAAATGAGATATCTTCTGACCAAAAAGTCTTGAAAGAGCAACTTTGATGTCCTTGTTTCTCATGCTGTAGATTAATGGATTCATCATGGGTGGAATAACAGAATACATTATTGTAATTATGAAATCAAGGTGAGATGGTCTATAAGAAGTGGATCTTAGATACGCAAAGGAACCAGTAAAGAAAAATATGGAAAAGACAGTGAGGTGTGGTAGGCAAGTGGAGAAGGCTTTTTTTCTTCCTTGAACAGAAGGAATTCTCAGAACAGCAGACAAAATCCTCACGTATGTAGCAACGATGAAGACAAAACAACTACAAGTTAATGAAACACTGAACAGTACAGTTCCAATTTTGGTTATATATGAATCAGAGCAGGTAATCTTCAGTAAATGTGGGATTTCACAGTAGAACTGGTTGATAATATTAGAGCAGAAAGGAGTAGTAAACATTTCAGTAGTGTGCAGTGTAGCATTGAGAAGGTTGGCAGTCCAAACACTAACAATCATTTTGGCACAAGCCTTCCTGTTCATTATTATTTCATATTGCAAAGGATTGCAAATAGCAATATATCGATCATATGCCATAACAGTAAGAACGGCAACATCAGAACCCAGGAAGAATAGAGTCAAGAAGACTTGAACAACGCACCCAGTATATGAAATATTCCTTATATTTCTAAGAGAATTAAAAACAGCTTTGGGAATAATGTCTGAAACAGAACCAATGTCTTGGATAGCTAAGTTCATCAGGAAGAAGTACATGGGAGTGTGAAGGTGGTGGTCAGAAGCAACAACAGTGAGAATGAGAAGGTTCCCTGTTACTGTCATTATGTATAGTATCAGTAATAAAGTGATATACATAATCTGTAGCTGCCAAATTGTTGAAAATTCCAAAAGAAGAAACCCTGATGTGTCATTATCCATTTTTCATCAGGACCTCCCTAGAAGAAAAAGCACAGTTTAGAGAGATTTTAATTGTAACTAAGAAATTTTCAATTGATATATTAACATTTAAGCTACACAATTTAAACTTCCTCATCAGTCAATTATTTTTTTCTTTTTTCCTAAAGTCAGGAATCTCAGTCTTACTTTGCAGCAATCAAGCTTCTTTGCTATATTTTCTGTGGAAATCACAGAAAAATGACATTTTTGTTCATTTTTTTAAGAATTTAAGAAACTACATTTTTTCATAAGTGTCCGCCCTTCATATCACAATAAGTGAAATGGAAGGCCTAAGATTTTAAAATCCCTTTGGTAATGAAAAGTGCTTAATCAGGCTTTGAGACATTAGCTACTAAGAATTTTGATTTGCATCCTGATGTATTCAACTCTGTCACTGTTAGAGAATTTTGGTTATCATCTCTGTTCTTTCTCTCCTGAATATCTCTTGATCTTTAGCAATCAAATTGTTGACAGTTATATCTTCCCTCCATTTGGGCTTGCTGAAAAGCAATCAGTGCATAACAAGACACAAATAATTAGAACAGAATTTTTTTGGACCTTTTCAAAAAAATGAGATGAGGCAGCAATAGAAGTTGGCAAGTCGATTCTTCTTGACAGTGTTCAGACATAAACTGTATTTTTCTGTCATTATCACTAGGTGCAACTCTTTCCTGTCCATGTGGAGATTAATCACATCAACCTATTTGGAAAATGTATATAAAGAGTATTTTCTTTGTGGTGAGATGGTATTTTATGTTTAATGGTAGATTGTCTTAGTATGTTACTAAATTTTAGTGCTGTTTATTTTCATCTCGTCCTAAATAACATTTCCTAAATAATAATAAATAAATGAATAATGCCTGACATTATAATTTGTTTGTTTTACCTGGAACTGTAATTGTCAGGAAAGGGAAGGAAAACCTATGATCAATAGTGAAAGGATGAAAAGGAGAAATAACTTATTCAAGATAAAATGACTCACCATCTTTATTCATGAAGATTTCTTTATTTTTTCCATTGACTTTGTGCCTCTGTGATTTTTTATTCCCTCGGAATCCATTGGTGACTTCTTATTTAATTCCTCTTTTGCTTTTCCCCCAAAGTTGTTAACAAGTAAGTCTCCCTTGGCAGCACAGAACAGCCAATGGGAATTGAAGGTTTTTCTGAACCCTTTAGGACTACATTATTTTACATGAAGAGATCTATAGAAAAAAAAGGCTGATCTTCTGATTTGGAAACTCAGAAATAGGAGAGAGTGTATTGTTGGGCACCAAATTGTCTCTCAGTGTTAAAATAATGAAGATCTCAAATCTCTCCACAGTGTTGCATTTTAGTATATGTTTTTTTTTTAATCAATAAATGTTCATTTTTCAAGACTGACATAAAATACAATCATGAAAAAAATTACACTTATCTCAATAATGACACTAAAACTAGACAAAAGGTAACTAAGAGCTATGTTTGCTAACATAATACTATAAAAATAAAACACTAAGATAACTCTATTAAAATTCTTAATATTAATACTATGCACTAAAATGGGGACTCTGAAGGCCACAAAAAGTGTGTAAAAACAGATAAACCTTAAAAAGAATCAATTTAAAGAGAAATTCTTGCTAAGTTTACCCATGCACAGTACACTGAATTCTTTGTTTGCAAATTTTAATTGCTGTCAGGATAAATCTATTATGTTAGTGTAAGTTTAAGGTTGACATGTTTTGATGCTCATTCATTCATTCAGTACATTCATTTATGTACCCTCCCATCTTAAAAACAATCTCTGGGCATTTTTCAATCCAACAATGAAAAGAACAAATATAACTAAATCAAAAACAATAAAACCAGAACCAGGAATAACAGAACTATATTGCGTTATTTTATAGAATGCTGTAAGGTTCAACATCATTATTTTCTATTTAAAGTCTAGGAGAAAGCTGTTGCTACTTGTGCAGGATAATGTATCCCTCAGCAATATAATCCTTAGAACAATGACAAAAGCAACATAGGACAAAGGACAACTGTATTCCATAGTGGTTGTCCATGCATAATCTACAACACCCCTACAAAAAATATGCTTGCTGGGTATCCTGTAAATGAGGGATTTGCAAAATTTTTATAAGATGTTGTATTGTTGGTTTTTAACACCTGATAAACTGTCGAACATGTACAAGGTAATGACAAATATATTTTGGAAATGTTCTCAAGGTGAAGGTACTTTTTAATCACTTTTGGTGGATTTGTAAGAAAACTAAGATATATACTTTAATTCAAAGGATTCTTAAGGTCAACATACAGTTGAAACCAGAAGTTTTTCTTTTAGGCTTGATGCATAAACAGTGTGAAACAAAATTTGGGACTGTTTTTATTCATGATAACAGCAGCAAGACTTCTATGTGAATAAAGGTAGAAGGACTTACAAATTCCTACAGTGGAAAAATGGATGGTGAAATTAATGGAGCTGGTAGAGATGGTGAAACTGACTGCCTTGATTAAAGAAAATAATGTATGTAACATTTTTTTCCACTTGGAAACTACCTTTGGACTTTTTGCTTGAAACTGAAAAAGGTAAAGTTTTAATCTTGGAATTTGATGATTAAGATTGAATAAGAATATAGAAATAATGTGCTTTATAGATTATTTATTTATTCAAGTCAGAAGCATCACAATTAAAATAAGGCATACTGTAAAACATAAAATTTAAAATATAAAACTTAAAATATATAAAAGTTAAATAGATCTCGCCCAGAAACTGGCAACATTGTGTTCTGTCACATTGTTATGAGGTCCTCAAATGTGCATTGATGAGGGAATAAAGGACAAGTATACATATATGTTGTTGTCTGCATGCCTCCACAGTCACGATAAAATGGAGGAAGAGGTTAAGGCATTTTATATGCTTCTATCTGTAGTAAAGATAGTTGGAAGTCACTCTTTCCTATCTCTTTCTCTTTCTGTTTCTGCATATTTAACTTTCTTTCTTTCTTTCTTTCTTTCTTTCTTTCTTTCTTTCTTTCTTTCTTTCTTTCTTTCTTTCTCTCTCTCTCTCTCTCTCTCTCTCTCTCTCTCTCTCTTTCTTTCTTTTTCTTCCTTCATTCCTTCTTTCTTCTTTCTTCAACCTTCTTCCTTCTTTCTTTTCTTATATGTTTTACTTGTTGTTGTTGTTTATTCATTCAGTGGTTTCTGACTCTTCGTGACTGCAGGGACCAGCCCACACCAGAGCTTCCTGTCGTCGTCAACACCCCCAGCTCCCCCAGGGACGAGTCCATCACCTCTAGAATATCATCTATCCATCTTGCCCTTGGTCGGCCCCTCTTCCTTTTGCCCTCCACTCCCCCTAGCATCAGCATCTTCTCCAGGGTGTCCTGTCTTCTCATTGTGTGGCCAAAGTATTTCAGTTTTGCCTTGAATATCATTCCCTCAAGTGAGCAGTCTGGCTTTATTTCCTAGAGGATGGACTGATTTGATCTTCTGGCAGTCCAAGGCACTCTCAGAATTTTCTTCCAACACCACAGTTCAAGAGCATCGATCTTCCTTCTCTCAGCCTTCCTTATGGTCCAGCTCTTGCAGCGATATGTTACTACGGGGAACACCATTGCTTTAACTATGCGGACCTTTGTTGTCAGTGTGATGTCTCTGCTCTTAACTATTTTATCGAGATTGGTCATTGCTCTTCTCCCAAGGATTAAACGTCTTCTGATTTCCTGACTGCAGTCAGCATCTGCAGTAATCTTCGCACCTAGAAATACAAAGTATTTCACTGCTTCTACATTTTCTCCCTCTATTTGCCATTTATGAATCAAGCTGGTTGCCATAATCTTGGTTTTTTTGAGGTTTAGTTGCAAGCCAGCTTTTACACTTTCTTCTTTCACCTTCATCATAAGGCTCCTCAGTTCCTCTTCGCTTTCAGCCATCAAAGTGGTATCTTCTGCATATCTGAGATTGTTAATGTTTCTTCCAGCAATTTTAACTCCAGCCTTGGATTCCTCAAGCCCAGCACGTTGCATGATGTGTTCTGCATACAAGTTGAATAGGTAGGGTGAGAGTATACAGCCCTGCCATACTCCTTTCCCAATCTTAAACCAGTCCATTGTTCCATGGTCTGTTCTTACTGTTGCTACTTGGTCGTTATACAGATTCTTCAGGAGGCAGAGAAGATGACTTAGTATCCCCATACCACTAAGAACTTGCCACAATTTGTTATGGTCCACACAGTCAAAGGCTTTAGAATAGTCAATAAAACAGAAATAGATGTTTTTCTGAAACTCCCTGGCTTTTTCCATTATCCAGCGGATATTGGCAATTTGGTCCCTAGTTCCTCTGCTTTTTCTAAACCCAGCTTGTACATCTGGCAATTCTTGCTCCATGAATTGCTGAAGTCTACCTTGCAGGACCTTGAGCATTACCTTACTGGCATGTGAAATGAGTGCCACTGTTTGATAGTTTGAACATTCTTTAGTGTTTCCCTTTTTTGGCATGGGGATGTAAGTTGATTTTTTCCAATCTGATGGCCATTCCTGTGTTTTCCAAATTTGCTGGCATATAGCATGCATTACCTTGACAGCATCATCTTGCAAGATTTTGAACAGTTCAGCTGGGATGCCATCATCTCCTGCTGCCTTGTTATTAGCAATGCTTCTTAAGGCCCATTCAACCTCACTCTTCAGGATGTCTGGCTCTAGCTCACTGACCACACCGTCAAAGCTATCCCCGATATTGTTATCCTTCCTATACAGATCTTCCATATATTCTTGCCACCTCTTCTTGATCTCTTCTTCTTCTGTTAGGTCCTTGCCATCTTAGTTTTTGATCATGCCCATTTTTGCCTGGAATTTACCTCCAATGTTTCTAATTTTCTGGAAGAGGTCTCTTGTCCTTCCTATTCTATTGTCTTCTTCCACTTCCGCACATTGCTTGTTTAAAAATAATTCTTTATCTCTTCTGGCTACCTCTGGAATTTTGCATTTAATTGGGCATATCTCCCCCTATCACTGTTGCCTTTTGCTTTCCTTCTTTCTTGGGCTACTTCTAGTGTCTCAGCAGACAGCCACTTTGCCTTCTTGGTTTTCTCTTTCTTTGGGATGTATTTTGTTGCCGCCTCCTGAACAATGTTGCGAACTTCTGTCCAGAGATCTTCCGGGACCCTATCTACTATGTCCAGTCCCTTAAATCGATTCTTTACCTCCACTGCATATTCCTGAGGGATATTAGTGAGCTCATATCTAGCTGATCTGTGGGTCTTCCCTAATCTCTTTAGTCTGATCCTAAATTGTGCAAGAAGAAGTTTGTGATCAGAACTACAGTCAGCTCCTGGTCTTGTTTTTACTGACTGTATAGATGACCGCCACCTTTGGCTGCAAAGGATGTAGTCAATCTGGTTTCGGTGTTGTCCATCTGGTGAAGTCCATGTATAAAGCCGTATCTTAGGTTGTTGGAAGAGAGTGTTCATTATGCAGAGTGAGTTGTCTTGGCAAAATTCTATCAGCCTATGTCCTGCTTCATTTTGTTCTCCCAGGCCATGCTTACCTGTAATTCCAGGTGTCATTTGACTGCCCACCTTAGCATTCCAGTCTCCCGTGATGAAAATAACATCTCTTTTAGGCGTGTTGTCCATAAGGTGCTGCAGATCCTCATAGAACTGCTCTACCTCAGCTTCTTCAGCATCTGTGGTTGGGGCGTATATTTGGATCACTGTGATGTTAGATGGCTTGCCCTGGATTCCAATTGAGATCATTCTGTCGTTTTTTGGATTGTATCCAAGCACTGCTTTTGCCACTTTACTATTAATTATGAAGGCTACTCCATTTCTTCTGTGGTCCTCTTGTCCACAGTAGTAGATCTGGTGGTCATTTGATGTGAAGTGGCCCATTCCAGTCCATTTCAGTTCACTGATGCCCAAAATGTCTATCTTTAATCTTGACATCTCACCAATAACCACATCCTATTTGCCCTGGCTCATAGATCTTACATTCCAGGTTCCAATGGCGTGTTGATCCTTAGAACATCGGATTCGCTGTTCACCACCAGCACCGTCGGCCGCTAACCGTCCTTTCGGCTTTGAGCTAGCTGCGTCATCACGTCTGAGGCTTGTTGAACTCATCCTCTGTTCCTCCCCAGTAGCATTTTGACCATCTTCCAACCTGGGGGTCTCATCTTCCGGTGGTATACCAACATATCTCTGGTTGTACTGATCCATTTAGTTTTCATGGCAAGAATACTGGGGTGTGTTGCCATTACCTTCCCCAGGGATTGCATTTAGTCTGACCTCTCTGTCATGACCTTCCCCTCTTGGGTGGCCCTTCACGGTTTAGCTCATGGCATCATTGAGGTGCTCAAGTTCCAGCACCACGACAAGGTAACGATCCTTTGCTGAAGTTGCTGAAGATGTTTTACTTATATTCCAAAATTTAATGAAGTTTCTTATAAAAAGAGAAAGAGTAGAGGGTTATATCATCTGGTCCCATCCTTGCATTAAAATCTCCTCCTAATATAACATAAAATGTTTCTTTCTTTGTATTGTATTGCATTGCATTGCATTGCATTGCATTGCATTGCATTGCATTGCATTGCATTGCATTGCATTGCATTGTTTTCTTCAGTTTTGTAAAGTACAATCCAAAAAGTGAACATAGTCTGGGTCATTAGCTTAATTTGATCAAAGTAAAAATTAATTAATTAATATCAAACGCCATACATTCTTCTATCCATGTATGTATGTATGTATTTATGCATGCATCACAATATATAATATCTAAAAGTACACTTCAGGGCACATGTGACACTTATACACAAACATAATTTGGTTTAAATATTTTATAGCTTAATTTATCTGTAAATCACATATATTTAAAAAAAATGAAAAGCATGGTTGAAAAAACTTTATTTTATTTATGTTTATGTTATTTCTCTTCTCTTCTCTTATTTTCTCTCCTCCCCTCCCCTCCCCTCCCCTCTACTTTCCTTTTTTTTTTTGGAGGGGGGGATTTCTAATTTACTTTCTTATAGACATGTACTATATTTCCTAACTTGCTACTGGACACTGGACGACATATGCTGTAGAAGAGTGGTGGAATGGGAAATATTTGGAGAGAGAGAGAGAGAGATTAATAGGTAGTGTGCCATCAAGAGTTTAACTATTAAACTTTTAATCTCAGCTCATATCTATCTACATTGGCTAACCTGTATCAAGAACAATCTCAAGCAATACATATGGACTAACATTAGTGATATATAGTACCACATGCTGGTATGAGAAACACAGATTGCTATAGAATTATAGAATTAGTTACACAGTTGCAGAATTTATTAAATAAACAATGGTAAACTCTATATTTCATCTCAGTTCCTTATATATGCATTCATAATTATGTCATTACGGCTCCACATAACAGTGGGTTCATATGGATAACAGTCCGCATAAATATTTATATTTATTTTCCCTGTACATTTATCACACACATCTTACATTATACAGATTTTGCAAGAAAGTGTTCTTTAAAAAAGAGCTATCAATCAAACAAAAAAGATACAGTTTTGCATAATTTTAATAAGCACTAGACAAGCTGTGACCCATTGGGTCTTCCTTTGGGAAGAAGGTAATGCAGTCTGATGTGACCAGAATGAACATTAAATTTTCCTGAATGGTATTGCTATTGTTTTGCTTTGAAAATGACCATAGGCAGTAAATAGCAGTGGGAGGTGGAGCGATTTCCTGCCAGGTTCCCGTTGACTTTGCTTGTGGGAAACTGGCAGGGAGCATTAGAAATCATGAACATATGACCATGGGGACATTGCCATGGCCAGAAGTTTGTGAATAAAAGTGGTCTGAAAATCCTTTCAATTCATCAAGAGTAATGGGCCCTGGATTTTTTATGCATTCTTTAAGTTAGCAGATTTAAAATTGTTGCAATATAATGCACTGTTTGGGCTAACTTGAGGGTACAAACAGATAAACAGATAAGCACAATGAGAATTTTAGTAGTATACTAGAACTCACTGTATCTTGATTTCTAGCCTGGTGCCTTACCCACTACACCAAACTGGCCCTTAGGTTGGAATAAGGTTGTTCAAATGTGTTCTCAAGTTTCCCATGGCTGTCTTTGCTGTTTTTTGTGTTTTGTGCATGTGCGTATGTGCATGTATGTGTGTGTTTTTGGGGTGAGTATAATTTGCTTTAATTCAAAAATATGCATTCCTTTCATAAACCATTCATTTTTGTGTGTGGATTTAAAAACAATAACAACAGTAAATCAAATATATATTTAAAATATTACTTTAAATGAAAAAGGGAAAAGAAAAACAAAGCAAATTATCTCTGACATCACTACCCTGCATATATTTTTATCTGGGGATGATGGATTCCCAACTGGTTTCCTCTTTTAGAACAAGTAACTTTTAGAATAATTAATGAATTATGTCATGTAAATAACTAAACACATCATGAAAATAAAATAAAATAAAATAAAATAAAATAAAATAAAATAAAATAAAATAAAATAAAATAAAATAAAATAAAATAAAATAAAATAAAATAAAATAAAATAAAATAAAATACCTAAATTTGCCCTTTAGTGAAAAAAATGAAAAGTAGGAAACTCAACATAATGCATTCTTATGTAGTTTTCAACATTAATTTGAAGTTTTACCATTTTTGTTTTCTTTTCTGACAGATAATACATTTCTTGAATCATCTGAGCTGGAAAATCAAACTGTAATAACAGAGTTTATTCTGTTAGGACTCTCCAATGATCCATACATAAAGGATTTTCTTCTTTTCTTTTCTTTTCATGATCATATTTTTAGTCACCATCTTGGGTAATATGGTAATTATATTAGTGATCAAGTCTGAGCTTCACCTTCAGACGCCCATGTTCTTCTTTCTCAGCCATTTAGCTTTTGTTGACATTTGCTATTCCTCAATCACTGTTCCCAGGATGCTGGCAAACTTTACTACAAAGCAGAAAACCATTACCTGGGAAGGATGCATTGCAGAGAGTTCTTTCTTTTTTCCAAATTGCTTGTACAGAAGTGTTCATTCTCTCAGCAATGGGTTATGATTGATATATGTGACCCACTGCATTACAGCAGATACTTGACAAGAGAAATATGCAATAAAATGGTGAGTGGAGCTTGGTTCCTGGGTTTCTTGTGTGCTACAGGGAATGTACTACCTTTGCTAAATCTCCATTTTTGCAGCAATAATATCATCAGACACTATACTTGTGAGCTTCCTTCACTCTTGGCCTTGTCTTGTGCAAATACCTTCACTAATTACATTGTTCTTCTAATATATCTGTTGACGTTTGGTTTGAGCTCATTTATTAAAACCCTTGTGTCTTATATTTGCATCATTTTAAACATCCTGAAAATTAAACCAGCAGAAGGCAGACAGAAAGCTTTCTCCACATGCAGTTCCCATCTCATTGTTGTGGGCTTATTTTACATGACAGGTTTTATTTGCTATATGAAGCCAAGTTCAGAATCACTCATGGATCTGGATAAAGTGAACTCTATTCAGTATAGCATTTTAATCCCAATGTTAAACCCGATCATCTACAGCCTGAACAACAAAGAGGTCAGATCTGTTCTAGTGAAAATGTTTGGAAAGTGGAGGCCCCTTCCTTACCCTTGAAACAATATCTAGAGCTCTTAATATTTGCATAGATCCAGCACTGAGTAATAAAAAAGAGGAAAAATATAGCAGGCTCAGGTATGGTCTCCCTGTGTCCTAATCCTTCCAATGCCATATTGCTAAATTAATGTTGAATAATCCAACCAAAACAAAGTAGGCATGTTCTAAATAAACAGTTTTATATATGCTCCATTTTATTTCGCAATAACAAAAAAATACAATGAAGGCATACACTCCCATTTAAATATTAAAAAAAAAAAAACATTGTTCCCTCTCAAATATCTCTAAATATATTTTATCTTATAACATGTATTTTCAATATGTTCTTCAAAAATATTTATTTCTAAAAAAGTATTAATATATTTATGTAAGAATTAAGCTGTTGTTTAAAATAAATGAGAAATCCAATATATTCTGCACCATGTTATGATATGCACTTTTAAAAGGAACATTAGGATCCATCATTCCATATCAAAACTTCAAAGTAATACATGACATTTTGCGAACCCATATATTTTAGAGGTGTTGAAGCTATGATGGAAAACTACAGAGATAGACCTCACCATTTCAGTTATTCAGTCCTAAATAAAATACTATACATATTCATCATGCAGCAGTTTTCAGTTTGTACTATTGTCCTGGTAGGATTTCTAATTATAATCCATCTAATTTGGTTCAAATAGATCAACCTGCACATAGAAGGAATGAGCGGCTTTGTGGATCATTTTAAAGAATATGCTATGAACACAAGAATGGCATATTCTTTGTCATATGATGATTAAAACAGACTCTTTTTTTTTCTTTTTTTTTTGTTATTTAATTAATATTGTTTTGCTTCCCAAAATTGTATCATGAAAAACTGCCTTGGGTGGAGGGTGAAGCATGCTTAGAGATTAGGGATGATATCCAGACTTAGTATTTTTGAGAAATTGGGACATAAGAAATCTTTATCATGTACTTGGTCATACAGAAAATATGAAGACAGCACAGAAGACCTCCCTCTATTCTTTACATTGATCTTCAGCTGGTGATAAAGATCTGACAAGGGACAAGGGTGGAAGGGCAAGGAAGGTTCAGGAGTCTGAAAGTACAAAACTTAGATGGTTGGAATTTTATAAGCTAGATGATGGTTGCTTACTTTGTTCTTTGACATTTAAATTGTGGGAGCCTTGCTCATTTGGTTTAATACATTTCAACTGACAAAATCATTTTAAGGTTTTAGCATTCAGTTTTGTTACTTCTAGAATTTTTAAAAGATATTAAAATTTTACAAATGAATAGATCATCTGTGACCCATTGGGTCATCCTTTGAGGGAAAGGTAGTGCAGTCTGATCTGACCAGAATGAACATTAAATTTTCTTGAATGGTATTGCTATTGCTTTGCTTCAAAAATGACCATGGGCAGGGAAAAAAGCAGTCGGAGCAGGAGCAACCTGGTAGCTTCCCCAATGACTTTGTTTGTTGGAAGCTGGCAGGGAGCATCGGAAATCATGATCAGGTGACCACAGGGACACTGCAATGGCCACAACTTTGTGAATTAAAGTGGTCTGAACATCCTGGAAATTTCAATTCCGCATGAGTCCTGGACTTTTTATTAATTCTTCAAATTAGCAGATTTCAGGTACCTTGATTCAAAAAACTGTTGTGGTATAATGCACTGTTTGGGCTAACCTGAGGGTACAAACAGACAAACAGATAAACTCATTGAGAGTTTTAGTAATATATAGATTTAATCTCTGACTTTCTCCTAATATATACATTACTAACACCTTTCTTCATATACAAGGATGACAGAAAAAACATAATTTCATTCAACCACATTTTACTAACTTTTATTGAGTTTTTGTTTTAATTTACAGCTGTATAGTTGATGTCTTGAGGATTAGCTCTGAAGTTGAAAGGTCAAACAAAAGATATAATCGTTAGTCCTACATAACTTTATAGAGAGTTGTACAGGCTCTTAAATAAAATAAGCTTGCAAAGTTAAAGCAAAAGTGCATTAAAGTGCATTTCACCTACATTTTATTCCCTATGACTGTTTTTTTTTTCTTTTTCATTACAATACATAAATAGGTGATGCAATTTATATATCTTTAAAAATACATAAATTCAGATTGAGAAGCCTTGTAAGAGCAACTTTAATATCCTTGTTTCTTATGCCATAGATGAATGGATTCAGCAAGGGAGGAATTATGGAATACATCATGGTAATTATGAAATCAAGGTGTGAAGGACTCTCAGTTATGGGCCTTAGGTAAGCAATGGAACCAGTAAACATAAATATGGAGAAGACAATGAGGTGTGGTAGGCAAGTGAAGAAGGAGGCAATGGCAAACCACTTCTGAAAACTTTGCCAAGAAAACTGGAGGGAGTAGTCCTGCAGTCACCAGGAGTTAATACTGACTCAAAGGCGTGCACACACACAAACTACTATTAATTAAATAAGTGTTTATTTTTATCTTTCTTTCTACCTGATATTATAACTTGTTCTAATTGAAACTGCAGTTGTGATGGAAAAGGAAGGAAACCATATGAGTGGTATTTAAAGGAAGAAATGTTCATTGAAATAGAAGTTCTGTAAATGAGTGGCTCAATGGATTCATGTGGATCATCATTTTTGCATAGTCATAAGTAAGATTTTATCCAGTGTGTCCATTACTGAGATATTTGCAGCCATCAATGAGTTTTTATCTAATTTTTCAAGCCATTCACCCAAAAGATTTTTTAAAAGTATGACACCATTGGAAGTATAAAACAGCCATTGTGGGTTGGAGATTTTTCTGTACTCTCTCGGACCATATTATTTTCGCTAATAAATTCTAAAGGGAAAAAATGTCTGATTTTCTGATTTGCAGACTTGATAATTGGAGAAAATGCATCAAAATAGTTCTGCAATAAATCTGTCTCTTTGCTTTGAGATCTCCTTTCTTAAAAACAATGTCTCCACTGAATTTGGTATTAGTATACATGTTGTCCTTGCTTAACAACCACAGTTAGGACTGGAATTTCAGTTGCTAAGCAATGCGGTCATTAAGCAAATCTGACCTGATTTTATGATCATTTTTGTGGCTGTTGTTAAGCAAATCATCACAGTCATTAAGTGAATCATATGGTTCCCCATTGATTTTACTTGCTGGAAAAGCCAAAAAAGGTGATCACATGACCATGGGACACTGTGACAGTTGTAAATGCAAACTGGTTGCCAAGTACCCAAACTGTGATTATGTGACCACAGGAACACTGCAATGATCATAAGTGTGAGGACTGGTCATAAGCTGGATTTTTAAAGCACCATAAGTCGTAAATCCGAACCATCACTAAATGAATGGTTGTTAAGCAAGGACTACATGTAAAGATGTTGGCAGCACTACCAAAACATGTAGTAGTGTCCTTTTATTTGTTTGTTTATTCATTTCATAGGACTTATAAGCAACTTTAGCCAGAATTTAATTTGGACAAAGTACCAAAGTTTTACCTCCATAATACAGAAATAGAGATATACACATAATTTATACGAATCTATGGCATAGGGGAGAGTGTTCATAAATCCAGGGAATGCCATTCCAAAGGAGGTGAGGGTAGAAATGTAAAAGGCAGACTTCTGTGATTCCTTCAGATAGCAGTCCCTAAGTGAAGAGACAGGGAGTGAGGCTACCTTATTCCATCTGGACAGATGTTATTGGGAGAAGGTGGTTCCACAGATATGAATGGTTTTAAAAGTGACACTCACCTACTTGAAATATGCTAGGAATCCAAATGATAACAAGTATAGCTCTCAAAGCAGAGGTGTTATAAGGAACACTTGTGTTACTCCTGTAACTACTCAGGTTGCTACATTCTGGACCAGATACCTCTTGTAAATGGCCTTCAAGGATAGCACCTTGTAGAACATGTTACAGTACTCCTGTGTGAGGGTACACAGAGAAAAGCCACTCTATTTGGTTTCTCAAGATTCTAATTATGAGCAGCCCCATGTACAGCATGATAGAATAGTTGAGAAGTGAGTAAGGCAAGTGTGACTGTAAATAAAACCTCTCATTTAAGGAGGTGTTGTAACTGGAGCACCAGATGGAGGAGTGCAAAGACCCTCCAGGTCATAGTTGCCACCTATACCTTGAGCAGGCATCGTAAATCCAGGAAGACTCCCCAGTGATGAACCATTTTCTGAAATCTGTGTAATTTTCACTTCTTGTGTTTATCAGCTGTGTGGGCTTGATAGTGCTGTGATGCCTCTGACCATAACAAGACTCTTTAAAATAATAATAATGGCTATTTCCCCATCCTGGCTGAAACTCAGGTGGGCACATTTCTGAGACAATAACTCCTCCCTCCATGTGCAGTCAGGTTTTCATTAGTTTGACCCTTTCATCCATGTTCAGATCATGAATGAGAATGGATTTATTGACTACAACCTGGCATTGAGGAGCAACAGCCAGAGACCAGGGCTGAGAAATGGGTGTTGAGAAATGGGTGTTCTAGAAACTGGGATGGGAAAAGAGCCAGAAGGGAGTGAAGACTCTCTGTACAAATCCCACATTCCCCACATCCAGACTGTCTCAAATGGGCAAGCTCCCAATTATGCCTGTAAATTTCAACAGATACTTCCAACATGTTTCATTAAAACATTTATACAAATCATTTTCCTTTCAAAATCAAATTCTAAAAGTGCAGAGTAGAAAACTTGTGCACAAATTTGTTAGGGTTCAATCTAAACTGGCACTTTCTAAACATTATAGTTTTCAGAAATATCACATATGAATAATATCTGACAGTGCTGTTGTTATCACATTCTGAGGTATACCTTACATATGTTTCTCAACATATGTATATCCTTAAAAATATACATAATATATTTTTGACAATAGGTTTTATGATTAGCAAGCAGGCCTAGCCTCGTAGCAGCACCTGATTTGTGAACATTACATTGGGCTGGACCTACTTAGTAGCTGGAAGGGAAACTAACAGGAAACACCAGGGCTTTAGGCTGCATGGAGAAGTCTTTTAAAAATCCATAAAGAAGACATTTCCATATTCTTGCCAATAAAACCAGACATACATGTCTAGAAAGTCACAAGAAACCTGAAGCTTCATTTCATGTAAAGGTCAGTAAAGAAAGGTATCTCTGTACTTTAGAGAGAAAGAAGAGGGTATTTCATTTGTCTCACAACAAAGAATTTGGAGTGTTGTAATTCCACCAGTGATAGAATTTTATCAGTCCACCAAACAGATCTGTTTCTGTTTTTATGCAGCTATATTTCAATGAGATTATTTTGTTTTACATTCTTCTTCCTTTTCTGATGTAATATATGGTAAATAGGAAAGTAGACAATTTAGGATTAGAGCTTCTGTTAACTTTTTAGCAGCATGAAGTAATTCCAAAAAAGATTCATAAATTAAATCTGATCTTTTAAAAGATGAATCTAAATCAAATATACAATATTCTGTACATAACTGTATACATATCATAATGGGAAAATACTTCAGAACTATACCTCAGGCAACACACAAACACATTCACACATACACACGCATTATGTGATTTAAATAATTTTATTCCAGAATATCGATTGTCTGAAATTTTATATTTCCATGACTTAAAAGCTGGGAGAAAATGAAGTAGTGTTCAGCTATTGTGATGTACTTTCTCCTGAAGTTTTGTAAATCAGACATCAGTCAGTTTTTCTTTTCTTTTGTTTTTACCTTGTAGAATTCTTCAGAAAAAGTAATACAGACTCTTGGGACATGTTTAAAAGAGTACAGAAAACCTTTCAGTCCACAGTGATTCTATAACACTGCCAACAGAGATAAACTATGGGGAAATGGAAGATAAATTAGATAAAATCTCATTGATGGCTCCACAGCATAAAATCTTACTGATGACTGCAGAAAGACAATAAGGAAAAAAATAAAGAAAGAAATCTGCATGATTAAAGATGGTAAGTCAATCTTGTTTCTTTCTCAAATAATCAATTAGTTCTCCTTTTCTACCTGGAAATATTTGGTGTAGGTTTTCCTGCTCTTTCCCTTGTAATTTAGAAGGTAATTTATTTAGAACAGATTATAAATCTCAAATATCTGTCTAAGCATTATTATATAGGTACTTTTATTTAGACCAAGCGGTGAAAATATTAGTAGAACTTAAGACATTAGGGTAATCTAAAAGTGAAATATAAAGTATTACTTGTCCCTCAGTTTTTTTTCCACTTAGTATATCAAACAAAATGATCTTATTCTTACTTCTGTTTCACTAGCTTGGTTGAATGTAAACTACTGAATTGAAACACTGAGCTTAAGCTGTATCAATTAGAAGATTCACCATGTTTTCATTCAACCAAGTTCCATATCAATTAAAATGGAAAAACAATTGACATGATGATCTGATTCAATTTAAATCTAATTGATTAAACAACTACTTCAACCAATGGTTTGAATTATACCTCCCTCAGCATTAAGCATGAAAAGAGTCCAGAAATGACTCTCAGAAATGGAAGAAAAAGAGATGGGTGGCAATTTTAATATAAAATTTAATATAAAACTGACAGAGAGGAATACCCTGAGATTCAATTTTGTCAACCAAAAGGTTGGAAGTGATCTGCCTTGATAAGATTAGACTGTAACTTTTTATTCCCATTAGAATTCTAAAATCTCTATCTTTAAATCCTGGTTATGGAGAAATTTGAAAGGATTTATAATTTTTTTAATTAAAAACAACACAAAACAAAATATCACTGAGATAGGCTACAAACTATTGCCTTAAGGCATGAGTGGTATTAAATATACCTAAGAGACATCATACAGTTCTTTAAACTAAAACAAGACAATTGATGGATGAGGAGATTGTACTGATACTCAGAAGACTGTATATGAATTTGCAAGCTGGGATTTAATGTAATTTTACTCAACGTTGATTAGTTTCTCTTCACAACTTCTCAATATAAACTTAATAGAAAATATTTAATGGGTCTCCTTTAACTTTAGGGGTATCATGATTAAAAATGGATAATCACACATCTGGATTTCTTCTCTTGGAATTCTCAAAGAATTGGGAGCTACAGATTATGTGCGCAGCTTTGCTACTGATATTGTATTTAATGACAGTAACAGGGAACCTGCTCATCATTATTGCAGTTGTTTTTGACCACCACCTGCACACCCCCATGTACTTCTTTATGATGAACTTAGCTGTGCAGGACATTGGTTCTATTTCAGTCATTATCCCTAAAGCTGTTTTTAATTCTCTTATGAATATGAAATTTATTTCATATTCCGGATGTATTGCTCAAGTTTTCTCATCTATCTTCTTCCTGAGCTATTGTATTTCCCTCCTGACTGTCATGGCCTATGATCGATATGTTGCCATTTGTAATCCTTTACAATATGAAATGATAATGAACAGGACAGCCTGCACCAAAATGGTTGGCAGTGTGTGGATTGCCAGTTTTCTCAATGCTGCATTGCACACTATTGCAACATTTACTGCGCCTTTCTGTTCTAACATTATCAATCAGTTCTATTGTGAAATCCCACATCTACTTAAGATTATCTGCTCTGGTTTATATGTAATTGAATTTGGAATTCTAGTGTTTACTGCTATATTAGTAATCAGTTGTTTTTTCTTCATCGTACTTACTTATGTTCAAATTGTCTCTGCTGTTCTGAGAATCCCTTCTGTTCAAGGAAGGAAAAAGGCCTTCTCCACTTGCCTACCCCACCTCATTGTCATCACCATATTTTTGTTTTCTGGTTGCTTTGCCTACCTAAGACACATATCTGATAGTCCTTCACACCTTGACATCATAATTACAATACTGTATTCCATTATTCCACCCATTTTAAATCCATTGATCTATGGTATGAGAAACAAGCACATTAAAATAGTTCTTACAAGACTTCTTAGTTTGAAGTGATTTTTTTAAAAAAGAAATATGACTTGTGTATAAATATACTTATATATTTTAATGCAAAATGGAAAGAGCAGCCAGACAGCATACAACTTTGGTGTATTGTGCTATAACACACTTGTTCCCTTAAATTTGCAAATTTAATTTATTTAGAAGTCTGCACTCATCTATGTCAATATATTTATGGCCCCCAAAATTGTCTGTTAGATGACTTTTCCACTTCATAGATAATCCTCAAGACACCAACAGTTAAATAGAATAGTGAACTAAGTAAAAGATAGTGAAGATAATGTGAAATGTGATCGAATGAGACTGATTTTTTTTCCTGAAACCAGCAGATACAAATGTTGTATCAAAGTTGGTTTGTGATATGCTTCTTAGAATATTTATTCTTTTTATTCTTCAAAACAGATGCATATTTGTATTTGGGCTATCAGTATACTTTTAGGAAATCCATGTGACGTGGTAACCACCAGCAACATACAGACATATGAAGATAAGAAGACATAGATCCTATATGAAGATATTAAGAAAGTCTTCCTTGTGATTTATTATGTATTTTGAAGTTTTTGCTCCCTTATTACAATTGAGTGATCCCCAAAGTATTTTTTTAATCAATAATAGCAAATCATTTTCAGAAACTGTCTTTCATGCAGGTGCCTTTATCCTGTTGGGTGGTAGAGGAGATCTGAATACAACACATTCTGTTCAGCCATTTTAATGAAACTGGTCACTCTGCCTTCTGGGGTCTCTGGATGAGGCAGTGCTGTTATGCACAGATTTTTTTTTCCCTTAATTTTGGCTCAGCACAGAAAACATTCTGCATTTATTGGTATTTATCCTTCCTCCCTCCCTTCCTCCCTCCCTCCCTTCCTATTTATATGCCACTGCTTTACAAACTGGCTCTGAAAAATTAACTTACAAATGGTTAGTTGGTCTTCAGAATCACTACAATCTAGTGATGATGGAAAAGATTTGGGGCTACACTGTAAATAGTTGAGAGGCATATTGGGCCACAGGATGTGTATTTCTAAAAAACTGTAGATTATCTAGACAAATATTATTTTATGGTTTTCAAATTTGGTAACTATATTGAGGTTCTTGGTTTGCATTTCTTCTCTTTCTCTGGCCTAAGGATTACAATTCTCAGAAAGGAAAACTGTTGATATCCGGGAATGTACTTAATCTTCAAGGTCTGAAGGCCACAATTGGCCAGGCAGTAAAGCAAGGTGAGTGGGCAATGTCATGTATTTATTCATCTCTATCTGGATTTTTAGACAGGAGGGTTGTCAATTTGCGTTAAGCCTAGTTTAGGCTTTTCTCTATATGCATTTGGGTGTTTGTGGCTAATTTTACAAAACATTTAGTTATTTTGTAATATACAGTACATAGCACAAGCTAATCAAAATGTATTCTGGGCAGAATTAAACATGGTACCTTGCTGATTTGTTGTTGTTGTTGTTGTTGTTGTTGTTGTTTTGAGTATGTATGTGTCTGTGTGTGTGTGTGTTTAAAATACCTGTAAAATAAGGGTTATCCATACTGTAAAAGGGAAAATGTTACATAAAATGGATGCCATGACTGAGAAGGCCTGCTTCCTGGCCCACCCCCTGAGCCTTACAAGGTGGGAGTCATAAAAGGCTATCTCTAGATGAATAGACTAGATGGGCAGATTGGATTTTAGCTATGCTTTGCTAGAGGTATCCTAGTGCTGCACAATAAAGGGTTTTAACTGTTATACCCATTGGTATTGGGTTCAAAAACCTACTGGCAACAACGTGGAGACTTCAGAATAGGTGTTCTTCTCATTTGATGTGGGGATAGACCATCAGGAATCTAGCTGCCACCTTTTGTATGGCAAAATATTGATGAGTTCCTGGAATCACATCTGTATTACAAGTCAACTGGACCTGCCCTGAATGTATACGACACAATGCTATGAAGCCTTTGCACCCTCCCCTTATCTTTTCAGAAAATCAATGCTGTTAGTTTGGTTAAGTAAGTGGCGAAGGAAATGGTCTCTCAGGCCAGTATACCTACCTATATTGAAAAGGCAGATGTTTTCTTGAAACCATTATGAGCACACTAGCAAAAACATTTCAGTTTATTGGGGTTTCATTGTTCTTCTCATACAAAGTTATGGTTTCATGGAATGATGTAATGGTGCATTGGAAAACAAAATTTCCAAGAAGTGTAGTCAATCAAATTTTTTTGTAAAATCAAATGTTGGTAGAAACAAGGATACATTCAATGGGCTAAGAACTTTAGATATAATATTATGTTGGAGCAATGGGAGAAAATGTGGAATAAAGGTTTGAAATTTACTTTGAAATATAACTTAAAAGAGAATCTGTATAAAATGATGTATCATTAGTATTTAACTCCCGATAAGTTGTCAAAAATGTATAATGGGGTAACAAACATTTGTTGGAAATATTGTCTTGGTAATGGAACTTTTTATCATCTTTGGTGGACTTGTGAGAAGGCTAAAAAAATATGGGATCAAATATGTGTTAATATTCAAAAGATTCTTAAAGTGGACTTACAAAAGACACCAGAACTGTTTCTCTTGGGATTGATGGAGAAACAGCTCGAGAAACAACATGGGACTTTGCTTTTATATATGATTACAGCAGCAAGACTTTTATATGCACAAAGATGGAAAGACCCATAAATCCCTACAGTGGAGGAAGGATTAAACTGATGGAACTGGCCAAAATGGCTAAGTTAACAGCATTGATAAGAGAAAATACCATGTCTGGATTTGTTTCTACTTGGCAACCACTTTTAGACTATTTGCTTGTGTCAGAAAAAAAAATGACAGTTTGATTTTGAGTTTTGATGATTAAATGGTCTGATTTTATAGAAATAAGTTACTAAGGTTTAACTGATGATAAGAGATTATACTGTATCTGTACAAAATTCATTTATATCTGTATTAGAGAAGGTCAGAAGTCACTTTCTTTTTCTGCTTTCTATCTAATTCTGCACTTTTATACTTTTTTTTTCTTTAGTTCTGTACTCTGTCTTATGTATATATTTTGTATTTTAACTATACTTTGAAAATCAATAAAGTTCTTTAAAAAAACAGTGAGGATACAATCAATCATCAGTGGGTAAGATAAATACAATTACATTATTTAATTTAATACTTTTATATGTGCATGTATACAAAAATAATTTAATCTTGATAAATGGTACTTCAGTCAGGATGCTTGTGGAGGCCAACCCAGGAACCTATAAACTATTTACTGCAGGCAAGGATTTGAACTCATTGATTAGACTACAAAAACTGTTTTTTTTAGAACACTCAACCTCCTGAATGAAATGAAAGAAGCAAAATGCTTTAAAAACTGTTTTTCATATAATATAATTACAAATTTCAGAAACAAATCGATCATTCAAATTTACTCAGTTGTATAAAATCAGCTGTCCATTTTTTAAAATAATGTCTTTAACACGTTCAGCCTTCAGACACAAACTGAGTTAGAGTCAGAAGCATCTGTAGAAGGGGGTAACAAAGTCCAGATGGAGACTGTGATTAAAGCTCTTCCCCTTTTGTGTATGCATCACAACAATCATCTTTACTTTTTACCTCTGTGGATAATCCTGGTTAGAATTCTGGTGTCAATATTACACATCTCTGCAGTATCCTTCAATTTTTTTTTTTAAGATTTTCCATTATATCCTTGTCAAAAAATATTTATTTATTTATTTTATCTTTGCATGTGGAGGTTTGTTTATGTATTGTACACTATAGAACAGTGTGAATAAAATAATTCAATTCATTAACAAGAGCTTGACTTTTTAAAGATCTGCCAAGATTGCATCGGTGTTACCTGAGGCTTTATTTGGAAGCATTTGGCCAAAAAAATAAAAATAAAAATCAAGTTCTCTATCTGGGCTACTTCCATGTGTGTACTGCAGCTCCTAATGGGCAACTCTGAAGTACTTTATCCTTCCCCCAAAAAATATATTTTTCACAATTTTGAAACCAAGGTGATCATAAAAATTATCTTGTGCTACAATTACGACAGTCTGAAGGCCATTATACACCCTGGGCTTTGGATTAAAGCCAATTTAAACAAAACTCTAAGCACCTCCTCACACACATTCTTGTTCCAAAAATCCCATAGAAAAAAATGTTAATTTAAAACACTTAAAAATGAGGGGAACATAGAAATTCTCTTGTGATATAATTAAAATAATCTGAAGGCCAATATTGTAACTGTTGTTTACATTGAAGCCGAGGTAAAGAAAGCTCCAACCCCATTCTCACACACACAATTTGATTCAGTGCTGCTAAACTGAGAAATGAACTCCTTGGGGATAGTTACAAGCATCCCATGGATAAAACCTGTTTCCTTCTCTCTAGCACTGCCAGGTCAGAGAAAATGCTTTCAAGAGTGTTCCAGTCCATCTTGAATACTGGTGCTTGGAACAGGAGTCTGATCGTGGAGTTCTATCCACAGACTGCAGAGCCTGAACATCACCATGGAAAATCAGTCAAGAGTTGGTGAATTCCTTCTACGTGGGTTCCCTGATACTGAAGAGCTACGGATACTCCACATCATCTTTTTCTTAATAATTTATTTGATGGCCCTCATTGAAAATGTCAGCATAATCGCTGTCATTGTCTGTAGCCATCAGCTCCATTCACCCATGTATTTTTTTCTAGCCAGCCTTTCTTTCCAAGATCTTGGCTCCATCTCTGTCACAGTTCCTAAGTCACTGCTGAATTCCTTGATGAACACTGAAACTATTTCTTACTCTGGATGTCTCTGCCAAGTTTTCTTCTTTGTTTTCTTTGTGATGTCTCATCTCCTCCTCCTTGTGGTCATGGCATATGATCGTTATGTAGCCATCTGCAATCCATTACATTATGAGATGGTAATGAACAAAAAAGCCTGCATCCAAATGGTATCCCATGCATGGATGGGTGGCCTTTTCTACTCAACACTCTATACTGGAAATTTATTCACAGTGGAGTTCTGTTCCAGAATCATCAATCAGTTCTTCTGTGAAATCCCCCAATTACTCAAGATCTCCTGCTCTGACTCATATCTTGTAGAAATCTGGGCTCTCATTTTTGGTTCCTGTTTAGGATTCGTTCAGTTTGCTCTAATTGCTTTTTCTTATGTTCAGATCTTCAGAGCAGTTTTTAGAATCCCATCCACCCAAGGCAAGCAAAAGGCTATCTCTACCTGCTTACCCCATCTCATAGTCATTTGTCTGTTTGTGGTAAGTGGCTCCCTTGCCTACTTCAGTCCAGACTCTACCTCTTCTTCAGCATTAGATCCATTTATATCTATATTTTACTGTGTGGTGCCGCCAGTCATGAACCCTCTGATCTATAGCTTGAGGAATACGGAACTCAAAATGGCATTCTGGAAGCTAATTCTCCATATTTGTCCTAATTCCTTATGCAAAAATCATTCTCAGTTTCAGATATTTTAGTAAACATTTGTCTAGACATGTTTTAACCAATAACATATAAATACCATGTCAATGAATAAATGAAGCAAATGTTTCCCATCACTGTTCTATGCACGTTTTTATCAAGATAGAAAATACTTTCTAGTGCATCTGCTTTGATTCAGATTTACCTTTTCAGTAAATCTGCCCAGAATTCCAACATAAATCTCTTCTGTTGCAAGTGTAATTTAATATAGATTGATTAATGCTGCAGCATGAAACATGATTAAACACTGTTATTTGATATGAGTATAATTTTTTGCAGTATCCATGTTGACTATACAGAAATTGCTATGTTATGGATAATGGCACTATCAATATGCTTTATACTTAAAAATATGCAAGTATCATTTTCCCTTGTTTGTTTGCTTGTTTATTTAATGCTATGGGGAAAATGTTACAATTTTGCTTATAATATATCAATATAACTCGAGAAATGGTGTTAAATCTCCCCCTCCTCCCCCCCTCCTCTCCTCCTCCTCAGTCATGTGCATTCATTTTAGGAAAAATGATAAATAGTGCTGACGTGAATATAAATAGTAATGTTTATAGCTTTGTAGTGATTTCCAATTGTTTCTTAGGATGACATGAGTATAGTTTTATAGTTCAATTAATTATTTAATAAATGAAATAATCAAATAAAGAATTTTAAATTTTATTGCAATCATAAATTTTCTGATTATTTTCATGCTGACATTATGTTTTCCATCTGCTGTGTCCTGTGAGATGGTTTGGGCTGAGAGAGAGGGACTGGCCCAGAGTCACGCAGCCATCTTTCATGTCTAATGGAAGAGTAAAATTCATTCAACCAGCACCTTCCCCACTATACCAAACTACTTCTTTTATATCTATACCTTTGTTGCATGCTGCCCAGAATCTTTGGGTTACAAATCTTGTAAAGTGTTTAAGTAAATGGGAGCATTGAGATTGAAATGGATGCTTCTGCAGCTGTGGCATGGTCTGGAAAAGCAACACCTTTGGTTTAAAGGTTGTTAACCAGTGCTATGTGCACAGTCATGCATACTTTGAAATACCTTTTCAGAGCCGAAGTGTTGCTGAGCTCTACTTATGACCCCTGGACATGTACTGTTTCCTGGCTGTCAATATAACTAATATTTAAGAAAAGGGAAAACAAAGCATTAAGATCTTGTAAAAGTTAGAATCCTGAAGCTAGACCACTTTTCTAGGGTCACAATATTTTCCTCTCACCCAAGATTGCAAAACCACAGTCCCTATACCATATATGCTCTAATGAAAGAAAACAATGGTTGCATTTTACTTTTATCACATTGTACAGAAGCAGCAGATTATGTGCTGGTAAGGATGAGATGTTACCTTTAACTTTACACTGAAACATAATAAAATGGAGACCACTTTGCTTTCCATTACTGAAAACTCATTGAAAAAATATTTTCTTCCTTATTATTTTTATGTACTTTCTCTTATGTGCAAAATAACCAAAAAGAAGTTCATTTCCCTGCACATAGATTTTTTTCTGCTACACCTGCAGTGACAACTATCTATTTCCAATGGAGATAGAATTTATACTGTCTGTGGGGGGAAAAATGATAAATGCTGATAAAATGTAGAGATAAAGGAGGATAATTGAAAATGTTAAAGATTAATCCCCTGATAAACATCAATCATAGACTTTCCTACCTTCTTCTCAACTGAATATAAAGTCCAAAGTGTAATGCACAGAAACAGGTGTTACTGAGTACCACTATCTGATAGGGTAGCATCAGCCAGATATTAATTTCTCTGCTGAGAGAAAAAGCTCATTTCACACTAAGGTATGTGTCATCACTGTGTTAAACAAACCTCAGTACAACTGAATTTACTGTTAAATGGATGAAACATAGAGCACACTGAGATGTACATGTTAAATAACATTTCACCTTGCCAGTGCTCTGTTTTTATGAACATACCAATTTCCAAAATAGGAAAATCATTTAATTTTTCTCCAGTATTTTCTTAATAAGTGCATGTGCACATGCATGCACACACACACACACACACACACACAAACAGAAAAAGAGAGTAATCTCATCCTATGAAGATGGCAAATTATAGGAATCCATTCAGAATATAAAATATCTCTTATATTCATTAGTAAATTGTTAATTTTGGATGCAGAATCAATGAATCAGGCTCAGGTTCTTTAAAGTGCCCACTATAATGGAAAGAAAGAAAAAGTTCCAGTAGAGTTTAGTTCAGCATTGTGAACTCTGGCCATCCACTAAGCAGTGGTTATATTGAACAGTGACAGTGAATCATATATCAATAAATTCAGCTTCAGCCCTAAGCTGTTCTGCCACATGTGTACTTTTCTTCCTCTGTAGAAAGGTATTTTTATTATAATATTTATATTTCTACCTAATAATTTAATGGAAATAAATGTATTCATTTGTATTGTTCATGTATATCATTTGTGTAGATTGGGCTGTCTATGGTACTGCAAGTTAAATAATGGAATTGAATGGAATGGATTTTTACCATCCATGTACTCAGCTAGTAATAACAAGAGCTTAGCTTTCTAAAGATATGCTCAGATAGGATGGGTGCTGCCTATAAGCATTGGTTACAATTTCTTGTTTAAAAAATATGATCTTTTTTTTCCAAATATTTTCCACACTTTCTACTACAGCATCCCACAGGCCACTCTGAAGTATTTTAGCCAAAAAAAAAAGTTCTGCATTTGTCACAGGCTTTATATTTTAAAATTAGGGGAACATAGAAATTCTCTTGTGATATAATTAAAATAATCTGAAGGCCAATATTGTAACTGTTGTTTACATTGAAGCTGAGGTAAAGAAAGCTCCAACCCCATTCTCACACACACAATTTGATTCAGTGCTGCTAAACTGAGAAATGAACCCCTTGGGGATAGTTACATGCATGCCATGGATAACACCTGTTTCCTTCTCTCTAGCACTGCCAGGTCAGAGAAAATGCTTTCAAGAGTGTTCCAGTCCATCCTGAATACTGGTGCTTGGAACAGGAGTCTGATCGTGGAGTTCTATCCCCAGACTGCAGAGACTGAACATCACCATGGAAAATCAGTCAAGAGTTGGTGAATTCCTTCTACGTGGGTTCCCTGATACTGAAGAGCTACGGATACTCCACATCATCTTTTTCTTAATAATTTATTTGATGGCCCTCATTGAAAATGTCAGCATAATCGCTGTCATTGTCTGTAGCCATCAGCTCCATTCACCCATGTATTTTTTTCTAGCCAGCCTTTCTTTCCAAGATCTTGGCTCCATCTCTGTCACAGTTCCTAAGTCACTGCTGAATTCCTTGATGAACACTGAAACTATTTCTTACTCTGGATGTCTCTGCCAAGTTTTCTTCTTTGTTTTCTTTGTGACGTCTCATCTCCTCCTCCTTGTGGTCATGGCATATGATCGTTATGTAGCCATCTGCAATCCATTACATTATGAGATGGTAATGAACAAAAAAGCCTGCATCCAAATGGTATCCCATGCATGGATGGGTGGCCTTTTCTACTCAACACTCTATACTGGAAATTTATTCACAGTGGAGTTCTGTTCCAGAATCATCAATCAGTTCTTCTGTGAAATCCCCCAATTACTCAAGATCTCCTGCTCTGACTCATATCTTGTAGAAATCTGGGCTCTCATTTTTGGTTCCTGTTTAGGATTCGTTCAGTTTGCTCTAATTGCTTTTTCTTATGTTCAGATCTTCAGAGCAGTTTTTAGAATCCCATCCACCCAAGGCAAGCAAAAGGCTATCTCTACCTGCTTACCCCATCTCATAGTCATTTGTCTGTTTGTGGTAAGTGGCTCCCTTGCCTACTTCAGTCCAACCTCTACCTCTTCTTCAGCATTAGATCCATTTATATCTATATTTTACTGTGTGGTGCCACCAGTCATGAACCCTCTGATCTATAGCTTGAGGAATACGGAACTCAAAATGGCATTCTGGAAGCTAATTCTCCATATTTGTCCTAATTCCTTATGCAAAAATCATTCTCAGTTTCAGATATTTTATTAAACAGTTGTCTAGACATGTTCGAGTCATGTTTTTTATCAAAAAATTATAAATATCATATCAATTAGTAAATTAAGCATATGCTTCCCATCCCTGTTCTATGTCTGTTTACTGAAGTTAGGTCTGTAAATGCTACAGCATGGAACATAATTGAACCTTGTTATATGATATCTATATCTATATATCATTATTCATGTTGACTATAGAGAAACTATTATTTAATGGATTATGACATTATCAATATGTTTTATGGTTAAAAATATGCATGTAATATTTGTTTTGTGTTTGTATATATCTTACAATTGTGTGTTTATATATCTTTTACAATTTTGTTATTTATATAAATATAAATCTAGGAGCGGTTATGCATATTTTTGTTGTTCTTACCACAATCTTGCACCCATGTTAACAAGTTGTCAATGAATTGCCCTGGTGTTTCATTCATTGTGGTGATCTTTCAGAGGGCTTTGGCTGGCAAGAAAGTGTCTAATGGGAGAATCTGGAATACAGCCATGGAGAAAAGGGGGGGGGGAAATATCTGGGAATATCAGGTGCAGAATTTATTTATTTGTGCCCTAAGTTTTGGAAGTGTAGATTTGAAAAGTTGGAATTATGTGTATTTAAGCAGAACTATCTGAATCCCTGTTTAATGTACCCAAGACACTCTTCAGTTTCATATTCTAGGCAAGTAGAAAAATTTAGTGAGGTGTAGAATAAGTCCAACAAATTTATAAGTATATTATGACTCAATGAAGTGGCAGTTCTACATGAAAAAAATAAACAGCATTATTTTTTAAAATAAACAAATAAAAACAAAACTTGAATTGAAACCTAAGTTCTTTCTACTAGGGATCTTTCTAGAACATGTAAAACATAAAATGACAAATTATTACTATGTATGCTGATGGCCACAAAGACAAATTTGGCCCAACACTTTGCTGACAATATCAGACTGGGAAACCAAACTTGGGGAATAAGCAGCAGTGGCAAAATTAGCAGCATACATCCAGAGTAGAACTTTGACAAATATAAGTAAAAATGGCTTCCCTATATATTACAAGTCTCACAATCAGGTAAACTCATATCCTGAGAGTACAGTTTTTAAGCAGGAAATATTTAATGTAAAGCTAGTAACCAAAAAGAATTTTATTGTTTACAAATATTTTGATGTAAAGAGTAGTCAGGTACAATGGAAGGGAATTTAGAATTTAATATTGTTTATACTGATTTTTAACTATGTGTTATTAACATTTTCTTCCCCCCACCGCCACCACCACCTCCTCCTCCTCCTCTTCTTCCTCCATTCATTTTAGGAATAATAATAAATAGTGGTGACATCAATATAAGTATTAATGTTCAGAGTTTATAGTGATTTCCAACTGTTTCTTAAGATGACATGAGTCTAGTTTTATAATTCAACTAATTGTTTAATAAATGAAGTATTCAAATAATGAATTTTAAATTTTATTAAAATTGTAAATTTTCTGATTATTTATTTACTGATATTTTGTTTTCTACCTGCTGTGTCCTATGAGATGGTTTGGACTGAGAGAAAGTGACTGGCCCAAAGTCACCCAGCAAACTCTCATATCTAATGGAGGACTAAAACTCATTCATCTAGCACCTTCACCACTGCTCCAAACTGGTTCTTTATGTATCTATACCTTTGTTGCACACTGCCCAGAATCTTTGGGTTACAAATCTTGTAAAGTGTATAAGTAAATGGGAGCATTGAGATTGAAATGGATGCTTCTGCAGCTGTGGCATGGTCCTGAAAAGCAACAACTTTGGTTTAAAGGTTGTCAGATGGTTCTGTGTGCACTCATGCATACTTTGAAATACCTTTCCACAGCCAGAGTGTTGCTGAGTCCTGTTTACCACCCCTTGTTATGTACTGTTTCCTGGTGGTCAACCTGAATAATGTTGCAGAAAAAGGGACACAAGGAACTTCATAGCAGCATTTAGATATTATAAAAGCTACTACCAAGAAGCTACACCACTTTTCTAGGGTCACAATATTTTCCTCTCACCCAAGATTGCAAAACCACAGTCCCTATACCATATATGCTCTAATGAAAAGAAAACAATGGTTGCATTTTACTTTTATCACATTGTACAGAAGCAGCAGATTATGTGCTGGTAAGGATGAGATGTTACCTTTAACTTTACACTGAAACATAATAAAATGGAGACCACTTTGCTTTCCATTACTGAAAACTCATTGAGAAAAAAATATTTTCTTCCTTATTATTTTTATGTACTTTCTCTTATGTGCAAAAGAAACAAAAAGAAGTTCATTTCCCTGCTCATAGATTTTTTTCTGCTACACCTGCAGTGACAACTATCTATTTCCAATGGACATAGAATTTATACTGTCTGTGGGGGGGAAAAAATGATAAATTCTGATGAAATGTAGAGATAAAGGAGGATAATTGAAAATGTTAAAGATTAATACCCTGATAAACATTAATCATAGACTTTCCCACCTTCTTCTCAATTGAATATAAAGTCCAAAGTGTAATGCACAGAAACAGATGTTACTGAGTACCACTATCTGATAGGATAGCATCAGCCAGATATTAATTTCTCTGCTGAGAGAAACTCATTTCACATTAAGGTCTGTGTCATCACTGTGCTAAGCAAACCTCAGTACAACTGAATTTACTGTTAAATGGATGAAACATAGAACACACTGAGATGTACATGTTAAATAACATTTCACCTTGCCAGTGCTCTGTTTTTATGAATATACCAATTTCCAAAATAGGAAAATCATTTATTTTTTCTCCAGTATTTTCTTAATAAGTGCATGTGCACATGCACACACACACACACACACACACAGAGAGAGAAAAAGAGAGTGATCTCATCCTATGAAGATGGCAAATTATAGGAATCCATTCAGAATATAAAATATGTCTTATATTCATTAGTAAATTGTTAATTTTGGATGTAGAATCAGTGAATCAGGCTCAGGTTCTTTAACATACCCACTATAATGGAAAGAAAGAAAAAGTTCCAATAGAGTTTAGTTTAGCATTGTGAACTCTGGCCATCCATATTAAATAATTTTATTACAAATGCTCCCATTCATTAGTCATTTATCCCCAGCATAACAAGGGATCTTTGTTGTGAAGGGACATTCTGATCACTCTGCTATTCCAGATATTTGAGTAGTATACAGAATGTAGAAGATAGGCACATGAAACACATCTAATCTGAAATGGCATGGTGCTTTGTACGCTGTAATCTTTGGGGTATAAAACCATCACACTGAAAATGTGTGTAATTCCACCAATAACTTAGAGGTGTCTGTTGGTGGATTGGGTTGTGGAAGAGGAGATATGACAAAAACAGCATTATGATGGCATAATGGAAGCTTCACCACTTTTGTTTTTGCATTGTGACATCCTGCATTCCTTTATGGAATTCATGTCACTATGGAGCCACACTGTTTTAATTGTTTTGATTAATGCTTTGAATGCTGTGGATAGCTTTGCTCCATTTCATTGTATATCCTGCATATTGTTTTTCCTTCATGTCCTATTCAATTACATATAGAAAGGATCTGTAATAATATTTCACAAAGGATGCTAATGCAGAGCAGGCAAGGATTTGTACTCATCCAGTAGATTATGGAAACTTTTTTTCTTTCAAAACAATCAAAATCCCGCCTCATAACATTCAATGATGAAAGAAAAGAAAAAAAAAAAACCTTAAAAACTTTTTTTCCATATGATATACAGCAACTAGTTATTTAATAACTAAATAGATAATCAAATTACTAAGGGCAAAATACTTGATTATATTTTGAGTAATGGCTTTAAAACCCAATAAACTTTCAGAGGGATATAAAGCTTGACACAAGGGGATCTGCAGGAGGAGAGCAAAGAAAGAAGATGCCAGCTGTTACCATGTGATCAAAGCCCCACCTTTTTTATCTGTGTTGCAATCACCATCTTGAATTTTTGGCGCCCCTGCAAATCCCTTGGTTGAACTTCTAGTGACAAATTGGTTGCAATTTCTTGTTTAAAAAATATGATCTCTTTTTTTCCAAATATTTTCCACACTTTCTACTACAGCTTCCCACAGGCCACTCTGAAGTATTGTAGCCAAAAAAAAAAAAAAAAAAGGTTCTGCATTTGTCACAGACTTTATATTTTAAAATTAGGGGAACATATAAATTCTCTTGTGATATAATTAAAATAATCTGAAGGCCAATATTGTAACTGTTGTTTACATTGAAGCCGAGGTAAAGAAAGCTCCAACCCCATTCTCACACACACAATTTGATTCAGTGCTGCTAAACTGAGAAATGAACCCCTTGGGGATAGTTACAAGCATCCCATGGATAAAACCTGTTTCCTTCTCTTTAGCACTGCCAGGTCAGAGAAAATGCTTTCAAGAGTGTTCCAGTCCATCCTGAATACTGGTGCTTGGAACAGGAGTCTGATCGTGGAGTTCTATCCCCAGACTGCAGAGACTGAACATCACCATGGAAAATCAGTCAAGAGTTGGTGAATTCCTTCTATGTGGGTTCCCTGATACTGAAGAGCTACGGATACTCCACATCATCTTTTTCTTAATAATTTATTTGATGGCCCTCATTGAAAATTTCAGCATAATCGCTGTCATTGTCTGTAGCCATCAGCTCCATTCACCCATGTATTTTTTTCTAGCCAGCCTTTCTTTCCAAGATCTTGGCTCCATCTCTGTCACAGTTCCTAAGTCACTGCTGAATTCCTTGATGAACACTGAAACTATTTCTTACTCTGGATGTCTCTGCCAAGTTTTCTTCTTTGTTTTCTTTGTGACGTCTCATCTCCTCCTCCTTGTGGTCATGGCATATGATCGTTATGTAGCCATCTGCAATCCATTACATTATGAGATGGTAATGAACAAAAAAGCCTGCATCCAAATGGTATCCCATGCATGGATGGGTGGCCTTTTCTACTCAACACTCTATACTGGAAATTTATTCACAGTGGAGTTCTGTTCCAGAATCATCAATCAGTTCTTCTGTGAAATCCCCCAATTACTCAAGATCTCCTGCTCTGACTCATATCTTGTAGAAATCTGGGCTCTCATTTTTGGTTCCTGTTTAGGATTCGTTCAGTTTGCTCTAATTGCTTTTTCTTATGTTCAGATCTTCAGAGCAGTTTTTAGAATCCCATCCACCCAAGGCAAGCAAAAGGCTATCTCTACCTGCTTACCCCATCTCATAGTCATTTGTCTGTTTGTGGTAAGTGGCTCCCTTGCCTACTTCAGTCCAACCTCTACCTCTTCTTCAGCATTAGATCCATTTATATCTATATTTTACTGTGTGGTGCCACCAGTCATGAACCCTCTGATCTATAGCTTGAGGAATACGGAACTCAAAATGGCATTCTGGAAGCTAATTCTCCATATTTGTCCTAATTCCTTATGCAAAAATCATTCTCAGTTTCAGATATTTTATTAAACAGTTGTCTAGACATGTTCGAGTCATGTTTTTTATCAAAAAATTATAAATATCATATCAATTAGTAAATTAAGCATATGCTTCCCATCCCTGTTCTATGTCTGTTTACTGAAGTTAGGTCTGTAAATGCTACAACATAATTGAACCTTGTTATATGATATCTATATCTATATCTATATCTATATATCATTATTCATGTTGACTATAGAGAAACTATTATTTAATGGATTATGACATTATCAATATGTTTTATGGTTAAAAATATGCATGTAATATTTGTTTTGTGTTTGTATATATCTTACAATTGTGTGTTTATATATCTTACAATTTTGTTATTTATATAAATATAAATCTAGGAGCGGTTATGCATATTTTTGTTGTTCTTACCACAATCTTGCACCCATGTTAACAAGTTGTCAATGAATTGCCCTGGTGTTTCATTCATTGTGGTGATCTTTCAGAGGGCTTTGGCTGGCAAGAAAGTGTCTAATGGGAGAATCTGGAATACAGCCATGGAGAAAAGGGGGGGGGAAATATCTGGGAATATCAGGTGCAGAATTTATTTATTTGTGCCCTAAGTTTTGGAAGTGTAGATTTGAAAAGTTGGAATTATGTGTATTTAAGCAGAACTATCTGAATCCCTGTTTAATGTACCCAAGACACTCTTCAGTTTCATATTCTAGGCAAGTAGAAAAATTTAGTGAGGTGTAGAATAAGTCCAACAAATTTATAAGTATATTATGACTCAATGAAGTGGCAGTTCTACATGAAAAAAATAAACAGCATTATTTTTTAAAATAAACAAATAAAAACAAAACTTGAATTGAAACCTAAGTTCTAGTTGACTAGTTCTAAGTTGACTAGTTTCCTAGTCAATCTATCCTTGCAAGATCTTGGCTCCATCTCTTTCACAGTTCCAAAGTCTATGCTGAATTCCTTGATGAACACTGAAACCATTTCTTACTCTGGATGCCTCTGCCAAGTTTTCTTCCTTGTTTTCTTCATGCTGTCTCATTTCTCTCTCCCTGGTATCATGGCAAATGATCATTATGTAGCCATCTGCAATCCATTACTTTATGAGACAGCAATGAACAAAAAAGTCTGCATCCAAATGATAACTAGTGCATGGATTGGTGCTATTCTGTTTTCAATACTCTACACTGGAAATTTAGTTACAGTGGAGTTCTGTTCCAAAATCATCCATCAGTTCTTCTGTGAAATCCCTCAGTTACTCAAGATCTCCTGCTCTGATTCATATCTCACAGTGGTGTGGGTTCTCGTATTTGGTTCTTCTTTAGGTTTCGTTCAATTTGCTCTAATTGCTTTTTCTTATGTTCAAATCTTCAGAGCAGTTTTTAGAATCCCATCCACCCAAGGCAAGCAAAAGGCTGTCCCTACCTGCTTGCCCCATAGCATAGTCATTTTTCTGTTTGTGGTAAGTGGTAATTTTGCATACCTGAGACCCACGTCCAGCACCCCATCAATATCAGATATCTTGATTTCTATGTTCTACTGTGTGGTGCCACCAGTGATGAATCCACTTATCTATAGTATAAGGAACAAGGAACTCAAAATGGCATTCTCAAACCTGATTCTCAATACCTGTCCCCATACTTTACAGAAACGTTCTCACTTATGCACATTTTAGTATGTGTTTTCATTTTTCTGTCCATTTTGCAGTGTAGCTCATTTTCATGGGTGAAGTAGCAGAAACTTAATCATCTTGTGCTATGTATATTAATTCAGAGATAATATTGATTTTGTTTCAGTGGATTAGGCTTTCTCCCTGTGAAGCTGATAGAATTAAAATATATGGAGGATTAAATCTAGTTAAAGTTTATTATGTTAATAGACTAACATGTATCATTAAAGCTAACTTTTAAAAAATATAGCTGAATGCTGAACACACTTTTAAATTTGTTGTTGTTGTTTATTCATTCAGTCGCTTCCGACTCTTTGTGACTGCAGGGACCAGCCCACGCCAGAGCTTCCTGTCAGTCATCAACACCCCCAGCTCCCCCAGGGACGAGTCCGTCACCTCTAGAATATCATCCATCCACCTTGCCCTTGGTCGGCCCCTCTTCCTTTTGCCCTCCACTCTCCCCAGCATCAGCATCTTCTTCAGGGTGTCCTGTCTTCTCATTGTGTGGCCAAAGTATTTCAGTTTTGCCTTGAATATCATTCCCTCGAGTGAGCAGTCTGGCTTTATTTCCTGGAGGATGGACTGGTTTGATCTTCTGGCAGTCCAAGGCACTCTCAGAATTTTCCTCCAACACCACAGTTCAAAAGCATCTATCTTCCTTCTCTCAGCCTTCCTTATGGTCCAGCTCTCACATCCATATGTTACTACGGGGAACACCATTGCTTTAACTATGTGGACCTTTGTTGTGAGTGTGATGTCTCTGCTCTTAACTATTTTATCGAGATTTGTCATTGCTCTTCTCCCAAGGATTAAGTGTCTTCTGATTTCCTGACTGCAGTCAGCATCTGCATTAATCTTTGCACCTAGAAATACAAAGTCTTTCACTGCTTCTACATTTTCTCCCTCTATTTGCCAGTTATCGATCAAGCTGGTTGCCATAATCTTGTTTTTTTTGAGGTCTAGCTGCAAGGCAGCTTTTGCACTTTCTTCTTTCACCTTCATCATAAGGCTCCTCAGTTCCTCCTTGCTTTCAGCCATCAAAGTGGTATCCTCTGCATATCTGAGATTGTTAATGTTTCTTCCAGCGATTTTAACTCCAGCCTTGGATTCCTCAAGCCCAGCATGTTGCATGATGTGTTCTGCGTACAAGTTGAATAGGTACAGTGAGAGTATACAGCCCGGCCATACTCCTTTCCCAGTCTTAAACCAGTCTGTTGTTCCGTGGTCTGTTCTTACTGTTGCTACTTGGTCGTTATACAGATTCTTCAGGAGGCAGACAAGATTACTTGGTATCCCCATACCACTAAGCACTTGCCACAATTTGTTATGGTCCACACAGTCAAAGGCTTTAGAATAGTCAATAAAACAGAAATAGATGTTTTTCTGAAACTCCCTGGCTTTTTCCATTATCCAGCGGATATTGGCAATTTGGTCCCTAGTTCCTCTGCCTTTTCTAAACCCAGCTTGTACATCTGGCAATTCTCGCTCCATGAATTGCTGAAGTCTACCTTGCAGGACCTTGAGCATTACCTTACTGGCATGTGAAATGAGTGCCACTGTTCGATAGTTTGAACATTCTTTAGTGTTTCCCTTTTTTGGTATGGGGATGTAAGTTGATTTTTTTCCAATCTGATGGCCATTCTTGTGTTTTCCAAATTTGCTGGCATATAGCATGCATTACCTTGACAGCATCATCTTGCAAGATTTTGAACAGTTCAGCTGGGATGCCGTTGTCTCCTGCTGCCTTGTTATTAGCAATGCTTCTTAAGGCCCATTCAACCTCACTCTTCAGGATGTCTGGCTCTAGCTCACTGACCACACCGTCAAAGCTATCCCCGATATTGTTATCCTTCCTATACAGGTCTTCTGTATATTCTTGCCACCTTTTCTTGATCTCTTCTTCTTCTGTTAGGTCCTTTCCATCTTTGTTTTTGATCATACCCATTTTTGCCTGGAATTTACCTCCAATATTTCTAATTTTCTGGAAGAGGTCTCTTGTCCTTCCTATTCTATTGTCTTCTTTCACTTCCGCACATTGCTTGTTTAAAAATAATTCCTTATCTCTCCTGGCTAACCTCTGGAATTTTGCATTTAATTGGGCATATCTTCCCCTATCACTGTTGCCTTTTGCTTTCCTTCTTTCTTGGGCTACTTCTAGTGTCTCAGCAGACAGCCACTTTGCCTTCTTCGTTTTCACTTTCTTTGGGATGTATTTTGTTGCCGCCTCCTGAACAATTTTGCAAACTTCTGTCCAGAGTTCTTCCAGGACCCTATCTACTAAGTCCAGTCCCTTAAATCGATTCTTTACCTCCACTGCATATTCCTGAGGGATATTAGTGAGCTCATATCTAGCTGATCTGTGGGTCTTCCCTAATCTCTTTAGTCTGATCCTAAATTGTGCAAGAAGAAGTTTGTGATCAGAACTACAGTCAGCTCCAGGTCTTGTTTTTACCGACTGTATAGATGACCACCACCTTTGGCTGGAAAGGATGTAGTCAATCTGATTTTGGTGTTGTCCATCTGGTGAAGTCCATGTATAAAGCCGTCTCTTAGGTTGTTGGAAGAGAGTGTTCATTATGTAGAGTGAGTTGTCTTGGCAAAATTCTATCAGCCTATGTCCTGCTTCATTTTGTTCTCCCAGACCATGCTTACCTGTAATTCCAGGTGTCATTTGACTGCCCACCTTAGCATTCCAGTCTCCCGTGATCAAAATAACATCTCTTTTAGGTGTGTTGTCCAGTAGGTGCTGCAGATCCTCATAGAACTGCTCTACTTCAGCTTCTTCAGCATCTGTGGTTGGGGCGTATATTTGGATCACTGTGATGTTAGATGGCTTGCCCTGAATTTGAATTGAGATCATTCTATCGTTTTTTTGGATTGTATCCAAGCACTGCTTTAGCCACTTTACTATTAATTATGAAGGCTACTCCATTTCTTCTGTGGTCCTCTTGTCCACAGTAGTAGACCTGGTGGCCATTTGATGTGAAGTGGCCCATTCCAGTCCATTTCAGTTCGCTGATGCCCAAAATGTCTATCTTTAATCTTGACATCTCACCAATAACCACATCCAATTTGCCCTGGCTCATAGATCTTACATTCCAGGTTCCAATGGCATGTTGATCCTTAGAACATTGGATTCGCCGTTCACCACCAGCACCGTCGGCCACTAACCGTCCTTTTGGCTTTGAGCTAGCTGTGTCATCACGTCTGGGGCTAGTTGAGCTCATCCTCTGTTCCTCCCCAGTAGCATTTTGACCATCTTCCGACCTGGGGGTCTCATCTTCTGGTGGTATACCGACATATCTCTGGTTGTACCGGTCCATTTAGTTTTCATGGCAAGAATACTGGGGTGGGTTGCCATTACCTTCCCCAGGGATCGCATTTAGTCTGACCTCTCTGTCATGACCTTCCCGTCTTGGGTGGCCCTTCACAGTTTAGCTCATGGCATCATTGAGGTGCTTAAGCTCCAGCACCACGACAAGGTAACAATCCTTCTGCTTTTTCCTGTTAAAGAAAAATATCATCCATTTATTATATTTTAAATTAATTATTATTTCTTGCAATATTTATAGAAACTTAGAGTAAATATAGCTCAGATTTTGCTTCTATTTATGTGTACATTTCTTTAAAATGTGTTTTATAGTTGCATAGCTTATTATTGTACTTCCTTTTTTAGAAGGGCTATGCATTTTTTCTGATTCATTCATTTTTTTTTAATTGTATTTGTATCCCTGACTAGAGATACTATTAAAATAAATAAATAAATCATGGTCTTGCCTGCAGGAAAACAGGAAACTGTCTTACTTTGAGGTATCTATAAACTTATTTTTTAATGATAAGATTTTCAGGATTTTCAATGTTATGGAATGCATCTTGTTGCAGAACCAGGATGTTCCTATGTGAGGATTGAGACAAAAAAGTGGAAGAGAAGATGAAAGATGCTGAAAGATACTCTTTTGTGCTGAACTCTTTGGAGGGGAGAGAGTCATAATGGTCTATCTGTAGCAGCCCTTTTAATGGCTCCCGGAGATACTAAAATTGTAATACTGATTTTTATCTTGGGGCAGACAAAATACATGGCAAGCCCATTGTGGACTTAAGAGTTTTGGAAATAACATCAACAAAAAATCTATCTTTCCCCTAGTAACAAGATATGTGTGGGGTTTCCCAGGAACCTTGCATTATCACCCATTCCAGTACTGTGCTATGGCTATTGGCCACCATGAAGGTGGCCATTCATCATCAAGATTATTTATCCATACTTTAACTAGTTGGACTACTCTCTTCAGTTTTCTTGGCAAGATTTCAGAAGTGGTTTGCCTTTACCTCCTTCCTATGGCTGAGAGAAAGTGACTGGCCCAAAATCACCCAGCTAGCTTCGTGCCTAAGGCAAGACTAGAACTCACAGTCCCCCAGTTTCTAGCCTGATGCTTAACTATTACAACCACTACTGGTTCTCAAACTACAGTTACATATAAAACAAGTATGTATAATTGACAGTGCAGTAGCCGGAGATAGATGGGTCAGTGAAAAAGAACTAAAAATATAAGGAAATATAGACCTCCAAATAAGTGAATGTGGAAAAAGACATTGATAGTGGTCCCAATGGTGGTAGGGACAGATGAAATCTCAATTCATCAATTAGAAATGTTGTATTATTTGGAACAGCACATATGTTGTGATAATACTTCTAGCTATCTTAGATCCTTGGGAAAGAAATAATAATAATAATAATAATAATAATAATAGTAATAATAATAATAATAATAATAATAAGTCGTGGCGATATATTCAATTTACTTCCTATTAAATGTGCAAAGAGCAAATACTTTATCTCTATCTTCTTTAAAACATTACCAAATCAAATCAATTCAATCCTTCCCAATTTGATTATAGCTTTTAATATACTAGGGTCCCTTCTGTAATGTTTGTACCAAATCAAATGTCTTTATAGTTTTTATCATTCTATTGCATTGTTTATTGCATTTTCTATTGTATGGAAGGTATTTTAATGTTGTAGATTGCCTGGAAGTATAAGATTTGATATGCAGTCTTTTAATCTTTTAAATAAATGGATAATAATAATAAAATTGCCTCACATTCTTCAGTGTTTACTCAAAGGAAGTCTTTCAGAACAGAAGGAGTACGGCATGTGAAAATTGGAAATGTATAATGTTCTATGTTTCTTCTTCCTTCCATTTAGGCCCTGAAGTCCCATAATGAAAGGGCCCTGGTGATCTGTATTTCTGAATACCTGATTTTAAACAGATTCTTTGTTTAATATACGGTCTGCTTCAGGGTGCAAGTCAAGGTGCTGGTTGTCACCTAAAAAGCCCTTCATGGCATAGGACTGGTTATCTATGGGACTGCTTATTTTCTATTGTTTCTGCCCACCTGGTATGTTTAGGCCAAGTAGACACATTCCATGTCTCCTCATGTTGTGGGACTAAGTTCTCTGTTGCTTCCCCTGCTATCTGGAATAATATCCCCCCAGAGACATGCAAGGCATCCACTTACCTGGGCTCTTGGAAGGCCCTAAGGACCTGGCTCTGTTCCCAGGCTTGGGGTTAGTGTGTTTGTGGAACACCTTTCATGTTTTTGTTTTTGTTTTTAATTTATTGTTATGGTTGTTTCTTAGTCCAGGTTGTTACATTTTTCTGCATGTTTTAATTTTAAATGCTGCTGTTATAAGCCACTGAGGGTCTTTTGAAGTGATCATCATCATCATCATCGTCGTCGTCATGTCACTGAATTTGCCTTAGAGTTCATACAAAATATCTTCTAAATTCCTGACAGGACATTTCCCCATCAAGTGAGAATTTCATCTATTCTGTAACATCCATTTTGATTGCTAGCAGCTTTACTGTACAACACCAGGATACACCAACATCTTTCCACAGTTGAATCTGCCTGTCTGGTATGGTCATCTAAAGGCAGCCTATGGTGGTTTCCCACTGTGTTTTGCCAGGCTTACGGAGTATGGACCAGGCAGCAAGACTTCTCAGTAGTGGCCCCATTTCAGGGAACACTTTCCTCTTGGAAATACAAATGTTCCCTATTTTACAAGAATTTTGAAAAAAGCTGAAGCAGCACTGTTCTAACAAGCATTTGGCCCTTAGGATAATTGAAGGGCAACACTGATGAATTAGGTGCTTATTACTGTTGATTTTCATTATATTTTTTTAGTTCACTTCTTTGAAATTTTCTGTATTTCCCAGAGTTGATTTTGACTAGGTTGTGCTCTGTATATATTGTGAAACAAGCAAAATGAATACATATTCTGGAAAATTAGACAGAAGAATCTGAATATGTATAGAGTAAACCTTAGACTAGTCTTCAAATGGTTACAAAGGACAGCCTCCTCTCCCAAAATTCAAATAGAGATGATTCTGCAAGTAACATGGTTCATCCCATCTTGCTTTACTGCCTGGCCCAAGATGGTCTTCAACTGTCAAAATAATGTTACATGTATCTGTAGCCATCAAAGGTTTGCCCTTCTGTAAAGGGGAATCCTGAGGCCAGAGAAAGAGGAGAAATGCAATTCAGAAGCTACAATATAGCTATCAAATTTGAAAATGATTATATTATTCTATACACTATACTGTTTTCAGAGGCATGCATCCTGTATCCCAATAGCTCCTTATGCCTTTCAACTGTGGGTTAATGTAGACTCAAACTTTCCCCACATTCTATCACTAGATTAAGTGATCCTGAAGACCAATTTACCATTACATTCATTGACATCAACTGCTCTCTCTTTCCACATCTTTCATTCTGCATTGAGTGTGAAGCTGCTCTGGTGCAAGTATTAACTAATCACAAAGCTGTATTAAGCAATGTGGCCATACTTACTTTTCACAGAGGGTTCCTTTCCACATCCCTTGTTGAGCTTTAATGCTCTATCATAGGCCCATCAGAAGAGATTTGAGATGGAAGGAAGGAAGGAAGGAAGGAAGGAAGGAAGGAAGGAAGGGGAATTCAACAACAAGTGCAGAAATACAAAAAGAAAGCTTTGTTTCTGTGATGAACCAGAAGATTAAGGCAATTTGGACTTCAAAAAAGACATTTGTACAAGACAACATTGCCCATCCAGAGCCCTCAGAAGGCAGCCACAAGTTTTATTTGGAATGGGAGAACAGAATGTGTTGCATTCAAGCCCTCGCTACCATCCATTAAGCATAACCACAGCTTTTGAGATAGATTTTGAGATAGGTGAAGGGACGATATTCCACAAATGAAAAATGGCCAGGAGAAAGATATAGACAGGATCAGATAACACTGTCTTTTAATGGTTATTTTTATTAAACATTTTAAATAAGAAATACAAAACTTATAAATAGTGAGCACCCTAAACCAAGCCAAATCTAAAAACACTAGAGAATTCCTGGAAGCCTGGCACTCAGATAAAGCAGCCATCAACAGACATATAGAGGTAAACAACATTTACATACCATTCAAAAGAAACAATAGAAAAGCCAAAAGACAGTACACTCCCTTGCTAGCAGTCAACACCCAGATATGCAAAACTCAACACTAGGATTAACACCAGACAAACAATCAAATAGCTCAATACACCTTAATCAAAGAACTATTAATTCAGTCAATCAACCAAGCAGCAAACAATAGCCCAATCAAAGAACACCCAAGGAGAGAACAACACCGCTACCAACACAAGCAGGGCAAGCCACTGTATATAAACTGAGAGCAAGGCCCACTCCCTCTTCACACTGAAGATGTTGCCTAGTCTGGCAATGAAATGTCTGCAAGAAAACAAGGCTCAGAGAGAACCAAGGACTCCACAGTTCAACCCTGAGCTACAAATACTCACTTCGATAGGAAATTAGGTGTCAGAAGGGGTAACATCTGAGAAGGTCAAATATTGGACAAACTTTAGAATTGTGATATCTAAAAAATTGGGAGGAAAAGGTGTACTTCTTGGCTATCTTGAAAAGATGTACTTGCCTTGTTATCAAGTTTGCAAATCAGGACATTGACTTTTTTTTTTGTCTGTAGAATTCTTCAGCTAAAGCAGTACAGTCTCTAGGGCAAAGTCCCAAGGAGTATGTGTACATGTATGTAAGTGTGTGTGTTTTGAAAATTCTATTGTATCTGTGTGCCATCTAGTGGACCATAGACACCAAGCTTATCTGCAGAAGTTGTAGCTTTGTAAGTCTCAATTTCTCTACCTGTGTCATTAAATTTCACAGGCTGAGTATCAGTTATCTCCTGAGTGGTTGCAGGCTAGTTTGCAATTATGTACTCCTGCCAATTAAAAGGAATTATCAGTGCCATACTAGAGTTAAAAGTAGGATACAGTTACAGCCATCTTTCCACCTTGTCTCAGTGGTGTCCAGCCTGCTGCTCTCTGAACTTATTATGGGATCTGCCTTTACCATATCTGTTCCAGACATGGTAGTGGCCCTCCTGTCCTGTCCTGTCCTATCACCTTACACTTGACCCTTCAACAGCTGCTCAAATTAGAAGAGGAGCTCCTGAACTCTCCAATTTTTCCATCACCCATCTTTTCTCCCATGATCCCTCTTCTCATTTACCCCTGCTTCCTGCTGAACTATATTTTTTTCCAATCATAATTGGTTTCTTTTAACTTCTGCTTTCTTTTAAGATCTTCTCCCTCACCCTGGTATTCAGAAAATTCCAATTGCAAATGGGAATATATTTCTGGATATGTGATATATATTCTTTTTGAATGAGTCACATTTGTTCCTTAACCTCTTTCTGTCTCTGCTCAAGTTGACATTAGACACTTCAACTTGAACTTGTCTTTTACTTCTGTTTGTTCAGTTTATATTTATACTGTCAGCTGTTAACTCTTTGGGCACTGTACATGATAATGGCCAACTTTGGGGAAATGATTTGGTTTCTAAAATCTTCTGGTTCTTTAATTCAGAATGCTGACTTTGTTTCTCCTTTAGTCGGTACTATTCTTCTTCTGCCCTCTGCTGCTGTTATCATTACAATAAAAAAGTCATTGTTATTTGCCTTATTCTTATGCTAAATATGCTTTACTCCAGTCTCCTAACTTTTCTATACAGCATACTCTTTAATTCTTTCTTTATCTGGGTCCAGTTTTGAAGGACTGGATTGAGATGTGGAGGGGTGTGTGGAACTTTTCAGGCACCATATGGTCATCTAGTTCTTCCATTTTTCCTCTTGCCCACTTACCCTGTTCTAATGGATGCGAGGACAAAAGGGGGATATAAGCTGAAACAAAAATCTTTGGAGAATGTATGGGATCACAAAAGCATTTCAAATTGATTTGAGGTTTTATTGTGCTTTTTATATTCTGGCTTAGCAAAATGACAAAATTATGTACTGAAAGACAAAATCTCCAAAAATTGTAGTCAATCCAGTTTTTTTTTTTTTTTTAATGGAACAAGTTCATAGAGATTTAGCAGTGAAGATGTACTTGATCTGGATTATATAATACTACAGAAAACATACTTGTGAATATTACCATCTAATAAACTGATTAGTGCAGCCAAGGATTTTTACTCATGCGGTGGATTGTAGAAACATTTTTTTTTTTCTTTGAGAACACTCAACATTCCTGCTTGACATTATATCATAACAGGAAAAAAAGTGTCCCCCCTCCCCCCATATGACATGACTATTCATTTCAGGGGGGAGGGACTGGTCATCAAAATCTACTATGGTTTGTATTTTTTTTTTTAATAATGGCTTTAAAACATATTCAACTTCAGAGACCAGCTGAGTTTGACTCAGGTATTACCTGCAGGAGGAGGTCCACAAACTCAACAAGGGGACTGTGACTATGTAATTAAAGCCCTTCTCCTTTTGCACCTGTGTCACAATAACTATCTTGACCTTTTTGGCACCCATTGGATACCACTGGTTTGATTTCAGGTGACTATGTGCACATCCCTGTAGTATCTTTCAAAAGAATACAAGAAGTGGTTTATTTATTTATTTATTCCATTAATATAGCTGCCCATCTCACATTTGTGACTCTTTCCATTGCCTGCCTGCCTGCCTGCCTGCCTTCCTTTTGCAAGTGGGGAGTCATCATACTTCTGATTCTAAGATTTGATAATCAGAGATCAGTGAAAATATTCATTTGTATTGTTTGCTGGCTAAAGGCCATAATAAATACAATTGAAATTGAATTAATTTGTATTGCTTTGCTTATGTATGCTAGAGAGGTGTGAAGAGCAGTAGTCTATGGTACTGTTAATAAAATAAATGACTTAATTAATGAATGCATTGAATTTCTATCATCCACTTCACAAGAAGCACCGATAAGTTCTTTGTCAAGGTTGGATGGGTGCTACTTGGGGCTTTATCTGGAATCACTTCTTCAAAAAATTCAATTGCTTTGTGCAGGCTATTTTCCCAGTCTCTACTTCAGCTGCTCTTGGGCAATTATGAAATACTTTGGCCAAATATATGTATGTATGTATAGGGGAGGGAGAGATAGATAGAAAGATAAAGAGATGGATCTCCACTTGCCACAGACATTTTACCTTTAAAACTGAGGTGAACATCGAGATTATATTGTACTACAATTATGACAGTCTGAAGACCATTATAATCCCTGGACTTTGCATTAAAGCCAGCATAAACAAAAGATCCAACCTCCTCCTCACCCATCTAATGTACCTCAGGGCTGTTGAACCAAACTAGTCTCCTGCAAAATGAGCCCCTTGAGGATAGTTACAAATACCCAATAGATTAAACTCTGTTTCCTTCTCTCTACCACTGCCAGGTCTGAGAAAATCCTTTTCAGAGTGTTCCAGTCCAGCTTGAATACTGGTGCTTGGAACAGGAGTCTGATCTTTGAGTTCTTTCCACTGGCTGCAAAGCCTCTACAGCACTATGGAAAATAAATCAAGAGTTGGTGAATTCCTTCTGTGTGGATTCCCTGATACTGAGGAGCTACGGATATTTCACATCATCATTTTTTTAGTAATTTATTTGGTGGCGCTCGCTGAAAATCTCATTATCATTACTGTCATTCTTTATAGCCATCAGCTCCATTCACCCATGTATTTTTTTCTAGCCAACCTTTCCTTCCAGGATCTTGGTTCCATCTCTGTCACAATCCCCAAGTCCATGCTGAATTCTGTGACGAACACTGAAACCATTTCTTATTCTGGATGTTTCTGCCAAGTTTTTTTCTTTGTTTTCTTTGTGATGTCTCACCTCTTCCTCCTTGTGGTCATGGCATATGATCGGTATGTAGCCATCTGCAATCCATTACATTATGAAACAGTAATGAACAAAAGAGCCTGCATCCAAATGGCAACCAGTGCATGGATGGGTGGCCTGTTTTATTCAATACTCTATACAGGAAATTTAGTCGCACTAGAGTTCTGTTCCAGAATCATCCATCAGTTCTTCTGTGAAATCCCTCAGTTGCTCAAGATCTCTTGCTCTGACTCTTACATTGCAGAACAGCGGGCACTCATCTTTGGTTCTTTTGTAGGGTTCATTCTCTTTGTTCTAATTGTGTTTTCCTATGTGAAGATTTTTAGAGCAGTTTTGCAAATCCCATCTACTCAAGGGAGGCAAAAGGCCTTCTCTACTTGTTTACCTCATCTCATAGTCATTTGTCTGTTTCTGGTAAGTGGTAATATTGCATACCTGAGACCCACATCCAGCTCCACATCAACATCAGATCTCTTGATTTCTTTGTTCTACAGTGTGGTACCACCAGTCATGAACCCTCTGATCTATAGCATGAGGAACAAGGAACTCAAAATGGCATTCTGGAAGCTAATTCTCCATATCTGTCCACATCCCTTATGCAAAATTCATTCTTGGTTTCAGCTGCACTTATAAACAGTCCGAGTTGTCTATACATTTTCTATGGAAATTGTAATAAATATTATTTGATGTAATATCTTTATTTCCAGAATCAGTGTTGACTATATATTATTATTTTATTTATATGACATTAATTTTGTGTTAAAAAAGGTATGCGGCTATTATATTTTTCTGCATAATATTAAGATTATATGGTTATCATAACTAAATATGATTCCAGGATGGTGTCATGTATTTTTCTTGGTTATCCTTAATCCTCATCCATGCTAATCTTTGGAAGACTTTAGCTGGCGAGCAAGTTTCTCATGGTAGAACTTCAAATAGGAGCATGGGAGAAAAAGATGACATGGTCCAGGATGCTCTAAATTATTTGTGCCCTTAGTTTTGGAAGTGTAGAGTTACCAATTGTATATCCACATTTTTAAGCGGTGGTATCTAGATGAAGTGTTAGTTCTGAAATTTCATATGTAGTCAATCACAATCAAGTCAAAACTAATGGTCCCTCCTTCTTGTCCCTCTCTTTCTCTAATTTTCTCACTTTTTCTTTTCTCCTCAAGGCAATTTGGAAAATATCCCTGAAATTTTTGTATCACCAGTTTGGATTGAAATGTTATTCTGAATCAATTACAGCTGGTCTATACAGCCCCATATGAACTATTAAGAAAGAGTAGATAATCCTCATTCTGCCACATCCCTGATGTGGTTCTGTCCACTTTGCATCATTGCTCATTCAACTCTATCTTCTCCTTTAAAAATGCTATTAAATAGGGTCTAAATGATTTGAAGATGCACATCTCTAGTTTTCAGAGGGATAACCCAGCATGACCAGGACAATTCACTGAACTGCAAATGTTCTTGGGAGTCTAAAAATACACTGTACAAATATACTTTTGAAGTTATCCACAATGGAGTTGCTATACCATATGATATCACATATAAAGACCCCAGACTTCCAAGAATTTTCAGAAGGCATTGTACCCTGAAATAATCAAGGAGAACAAATGTTGATGTTGTGTGGGCTTTTGAATCTGAGAGGAAAAGTTGCTTTGGGGCACATGTTGACAACTTTCCAAAAAAACCTGCACTGTGCTTTTAGCCCGAATTTATTATTATTATTTTTTTAAAAAAATATTTTTTAAAATTCCACCGTTATTGTTTTATAAATAATTCAAGACAGGGAACATGCCTATTAACACCTTCCTCATCCTATTTTCCCCACAACAACAACCCTGTGAAGTGAGTTGGCCTGAGAGAGAGTGGCTGGACCAAAGTCACCCAGCTGGCTTTCATGGCTAAGGTGGGACTAGAACTTATTGCTGTAGGCATGCATTAAGGGATAGTTTCATTTGATCTGAACTTGTGTTTTCATGTCTATACCTTTGTTGTACACTGTCCCAGTTCATTCCATAATATTTGGATTACAAATATTATGAAATGAATATGTGGAAGTATTGGGATTGAAATGGATGTCTTCTGCAACACATTTATCTTAAAGAGTCGCCAACCAGTGCTAAGGTGCACATTCATGTATACTCTGAAATACCATTGGCTTTCAAATCCAAAATGTTGTTGAGCCCTACTTCAGTGTGACATCTTTCTACTGTTTTCTGCATAATATAATTGGGGTAACCTCACTGCACTGTATTTGTAGCCATTTACTCTCTTTCCCCTGCCCAGGGAAGATCTTGTTCTTGATCTATGAATCTCAGTGTTGGATCATCCAGCTAATGTACTGAATGCCAGACATTTTGAAAGACTGTCTGTTTCATTAGGACAAGATAGACATAATCAATTTGTAAACATGGAAAGGGGAAGGTAGGTAAGTAGCTAGGTAGGGTATCCACAGAATCTGGAAGTTTCATCACAGTCACAAAACGAGTATTGTGATGTTATGATGCAAGCTCCATTGATTACAATGCAACTGCAACACAGGGGGAGTTTGCCTTCTGATGCTTGATTTTGATGAGACCAGCAATATTTCAAAATTGTTTTGGAGTAAATGTCATCTCTTTATGATAATTGAAGACATCTTGCAGATCTTATCTCAACACAAATGAAAGTATAATTTCTCAATATTTTGTGGTAGGAAACACAAGAAAATTGGATTTGAGCTTCATTGAAAAGCATGACACTCTCCCACTGAATTTGCTGTCTGATTGTGGCCTCAACAGTCTATGTATATGTATTGTGAACTCCTTTTTTTACAGGATCATACAGTAAAGATGTTTAATAAGACTGATAAAACTCAAGGGATTGCTCATATCACAATGGACTCAGAATAGACCTTACTATTTAAGGGCACCTGTATGCTGTATTATATACTGTAGACATCTATTTAAAAAATCATGATGATGCATAAACAACATTATTGATATTTAGCCACCCACTTTGTTACATAAAATAGGACACTATCTTTTAGAAGAGACTAAAATGCCTTATTCTAAAGAAATAAATAAATGGAAGATGTTTATATTTCCATTATTTTAAAAAAATGGCAGAAAAAAATGATACAAAATTCTTGCCTGCTTTGATGTAAGTCTCTACTGCTATTGTTGCAAATCAATATTTCTTTCCTTCTAAACATCTTCAGCCACAGTGATATATACACTTGGGAAATATCCCAAGGGGTACACAAAACTTCTAATCCACATTGCTTACACTCAACTGCCAATGGAGAGTGGCTCTTAATAACTTTTGGGAAATGGCAAGAGAAATTGGATAAAATCTCACTGAAGGTTCCAAAGCATAAAATATTATTGTTGTATATGGAAAGATCTGCATGAATAAGGGTGGTGAGCCATTTGTTTATTTCTACCACTAATGAGCAGTTATTTCTCCCTTTCTTCCTACAAATATTCAACATAGGCTTTTCTGCCCTGTTAATTGTTATTATAATTCCAGTTAAAATAAATTACAAATTTCAACTGACTTCATAGGCATTATTCCTCAAGTAGTTTTATTTAGAAGAAAGGGTTAAAATAACTTAAGTAGAATTCAATTAATTATGTTAATCTAAAAATAAAATATAAATTGTTACCTCTATTTATAGGTTATTCCTAACTAGCATAGCAAACATAATTACTGGGTTGTTTGGATAAAGTCTAGTAAGCCTGAGATCAAGCTGTATTGATTAGAAGATTCACCATGTTTTCAGTCAACCTGGTTTCAAATAAGTGGACATCAATAAATCTGGACATTTTGTTTTGATCTGACATTCAACATGAATCTAGTCAATTCAACAAGATATCTAACTGATGTTTTGAATCAAAGCAGAATTTATTCATGTGGCCCTATCAAGGTTTTTTGTGGTTTTTGTTTTGTTTCTACTTTTACAAGCAGCTGAAGTAGGTTCAAAATTGAACTGGGTCTTCAGAATGTCTATTCTATTTTTTTTATGTATAGGAAGGCCAAGTGGTACAGGTCATTTGGAGCTTTTCCATATTTATCCTTTGAGGAATTCCAAAAAGTTAAAGATCATCCCTTAAATGAGAACTCCTGCAGCCTAAAAGATGTCTCAATTTTATTAAATGTGAATGTTGGAAATAGCCATAAAACTGGCTAGTTATAATAATTTTAACAAGAGACATTAAAAAAAAAATGATGCTAAAACATTTCTTCTATCTCCATTTACCAATCACACCTGATATGAATAATCCTGGCATGGAAAGGAAAATGATGTTCCTAAGGATATTACAAGTAGCAATTGGACAACAAATGAGAGGTTGATATTGAGTATGGCTAAATTCACATATGTTCATGCCACTGACCCTCTAAAGGAAGGAATTTTCCAATTTCTCTTTTTCCTAAACCTCTTTTCTTGAAACTCTGTTTTTTTATGTTGTATCAATAACGGAAAGTTTTTACATTATAGTACTCTGAATTGCCTTTGACACAGAAGCCAAATTGTATCTCCCTGCAATGTTATCAGATAAAGAATAGGCTCCCAGAGATGTCAGAAAGAATGTGGTTAGTCGCACTCCTAATTGTGTAAAAACCACATGATGGAATATATAGTGATTTATCTCTTTCACGTTTCTTCCCAATGAAAGTCTAATTTCTCTGGCCTACAATCCTGTTCATGGAGATATTTCAGAGGATTTTTAAATTAATTTTAAAAGTGGAAAAATAAATTTTGGAGTTAGATTACAAATGACTGCCTTACGACATGCTGCTGCTAAATATACCTAAAAGATATCACATAGAACTTTAAACTAAAGCAAGGGGATTGAACCTGGAGGAAGTTACTCTGTTGTTCAAAATTTATTATGTACATTTGCAGGTTAATTTTTAATGTAATTTCTTTGAAAATTGATCAGTTGTTCTTCTGATCTTTCTAATGTGAACTAAATTCAAAAATATTTAACAGCTGTCTTTCTCTTATAGAGATACCCTGATTCATGTTTAAAATGGATAATTACACATCTGGATTTCTTCTTTTGGAATTCTCTAGGATTGGAAACATATGGATTATGTATGGAGCTCTCCTGTTATAATTGTACTTACTGACTGTAACGGGGAACCTTCTCATCATCATTGCTGTTCTTTTTGGCCACCACCTTCACACTCCCATGTACTTCTTCCTGATGAACTTAGCCATGCAAGACATTGGTTGGGTTTCAGTCATTCTCCCCAAAGCTGTTTTTAATTGTCTTATGAATGTAAGGTATATTTCCTATTCAGGGTGTGTTGCTCAAGTCCTGTTCCTTCTCTTCTTCTTGGTCTCTGATATTCCCCTCCTTACAATCATGGCATATGATAGGTATGTTGCCATTTGCAATCCTTTACAATATCAATTAGTAATGAACAGGAAAGCTTGTGCCAAAATGGTTGGCTGTGTGTGGCTTGCCAGTTTTCTCAATGCTTTACTGCACACTACTGAAACGTTTACCACTCCTTTCTGCTCTAATACTGTCAGTCAGTTTTACTGTGAAATCCCCCATTTACTTAAGATTGCCTGCTCTGGTTTATATAAAACTGAAATTGGTCTTGTATTGTTCAGTGCTATATTAGCATTTGGTTGTTTTGTTTTTATTGTTGTTACATATGTGGAGATCTTCTCCACTGTTCTGAGAATTCCTTCTGTTCAAGGAAGGAAAAAGGCCTTTTCCACATGTCTGCCACACCTTATTGTCTTCGCCATATTTTTCTTTACTGCTTGCTTTGCTTATTTTAGGCCCCTCTCTAACACACCACCAAACCTTGATTTCATAATTACCATAATGTATTCCATTGTTCCACCCCTGCTAAATCCATTAATCTATAGCATGAAAAACAAGGACATCAAAGTTGCTCTTTCAAAAATTCAGAGGCCATTTCTGTTTGAAAACCTGTGATCTTTGTTTTTATGCAAGTACCTACAGTATATTAATGGAAAACGGGACATGGGGAATGAAACTAAAATTAATATTCCCAGTTTTTTAGCTTATTATCCTAAGCTAGAAAAGATTATCATGATCATAATGATTTACAGATGATGACTATGTGAAATTTGACCTATTTCCATCAATATTTCTTAGTCTTTTATCTGACTTTTCAGCTTCAGAAATAATCCTAAAGATGCCAATACTAACATGAAAATGGAAGTAGAGAAATTAGAGAAATTTGTAACAATGTATATGTTAGTTGAAGCACAGTTGAAATGAACTTGAAAGTAATGTGAATGTATATTTGTTTCTTTAGGGTATGTTTGCTTGCAAAATGTATGTAACAGGAGATGCCACTAAAAAAGATACAAGAAAATGTATGTTTGTTTTTAAGTTATATAACATTATGGAAGGAAAAGTAGACTGCACCATTTAGAACCCTCTTGGACTGAGAAGTTTGGCAATGGGAACTCATGGTCTGGTGCAACCTGACTGGCAACCTGGCTGACTTCTACAATGTTTGATGCTGCCTTTGGAAATATCCAAGAAGCTACAGCTGATAGAAAAAGTGGCAGGTTGATTCCTGATTCCTGCAAGTGAGAATAACACTTATTCTGAAGTCTCTGCACTGGTTGCCACTAGATTTCTGGGGCTACAAATTTTTAAAGCTCTTTATGTACAGTACAGGCTGTATCAGGCTGCCAAATTTGAAAGATATGGGGAAAGAATATGCTCACCCCAATAGTCCCACAATGCTGCTTACAAATTCATCCTCTGCCATGGCAAGACAGCAGTTGACTATGTGGGGTGTATCAATCTGTGGGTGCATACTGTGAATACAATTGTGTTTTTCAGGTTTATATACAAGAAAAAAGAATGCCCATTAAATGTGTATTTGAGGAAATATGTTTGTATGTATCATTTTTATGAGCTAAATGTTATTCTGCTGGTGTAATTATTAACTTATTATAAAGCTGTATTAATTAATGTGGTCTTCCTTATTTCTGCATCCCTCACTTAAGTTTACAACTCAAGCATAATTCATCACACTTTATTCCATTAATATGATTTATACATAGGAGTAAGATATGTAAGGAGAAAAAAGGATGTCACATAATCGCAGAGAAAGTTTCAAGTGTGGTGGTAAAAGGTACTCCCCCATATAGGTATAAACTGTGTTAACTACGAAACCTATGAGATGCCCTCGCCTTCCCCACATATGTGAACTGTTGACATTTCCCTTGTAAAAAACATCCACGGCAAGCCAAATTGAACTTGAGTGGCGACAGGGAGAAGTCTCGGGTACCTGTGGCCCAGATTTATTCTATTCACCAACCATATCTCAAAGAGAATATGGCTAGCATGCTGACCTAGTAGGAAGATATAGATAATAAGAAGCCACTCAGGTGAGATTACCAAAAACATTCCTGCATCTTGCTGCAATTTACACTGTGTCTGCCTTCTTCTTTGTCTTGTCTTTGTAAGGCAGTAAGACAAAGGTGTGTAAGCTGTGGTTCTGTTTTTGCTCAGCAAGTTGCCAAAGCTTTGCTGGGAGCTCATTGTATACTGCAGTTGCTTGCATGGTAATAAATCTCAAAAGTGATTTCACTGTTTTATGTGTGCCAGGTTTTGCCACAACACAAAAAAATATCAGAAAGAAATAAAAACATATTACTTTCCTTCTACAAAACTCTTTCCCCAGGAAGATTTTTTAAAAGTTACATTTCAGTGCTAGTTTGGAAAACAGGGGCATATATACCAAAGGAAGTAAGGCAGGGTAGGAGGAAGATCTAAACAAAATTAAACACAGAATTAATTGTATTTGCACCCTATTTATCACCCACAAGAATAATCAAAACTGGGTGCGGCAAAGTCTCTGATAATGATTTTGTATTACTTATTTTTTTAAAAAATGGGAATCACTGAATTATAACAAGGGAGCAAAGCTTCAACATGACTGAATAATGAATGCTGACCATTGGTCCAAAAACTCTGCAGAAGGCAACTTGGTTACAAGAATAGAAGAAGAGTCCTCTTTACATGTGAGGCATTCTGCACATCAAGGGGAAAATAAGGACAGTGTTATATGCCCCCCCCCGCCCCCCGTCTCTGTTTGATTGGGAAGAATAAATAAAGGAAGGCTGTAATAAACTTTACTTGAATGTAAGCTGTGGATTGTGTGCCTTTATCACACATTTCCATCTCCATTCATGAGTAAAGAATTTATGTTTTGTTTTTGTTTTGTTTTCTATATCAGCCTGGAAGTGATTGCTTCCATTAATGTTTCTCATGGCTTTTTAAAACAAATTTGCATCTCATCTTTGCATTAAGAGAAGGGAAAATATTCCAAGATTATTTTCTAAAATATTTCTAAGCATATTAGTTAAAGGCGATAGGAAACAAAATACAAAATAATGACAGGACAGATTTAAAAAAACGAGATGAAGTAGGCAAGTGGAGAAGGCTTTTTTCTTCTTCTTTCTGTGGTCCTAAATGTATGGGAACATATAAATATTGACTGAGTTTCTAGTTCATAGGAGAAAAGTCCTTAAAGTAAGTAAATAATTTTATTGTTGTAATCACAGCTCATAATATAGAACATACCATAAAATACAATAAAATAACAGTAGAATAGTGAGATTATAAAATGAAATAATGAAAAGATTAGATGTAAGAATGTTAGAATTAGATAAAGGCAGAACTACAACTAGGAACTTAAGTACTTATCTCTATGTTTAAATGACAGCAGAGCAAAAGTCGAAACCTGACTGCCAAAAAGTGAAAACACATCGGCAAGAAGATAGCTCAATTGTTCAAGGACTGAGCCCTTGTGTTCATTACCAAGCCATTACCAAACATGACTGGCTAGGTGGCAGCTTCTGTCCACCCTTGGTTGATCTCAGAACATAAGGCAGGCAGGTGGGCCTGGTGACTATTTGCTGGGAGACCACCAGAAATTCCAGGATTGCAGTCTGCATGGAAAAGCCAATTTTACCCTCTAGAGGAGAAGCACCAAACTGCCTGCAGTTGATTCTTTTCTGGCATAAAGCGTGAAAATAATCAAAGATGTCCTCTTAAGGACCTTGGCTGCTTTTGGATTTTGAGTTTCATGAAGAGACCACCTTCCAAAAGGTGAAAATAGCCAGGAAAAAAAGGTGGATAGGATCACGTCATAATTTTAAACTTAATTTGGAATCTGATATAATACAGTCTTTTAACATAACTATAGCTATTTATATGTAGTTAGAAAAAAATATTTTAAAACTATTCCTCAGAAATGATGTGTGAATGTGTGCATGTGCATGTATGTTTGTGTGCGTGTTTTAAATGACTTGATTAATGTAACATTTCTATTGACTAAGATAGATAGATGGATAGATACTGTAGATAAATAGATAGATAAACACACACACACACACACACACACACAAGAAATAAGCTTTTCAAATGCATTCAGATAAAATTCTTCAGAAATAAGCTTTCCAGATACTGAAATATATATTTTATTTATTGTATATATTGCCTTATATATTAGTCAAATAAGATTGAAGAACCTTTTTTCTTTATATTCTACAGGCAGAATGATATGTACCTGAAGAGTTCAACCATTGACTTCTTGGGCTGTCCAGCATCCTTGAAAAGTAATCAGACTGGTAGATGCACAGTTCATACTTCTTTAGAAAATAAATGCCCTCAGGCCAAGAAACCTTGAAAGAGCAACTTTCATATCTTTGTTTCTCATACTGTAGATTAGTGGATTTAGCATGGGTGGAATAATGGAATACATTATTGTAATTACAAAATCCAGGTGTGAAGGATTGTCAGATTTGGATCTTAGATTAGCAAAGCAAGCAGTAAACAAAAATACGGTGATGACAATGAAGTGAGGTAGGCAAGTGGAGAAGGCCTTTTTCCTTCCTTGAACAGAAGGGATTCTCAGAACAGCAGAAAAAATTTGAACATAAGTATGAACAATGAAGAAAAAACAACCAATTACTAATATAGCAGTAAACACTAGAATTCCAAATTCAATTACATATAAACCAGAGCAGATAATCTTAAGTAGATGTGGGATTTCACAATAGAACTGATTGATAATGTTAGAACAGAAAGGCGCAGTAAATGTTGCAATAGTGTGCAATGCAGCATTGACAAAACTGGCAATCCACACACTGCCAATCATTTTGGTGCAGGACTTTCTGTTCATTATCATTTCATATTGTAAAGGATTGCAAATGGCAACGTACCGATCATAGGCCATGACAGTCAGAAGAGCAACATCAGAGCCAAGAAAGAAGACAAAAAAGAGGACTTGAGCAACACACTCTGAATAGGAAATATGCCTGATATTCATAACAGAATTTAAAACAGCTCTGGGGACAATGACTGAAACTGAACCAATGTCCTGCATGGCTAAGTTCATCACAAAGAAGTACATGGGGCTGTGAAGGTGGCGGTCAAAACCAACAGCAGAGATGATGAGCAGGTTCCCTGTTACTGTCATTAAATACAATATCAGTAGCAAAGCTGCATACATAATCTGTAGCTCCCAAATCTTTGAGAATTCCCAGAGAAGAAACATGGATGTGTGATTATCCATTTATTATAATGAATCATGGTATCCCTAGAAGAAAAAAATAGAATAGTTAAACATTTTCTATTCAGTGAGTTTGGAAAGATATGAATACATCTGTTCAAAATTCAGCAAATGTCCATTAAATCTTTTGGGAAAGAAAAGTGAAACAGACTGTTCTTTTTATCAAGACAGATTGTGGTGTATTTCCCAATGTCAATATTACACTATTGCAGCTATCAACACTCCCCTTCTCTGTATCACTTCTGGGGAATTCTCAGTCTTCATCAATTTTATTGCTCCTCTCCATTAGGCTGTTTATCCAAAAGTTTCATTGTAGTATAACACACATTTTTTCTTCAAAAATCCAATACAAAAAGAATTGTACAGGATTAAAGAACAAAAAGGAGAAGAAAGAGAAGTTGGAAAATTCATTCCTTTAGAGGATGATTATGTGTAAAATTCCTATGGTTAGAACTTTTTTTAAATTCAGCCATACGAGGAATAAAGCCCTCTAGTTTTCTGTCATGTTGCAATCTATAATAACTATAAAAGCATATTTTTTTTTCCATTTCTTTCCGGGATTAGCCACATAAAACCCCTTTGGCAAATGTGGACGGAGCACAAGTTTAGTATTTTTTTAAAAAAACAACCACCACAATAACACTTATTTTTAAAGTTCCTTCCTAAATGGTCTAAAAGGACTTCAGAGAAAGAAAAAAAATGTCCTTTGCCCATTTTTTCCCACCAGTTTTATAACAATTGGTAACACTCTGAGTTAATAGAGTCCCCACCACACTGGGGCTGCAGGAGTTGCTGTATAAGGATGTGGTTTTTTTTTTACACATTTTAGAAGTATCCAAATAAAGAATTAGAAAACCTTCCAAATGAATACCATGTCTTAATCCTTAATCCTTAATCCATTGTGTGAAATGTAGAAGGGGAATTCTGAAGACCTGCTTCAAATCAGAAACTACTTCAGCAGCTTATTAATATATATATATATATATATATATATATATATATATATTCATTCATTCATTCATTCATTCATTCATTCATTCATTCATAGACCATAAACAGAAATTATGTTCTGATTCAGACCATCATCTGAATTACTTGTTGAGTCAATTAGGTTCAAATAGAATAAGATCAAAATGTCTGAATTGGTTCACATTGTTGATCTAAAACTAGGTTGAATAAAAACCTAAAAATAAAGAATAAAAACCATCTATTTTAACTAGAATTATAAATACAAAAGAAAAGGCCGGAAAGTCTAGGTTGAATATTTATATGGAAAATGGAAGAAATAACTATAATTCAAGGTAAAAGGGAATAACTTACCATCCTTATTCATGCAGATTTCTTTATTTTTTGCTTTTTTTTTTTTAATCTGCAGCCATTGTTAAAACTGTATGCTATGGAGCCACGAATGAGATCTTATCCAATTTCTCCAGCCTTTTCCCCCAAACATAACAAGAAATGGTCTCCTTTGGCATTATAATAGAGCCTTGGTAGATTGGTGGTTTTCTATACTCTGTGGGACATTGCCCTAGGGTCTGTCCTATTTTAAGTGAATAATTCTACAGGGGGAAATGCTGATGTCCTGATTTTACAAACCTGATCACAGGAGTGGTACATCAAAATAGACCAGAAGTACATCTTTCTTGTAACAGAAATCTAAAAGGCCTCCATCTGAAGGTCTTTTAGAATGAGGCTAAGGGCAGAATGTAAGCCCCTTCCTACACACATTTTCAATTTTATGTTGGAGGTGGGTGGTGAAGTATCATTACAGTTATTTAAAACTCAAGATGTTGTTGTGACTTACACAGGATCATTTTTTAATAGTTGCTTATGCAGTATATTGAGGCTCTTAGATGGTGCCATTCGACACTATTCTGAATCCATTATGATTTGAGCAACCCCTTGAGACTTATCAATCCTTTTCAGATATGTTTGCTTTATGATTCATAGAAAGAGGTGCATAATACATATTAGATTTTTTTTGAAAGGGTGGAGCTGCAGTGGGCCAGCTGATCAAGAAAATTCATTGGCACCATCTTATGTTTTTTAGTGAAGATAATTCTTGTTGTTGTTTATTTGTTTAGTCGCTTTCGCCTCTTCGTGACTTCATGGACCAGCCCACGCCGGGGCTTCCTGTTGGTCGTCAACACCCCTACCTCCCCCAGGGATGAGTCTGTCACCTCTAGAATATCATCCATCCATCTCTCCCTTGGTCGGCCCCTCTTCCTTTTGCCTTCCACTCTCCCTAGAATGAGCATCTTCTCCAGGGTGTCCTGTCTTCTCATTATGTGGCCAGACTATTTCAGTTTTGCCTTTAATATCATTCCCTCAAGTGAGCAGTCTGGCTTTATTTCCTGGAGGATGAACTGGTTTGATCTTCTTGCAGTCCAAGGCACTCTCAGAATTTTCCTCGAACATCACAGTTCAAAAGCATCTATCTTCCTTCTCTCAACCTTCCTTATGGTCCAGCTCTCGCAGCCATATGTTACTATGGGGAACACCATTGCTTTTACTATGCAGACCTTTGTTGTCAGTGTGATGTCTCTGCTCTTAACTATTGTATCGAGATTGGTCATTGCTCTTCTCCCAAGGATTAAGCATCTTCTGATTTCCTGACTGCAGTCATCATCTGCAGTAATCTTCGCACCTAGAAATACAAAGTCTTTCACTGCTTCTACATTTTCTCCCTCTATTTGCCAGTTATCAGTCAAGCTGGTTGCCATAATCTTGGTTTTTTTGAGGTTTAGCTGCAAGCCAGCTTTTGCACTGTCTTCTTTCACCTTCATCATAAGGCTCCTCAGTTCCTCTTCGCTTTCAGCCATCAAAGTGGTATCATCTGCATATCTGAGATTGTTAATGTTTCTTCCAGATATTTAAACTCCAGCTTTGGATTCCTCAAGCCCAGCTTGTTGCATGATGTGTTCTGCGTACAAGTTGAATAGGTAGGGTGAGAGTATACAGCCCTGCCGTACTCCTTTCCCAATCTTAAACCAGTCTGTTGTTCCGTGGTCTGTTCTTACTGTTGCTACTTGGTCGTTATACAGATTCCTCAGGAGGCAGACAAGATGACTTGGTATCCCCATACCACTAAGAACTTGCCACAATTTGTTATGGTCCACACAGTCAAAGGCTTTAGAATAGTCAATAAAACAGAAATAGATGTTTTTTCTGAAACTCCCTGGCTTTTTCCATTATCCATCAGATATTGGCCATTTGGTTCCTAGTTCCTCTGCCTTTTCTAAACCCAGCTTGTACATCTAGCAATTCTCGCTCCATGAATTGCTGAAGTCTACCTTGCAGGATCTTGAGCATCACCTTACTGGCATGTGAAATGAGTGCCACTGTTCAATAGTTTGAACATTCTTTAGTGTTTCCCTTTTTTGGTATGGGGATATAAGTTGATATTTCCAACCTGATGGCCATTCTTGTGTTTTCCAAATTTGCTAGCATATGGCATGCATTACCTTGACAGCATCATCTTGCAAGATTTTGAACAGTTCAGCTGGGATGCCGTCATCTCCTGTTGCCTTGCTATTAGCAATGATTCTTAAGGCCCATTCAACCTCACTCTTCAGGATGTCTGGCTCTAGCTCACTGACCACACCATCAAAGCTATCCCTGATATTGTTAACCTTCCTATACAGGTCTTCTGTATATTCTTGCCACCTGTTCTTGATCTCTTCTTCTTCTGGTAGGTCCTTGCCATCTTTGTTTTTGATCATACCCATTTTTGCCTGGAATTTACCTCCAATGTTTCTAATTTTCTGGAAGAGTTCTCTTGTCCTTCCTATTCCATTGTCTTCTTCCACTTCCATGCATGGCTTGTGCAAAAATAATTCCTTATCTCTTCTGGCTAACCTCTGGAATTTTGCATTGAATTGGGCATATCTCCCCCTATCACTGTTGCCTTTTGCTTTCCTTCTTTCTTGGGCTACTTCTAGTGTCTCAGCAGACAGCCATTTTGCCTTCTTGGTTTTCTCTTTCTTTGGGATGTATTTTGTTGCCGCATCTTGGACAATGTTGCGAACTTCTGTCCATAGTTCTTCCAGGACCCTATGTAATAAGTCCAGTCTCTTAAATCTATTCCTCACCTCCATTGCATATTCCTTAGGAATATTAGTGAACTCATATCTAGCTGATCTTTAATCTTGACATCTCACCAATAACCACATCCAATTTGCCCTGGCTCATAGATCTTACATTCCAGGCTCCAATGGTGTGTTTATCCTTAGAACATCGGATTCACCATTCACCACCAGCACAGTTGGATGCTAGCCGTCCTTTCGGGTTTGAGCCAGTTGTGTCATCACGTCTGGGGCTAGTTGAACTCATCCTCTGTTCCTCCCCAGTAGCATTTTGACCATCTTCCGACCTGGGGGTCTCATCTTCCGATGGTATACCGACATATCTCTGGTTGTATTGATCCATTTAGTTTTCACGGCAACAATCCTGGGGTGGGTTGCCATTACCTTCCCCAGGGATCACATTTAGTCTGACCTCTCTGTCATGACCTTCCCGTCTTGGGTGGCCCTTCACGGTTTAGCTCATGGCATCATTGAGGTGCTCAAGCTCCAGCACCATGACAAGGTAACGATCCTTTGCTGAAGAGTGAAGATAATAGAAGACTTAATGTACACATTTCATATATTTCCTGTGTTCTGATAGCAGTTGTAAAAGCAACACTTTAGAGCTTCTTGTTCTCCTCATATCTCATATTCCTTTGAGTTCAGTGTTTCATACTCTTTGAATAATATAGGACTGTAATGTTAGGATTTTTTTTGGCAATATTAAAAGAAACATGCAAAACTCTTGCAAGAATCAACTGATTTTCTCAAACGTCATGCTGAGATATGAGGGAGGTGAATGATGACATTGCAACACAAACTTCCCCTCTGCAGTAGTTGCATTGTAATGGATGAAGCTGGCATCAAACTTGTTTTCTGTTTTTGACAAAATGTCTGGATTCTGTGGATGTCTTTTCTTTTCTTCCCTTTTCTTTCCTCTCCTTCCATCCCCTTCCTTCCCTTTCCACCTCTACAAAATGTCACATGGTTAAGCATGGAAATTGTCTGTGGTCTCTACAGTTAATATGTTTTATGGTTTCCTTTTTTTCTTTCTTATTCCCCATGAAATAGCATGCATCTTCTTAATCCTTTTGTTAAAATGAAAAAACCTATCCTCCATCTCTGAATTGTTGCTTGTCAAGTTCCCAGTAAATTGAGTCTGCAATGAATTTTCAAGCAGAATCACTGTGACACTGCATGGACCGTAGTTGACTTTCAAAGTAACCTCCTCTTCCCATACCCCTCTCATTGATCATGAATATGCATGCCACAAGCCATAAGATTGTCTCTGCCTCATCCCAGTGCTACAAGATTTTCATTGACAGGTTTTTTGCAGGGTGTGATCCAGCACAGAGATTCTTAGATCAAGCTCAGAATATTGCCCAGGCAAGAGATGGAAGACTAAATGGCTACAAACACAGTGTAATGAGGAGAAGGTTCAGAGATACCATGTTTCCATAGAAAATCAAGGAACAAAATAATTGAGTTGAAAGGGCAAAGGCTAGGAATTTTGTTTTCTTCTGTAGGAAAGGTTGTGATTGTTTAATCATTAAATTCATAGTATTTTGGTTGTAGTAGGTGGGAAAGTTCTGGAAGCTGTATCAGATCTTCTTCTTAGGGTGCACCACTAAATGTAGCAGGATATTTATTAGGCTATAGAACTATAGTAATTTTTCATCCTTTTCTTTTCACTTTTTCTTGTGTTTTAGTGTGAAATTAATGATGCCAAGTTATTGGCACTTTCAATTATACATTCTCCTATTTTATATTGTGAAGAGGAAGATTAAAAAAAATATTATTATTTAAACTCAAGACAATGCTGTTATTATTTAAACAATATATTGTACAGTTAACTGTAGTGAATGAGGTTGATTTGATTTGATTTGATTTTCATAGCCTTCCATCTCACATTTGTGACCCTGGGTGGCTCGTATAATCAAACAACCAAACAACCAAACATCCAAACCAATAAACAAAATACAAAACTCAATAAAAACAACAGCCCCTTTGAAACCAGATTAAAACCCAAATTAAACCAGAAATTAAAACCAGAAGAAATAATAAGCAGAAATGTTCAAGCCATGAGTCAATCAATACAACCATCTAGTAAGCTTAAATTAACTGAATCCCCAGGAACATTGACAAAGCCATATCATTAGAGATTTCAGAAGACAAGCAGGGTTGGGGCCAGCCTCACTTCTGGGAAGATGATGTTTCAAAGGGTGGATGCTGCAGTTGAAAAGTCTCTCCTCCTGGGTCCCATCAAACATCACTCCTTAATAGACAGGACCTGTAACATGCCTCTTCTGCTGGACCTGATGGGAGGAGTAGATGTAACTGGGAAGGGATGATTCCTCAAATAACCTGGCTGCATACCATGTAGGGCTTTATAAGTTATAATTAGCAACTTGAATTGAACCCAGAAGCAAACTGACCACCAGCTCATGAATCAGAAGTATAATGCTTGCTGATCAACAAGCTCACATAACTACCCATGCCACTGCATTTTGCACCAGCTGATCCAGAAGGATACCAAGTGGGGCATGTTGTATATCCTGTCAGCCAAAGACTATTGTCTGATGAGACCCAGGAGGAGAGCCTTTTCTGCTGTGGCAACTGCCCTGTGAAACATCCCCCTCAGAGATCAGATTGGCTTCAACTATGCTGGTTTTTCACAAGGCACTCAAGACATGGTTTTGCCAAAGGGTATGGGGACGTGAGAGTGTGGCAGAGCCAATGCAATGGCTGTACTGATTGTTTGGATGAATGGGATTATGGGCTGTGAGTTTCACGTACTTTATGATGGTTTTTATATGCTTTTATTTTTTTTTCCTTATTTTAATTTTTTTGTATTTTTGTTGTTGGTTTTATATTTATTTTATTTGTATGTAAACCACCAATAGTCTTTTACTGTGCATGTGTGTGTGTGTGTTTGAATAATAAATAAATGCAAATAAATAAATAAACAAAGTCCACATTATAATTTACATCAGCAAAGATCAGGGAAAATTACTTAAAAGTGATTCATAGATGCTATTACACCCACATATGCGTTGCTAAAGTGATTGGGACAGGCCTATACAAATATTGTATGGTGATGTATGGTGAAGCAAAAGGTACCTATATTTATGTATGGTACTCCCATGAGCTTCTACAAAGATTCTGGACAGAAGCGATTAGAGAGATTAACAGCACAAATATCAGAATATTTAGTTATGGTTCCAAGATATGCTTTCTGATATTTAGTAAGCTTTTATTTACTGAGACAGCTCAAAGAACTGAAAATATACAGTAACTGTTTAATTTAATTGGTTTCTGCAAGGTTGGCACCATACTAGAAAAAAATCATCATTAGAGGATGGATCCATCATTAGAACTTGGGTATAAAAAAATATGGAAAAATTGTAATGGAAAAAAATGGCATATAAAAGATGGGAGGTGTTCAGATAAACGTACCAGAAAAATTACCTTTGATTCAATTGGGGAAAAATGCATCCCTTTTTGAAAGCATAATAGGCTAAATTCTTCCTGTTTACCCCAATATATACAAAACTTGTTGTGAGATACTTGATTTGTTCTTAGATTTTTAAAAATATTTTTGATTATAAATAAATAAAGATTTTTAAAAAAGTCTTTGAATGTGGGTTCTTTGTTTATTGAGGACAATTACAAATCAATATAGACCAGGACAATTTCACGAAAACTCCAACATCTCAGCTTTTCCATGGAGGCATTCTTAATGATGGGCTAGGAGTAGGCACTCAATGGATTTAAACAATGTATTAAAGACCTGGAAATTCAACAAGACAGCCTGCTGTACCTAAGAATTTTTTTTTTTTTTCTTCTGAGGAATTGAGCCCCTTTTACATCCAGTGAGATATTGACATCATATAACTACCTCCAAATTCTGAAGAACACTAACTTTACCACACTTCAACTTTCTCCCCAGAGCGGTTTTTGAATGCCTATACAAAAAAGTTCCCTATGGGCTAAGATTGTGCCCCTGTGGAAAAGGGGTTATTGAAACTGCAGCTCATGTCTTGTTGTACTGTATCCTCTATAAGGATCCCAGGACTTAGCTTAAACCTGATAAAACACTCAGGAAATTCTGATTTTTTTTTAATGTACATTTGTTGCTATTAGATCAGTATGATTCAGTCTCTTTGAATGTAGCCAAATTTTGTTGTACTGCCCATATAATTACAGTAGGCTGACTTTGATTGCCCACTGATGAACTCACCGCCAATTATAATACTTTCATCCTGTGTTGTTTTTATTGTATTTTTATTTTTACTGTATTTCTATTGGTAACTCTGGTCTGTGCCTATGCTAAAAATTCTGTACTCTTGTAGGTTCTCTCTGACTGTGTAATTCTTGGCAGCTTCAATAAAAATGCAAGATGCTATTTGTATGGGCTAGCTCCCTGAGGTTTTGCGATGTAATTGGAGATGAAGGAAGAGAGAAAATAAGAATTGCACTGAACATGTTGATTATTTATATCCATATTATATTCATTTGAAATAAATAGGGAAAATACTGCTAGTGAAAGTGTTCCATTTTCTTCTTCAGTGCTGATTCCTATGTTACTCTCTTGATTAGCCTATCATGAACTTTTCTACTACAATGCTATGGTATTATTTCTAATACAATGAAAACACAACATTTGGATTAAATTCCTTTTCAGTTATTTTTCTTAGATATAGATAGTTAGATAGATGAAGATTAGAGATAATGGAGTATTCATTTCCCCTCAGTTTCTTATTTTTCTTTCAGAATTTTGTTGGGTGTTTTTTTCAAGCCCATATAAATGGTAATATTTATTTTTCTCATAGTCATTTCTTAATATCCTAAAGAAACAAACATAAATTTCCATTATTTTAAAATACATGTCATGTCTTCTTTTTATTAATATATGGATTATTTACAAATTTCCCTAAAATTTCTAGTTTTGATTTTATTTTTCAGTTGGTGCCCTCATGATTATCTTTGAAGCTGAGAAGTCAAATAAAACACCTATATATTAGTTGGAAATCTCTTCATGAAAATGACACAAATTTCACATCATTGTCATCTGCATAATTATAATTGTTTTATCTTTAAAAAGTAAGCCTGTAAAACTTGAGGAACTTAATCTTAGACTTATTTCATATGTCACCTTTTTCCCTTTCCCATTAACTTAGATGAAAAGGTAGATACACAGTTCACCATTTGGTCAAAAAAAAATGACCACAGAAATTTTGATAGAGTAGCTTTGAGCTCTTTGTTTCTCATGCTGTAGATAAATTGATTCAGCATGGGTGGAATTATGGAATACATTATTGTAATTATAAAATCCAGATGTGATGGTCTGTTAGAAGTAGGTCTTAGGTAAGCAAATGAACCAGTAAACAAAAATATGGAGAAAACAATGAGGTGAGGTAGGCAAGTGGAGAAGACCTTTTTTCTTCCCTGAACAGAAGGAATTCTCAGAACAGCAGAGAAGATTTTCACATAAGTAACAACTGTAAAAACAAAACAACCAGCTGATAATATAGCATTAAACACTACAACTCCAATTTCAGTGATGTATGAACCAGAGCAGGCAATGTTAAGTAAATGTGGGATTTCACAGTAGAATTGGTTGATAATATTAGAACAGAACGCTGTTGTAAATGTTTCAATAGTGTGTAATGAAGCATTCAGAAAACTAGCTATCCATACACCACCAGCCATTATACAGCAAGCTTTCTTGTTCATTATCATTTCATACTGTAAAGGATTGCAAATGGCAACATACCGATCATAGGCCATGACAGTCAGGAGGCCCATTTCAGAGCTCAGGAAGAAAACAAACAAAAGGACTTGAGCAACGCATCCTAAATAAGAAATATGCCTTATATTCCTATGAGAATTAAAAACAGCTTTGGGGACAATGACTGAAACAGAACCAATGTCTTGTATGGCTAAGTTCATCACAAAGAAGTACATGGGAATGTGAAGGTGGTGGTCAAAAATAACTGCAATGATGATTAGAATATTTCCTATCACTGTCATTAAATAAAGTATCAGGAATAAAGCTGCATACATAAACTGTTTTTCCCAAATTTTTGAGAGTTCCAAAAGGAGAAAGACAGATGTGTGATTATCCATTTTTAAATATGAATCATGATATGCCTGTAGTAGCCAGTTTGGTGTAATGGTTGAGATACAAGTCTAGAAACTGGGAGAATGCGAGTTTTAGTCTGACATTGGGCACAGGGCCAGCTGGGTGACCTTGGGCCAGCTACTTTTCCTCAGCCCTAGGAAGAAGAAGGCAATGACAAACCAGTCTCAAAAGTCTTGCCAAGAAAACTTCAGGGACTGGTCCAGACCACCACCAGGAGTCAAGACTGACTTGAAGGCACACGCCACACAGATACACGATATGCCTAGAAAAGAATAAAAAATTAGAAGTCCATGAATAAAAGAAGAGCTGTTAAGTATTTTCCAACGCAGAAGAATTTGAAGAGCAGCTTCAGATATTAAAATGGGATGACATCATATTTTGGCTTTCCAAATTAAAAACTTAACACCTTTGGAACTTTAGGACTTAAAAGCTTAATAACTACTCCTTTAAGCTACAGCTTTTTATAACTACAGCTTTTTATATGATTTTTTTAAAAAAAAATGAAGCTGTAGTTGAAAGGCAAAGAAAGTCTACTAATATACTGAAAGGAAAAAAATGAAAAAAAAAAGCAATGGATTACTTTGGGGTAAAATATCTGATTGACTCACCATGTAGTTTTATTAAAAAAAAAAAAAAAAATCACATTGGCTTTGTTTAGCTTGCAGTTGAGATTTTATCCTGTGCAGTCATTAAATAGTTTTTTATCTACTATTTCTTGCCTTTTCCCTCAAGGATATTTAGAAAATGGTCTCCATTGGCATTATAAAATGGTCACTGTGGAATGGATTTTTTTTTTTTCTGTGCTCCATGAAACACATTATCTTTGCTGAAGAATTCTACAGGGAAAAAACAAACCAATTTGTAGACTTTATACAGTAGTGGGCAAAAGTCTTAGGCCACCATTAGATTTGTTGTTTTAGCAATGGTATAATGAACATATATAATTATTTCTCAGTCTCTTCATTAGAATACAACCAGAAAATATAGGACATTTGTATGCAGTATTCAAAACAAATATATATATATATATATATATATATATATATATATATATATATATATATATATATATATATATATATCAGGGAAAAAAAACAGCTTCCATAGGCTAAAGTGGCAAGTATTTAGTGTGACCTCCCCTTACACTAGAGCAACAGCAGGCACCTGACAGGGCAACTTATGTATGTAAACAAAGAGCAAACTGTGCTCCATTCTAGCACTGGAGATGTTACCTAGTTAGGTAACAAAATGTCTCTAAGGAACCAAGCTCAGACAACACCAAAGGCTCCACAATGAATGACCTCTTCTTCCCATATCTCATCTCTTATCCATAAACAAATCCTTAAAGCCTCATCTTTGCCCTGGTCAGGAAAAGTCAAAGTTTACCAGAGATAACAACATATCTATTTTAACCTTGTTGAAATAAGCCAACTTTATTTTCCTTCCTTTTATTTTTAACAATCTTGATCTTTAATCCCTTCTAATAATGTCCCAGAACTTGATTTTTCATTTTTTTCTTTGTCCTCTCTCACAAAATCTTTCAAAAGTTTAACAAGTCTCTTTTGTAAATCCAATATAGGGATGTTAACCAAATCACTCTTCTGGTTTGTTATTTGCATATCCCTTTTAATTATTTAGACATTGGCTAGTTTCTTTTGCATGTCTAGTGTAACATCAATCTAAAGCCGTGTTTTAATGGACACGAGGGCAAAAAAGGGGATATGAGCTAAAACTGACAAAATACTTGGGATCACAAAAGTATTTCAGACTGATTTGGGTTCTATTGTGCTTTTTATGCAGAGAGTTCTGGCTTAGTGAGATGGCAAAATGGTTTACTGAAAAAAAGATTTCCAAGAATTGAAGTCAATCCAAGTTGTTATTTTTTTAATGTGACACGTTTATAGAGATTTAGCAGTGAAGATATAAAGATCTACTTGATCTGGATTATATAATATTTCAAAAAAGATGCTAGTAAACAGCCCACCTATCATCTAATAAACTGTATAGTACAGCCAAGGATTTTCACTCATGCAGTGGATTGTAGACACTTTTTCTTTATTTGAAAACACTCAACTTCCTGCCTGACATTATATCATAATGGAGAATAAGTTCTGTTTTATTTTTGTTTTTTTCCATATGACATGACTACTTATTTCAGGGAAAAAAATAACTGATTTATAAAATAACCCCCCCCCCCCAAATAATTCCTTTAAAACTTTTTCAACCTTCAGAGACCAACTGAGTTTGACTCAGGTGTTATCTTCAGGAAGTGGTCCAAAAACTCAACAAGGAAGCTGTGACTATGTAATTAGAGCCCTTCTCCTTTTTTACATGTGCCACAATAACTATCTTGATTTTTTTCACCCCCTGTGGATACCACTGATTTGATTTCAGGTGACTATGTGACATATCCCTGTAGTATCTTTCAAAAGAATAGAAAAAGGTTTGTGTTTGTGTGTGTGTGTGTGTGTGTGTGTGTGTCTGTGTGTATTTATATATAATTATCCATTCACTCGTTTCCAACACTTGGCAATTTCATAAGCCAGCTCTCTCCATGATTTCTGATCTTGTACAGCGTCTTTCAGTTGCTTTATATTTTGGCCTGAGTCTGCTTTAATTACATCCAACCAGTGTGTTCTTTGGTGTCCTTGTCCTCTTTTGCCACTGACCATTCCAAGCATAATGTCTTTCTCCAACGATGTGGATCTCATGCATGTCATGAGTACAGATGGTGAGCAGAAGGGGGCCCCTATCCAGGGGGAAAAACACATGCATAGTTTATAAGCTTTGAACTTTCCTTCAAAGAAACTCAGAGCAGACCCGAATTGAGTTTTGGATTTATCGGTGTGGGATTCTCACGCACCTTCAGTTTGGCAGGATTTTCTATCTACTAGAGCATTCAATAAACTAGAGACCAACTCCCTGTCTCAGCATGGTACTTCACTCTAAGTTGGGACATGACATGACCAAAGTAACTAAGTCTAAGTTTTATTATTTTTCCTTCTAGTGAGATGACCAAGTTTTATGTGCTTCAACACTTCTTTATTTGTTATCTTTGCAGTCCAAGGGATGCACAAGAGCCTCCTCCAACACCATAGCTCAAATGAATCAATTTTCCTTCTATCCAATTTTTTCATTGTCCAACTTTCACAGCCATATGTAGTTATGGGGAACACGATAGTACAGACTAGTCCACACTTAGTCGTCAAGCTGACATCCTTGTTTTTCCAAATTTGATTCATACTCATCATTGCTGTGTGACCCAGCATGATTTGGTGTGTGTGTGTGTGTGTGTGTGTGCATGTAATATTCAATTTATATAGCTGCCCATCTCATATTCAAGATTTTTCCATTGCTTGCCTGCCTGCCTGCCTGCCTGCCCACCTTCCTTCCTTCCTTCCTTCCTTCCTTCCTTCCTTCCTTCCTTCCTTCCTTCCTTCCTTCCTTCCCTCCCTCCCTCCCTCCTTCCTTCCTTCCTTCCTTCCTTCCTTCCTTCCTTCCTTCCTTCCTTCCTTCCTTCCTTCCTTCCTTCCTTCCTTCCTTCCTTCCTTCCTTCCTTCTGCAAGTGGGCAGTTATATTTTTGATTCTTAGATTTAATAATCAGATTTGTGATTATTTTTTGTGGAAATATTCCACAAAAGATTTGTGGAAATATTCATTTGCATTGCTTGCTGGCTAAATGCCATAATACATACAATTGAAATTGAATTCCTTTGTATTGCTTTGCTTAAGTATACTACAGAAGTTGTGCAGAGCAGCAGTCTATGGTGCTGTTAATAAAATAAATAACTTAATCATGCACGTAATGAATTTCTATAATCCACTTTATAAGAAGTACTAATAAGTTCTGAGCTTGTTAAAGACATGTCAAGTTGAATGGGTGCTACCTGGGGCTTTATCTGGAATCTCTTGTTTAAAAAAATTCAAATCTTTTGCCAGTCTCTACTTCAGCTCCTCATGGGCAGCTTTCAAGTACTGTGGCCAAATATATGTATGTATGTACTATATGTACAGGGGAGAGACAGAGAGATAGATAGAGATCTCCATTTGTCACAGGCATTTTACCTTTAAAACTGAGGTAAACATAAAAATTATCTTGTGCTACAATTAAAACCCTTGAAAGACAGATCTAGTCTTGGTTCTTTGGATTAAAGCCAGCGTAAACAAAAGATCCAACCTCCTCCTCACCCATCTAATGTACCTCAGGGCTGCTGAACCAAACTAGGCTCCTGAAAAATGAGCCTCTTGAGGATAGTTACAAATACCCAATAGATAAAACTCTGTTTCCTTCTCTCTACCACTGCCAGGTCTGAGAAAATCCTTTTCAGACTGTTCCAGTCCAGCTTGAATACTGGTGCTTGGAACAGGAGTCTGATCTTTGAGTCCTTTCCACAGGCTGCAAAGCCTCTACAGCACTATGGAAAATCAGTCAAGAGTTGGTGAATTCCTTCTGCATGGATTCCCTGATACTGAGGAGCTACGGATATTTCATGTCATCAGTTTTTTAGTAATTTATTTGGTGGCCCTCATTGAAAATCTCATGATCACTACTGTCATTCTTTATAGCCATCAGCTCCATTCACCCATGTATTTTTTTCTAGCCAACCTTTCCTTCCAAGACCTTGGCTCCATCTCTGCCACAGTTCCTAAGTCCCTGTTGAATTCCTTGATGAACACTGAATCCATTTCTTACTCTGGATGTCTCTGCCAAGTGTTTTTCTTTGATTTCTTTGTGATATCTCACCTCTTCCTCCTTGTGGTCATGGCATATGATCGGTATGTAGCCATCTGCAATCCATTACATTATGAAACAGTAATGAACAAAAGAGCCTGCATTCAAATGGCAACCAGTGCATGGATGGGTGGCCTGTTTTATTCAATACTCTATACAGGAAATTTAGTCACACTGGAGTTCTGTTCCAGAATCATCCATCAGTTCTTCTGTGAAATCCCGCAGTTGCTCAAGATCTCTTGCTCTAACTCCTATGTTGGAGAAGAACAGGCACTCATCTTTGGTTCTTTTGTAGGGTTCATTCTCTTTGTTCTAATTGTGTTTTCCTATGTAAAGATTTTTAGAGCGGTTTTGCAAATCCCATCCACCCAAGGGAAGCAAAAGGCCTTCTCTACTTGTTTACCTCATCTCATAGTCATTTGTCTGTATATGGTAAGTGCTAGCCTTTCCTATTTCAGTCCAACCTCTACCACTTCTTCAGCATTAGATCCATTTATATCTATATTTTACTGTGTGGTACCACCAGTCATGAATCCTCTGATCTATAGCATGAGGAACAAGGAACTCAAAATGGCATTCTGGAAGCTAATTCTCCATATCTCTCCACATCCCTTATGCAAAAAGCATTCTCAGTTTCAGCTACCCTTATAACCAGTTCTAGTTGTCTATACATTTTCTAGGGATATTGTAATTAAAAAATCTTTAAATTCCATGTCCAATAGGTGAAGTAAATATGCATGCTTTTTCAGATATAAATATTGTTTGATTCTCCAGGAATCCTTCCTCAGTAAATCTACCCATTGAAAATGACATTTAAATCTCAATAATAAATTATATCCAGTGTAAGCATATTTTAATGTAAATTAATGCTTTGTGATATAGCATGGAACATAAATAAATATTATTACTTCCAGAATGAATGAATTATATTTCATTCTGGAAGTAATACAATTACTTCCAGAATGAATGTCAACTATATATTATTATTTTATGTATATGAAATTAATTCTCTGTTTAAAAAGTTATGCAACTATTATATTTTTCAACTTAATTTTAAAAGAATATGCTTATTGTATCTTAATATGATTCCAGGATGGTGTCATGTATTTTTCTTGGTTTTTCCACAATCCTGCATCCATGTCGATCTTTGGGAGACTTTAGCTGGCAAGCAAGTTTCTCATGGTTGAACTTCAAATAGGAGCATGGGAAAAAAAGATGACTAGGTATAGGATGATCTAAATTATTTGTACCCTTTTTATTGGAAGTGTAGAGCTAAAATGTTTTATCTCTGTATTTTTAAGAGGTGATCTCTGAACCCCTATTTAATGTACCCCAGAGCCTTTTCAATTTTAGTTGTTAGGCAAACAATAAGCCAAAACCATAGTGAGGTGTAAAAGAAGTCCAATAAGTTTAAAATAAATTTATGCCTAAACTGTTAGTTCTGAAATTTCACTTGTAGTCAACCATGCACCTACTGGACAACACGCCTAAAAGAAACGTTATTTTCATCACAGGAGACTGGAATGCTAAGATGGGCAGTCAAATGACACCTGGAATTACAGGTAAGCATGGCCTGGGAGAACAAAATGAAGCAGGGCATAGGCTGATAGAATTTTGCCAAGACAACTCACTGTGAATAACAAACACTCTCTTCCAACAATATAAGAGATGGCTTTATACATAGACTTCACCAGATGGACAATACCGAAATAATATTGACTACAACCTTTGCAGTCAAAGGTGGTGGACATCTGTACAGTCAGTAAAAACAAGACCTGGAGCTGACTGTAGTTCAGATCACGAACTTCTTATTGCACAATTTAGGATCAGACTAAAGAGATTAGGGAAGACCCACAGATCAGCTAGATATGAGCTTACTAATATTCCTAAGGAATACTCAGTGGAGGTGAAGAAAATATTTAAGGAACTGGACTTAGTAGATAGAGTCCCAGAAGAACTATGGACAGAAGTTCGCAACATTGTTCAGGAGTCAGCATCAAAATACATCCCAAAGAAAGAGAAAACCAAGAAGGCAAAATGGCTGTCTGCTGAGACACTAGAAGTAGCCCAAGAAAGAAGGAAAGCAAAAGGCAACAGTGATAGGGAGAGATATGCCCAATTAAATGCAAAATTCCAGCAGCTAGCCAGAAGAGATAAGGAATTATTTTTAAACAAGCAGTGCATGGAAGTGGAAGAAGACAATAGAATAGGAAGGACAAGAGACCTCTTCCAGAAAATTAGAAACATTGGAGGTAAATTCCAGGCCAAAATGGGCATGACCAAAAACAAAGATGGCAAGGACCTAACAGAAGAAGAAGAGATCAAGAAAAGGTGGCAAGAATACAGAAGACCTCTATAGGAAGGATAACAATATCAGGGATAGCTTTGATGGTGTGGTCAGTGAGTTAGAGCCAGACATCCTGAAGAGTGAGGTTGAAAGGGCCTTAAGAAGCATTGCTAACAACAAGGCAGGAGGAGATGACGGCATCCCAACTGAACTGTTCAAAACCTTGCAAGTTGATGCTCTCAAGGTAATGCATACTCTATGCCAGCAAATTTGGAAAACACAAGAATGGCCATCAGATTGGAAAAAATCAACTTATATCCCCATACCAAAAAAGGGAAACACTAAAGAATGTTCAAACTATCGAACAGTGGGACTTATTTCACATGCCAGTAAGGTAATGCTCAAGATGCTGCAAGGTAGACTTCAGCAATTCATGGAGTGAGAATTGCCAGATGTACAAGCTCGGTTTAGAAAAGGCAGAGGAACTAGGGACCAAATTGCCAATTTACACCTATCACGAAATCCTATATCCTCCTGTCCTCACTAAATGAAACGTGGGACACACTGATTTGTACCCTGGAGGCTATGCCTGAAGCAGACCTCACCCCATCGTATGTTACACAGCGCTTACTCGCTGAATGGGAGAAGAGAGAGGAAAAATCCCCCCCCCCATCTCTTCTGGAAAGCTGCAAGACCAGAAAATGAGGGAAAAGAAGGGAAAGGAACCTGAGGCCACAGCGGTAGCAAGCCAGCGATGCTTCACTTGTGGTTCAGCTGGACATTTGCAAAGAGACTGTGCCTTGAGACCCAAGAGTAGAAAGACAGAGAAGAAGAACACAAGGGCAACACAGAAGAAGGCTCTTCAGACAACCCAGATTGCACAGGTTGCTGAGAAGGGTAATTCTGATGTATGGGTGTTAGATTCTGGGGCCAGTTGTCATTTATGTAATTGTAAAAGCTCTTTTGTGTCACTGTCTAAAACTGAAAGACAAAGTGTATCTTTGGCTGATGGGTCTCTGACCAAAATTATGGGACAAGGTGACTTGTATTTATCCTGCTTAGGAGAAACTGTAAAAGGTGTGTTGTATGTGCCAAATTTACAATCAAACCTTTTATCTGTGGCACAATTGGCTGCAACAGGGTATATCATAACATTTAAGAAAAATGGTTGTGAGATACGGAAAAATGGGAAATTGTGTGCTACTGGTATGTTAAAAGACTCCTTGTACATTGTGCAAAATGCAAGGAAGCCAAGCTGCAAGGCTGCAGCTGGCAACACACCATATCATGACCAATGTGTACACCTGATGCACAGGAGATTTGGTCATGCTAATTTCAAATATATAGCACAAATGCCAGAGCTGTGTGCTGACCTAAAGATAAAACCCTGTGATAAATACTTAGACTGTGTAGTTTGCAAAGAATGCAAAACACTGAAAGCTCCTGTGAGTAAGCACAGTGACAGAGTTACAACTAGACCTTTGGAAATTGTACACTCTGACATTATTGGTCCTTTTGCTCCAAGTCTTGGATAAGCAAGGTATGCAATGACAATCATTGATGATATCTCAAGATACACATTTATCTACATCTTGAAACATAAAGATGAGGCATTTGAGAAATTTAAAAGTTTTGTGACATGGGCAAATGGAAAATTCCCTAGGCCTGTATCTGCACTCCAATGTGATAGAGGAGGAGAATACCTTTCTCACAAATTCAGAAGGTTCCTAGTGGAAAAAGGGATAGAACAAATTCTTTCTAACCCGTACAACCCTCGGCAAAATGGTGTTGCTGAAAGAAAGGGCAGAACCTTGCAAAATGTGATGGAATGCATGTTAAAAGATTCACGATTATGTTTTAAGTTCTGGGGAGAGGCAATATCGACTGCCACTTATGTTCAGAACAGGTTGAATAACTCCATGATTCAGGACACTCCATTCCATTTGTTTTATGGTGTGAAACCAAAGGTAACCCATCTTAGAGTGTTTGGTAGCACTGCTTGGGTTCATATTCCAAAACAACAGAGAAGGAAAGGAGGCCCCACAACAAAGAAAGCCATCTTTGTTGGCTATGAACAAAGCCAGAGGAGCTACAAGTTCATAATGGGAGAGAAATTAATAATTAGCAAAAGTGCTTCTTTTGCTGAACAAAACTGGGGGAGATTAAATTCTAGCTCTCCAGTTGATCTGACCACCACAAGAGAATAGCAAGGACTTGCTGATGGTGATCTTTTGCCTGATGAGGACATTAAACCAGAAAAGCAAACTGAAGATCTGTCTGATGAGATAGATGCTTCTCAGGAAAGTGATAGGAGTCAAAATTTAAGCCCTGTATTACCTTGCAGATCTCAGAGGAGTAATAAAGGCGTTCCTCCATCACGTTTTCAGGCTGAAACAGTAAAGGCTTTTCACATATTCACAGAACCTGAGTCTTTAGAACAAGTGAATGCTTTACCACCTGAGATTGCACAAAATATGCAATCTGCCATGCAACAGGAGTTAGCATCCTTGAAAGAAAATAAAACATGGAAACTGGTAAATCTACCTCCCATTGAACTCAGTCTGGGTTGTAGGTGGGTTTTCAAACTGAAAAGGGATGCTGATGGCAAAATCCAAAAATATAAAGCAAGGTTAGTTGCAAAAGGGTTCACTCAAAGGAAAGATTTAGACTTTGACAAGACTTTTGCACCAGTTACTAAAGGTGAATCAATTAGATTACTGTTAAAAGTTGCTGCACTCAAGGGAATGTCAGTTAACCACTATGACATTCAAACTGCATTTCTCTATGGTGATTTAGATCACAGATTATACATGCAGCAACCCCCTGGCTATGAAAAAGGGGAGAATCTAGTGTGTGAACTGCAGAAGTCAATCTATGGGTTAAAACAAGCTGATAGATCCTGGAACCAAAAAGTAGATGAAAAACTGCAGAATTTTGGTTTTGAAAAAGGAAAAGCAGATCCCTGTGTATATATGAAGGACAAACAAGTCAGTATGTATCTGTGCATTTATGTTGATGATTTGCTGCTGTTCACATCAACAGAAAAACAAAGGCTTGATTTTGAAGCCTGCATGAAAAGCCATTTCATATTAAAAAGCCTTGGAGTTGTGACCAATTACCTAGGTTTGGAAGTACACAGAGACAAGGATGGTAGCTTTCTGTTAAACCAACGTAGTAAAATTCAAAAGCTCCTAGAATATTTTAATATGCAAGACTAAACCAGTCTCTACTCTGATGATAATAGATTTTCAGAAAAATATAGGAGAAACTCAATTAACTGAGGGAGAGAACTATAAATCTGCAATTGGAAGTTTACTGTACATTGCAAATCACTCTCGCCCAGATATCTCAAATTCTGTGGCCATTTTAAGTAGACAGGTAGAGAAACCTACATCTACTGGAAAAGCAGCATTGAAGAGGTTAATGAGGTATTTGCAAGGAACAAAGAATTATTGCCTGAAGCTAAATGCCTCTGGAACTGAGAAATTGCAGGTTTTTGCTGATTCTGACTGGGGAGCAGATGTCAGTGACAGAAAATCCACTTCTGGGATTTTAATTCAATTTGCTGGATCTAGTTTAGGCTGGCATTCTAGAAAACAAACACTTGTTGCTCTTTCCACTGCAGAAGCAGAGTTTTATTCTCTAACACAAACCTGTAATGAGGTTACATGGTTTAAACATTTGTTAAAAGACATAGGCATGGAAGTGAACCAGCCTATAACTGTTTATGAGGATAATCAAGCTTGCATTGCTATGGCAAAATCTGAAGCCTGCAGAAGTAGAACAAAACATATCAATATTAGATATCAATATATCAAAGATATGATAAGCAAAGGAGAAATAATATTAAAATATTGTGAATCAAAAGACATGATTGCTGATATTTTAACCAAACCTCTTCCTGTACCAAGACACAGAGTTGTCAGAGAAGATTGGTTTGCAACTTAATCTATAGTGTAAAAAGGGGAGTGTTGAGGTTTTCCTACTAACAGATTAAGACTGCTATATGTGCCTAATCATTTTGGCTAGATTGTCTCCTCTCATGTGCTTCATGCAAATCACCTGGGGGAGGAGGAAACCTGCCCGGACTTGTTCTCACATCCTTTTTTTCCTCTCTGCTGATAGGTAGCAAGCAAGGCTTGCTCCAAAGGGAGCTAAGTCCTTTAAATGTTTTGCTTTTGTTTTTGCTTTCTGTAAATAAATTATTTTTATAGAAATGCTTGGTGTGTGACTTTTTTGACCTCCTGGGCTAAAGGCTTTCCCAGCATCTGCCAACATGATGTTTGATTCTGATGAGACCAGCAATATTTTAAAATTGTTCTGGGGTAAATGCCATCCCTGTATGATATTTGAAGTTACTTGCAGATCTTATCTCAACAGAAATGAATGCATAATTTCCCAATATTCTGTGGTAGAAAACACAAGAAAATTGCATTTGAGCTTCATTGAAAAGCATGATACTTTCTCACTGAATTTGCTGTCCCATTGTGCCTCATCAGTCCCAAGAAATCTATATGGATTGTGAACTCCTTTTTTTTCACAGATTCATAGAACAAAGATGTTTGAATAGGACTGATATATATCAGGGGATTACTCATATCACGATGGACTCAAAATAGACCCTGATATTTAAGAGAACCAATACACTATATTATATAGGCATCTATAAAAACAATCATGACAATGCATAAATAACAAGAAAATCCACCTGAATTTTAGAAGATATTAATGATATTTAGCCACCAACTTTGCAACATAAATTAGGACAATATCTCTTAGAAATAAAATGACTTATTCTAAATAAATAAATGGGGAATATTTAGATTTCCATTATTTAAAATTTGCCAGAAAACGATAACCTTTGGGGGGATTTAGATCTGCCATCACTTGGATTTTATTATATGTTATATGTATATTTATTGATATTATTCTGATTTTATGGTATTTTATACTGTTTTATTGTGAACTACCCAGGGTCCCCTGAGTGGGGAAGATGAGCAGTAATAAATATATAATTAATAAATAAATAAATAGATGATAGATAGATAGATAGATAACAAAGATACTTAGCTATTTTGATGTAATCTCTTCTTATCAGACTTGCAAATCAATATTTATTTCCTTGTAAAATTCTTCGGCCACAGTTACACACACTCTTGGGAAATATCCCAAGAGGTACACAAAACTTCTAATCCATAGTGCCTGCATTCTACTGCCAATGGAGAGTGGCTTTTAATAACTTTTGGGAAATGGCAAGAGAAATCAGATAAAATCTCACTGATGGTTCCACAGCATACAATGTTCCAATCGTATGTGGAAAGATCTGCATGAATAAGGGTGGTGAGTCATTTATTTATTTCTATCTCTCCCTTTCTTTCCTGCAAATATTCAACATAGGCTTTTTCTGCCCTATCCCTTGTCATTATAATTTCAGTTAAAATAGATTATTCTTCCTCAACTACCTTCATAGGCATTATTCTTCAAGTATTTTTTTTAAAAAAGAAGAGGGTGAAAATACCTTAAGTAAAATTCAATGAATTATGTTAATCTAAAGAGAAAATACGAAGTGTTATCTCTACCCATAGATTATTTCTAATTAGCATAGCAAACATAATTACTGGGTTGTTTGGATGCAGTCTACTAAGCCTGAGATCAAGGTGTATTGATTAGAAGATTCACCATGTTATCATTCAACCTAGTTTCATATCAGTGAACATGAATCAGTCTGGATATTTTGATTTTATCTGACATTCAAAATGAATCTAGTCAATTCAACAAGATATCTAACTGACGTTTTGAATCAAAGCAGTATTTATTCATGTGGCACTATCAAGGTTTTTGTGGTTTTTGTTTTGTTTCTACATTTACAAGCAGCTGAAGGAGGTTCAAAAGTGAATTAGGTCTTCAGAATGTCCGTTCTATTTTTTACACAGGAAGGCCAAGTGGTGTAGGTCATTTGGAGCTTTTCCAGATTTATTCTTTGAGGAATTCCAAAAAGTTAAAAGTAATCCCTTAAATGAGAACTCCTACAGCCTGAAGGTTGTCTGGATTTTATTAAATATGAATGTTAGAAATCACTATAAACCTGACTAGTTATAATAATGGTGAAGGAAGCAGGCCAATTTGTTTTTTCTCAAGTGCTTTTAGGACATTTCAAAAGGAACTTAAAAAAGAAACATTTTAAAAAATGATGCAAAAAACATTTCTACTATAAGCATTCACCAAACATACTTGATGTGGCTAATCCTAAAATAGAAAGAAAAATGATGTTTCTAAAGCTATTAGAAATAGCAATCAAACAGAAAATGAGAGTTTAATATTAGAGTATAGCTAAATTCACAAATGTTCAAGCCACTGACATTTTACACCTGAACACCCTCTAGAAGAATATTTTTTTCCAATTCCTCTTTCTCCCACATTTCATTTCTTCAAACTCTTTCATTCTGTTTTTATGTTCTATTGATAAGAAAAAGGGTTTGCTTTATATTACGTTGAATTTTGCTTGACAGAAAAGCAGAATTGTATCTCCCTACAATGTATTAGATAAAGAAAAGGCTCACAGAGATGTCAGAAAGAATGTGATTAGTCGCACTCCTAATTGTGTAAAAAAACACATGATGGAATATATAGTGATTTATCTCTTTCTTGTTTCTTCCCAATGAAAGTCTGATTTCTCTTCCCTACAATCCCAATCATGGAGATATTTCAGAGGAGTTCTAAGTTAATTTTAAAACTGGAAACATAAATTGTGGAGTTAGATTACAAAGTACTACCATAAAGTATGTGGATACTAAATATAGCTAAAAATATCACATAAAACTTTAAAGCAAGGAAATTGAATCTGGAGGATATTACTCTGCTGCTCAAAATATATTATATAAATTTGCAGGTTAATTTTTAATGTAATTTCTTTGAAAGTTGATCAGTTGTTCTTCTGATCTTTCTAATGTGAACTAAATTCAAAAATATTTAACAGCTGTCTTTCTCTTATAGAGATACCCTGATTCATCTTTAAAATGGATAATTACACATCTGGATTTCTTCTCTTGGAATTCTCTAGGATTGGAAACATATGGATTATGTATGCAGCTCTCCTGTTGTTATTGTACTTACTGACTGTAACGGGGAACTTCCTCATCATCATTGCTGTTGTTTTTGGCCACCACCTTCACACCCCCATGTACTTCTTCCTGATGAACTTAGCCATGCAGGACATTGGTTGGGTTTCAGTCATTCTACCCAAAGCTGTTTTTAATTGTCTTATGAATGTAAGGTATATTTCCTATTCAGGGTGTGTTGCTCAAGTCCTGTTCCTTCTCTTCTTCGTGGTCTCTGATATTCCCCTCCTTACAGTCATGGCATATGATAGGTATGTTGCCATTTGCAATCCTTTACAATATCAATTAGTAATGAACAGGAAAGCTTGTGCCAAAATGGTTGGCTGTGTGTGGCTTGCCAGTTTTCTCAATGCTTTACTGCACACCACTGAAACGTTTACCACTCCTTTCTGCTCTAATGCTGTCAATCAGTTTTACTGTGAAATCCCCCATTTACTTAAGATTGCCTGCTCTGGTTTATATAAAACTGAAATTGGACTTCAATTATTCAGTGCTATAATAGCATTTGGTTGTTTTGTTTTTATTGTTGTTACATATGTGGAGATCTTCTCCACTGTTCTGAGAATTCCTTCTGTTCAAGGAAGGAAAAAGGCCTTTTCCACATGTCTGCCACACCTTATTGTCTTCTCCATATTTTTGTTTACTGCTTGCTTTGCTTATTTAAGGCCCCTTTCTAACACACCACCAAACCTTGATTTCATAATTACCATAATGTATTCCATTGTTCCACCCCTGCTAAATCCATTAATCTATAGCATGAAAAACAAGGATATCAAAGTTGCTCTTTCAAAAATTCAGAGGCCATTTCTGTTTGAAAACCTGTGATCTTTGTTTTTATGCAAGTACATTTATTTATTTATTTATTTATTTATTTATTTATTTATTTATTTATTTATTTGATTTGCCACCGCCCATCTCCCCCCAAAGGAGATCTATATTAATGGTAAATGGGGCATGGGGAATGAAACTAATGTTAACATTCCCAGTTTTTGAAGAATAATTATCCTAAACTAAAAAAGTTATCACGATCTTGATGATGTATAGCAAAATTCATGGTTGGTCATTCCCCATCAAGTTAGAATAACACATCTGGTTTTTATCTATGTCTCTTGCCTTTTCCCCCAAAGATGTTTTTAAAAGTGGCCTCCATTGGCAGTTTAAGATTGTCACTGTGGATTGAACTTTTTTGGTCCCTGTTAGCTGAAGAATTCTACAGGAAAATTAATAACCTGTTCTCATGATTAGTAGACTTGTGATGGGAGAAAATATATTAAAATAGTTATGCAGTAAATTTGTGTTAGATATTAAGTACTCTATTGTATTGTGTTTTAGTGTAAGGTTAATGATGCTAAGTTATTGGACCCTTCCATCATATATTCTCCTATTTTAAATTGTGAAATGGGAGATTAAATATTTTATTATTATTTAAACTCAAGACAATGTTTTGTTAGTTCTACAATATATTGTACTGTTATCTGTAATAAATGAGACACTACATATAGGCCTTTTAAAAATAATGGCATACAAGGATGGTATCAGGTTCAGAACTAAGATAGATATAGACTGAAAGTATTCTGCCTTGATAAAGGCAGACTAGTTTGTTTCAACAAAAATCTAAAAACTGTGCCTTTCCATTTCGGATTTGTAGAAATTTAAAAATTGGCATATGGAGTTTTGCATGAGATCCTGAACTGTTCCAGCTTCTTAGTGTGAACGTTAGCTTGCCTGAATCTCTTGCAGCTCCCTGTTCTTTGGTGGCTCCTCTGCAGCTTAATATTTCAGTGAATGTGGATGATGACCTATAACCAGAATATGCAAACAACTACTAACTCTAGTGTTTTGCTATGAAGCAGCAGTAGAGGATGGGTTATAATGAACATACAAGTGGGAGACAGATTATTATTATTATTATTATTATTATTATTATTATTATTATTATTAAATAAATTTATAAGGCCACCCAACTCATACCTGGTGACTCCGGGCAGCTTGCAGAATTAAAAAAAAAAACATAAAAACACAACACATACCCCATAGTGGCAACAAACATATTCATATCAGCCACTTGATTGGCTCTGAAGTGACCTGGGGTCCCCAAGCCTGTTGACAAAACCACATCTTCAAGGCCTTCTGGAAAAGTTTCTCTAAGTTCTTAGATAAGTCATTGTAGGTATAAGAGGTATGAATAATATTAAAGATAGAATTAGGGTTCACCTTATGTCACCTTATGTCTGTTCACCTTATGTCTGTTCAGCTGTCAGGATTCCCATAAGTAACAGTGGATGAACTTCAAAGCCAGCTTGGGTGCAGAACTTTACTAGGATCCTATGTAGGAAGAGGGGGTGAAGTAGGAAATCTAGCTATGTATTATCTCCCTCCATCCCTATCCCCTGAATTAACCACTTCTGTTCTTATGATTATTTCTTTATTTAGCTAATTAGTTAGTTACTATAAATGCAATTTATATGGCTACCCATCTTACTGCAATGACTGTGGGTGGCTAACAAAAAAGAAAAAAGAAGAAAAGAAAATAATAAACACAAAAATACATGAATAGAACCTATAATGGTGGGTGAGGAGAAATCCTATCAACAATAAATGTATCTTCTCAGACACTGCTATACCTGCCACCAATAATCCATCATACGTGGAAAGATTTTAAAAATATGCCTAACAATGCCATTTTAATTCCCTATACCAGGTGGCTAATTTGTGATCCAGGGTCTGAGATCAAGGTATGCTGATACCATTCATTAAGAATTGGGATAAACAGTTGTATTGTGCTATGCTAATATCATGTCCAAAAAGGAGAGATGTAGGAAATAAGAGTCAGATTAACCCACCTACTACTAGTTAATGGCCTATATCCTTTTTTCACTTAAAAAAATGAGAGGGAAATGCACTAGGGAAATGAGTACACTCCATTAGCTCCTTGCCTTTCTTTGGCAACTCAGCTACAGTTGGTTTCAAATATTATTGCTATGCAATAATGGAAACATGAGATTTTAATTCATAGAAGAACCATGCCAGTAGTCAAGACCAGAGTAAATAACTGAGTATACATCTTCAAGTTAACCATTAAACCATTGTAAATATTACAATTATAACTAAGGCTATAATTCTCTATAGGGCACACATTTGATAGTCAGGTAAATAGTGTAATAATCTATAATGGGCTGGACCATGTCATATATTTTGTTATTTTATTTATATATTTATTCAATTTATATAGCTTCCCACCTCAAATTGGTGACCCTGGGTGGCTTACAATTAAAACATGAACAATACCAAAAAAATAGAATAGCCATACAAATGATACAAACACTAAAAAAAATAAAGGTTCACATTTAGTCATGTCCAACACTAGGGGGTGGTGCTCATCTCTGTTTCATGGCTGAAGAGCCAGTGTTGTCTGAAGACATTTCCACAGTCACGTGGCCAGCATGACAGTCATGGAATGCTGTTATCTTCCTGCCGAAGTGGCAGGCCTGCAACTAGGGTCTGTGTTACCCGGGGCAAACATGGATTCTGTGTCCATTTTGGTGCCCCCCCAGTGTCCATTTTGACACCCCCCCAGTGGGGCGCCCAGGGCACATGCCCCGCTTCCCCCCCCCAGTTGTGGACCTGCAAAGCGGTACCTATTTATCTACTCGCATTTGCATTCTTTCACATTGCTAGGCTGGCAAGAGCTGGGGTGACTGTGGGAGCTCACTCCTTCATGCCATGCTTGGGTTTTGAACTGCTGAACTTGCAACCTTCCAGTCGACAAGCCTGATGTCTTAACCACTGAGCCACATTGCCCCATAACAAACACTAAAAACAATTACAATAATTAAAAGCCATACAGGTCAGTCACCAGGAGAGCACAGCCATTCAAGAATAGTACAGCCATTTTAAGGGTTCCGCACCACTGTCTGATCCCCAGACCTGATGGCAAAGACAGGTCTTCAAGCCCTTCCAAAAGGCCATCAAGGTCAGGGCCAGCCTGACCTCAGGGAGAATGATATTCCACAGGGCAGGTGCAGCAGCAGAAAAGGCCCTCATCCTGGGTCCCGCTAGATGACAGTCTCTACTGGCTGGAACCTGCAAGCCATTCTCAGACATGCCTGGCTAGGCAGCAGCATTTGTCCAGCCTTGGCTGATCTCAGTAGCCAAGGCAAGCTAAGGCAGGCAGACTAGACCAGGTGTCTATTTGGATGGGAGACCACCAGAAATACTGGGGCTGCAGTCCACATGGAAAAGTTGATTACAGACTCTAGAGGGGAAACACCAAATGTCTGCTATCAATTATTTTCTACTATAATAGAAGGAAAATGATAGGAAGATTAACATTCTTAGATTTGTTTGCTTTTTGATACTGAACTGCATGAAGGGACCATGTTCCAAAAAGTGAAATGGCCAAGGGAAAATGTTGACAGAAACAGGTAATATTTTAAATCTGATCTCATTAGTCTTGACTATTGCTAAGCAATGATGTCCACTCATATGTGCTTTTCTTACTAATTTTATTTTGACAGGAGAACAAGACTGAAAAACATTTTTCTCTAAACTATTTGTGGATTCCCAATTCACTTTCTTAAAAGGAACTTACCTCCTGATTTGCCACCAGACAATGAAGAGAATATTCTGTGGATACATGCTAGAGGTAGAATGGTGTGCATCTCAAGAGTTCAACAATTGAACTCATGTGCTTTTTCAGCCTCCCTAAAATGGAATCAGACTGGACTCAAATCTATTCCTATTCATTTACACAAACCAAGCAAGCAATCTATTGAAATTTAACAATAGATATGGAAATAAGAAAGAAACAGAACATGAGTATTGGAGTAATTACAGGCTGAATGTACCTCATGCCTCCCTCGCTATCTATTACCATCTATAATAATTCTTTGGACATGTGAATTATCTATGAAACAAACTGCTTTAAAACATTGTGAAGACACATTATTTGAATCCTTCATAATTTAAGAAGTATGCATATTATTTCTAAGTTAATTATTTCCAGTACGGAAAATAAAATTTTCCTGGTCATCTTATTGTTAATGTTAGGTAATTATTAATGTTGAATAAAATACAGGAAGATTAGAGATAATGGAATATTCATTTCCCCTCAGTTTCTTATTTGTTCTTTAAAAAAAATTGTGATATTTTAAAGCCCACATAAATATTTTTACTTTTCTTAAAGGCATTTCCTAATACCCTAAAGAAACAAACACTAGTTTACGTTATTTTCAAATGTATTTCATCTCTGCTTTATCCTAATATATAGATTCTTTATGTGTTTTCTCTAATTTCTCTAGTTTCATTTCATTTTACAGCTGGTGTCTTCAGGATTACTTCTGAAGGTGAAAAAAAAAACACTTGTTTAGTTTAAATTTATTCTGGAAATGACTCAAATTTCACATCATCATCATCATCTGCATAATGATGACCTTTTTACATTAAGAAAGGGTGTAAATGTTCAGGAAGTTAACTTTAATCTTATTTCCTATGTCCCCTTCTATTATTTTCCATTAACATATGAAAAATTAGATTTTTTACTAATTTACCAGGTTTTCTCAAAACAGATAACCACAGAAGTTTTGATAGAGTAGCTTTGAGGTCTTTGTTTCTCATGCTGTAGATTAATGGATTCAGCATGGGAGGAATTATGGAATACAGTATTGTAATTATAAAATCAAGATGTGATGGTCTGTTAGAAGTAGGTCTTAGGTAAGCAAAGGAAACAGTGAACAAAAATATGGAGAAGACAGTGAGGTGTGGTAGGCAAGTGGAGAAGGCCTTTTCTCTTCCTTGAACTGAAGGAATTCTCAGAACAGCAGAGAAGATCTTCACATAGGTAATAACAATGAAGACAAAACAACCAAACCCTAATATAGCATTGAACACTAAAACTCCAATTTCATTTATATATCTATCAGAGCAGGCAATCTTAAGTAAATGTGGGATTTCACAGTAGAACTGATTGATAATATTAGAGCAGAAAGGAGTTGTAAATGTTTCAATAGTGTGTAATGTAGCACTGAGAAAACTAGCAATCCACACACTGCCAACCATCATGGAGCAAGCCTTTCTGTTCATTATCATTTCATATTGTAAAGGATTGCAAATGGCAACATACCGATCATAGGCCATGACAGTCAGAAGAGCAACATCAGAGCCAAGAAAGAAGACAAAAAAGAGGACTTGGGCAACACACCCTGAATAGGAAATATGCCTGATATTCATAAGAGAATTTAAAACAGCTTTGGGGACAATGACTGAAACTGAACCAATGTCCTGCATGGCTAAGTTCATCACAAAGAAGTACATGGGTGTGTGAAGGTGGTAATCAAAACCAACAGCAGTGATGATGAGAAGGTTCCCTGTTACTGTCATTAAATACAGTATCAAGAATAAAGCTACATACATAACTTGTAGATCCAAAACCTTTGAGAATTCCAAGAGAATAAACTCAGATGTGTGGTTATCCATTTTTAATCTTGAATCATGATATCCCTAGAACCGAAGGGAGGGCAAATAAAATTTCTTCTATTCAGTGCATTTAGAATGATATGAATAACATCTGTTCAATGTATATAAACTTCCATTAAATCTTTTGGCAAAGAAAAGTGAAGCAGAGATAACTTTTTATCAAGACAGATTGAATTCAATATTCTGCTGTCCAAAATTTGGATTCAAATTGCTATGTATTCCATGATATCAGTATTACAGTTTTATAGCTGTCAGCAATCCCTTTATCTTCATAATTTCTGGGAAAATTTCCATCTTCTTCAATTGTATTGCTCCTCTCCATTTCAGTTGACCCCAGATTTCAGTGTAGTATAATTCAGCATTTTTCTTCAAGAACCAGAGCAAAAAGAATTGTAGAGGTTAAAAAAATGAAAAGCAGAAAAGTAGAAGTTGAGAAATTAATTCCTCTAGAGGATAGTTATATGTAAAGTTCCTATGGTTTGAACATATTGGAAGTCAGCCATACTGAGATACCTACACCCTCTATTTTTCTGTCATGATGTGAGCTATAGAGCTATAGAGCTCTAAAAGCAACATTTTCCCTTTTTGGGGGGGATTAGCCACATAAAATGCATTTGGCAAATGCTGATGGAGCATGTATTTTAACTTTTTTTTTTTTTTTCTGGGAAAAAAAAACACCACCACAAAAGATGCTTTTTAACATTTTGGAAGTCTCCAAATAAAGAATTAGGAAAACCTCCAAATGATGACTATTTCTTAGTCCTATTGTGTGAAATGTAGACAGGAAATTCTGAAGACCTGTTTCAATTCAGAACCTACTTCAGCTGCTTATGGATTTGGAAAAAGAAACATCAGAGATGCATATAAATAAGTTCTGGTCTGGTTCAGACCATCATCTGAATTAGTTGTTGAATCAATTAGATTCAGATTAAATACAGACAAAATGTCTTAATTGGTTCACATCCATTGATCTGAAACTAGGTTGAATGAAAACATGCTGAATCTTCTAATCAATAGAAGTTAAGCTCAGTCTTTAAATTTAGTAGTTTTTAAATTTAGTAGATTATGTCTGCTATGCTAATGAGAAGCAACATGGGAAAAAAGGTAATGCATAACACTTTATTTTTAGATTATTCCAATCTATTATATCTCTTCTACTTATATTATTTTCATTTCATTTCCAAAATAAAACTTCCAGAAAAATAATGATTATAAAAACTGTAATATTTCTAAACTATTTTAACTAGACTTAGAACTACAAGAAAAAAGGTAGGAAAGCCTAGGTTGAATATTTGCAGGGAAAAATGGAGAAATAAATATATAATAATTCAAGGTAAAAGGGAGTAACTCACCATGTATATTCATGCAGATTTCTTTATTTTTCTTTCTTTATTTCTTTCTTATTTTTTTCTGTGCAGCCATTGTTAAAATTGTATCCTGTGGAGCCATGAATGGGATCTTACCCAATTTCTCCAGCCTTTCCCATGAAATATAAGAAGAGTTGGTCTCCATTGGCAGTATAATACAGCCTCAGTGGATTGGAGGTTTTTTATGCTCTGTGGGATGCTTCCCAAAGGTCTGTATTATTTTAAGTGAAGAATTCTACAGGGGGAAAATGCTGATGTCCTGATTTTACAAACTTGATAACAGCAGAGGGTACATCAAAATAGCCCAGAAGTACATCTTTCTCATAAGGAAAACCTAAAAGGCTTCCATCTGAATATCTTTTAGAATGAGGCTACGGGTAGAATGTAAGCTCCTTCTGACACACAGTTTCTATTTTATGTTGGAGATGGGTAGTTAAGTATCTGGGCAGTTTACAATTGTTAAAACATTTAAAAAGAAAGAATAATATAAAAAACACAAAAACAGCACAAGAGAAAATAACCATGATAGGAAAGAAAATAAACCCAGGGAGGAACAGAAAGGAAGAAAAGGGCATCAGTTATTCTCTCCAAACTCCTGGGGGAATTTCCAGGCCTTTAAGGCCCTTCAAAATACCAGTAGGGTGGGAGCTCTTCAAATTTTGGGGGAGAACTTCATTCCAGAGGGCAGGCGCTTGTTCAGGGAAGATGCACTTCCAGGGCCTCAATATGTGGCATTGTTTAATCACTGGAACCCAGAGTGCAACAACCTTGCCAGATTGAACTGGTCAGGCAGATACTGTGGGAGACAGGTGGTCCCTCAAGTAACCGGGCCCTATGCCATGTAGGACTTTATAGGTAGTGAGCAGTAACTTGAATAACACCTGGAAGCAAACTGGCAATCAGTGCAGCTTGCAATGTGGTGTTACATGGCATACCAAGGCATGCCCATTACTTCCTGCACTGCTGTATTCTGGACCATATGAAGCTTCCAGGTGGACTTCAAGGGCAGCCACATGTACAGCACGTTGCAGTAGTCAAGCCATGAAGTGACCAGAGTCTGAGTGACTATCTGAAGGGCCCCTTGATCTAGGAAAGGGAAGAACTGGTACACCAGATGAAGCTGGGCAAAAGCAGCTGTTGTGAGTCCAAACTGCACACCATCCTTGAATGGGGAAGTACAATCCCATCCAAGGTCACAATTGGAATATCCCCAGATCTGGGTGGTTCAAACACCCACAGCCACTGAGTCTTGAGGATTGAGTTGGAGATGGTTCCTCTTCATCCAAACCTGCACAGACACTGGGAGATAATTGTGACAGCCTCACTTGGCTGTCAGGAGTCAAAGGATATAATCTGGTATCATCAGCATATTGATGGTACCAGATCCAAACTGGTGGATAACCTCACCCAGCAGTTTCATGTAGATGTTGAAAAGGAGGGGAGAGGGAATGGAACTCTGTGGCACCCCAGTAATGAGAGGCCTGGGGATGACCTTTCCAGGATAATTGATGTTAAATAATTATGTGCCATCAAAACAGTGTTGACTCTTAGTGACCACATAGATAAGTGTTCTTCAGTATGATCTGTCACCAGCCTGGATCTTTTCTAATGGTATACCCATCATCACTCTAATTAAATCTATCTACTTTCCTGCTGGTCTTCCACTATTCTTTTTTCCATTGTTCTCAGCATTATAAAATTCTCAGCAGAACTAGGTTTTCATATAATATGTCCAAATTATGGTAATTTAAGGCAGGTTATTGTGCTTTGAATTCTAATTGATTAGATCGATAGGTCTATAGGTCTATAGATGTATTGCTCTATCAGTCTAGATCTAGATCTAGATCTAGAGCCAGTTTGGTGTAGTGGTTAAGGCATCAGGCTAGAAACTGAGAGACCATGAGTTCTAGTCTTGCCTTAGGCAGAAAGTCAGCTGGGTGACCTTGGGCCAGTCACTTTTTTCAGCCCTAGGAAGGAGGCAATAGCAAACCACTTTTGAAAAACCTTGCCAAGAAAACTGCAGGGATTTCTCCAGGCAGTCTCCAAGAATTGAATACAATTGAATGGATTAAAAAAAAAGTAGAGAGAGATAGAGATAGAAGTAGTTTATTATGGTTACAGACCAGAGTCTATTTGATTTGTTTGATGATCCATTTGTTTGTTTTCTTGGCTGTCCATGGTACTCTCCAACACTGAAGTTGAAAAACATCAGTACTATTTCTATCCTCTTTCTTCGAAGTCCAACTTTCACTTCCATGCAGTGTCACAGGGAAAACCATTGCCTGCACAGTTCTGATCTTTGTAGATACTGTATATACTGTATGTACAGTATGTATGCTTTTGTTTTGGTTCTTAAACGTTACATTTTTGTACAGCCAAAGATACATTGTGTTCAATATGGTCTTTTAAAATATTAACTGGTCACTTCCCCATCCTAGGATGTACTGACATGTGTACTGATTTTATTTCCTTGTATCTGATATGTCCATATAGAGATAATGGAGAAGGGCCTTTACTTGTCCCTACACATACTACTCTGAATATTATACAAAAAACTCTGAAAAAGTAAACACTTTAAAACCTAGGCTGCTTTCAGCTTTTAAACTGCATGAAGGAAAGACATTCTGAAACATGATGATGACCAGGAGAAATATGAGATAGGACCATGTCATGAATTACATCTGATCTCATTAAACTTGAATTGAAACTAATATTCCATATACAGTATGTGTGTTTATAAATGATAATGAAAAAGCACTTTGAAACTATTCCTCAGTAACAATACAAACGAATATCTAATTTAAATATCTTCATTGCTATTTTTTTAAAAAAACAACCTCTAAAATATTGTGTTTTACATATACAAACCATAATTTACTTGCATTTTTCTTTAAACTAGCTTTGGATTTCCAATTCACCTTTTAAAGAAACTAATGTCCTGACCTGATACTAGGCACTGAACTGTGGATGCACTCTGGAGGTTGAATGGTATGTACCTGAAGAGTTCAACTGTTGACCTCTTGCAGTCTAATAGCCTCCCTGAAATGTGATCTGTCATGAGTAAGGATGGTGAGCAGGAAGGGGCTCCCATCCAGGCTGTAAAGCGCATGCGTAGCACTGAGGAATTAAGCAGCCATTCAAAGAGACACAGATCAGGCCGGCCTTAGCCTTTGGGGTTTATATGTCTGGGTTTTTCCCACACTTCTTCAGTTTGTTAGGATTTTCTGTTTATGTAGCAGTAATAACATTAGAGAACTACTCCTCGTCTCAGCGTATGTCTCACTGTTAGGACAGGATCTGACTGATTTCAATTCCATCCCCATTGGTTCATGTGTAACAAACAAATGCTGTCTATTGAGAATAAGTAATAGATATGGATAATGTTAGTTATTTTAGGCAGGAATGGGAGACAAAACTCAGAGTAATTATAGGCTGAATGTATACATCCCACCACCCCATGCTAACTATTATCAGTGTAGAATTTATTTAGAGAGTGCCAATTCTGTTATTAAAATCAACTGTTTTATACCATTATTGAGGAAACATTTTTCCAATCCTTCAAATCTTATGATTTATTGGTCATTGTGAATAGTTCTCCATTTTTCCTGGTTACCTTATGTTTAATGTCAGGTAAATTATTACTGTCAGGTAATATACAGGGTGATTAGAGGAAGGACAGTATTCATTTTCTGACTATGCAATAGAGTTGGTCCCCAATGCTCAATTGCTGAAGCTGAAAATTTATCTGATGACTCAGACAGAGTTTGAGGTATTATGGGACTTCATTGACAAAAATCTGTCAAGGGGGTTTATTGAACCTGCTAATTCCCCAGTTGGGGCTCCTGTGTTATTCCAGGAAAAGAAAGACGGCACGCTTCAACTCTGTATGGACTATTGAGGGTTAAATTCTGTCTCAATTCTCAACAAGTACCCTCTACCCATCATGAAGTACATGTTAGCTCACTTGTCAAAGGGCAAGATTTTCTCCAAGCTCAATCTTCGTGAAGCCTACTTCCGCATTCACATAAAAGCTGGAAATGAGTGGAAAACTGCTTTTAATTGCCCACTAGGGTCATTTCAATACAAAATCCTTCCTTTTGTGTTGGTGGGGGAGCCCAGAGTTTTCATCAAATTGATTAATGAAGTATTATATGATCATTTGTTTAAAGGGGTTCTGGTTTATTTAGATGATGTCCTCATTTACACTGAAACAGAGGAGGAACATGAACACCTCCTCCAACAGGTGTTACACAAGCTTAGAGATGCCAAACTCTATGCCAAGCTTTCCAAATGTGAGTTTCACAAAACCCAACTTGACTATCTGGGCTATCGAGTGTCTGACCAGGGTATAGAAATGGACCCTGCTAAAATTCAGGCCATTCTCAGTTGGGAACGCCCCCACACCTGGAGGCAATTACAAAGTTTCCTAGGGTTCAGTAATTTCTATTGGCAATTCATCCAGGGGTTCGCTGAGATTGCTCTGCCCCTTACTGATTTGTTCTGTACCAAGGGCTTGGGGGAAACCCACAAAGTAAAAAACCCTGGGGCAGTGCTGAACTGTACACCTGAATGTCAGGCAGCATTTGAAAAACTAAAAACCCTTTTTGCTGCTGAACCCATTCTACAGCAACCTGATCCTGAGCACCCTTTTGTGGTCCAAGTTGATGCTTCTGACTCCTCCATTGGGGCTATTTTATTACAAAGGGATTCAGAAAATTGCTTAAAACCCTGCGCATATCTGTCCAGGAAATTTTCTGAAACAGAATGCCATTGGCATGTTTGGGAAACAGAGACATTTGCTGTAAAAGCAGCTTTAGAAACCTGGCACCATCTCCTTGAAAGCGCTAAATGCCCTTTTGAGATTTGGACTGATCACAGGAATTTAGAAGCCCTGCACAACGTCTCAGCCCTAAACAGATTTGCTGGGCTCAGTTTTTCAGCCGTTTCAATTTCCAGTTAAAATTTATTCCAGGAAAGAAAAACTTTCTAGCTGATGCCTTGTCATGTTTACCTCAGGACCTTGACCAGGTGGCAGATGTGGTTGGAACTGTTCTCACTGAACCACAATTGGGCTTGGTTGCTGTTACTCAGAGCCAGACCCGTGCGCAGGCAACTCCGCCCCAAGCCCAGCCTGGGAAGCAGAAAATGCAAGTTCCTTGTCAGTTACAGAAGGACTTTCTCCAGGCACTGAAAACTGACACTTAGTTGCTAGCTAATAGAGACAATATTTATTTTGAAAACAGTCTGGCGTGGGTGGAACACCGCCTTTATGTGCCTGAAATGTTAAGAGCCAATGTTTTGCAGCATTCCCATGATGATAAACTTGCTGGAAACTTTGGTTTTGTCAAAACATTGCATTTGGTTTGCCGTCAATTTTGGTGGCCGACCTTAAGACGTGATGTAAAAAACTATGTTGCTTCCTGCCCTGTTTGTGCCATGTCAAAATGAAAAGGAGGGAAACCACAGGGGCTTTTACAGCCAGTGGCTAGTCCATCCCAACCCTGGGATGAGATTTCTATGGATTTCATTGTAGACCTACCTCCCAGTCAGAAGAAAACTGTCATTTTGGTGGTAAAAGTTTTTTTCTCTAAACAAGTTCATTTCATTCCATGTGCATCCATCCTATCAGCCCCACAATTGATGCACCTGTTTCTCCTCCACATCTACTGCCTCCACGGTAGCCGCTCCCATTTGGTCAGTGAGCGCAGCACACAGTTTACTTCCCAATTTTGGAAATCATTTTTAAAACTGATTGGCACCAAACAAGCCCTGTCCACATCATCCCATCCTGAAACTGATGGTTCTACTGAGATTTTAAATGCCACTCTTGAACAATTTCTAAGAGCATAGATTAACTACCATCAGGACGATTGGGTGGAGTTAATACCTTTTGCTGAAGTTGCTTACAACAATGCTGTGCATCAAAGTACCGGACAAACCCCTTTTCATGTAGTTTCCGGTCACAACTTTGTTCCCATCCCTGAACTGCCACGGCCCCCTTCCCAAACATGTTCTGCACCTGACTGGGCTGTTAAACTCTCTGATTCCTGGCCGGTAATTCAACAAGCTTTGGCTGATGCCCAGGCTGCTTACAAGTCTCAAGCTGATAAGCATCATTCTTTACAACACAACTTCAAAGTTGGGGATCAGGTGTATCTGTCTACTAAATTTATCAAATCTCCACAACCCTCTAAAAAACTTGCTCCCAAATTCATTGGCCCTTTTCCTATTGTTGGTCTTGTCAATCCAGTTACTGTTAAATTGGAACTGCCTCACAATTTGAAATGCTTACACCCTGTTTTCCATTGCAGCTTGCTTAAGCCTATGCACCACTCCTCACGCTGGCACCCTCAACCTCCTCCTCCTGCTCCAATTATGATTGACGGCCAACAACACTTTGAAGTCAAGGACATTGTTGATTCTCGAAAGCTTCGAGGCACCCTTCAGTATCTGGTCCAATGGAAACACTTTCCTCATCCTGAATAGGTGTCTGCCCACCATGTTAATGCTCCTGATTTAGTTTGCCGTTTCCACCTTGCTTACCCTTTGAAGCCTGCTGCTTAATGTATTCTTTATTTGGGGGGGGGCAGTATGTCATGTTCACTGATTCAATGTAGTTTATACATCGTAACATTTCACATGCCATGGCGCTGACATGTGTTTCTCTTTGGGAGGGAGCTGCTGTGAGACCTTGTACCAAGCTCTGTATGTCAAATCAGTACAAAGGAATGTGTTTGGGTTATGTTATCTGTTCAAGGACTTTTCCCGCAGACCATCAGAGACTGTTAGGAGCATCTGGGATTGTGAACTTGAGAAGATTCTATGGGGGGAGGGATTTCGTTTGCACCGAGGGTTTTTAGTTTGAATTTGGTGTGCTTTCATCATTCTCAGCTTTCTTTGTGATCCTGCTTACTGTTCTTTAATAAATCAGGTATCCTTGAATCAGGCCTGTGAGTCTGACACTGTGTTAGAATAGGCAATCATTACAATCAGTTTCTTATTTGGCTTTTCAGAATTTTGTGACTTTAAAAAATACACCTAAATACAAATATTTATTTTCTTCTAAGTCATCTCCTAATATATACATTTTGCAAACAGTCTATCTTAAAACAAACAAACAAACAAACAGAGACCAATTTATTTTATTTTCAAATACATATCAACTCTGCTTCCTTCTAAATATATAATAGTTTATGTATATACATCTTTTCTAATATGTCTTGTTCTAATTTCATTTTAAAATTGGTGTCTTTAGGATTACCTCTGAAGTTGAAACGTCAAATAAAAGACAAAAGTTTATTTTAAACATCTTCATGGAAAAAAATCAAGTTTCATCTCATCATCTGCATCTTCTTCAACATTATTGTTGTTCTTGTCATCATCATCTTTTCAACTGAAGGTAATAGGGGATGTAATGATTAGTTTTAGCCCCTATGCCTCTCTCTCTCTCTCTCTCTCTCTCTCTCTCTCTCTCTTTTTTTTTTTATTCCCCCATTAACAGAGATGAAGCTGATCCACAGTTCATGGTTTTCAAAAACAAATGACCACAGCCTAAGAAGTTTTGAAAGAGCATTTTTGATGTCCTTGTTTCTCATGCTATAGATTAATGTATTCAGCATGGGTGGAAGTATGGAATAAATTATTGTAATTATGAAATCATAGTGTGATGGTCTATTAGAAGTGGGTCTTAGATAAGCAAAGGAAACTGAACAAAAATATAAAGAAGACAATGAGGTGTGGTAAGCAAGTGGAGATGGCCTTTTTCCTTCCTTTAGGAGAAGGGATTTTCAGAACAGCAGAGAAGATCTCCACATAAGTAATAACTATAAAAACAAAACAACCAGCTGATAATATAGCACTGAACACTACAACTCCAATTTCAGTTGCATATAAACCAGAGCAGGCAATCTTAAGTAAATGTGGGATTTCACAGTAAAATTGATTGACAGTATTAGAGCAGAAAGGAGTAGTAAATTTTTCAGTAGTGTGCAATGCAGCATTGAGAAAAGTGGCAGTCCATACACTGCCAATCATTTTGCTGCAGGCCTTCCTGTTCATTATCATTTCATATTGTAAAGGATAGCAAATGGCAACATACTGGTCATATGCCATGACAGTGAGCGGGGCAATATTGGAGCCCAGGAAGAAGACAAACAAGAGGACTTGAGCAACACAACCTGAGTAAGAAATATGCCTTTTATTAGTAAGTGAATTAAAAATAGCTTTGGGAATAATGACTGATACTGAACCAATGTCTTGCATGGCTAAATTCACCAGGAAGAAGTACATAGGGGTGTGAAGGTGGTGGACAAAAAGAACAGCAGAGATGATGAGAAGGTCTCCTGTTACTGTCATTAAATATAGTATTAGTAGTAAAGCTATTTATATAATCTGTAGCTCCCAAACCTTTGGAAATTGCAAAAGAAAGAAGACAGATGTGTTGTTATCCATTCTTACTCATGAATCATGATAGATCTAGGCAGAAAAAAAGTAGCAAAGATAAATAGTTTCCATTCAGTTCACTTTGAATGGATTTTATGAACAGCTGATCAACTTTCAGTAAAATTAAGTCTCTATTTGCAAATTTACAGAAAACATTTTGAGCTACAACATCACTTGCTTACTCTTCAATTATGTTGCTTTAGTTTCTATGTGGTGGTGGGTTTTTTTTTTGGGGGGGGGATATATTTAACAGCAGTCATGACAGTATTTTGTAGTCTAACTCAGTGATCCGTGATTTGGTTATCATTATCATTATCATTATCATTATCATTATCATTATCATTATCATTATCATTATCATTATTAGGAAGATATCTTTTTGAATTTCTTCATAACTGTGAGGAAAAAAACATAGAAATTAGTGTTTCATAGATAAGAAAAGTGAAATATAAAGATCTTTTTTCTAAAGACAGTATACAAATAATATACTGTATCCTGAAATATGGTCAATCCTGGAAGTGTTACACAATTAGGGAAGCTGTCCATCTCTTTCTCTTCATAATTTATCTTTCCATCTCTAACTGCTATATTAGAATGATGTTCTCTATACTGTGCTTACCTCCATTTGATAATTTGTGAAAAAAAAATCTTTATAAATAGAACAAAAACATTTTTTTTTAAGTTTCCAAGAATTAATGAGGGAGTAAGAGAAATTGAGAAATTCATTCCTCCAGAGGGCTCTCCGTCTAAAGGGTCAGTGGCTTGAATGATTGTGAGTTCAGCCATACTCATTCTGAGTATAAATTAGCTCTATTTTTCTATCAGGTTGCTATCCTCAGTAGTTGTAGGAATATCTTTTCTTTTCTTTTCTTTTCTTTTCTTTTCTTTTCTTTTCTTTTCTTTTCTTTTCTTTTCTTTTCTTTCTTTCGGGCTGTGACCCTATTTTTTTTTTTCTAAATTGATACAGAATATTCATAAAGAACCAAAAGCTAAAATTGTACTGAATGTCCTTACTTCACAGCAATGCAGTTGTCCTTCTCTAATTTTATTAATGCTAGAACTACTGGCAATTCAAATACATCAAAAAATAGAATCCCAGGACTCAAATTAAATACACTGGAACATAAATTGAAATTATTTGCTGACAATATTGTACTGAAAATCACTCAACATAGTGATTCATTAATAGCATTGATGGAACACATACAACAATATGGTTCAGTGTCAGGTTAATGAATCAATAAAGACAAAACTGAAATGGTGATGTGGAACATGAATGGAGATGAAAGGCAATTTGTGTATTGATTAACAGGCTTTAATGCTACCTCTAACAAAGTAAAGTATTTATGAATTTTCTTGACATAAAACAATAAAGATCTATTCAGTAATATTTACCAAATTGGAAGCAGCTATTTATGGCCTATATTACTACATAGTTTTATTTTACACTTAATTGATTCAAATACTTTCAGAAAAACAGCCGAACAACAAAAGAATTATGGAAACAAGGGGGGACACTGAGAAATTTGACTGAGTTTGAAAATCTTATATGACATAATATTGAACATTTGTTAGGAACAATTTATAATTTACTTGTGAAATACAGCTCATAACCCAAACAAGTCAAAGGTTATATGATTAAATGGATGCAGAATATGAATACAGTTATAGAGATGCAACTGTGGGAATTTCACTGGAAAAGCACATTAAATTTACTTTTAATATTAGAGAGAACTGGTACAAGATGTTTTACCATTGGTATATTACTCCAGTCACAAGGATAAAATATGTTTTTATTGGAAAAAGACTTTTATCTCCTCTTCAGAAGAATGACTAACAGAATTGTGGAAGTATACCTCCACGTCTAGAATCAGAGGAAAAGGCCTGCTATAGATGAAACATCTGATTATCCCTCCCCATTTTCAGACTTCACAGCCCAAAATAATGTCTTTCAGTAATTTTCAGTTGTTCTTCCCCTTTTCTATTTTTTTTTTTTTGATTAATATATGAACAATTTGATAATAACAGATGAGCTATTTCATGTCAAAAATTATTTTCTCAACTATTCTAGATCAGGAACAGTTTAGTGATACAAATTATCATACACTATTGAGGGACTATTTATTTTTTTAAAGATTTTAGTCAGGATAGAGACCAGGTATATAAGCTTAGGGTGGCTAAGTGGTACCGGCGTTTTAAAAATAGACAAGGAATGTTATATTACTTACAGTCTTCCATATCCCAGCCATTGAGACAAGCTTTTACAGAGCTTCATTTTCAAACAATGCCAACAGCTTATTTAGATGGAATATATAAAGGGATACCATTTATACACAGTCTATGCATTTGTAACACCTCACAGGTGGAAGATCTGACCCTCTATTTATTATACTGTAGATTATATCAAGAACCAAGAGCTAGACTTTATACCTTTGTTAAACCAATTGAATCAGAGAAATTAGAAAAAAAAAATCTGTTTTTTGTTGTCTGATGAGAATGAACATGTAACAAAAGAAGTCACATTGTTTGCAATGGCCACAAGAAAGATACAGAAGTGTTGATAAATAGTACTGTAAATATTAGAGGGGAAGGGTTGAATTGATACATATTGTTGTTATTTTAAATGAATTTTGCTAAAACCAATAGCTGAAAATAAAGTGTATGTCTGTATGTAATATATTGCACACAACCAGAAGTCCCAAAAAAGCTCTAACATAAAAACCAGAAGGTTGTGGTTACATAAAAGCAACTCTTCTAATTGCTTTCTATATATGCAGGAGCATTTTTGCCATGTAATAGCATTTCTGGACAGGTATACAAATTTAATTAAAATGAATGAATCAGTAAAAATGTATGATTGCTTAAAAAAGTGTACAGTATAAAATAGTATGATATAAAAACCATTTTAAAATATGTTTAAAGAAATGCATATATAAATAGAGACAAAATCTGAGATATACTTTCTGTATTGCTAGATATTATAAATCAAATAATAATGAATGGGTGGCATTTCTCCTTTAAAAGAAAAGGTGTAAGTAAGTTAACTGAGAAGTTGGAAGCCACCTCAATAGATAGCAGGCTTCTCTACCTAATACGTGCCCTACACTCAGATACGGCCTTGAAGGTCAGGTGCAATAGATCTGGGTCACTGTCCAAGCTGATTAAAGTACAAAAGGGGGTGAAACAGGGCTGCATTTTGGCTCCTCTACTTTTTAAGTTTCACATTAATGACATGGTAAGATGCCTAAGTCACCCAGACTTCCATCCTCCTAAATTAGGGGATCGAAGTATTGCCCTACTGCTGTATGCAGACAATGTGGTCATACTCTCTAGGACTCTTATAGGTCTCAAGAGAACTTTGACATCCTTGGCCCAATATTGTATTAATAATCAGTTAGAAATGAATTATCAGAAAACAAAGATAATGACCTTCGCCAAAAGGCCAAAACTTCACTCCTGGTATATAAATGGGCAGAGAATAGAGCAAGTGACGAGCTTCAAATACACAGGGGTAGTTGTACATGCCACTGGATCTAGGAAACCTCACTTTGATTATGCAGCTGATTCTGGACAAAAATCAGCCAATGCCATTCTAAAGTTTTTCTGAAGCAAAGGAGGACACTATATTCCAGCAGCTCTTAAGCTCTTCCAGGCAAAGTCATTAGCCCAGCTCCTTTACGGGTCCTGCGTTGGTGCTCCGACTTCAAGCATTATGCCTCTGGAAAGAGTGCAGTACAAAATTTATTAGGGCAGTACTCCAAATGCCCAAATGTGTGTTGAACACTCAACTTCGATTGGAAGTTGGCATGATAAAAGTCGAGGCAAGAGTCCGTCTAGCCTTCCTGAACCTTTGGCTAAAACTCAAGCACTATCCTCAAGGTTTAGCCCCACTCATTTTTCAAGATTACTTCCAATCCTCTTGGTTAAAGGATATTGCATTTAGCCTCACAAAGCTAGGGTTTTCTACAGATTTAATTCTTAGGATGGATTATGAACAGGCAAAATTGACCCTGAAGCAAAGGATAAAGGATATAGAGAGACAAATGGACTTACAGAAGGCCCCTCATTTCCTAGCTTCAGAGCATAATAAATATATTGTCAATACTGCTAACTACCCTTTTCAACTTGAAATTCCTAGCCAGCAGAAAGCTTTCTCCCTAGCTTGAAGCCATGCACTCCCTTCTGCAGTCTGGGAAGGCAGATACAAAAAAATCCCAATAGCTGCAAGGTGGTGCCCTTGTAACAATGGAGAGATAGAAACCACAGACCACGTGCTTCTCCATTGTCCTTTTTATAAAGAGCTCAGGAGCAAACTAATATTACCCTTGACTAGTAAATGCCATAGACAGAAAGATATAGATTTTATGCAAATGTTACTTATAGATGAATATCCAACTGTCATGGTGCAAGTAGCCAGATTCTGCACTGCTGCTATGAAGATACGACAGATTATGATTGGAAAAATGTAGTTATGTATCCCTTGTAGTAACTTTGTGGTCTACATATCACATTTTATATAAGATATTTTACTCTTTTTATCACTCCTTTTAATATTTTACATATATTTTTATAGACACTTATACCTGATAGAATATTAGCCATAGTAACGCAAATAAGATTGTTTTTAAACTTGATTAAGGGGCTCACTTACATGGTGATCCAAATGTATTTCAACATTTAATTGGAACTTGTAAACTCAAATTTAGAATTATTTTAATTTAGATGGCTCATATTTTATGGCTAATGTGCATATTTTTATAGAATTGTATCTTGTACTGCTCAATTGAATTGAATTGAGTTTATTAATAAGCTCTATTTACTTTACATCACAAAATATATTTCTAGATATTTCTGTACAAAAATAATCAATTAAACTAGCTTTAATGCTACATAAAACCATTATAGTTCCATCAATTTAAGAAGAAGAAAACCTAACCAACTGAATCAAAATAATCTTATTTGTTCAATAATATGCATATGACTAATGCAACCACTAAAGTTGAAGCATACTTCAAAAAAGTCAGGAAATTAAAAACATATACTAAAATACACATAACTGACATTATTTCTGAAAAGTGTTGGGAAAGATACTGAGAATCAGCTTCCAGAATGTCATTTTGAGTTCCTTGTTCCTCATGCTGTAGATCAGTGGATTCATGACTGGAGGCACCACACAGTAAAACATGGAAATCAAGATATCTGATGTTGATGGGGAGCTGGATGTGGGTCTCAGGTATGCAAAATTACCACTTACCAGAAACAAACAAATGACTATGAGATGGGGTAAACAGGTAGAGAAAGCCTTTTGCTTCCCTTGGGTGGATGGGATTCTCAAAACTGCTCTGAAGATCTGAATATAAGAAAAAGTAATTAGAGCAAAATATAGAAAAGCTAAACAAGAACTAAATATGAGAACCCAGACTACTGCAAGATATGACTCAGAGCAAGAGACCTTGAGTAACTGAGGGATTTCACAGAAGAACTGATTGATGATTTTGGAACAGAACTCCAATCTCAATAAAAGTACCACATAGAGCATTGAATAAAACAAGCCACCCATCCATGCACTGGTTGCCATTTGGATGCAGGCTTTTTTGTTCAGTACAGTCTCATAACGCAATGGATTGCAGATGGCTACATAACGATCATATGCCATGACACCAAGGAGAAAGAAATGAGACAGCATGAAGAAAATGAGGAAGAAAACTTGGCAAAGGCATCCAGAGTAAGAAATGGTTTCAGTGCTCATTAAGGAATTCAGCAGTGACTTTGGAACTGTGACAGAGATGGAGCCAAGATCTTGCAAGGATAGATTGACTAGGAAAAAATACATGGGTGAATGGAGCTGATGGCTATAAACAATGACCATGATGATGATGAGATTTTCCATGAGGGCCACCAAATATATTAGGAAAAAAACAATGATGTGGACCATCTGTAGCTCCTCAGTATCAGGGAATCCATGCAGAAGGAATTCACTCGGTCTTGTCTTATTTTCCATTCTGCTTTGTAGACTTCAGAGCTTGGTACAGGAGGCCAAACCTCGGACCCTTTTCTCAGGTAACTGTGGCACTATTCACAATGGAGTGGATGATGTTCAAACAATTTCCTTTGATGTGAGAGTGCTAGATAAAAACAGAGGTTTATCTGTGGGATGTGTGTAATTATTCTCCAGGGCCCATTTCTCAGGAGCATAGTTTACTTAGCAGCCCTAAGTCCATGTAGGTGTGGGAAAGTGTTCTTAGAGCCTTATGCATACTTTCTTTAATCTATACAGCAAGTTCAATGCTCGACTTTCAGACTCCTTTGATTGGAATAATTTTAGGAAATTTATGTCAACTGTTATTTTCAGCAATAACTGCCAGACATATGAAGAAACTATTATATGTGCATTTAAATAAATACACAAATAAATAATCAGTTTATAATAAATAAAGAAAAAAGAAATATCTCAAGAACTGTCTTCCAACCTTTATCACAAAAAAGTATAAAAAAAATTAGTGACTCTTACTCCGTCTAATGTTACAAACATTTATTTCTTCTTCACATATGCCATGTCTTATATAGAAACAAATCAATAAAACATCATCTTTGTAGTCGTCTCAGTAGAAAGTCCATAAAGTGTTGCCAGAGGTAACAAGATATCTTGTTTTAACCTTGATCAAATAACTAAATTTATATTCCTTCCCTTTACTTCTAACAGTCTTAATCCTTAGTTCAAATATTGTCACAGGATTTAATTTCTCTTCATTTCTTCTTTGTCCCATCACACTGAATTCTTCAGTTCAAAGGTTTTAACAAGCCTTTTGTCATGTTCACCATTTCAATGTGCATTCTACATCATAACGTTTCACATGCCAGGGCGCTGACGGGCGTTTCTGGTTGGGAGAGAGCTGCTGAGGGACCTTGTACCAAGCTCTCTATCTGTGTTCATTAAGATGGAATGTGTTTGGGTTATCTTTTCTGTTCAAGGTCTTTTACCCATTGATCAGCAGAACTCGTTGATCAGCGGAACAATCCCCTGGGATTGTGAATCTGAGATGATTGCGGGGGGGGGGGGACTTCATTTTTATTGGGGGTTATTTAGTTTGATTTTAGGCGCACTTTTCTCATTCTCAGCTTTCTTTGTATCTGCATTCTATTCTATAATAAACCAGATCTTATTTTACCTTATGAGTCTGAGAATATTTGTGGAATAGGCATTCATTACATAAAGCTGAGAATCTATTAATATACCTCGCTAGTTCCTACCAAGAAAATTCTTGCGAGGGAAGAAGTTAGCGATGGCAGAGTCGAAACCAGCGTCAGCAGGGCTTGAGGAGACGACTAACCAGTTACCCAAATCGGCAATCCAGAGCAGAGAACCGAGCCCCCTCCCCCCTGAAATTTCGTATTACCTGAGGGGTTCAAGCTCTAGCCCTGAGCTGGGGGAATCTAGCGAGGGGGGAGAGCCGGAGCAACTGGTACCAACTGGCTCCCCCCCGGAGATGACCTGGGATACGATGGGGGAACCCCAGCCGGGGACGTCCCAGGCTTCCTGGAAGCTCCATTTCCTGCTGACCCCCGAGGTGGAATCTACCGCAGTAGCATTGTGAAGACAGACTGGCATTCGATGATGCGAGGAATCTGTCACCCCTGAGAGGGTGAGACTGTTGGACGCGAAGCTTGAGTCGATGGAATGCATGTTGAAAATCCTGTCTTTGGCGGTGAGCGGCCAGGCGAGATATGATGGGAGCCCTGGTTTTAATCAGCCATCCCCCATCCTCCCCCCCTGAACTACCTCCAACACGGGGCTGCAGACAACTTTGGGATGCCTCTCCGCCCCGAAGAAGGTCCACTATCGTAACCTGGGGTCCCCCCATCTGACCTGCCGCTGGCTCCGCACCAGCAGGAGGGGTGGCAAAGTATTTTCCTGTTAAATTTGATGTAGTCATTTTTCCTCACTAATGCAAGGAGCTATATGGAGCAATTCGAACCCTGCTTCCCTTTCTGAGAAGGCTAAGATAAAGGCAGTTGCCACCAAGCTGAAATGCAGAGTGGCGGATTGGTATGTCCAGTTGACTGAGGCTAAAGCCCCTGAGCTTGAGTCTTTTCAGGACTTTTTGCTAGGCTTAAAGCTATATTTTGAGGATCCTCTGGCCAAGGCAAGGGCTAAAGAGGCGCTAAAGGATCTCATCCAGGGCCCCAGGTCAGTGGCCAACTATGCCCTGGAATGTGAAGCCTTAGCGGGCAAAGTCCCTGAGTGGTCTCAATCAAACTTAGTTGATAGTTTTAAGGATGGGGTCAATCGGGACGTCTTAAAATGGGTGCTGGGCAGAGACGACCTGGAGTCACTGCACGATCGGCAGGGCATGCCCAGTGCACCTACATGCAAGCCATGCAAGAAAAAAGAAAAATATATTTTTCATAAAGCCAATAGGAAAAAAAATATATCCAAGTCACTCTCCTGGTTTGTAATTTGTATTTTCTCTTTTAAAGTTCAAAACCTCAGCCAGTTTGTTTTGTACATCCAGTGAAACATCCTTTTCTAAATAATTATCTTGACCTGTCAGATGGTATTGAAATCCACTTTCAATACCATCTTGACCATATCAACTAAAATTTGTTCTACATCTGTCATTTCTTCAATAACATCTTTTGGATATAGTCTATCCATAGAAGCAGACATCATTGCTGACATTATTGATATTGTGGATACTGTTTTCTGATCCCATTCTTGAAAAATCTCTTTCATTTTTTGTTGTTGTTTTCAATATTTTACAGGCTTGTAAATCTTTCCTCTACATAAAAAAAATAATACCTTTCTCTTTTTTTCTTGCATTTTACTCCTTCTCTCTATTCTCTTTTCTTTCTTTAAGTTTGGTTTGTTTTATATTTTACAATTATAATCAAAATTCTTATTAAAATTATCTATATAAACAATTAGTGTCTCTTTATACTTCTTCCCCAATAAGATGGAGATTTTTCAGAGGGCAAATTACTCCACCTCCCCATTTCACCTCAGTGAAGAAGTTGCTTGAACCCTAAGAAGAGCTAACATATTGCTTATGTCACCTCAGCCCTTCCATTCTTACAACCTCATTGACTCATACAGTTGATTGGAACAATAGCCTTAAGTTGATGGAAGAAGGGTTTCTCCCACCACCCAGAAGCAAGATAAAAAATAATCACAAAACTAAATCAAAAATTTATCATGCCTATTTTCCTAAACTCCTCCTGGTGATAAACACAGCTAGAATAGGGCATATTCTATTCTGCCAGTTGAAATTGAACAATTTGTGATTGTGGATTGGACAATGTGAGCTCTCTTACAAAGATGTCTTGCTTGGGTCCTTTGACTTTTGACCCATTATGGACACTAGACATATTCCTACCCACCATCCCACCCACCCCAATTCTGCATTCACTTTGGTTTGCATCCAAACCTTTAGCTTTTCTACATCTTCCTGAGGAAAAGGCTTTCATAATAAAACAGTCATATAAATTTACATGTTTGAACTATTTCATGGAAACTTTATCTGGCTACCTATATTATCCTACATTACGTTTTTAGTTGGCATTTCATGTTAGAAACCAAACTGATGAAAAATGTGTGATACATATTAACCCTGTTACATGAACAACCCAGAGTTACCTCAGTGATACATGTGACTTGCAAGTAAGGAGTCACATCCTCAGAAATGTAGAGGATGAAGGTTATATGAATACTTAAAGTAGATTTTACCCTCCTCACTCTTTCAGGAGGATATATAGATGCACTATTCTACTACAAAGTTGTTGTTGATGATGATGATGATCCACAATCTTTCAAAGTAGTGATAGGCAAATGTAATGTTTAATAGTCACAACTGTGGTAAGCATGGCACAGTACTGGACACTGGATAGGGTGATGATGCAAAATTCTGGGGATTCATCATTTCTGTCTGGATTGGAATTTCCCTCCTCACCCTCCCATCCCCCCACCCCCCTCACATATTCTTTGGTCACTTGGGAGAACATAGGATTTTTTGCTTTAAAAAAAAAATGCATTTTGTCCACAATAGGATTACTCTTCATATATTCCTTGCCACAAAATAAAACTCAGTACTGCAAGTTCAGAGAGACATGAAAAGGGCTGCTATAGGTAAAACATTTCATTCCCTCCTCCGTCTCAAAAGTTTACAGCATAACAGAGCATTTCTCAGCAATTTTCATTTCCTCTCTCCTATTTTTTCTAGTTCTAGTCTTCATAATTCTCCCCTTTTTCTGTCTAATTCTTTTCTTTACAGTTCTGCTATTCAATACATTGCATACACTAAGATACCCCGAAAGCTTCATCAAAAGAAACAGAAGGTTATGCGTCCATGAAAACAACTTGGGTCCTTGCTTTCTGTGCATGCAGGAGCATGTATCTCTTTTTTTTCTTTTTGTTTTTCTCTAATAATGTCTCTAGACAGGCATACAAATTTATTTCAGGTGAATGAATCATTAAAAATGCATAGTTCCTGAAAAAAAAATTCCAACGAGAAAGCCAGTATAAAATTTATATTTAAAGAAATGCATATATAGAAAGAATCATAACATGAAATATATTTTCTATATGTTTCTACTAGGTTTGCCATAAAATATAAGTAATATTAATAATATTAATGGTTTCATTTCTCTTTCAGAGGAAAAGGTGTATAAAATTTAACAACTCAGATAGCATTCAGCTGTATTTCTTTATATTGTACCACAAAGATTTAGCACTGGATGCTGGTCTGTGACAATAAAAATCTTTAACTAGATTAAGGTATTGGTTGTAAGCCACCAAGCTTTGTTTTAGGATTTCCATAAGGTAGTAAAATATATATTGAGGATCAGCTTCCTGAGTGCCATTTTGAGTTCCTTGTTCCTCATGCTGTAGATCAGTGGATTCATGACTGGAGGCACCACACAGTAAAACATGGAAATCAAGATATCTGATGTTGATGGGGAGCTGGATGTGGGTCTCAGGTATGCAAAATTACCACTTACCAGAAACAGACAAATGACTATGAGATGGGGTAAACAAGTAGAGAAGGCCTTTTGCTTCCCTTGGGTGGATGGGATTCTCAAAACTGCTCTGAAGATTTGAACGTAAGAAAAAGAAATTAGAGCGAAATAGAGAAAAGCTAAAGAAGTACCAAAGATGAGTACCTGTTCTTCTGCAACATGAGAGTCAGAGCAAGAGATCTTGAGCAACTGAGGGATTTCACAGAAGAACTGATTGATGATTCTGGAACAGAACTCCAAACTGAATAAATTTCCCGTATATAGCATTGAATAAAACAAGCCACCCATCCATGCACTGGTTGCCATTTGGATGCAGGCTTTTTTGTTCAGTACAGTCTCATAATGCAATGGATTGCAGATGGCTACATAACGATCATATGCCATGATACCAAGGAGAAAGAAATGGGACATCATGAAGAAAACAAGGAAGTAAACTTGGCAGAGGCATCCAGTGTAAGAAACGACATCAGTGCTCATCAAGGAATTCAGCATGGACTTTGGAACTGTGACAGAGATGGAGCCAAGATCTTGCAAGGATAGATTGACTAGGAAAAAATACATGGGTGAATGGAGCTGATGGCTATAAACAATGACTGTGATGATGATGAGATTTTCCATGAGGGCTACCAAATATATTATGAAAAAAACAATGATGTGGACCATCCGTAGCTCCTCAGTATCAGGGAATCCATGCAGAAGGAATTCACTTACTCTTGACTTATTTTCCATTCTGCTTTGTAGACTTCAGAGCTTGGTATAGGAGGCCAAACCTCTGACCCTTTTCTCATATACCTGTGGCAGTGTTCACCATGGGATGGAATGATGTTCAAACAATTTCCTTTGATTTGAGAGTGCTAGATAAAAGAGAGGTTTATCTACAGGATGTTTGTAATTATTCTCAAGGGCCCATTTCTCAGGAGCCTATTTAATATCCGCAGCTCTAAGTCCATGTAGGTGTGGGAAAACGTGTTTAGAGCCTTGTTCATACCGCCTTTAATCTATACAGCAAGTACTATGCTAGACTTTCAGAATGCTTTAATTGGCACACAAGATAATTTCTAAAGTCTTTGTGACAAATGCATAATTGTTTTTGGTTTTGGTTTTCTTGACTAACTACTTGCACATGAAAAGCTGTAGTAGGGACTGGGCATATAGCTTTGATTTAAAAAATGGGAATGTTTGACAAGAAATTCCAAATAATAGTACAGGTAACACCCCATCAATCTTGTGTTATCTTAAAAGAGCTAAGCACTTGCTAAATATGCTTAGTACTTGGTTGGTACAAGTCCATTAGTTATTCAAAATGTTTGTTTATTTTATTATCTGTATTTGTTTACTTGTAACAGTTTATGCTTGGATTAAGTACCACCAGGGTATACCAAAGCTGTAGAGGAGGAGGAGGACAGGGGGGAGGAAGAGGAGGAAGTGGAGGAGGAGGAGGAGGAAGAATGTGGCAATAGAAGGACACTTGCTTAAAAAAAATATTTATTTATTTATCACATTGATATGGCCACCCATTTCATAAAAAGCAAATCTTGGCATACAACAATATAAAAAAAATAACAAATACAAAAAATCAATCATTATAAAAATATAACAAGTAATTATTAAAAATTAAAATATTATAAACATAATTAAAATGGAGAGAGAAAAATATATCAACCATACTGGAGCCAGCTAAGAATTTCTACAGTTCCCTGGGACCCCCAGGCCTGGTGACATAACTAGCTCTAGTGGGACTTTCAGAGCCATAGCAGGGATGGAGCTAACCTGACTTCAGGGGGGAGACTGTTCCATCAGGAGAGCTCCCCAGCAGAGAATGCCCACCTCCTGTTGTTGTTGTTAATTGCTGTTGAGTTGTTTGTGACTCATGGTGACCCTATATATAACAGAATGAAATGTTGTTCGGCCCTGTGCCATATGCCTGACTGTTCCGATGTTTGCATCCACTGTTGCGGTAATTGGATCAATCCATTGCACTGAAGGTCTTCCTCTTTTCCGCTGGCCCTCTAGTTTACCAAACAAGATGTCCTTTTCAAGCGATCAGACTTTTTGGACAATGTACCCAAAGTATGAGAGTCTAAGCCTAGTTATCTTCACCTCTAGGGAACATTCTGGTTGTATTTCTTCTAAAACTGATTTGTTTGTTCTTCTGGCAGTCCGTGCTGTTTTCAATAATCTTTGCCAACACCACAATTCAAATGCATCAATTCTTCTTCTTTCTTCCTTTTTTAATGTCCAACTTTCACAGGTGTATGTGGCAATTGAGAAGACCATGGCAAGAGTCAGACTCACCTTTGTTCTAAAACTGACATCTTTACTTCTGAAAACTTTAGATAGGTTTTTGATTGCAGATTTTCCCAGAGCAATACGTCATTTGATTTCTTGATTACTACTCCCCTTGGCATTGATCATTGATCCAAGTAGACTGAAATTGTTGATGACTTCAATTTCTTCTCCATTTATTGTGACATTGTTTATCGGTCCATTTGTGAGAATCTTCGTCTTCTTCACATTCAGGTGTAGTCCGTATTGCTGACTGCAATCTTTGATCTTCATCAGCAAGTACTTCAAGTCTTCTTCACTTCTAGCAAGCAAAGTATCATCTGCATATTGCAGGCTATTAATGAGACTTCCATCAATTCTAATACCCCATTCTTCTTCGTACATTCCTGCTTCTCTAATTATTTGTTCAGCATACACATTGAATAAGTAGGGTGAAAGTATACAAGCTTTCTGCATACTTTTTCCAATTTTGAACCACTTAGTATCGCCATTTTCTGTTCTAATGGCTGCCTCTTGATCCGTGTACAGGTTCCGCATGAGTACAATGAAGTGCTCTGGAATTCCCATTCTTTGTAATATTAGTCATAACTTGTTATGGTCCACAGTCAAACACCTTTGTTTAATCAATGGAACAGAGGTAAACATCTTTCTGGTATTCTTTACATTCAGCCAAGATCCATCTGACATCAGCAATGATATCTCTTGTACTGCATCCTCTTCTGAATCCAGCTTGGACTTTGGTAGTTCTCTGTCGACGTAAGGCTGCAAATGTTGTTGAATTATTTTCAGCAAAATTTTGCTAGCATGCGAAATTAATGAAATTGTTTGACGATTTCCACATTCTGTTTGATCTCCTTTCTTTGGAATGGGTATGGATACGGATCTCTTCCAGTCAGTTGGCCAGGTCGTTGTCTTCCAAACTTCTTGACGTAGAAGAGTAAGTGCTTCGACTGCTGCACCTGACTGTTGAAATATTTGAATTGGTAATCTATCAGTTCCTGGACCTTTTTTTGCCAATGCCTTCAGTGCCGCTTGAACTTATTCCTTCAGTACCAATGGTTCTTGATCATATTCTTCCTCCTTAAATAGCTAAACATCGACTCTTTTTTTAAGCAGTGATTCTGTATATTCCTTCCCTCTTCTTTTAATACTACTCGCTGTCAGACCTTCCGATCAAAAGGCTCACAGTCATTTAATGTATTACCCATAGAATCTTTAAGGATAGCAACTCGGGGCTTGAATTTTCTCTTCAGCTCTTTCAGCTTGAGAAATACTGATCATGTTCTTCTTCTTTGATTTTCTAACTCTAGGTTTTGCATATTTCGTCATCATATTTTTCCTTATCTTTTTGAGCTGCCCTTTGAAATTTTCTATTTAGCTCTTACTTCATTCTTTTTTCCATTAGCTTTAGCTATTTGGCATTTAAAAGCAAGTTCCAGAGTTTCATCTGACATCCATTTGGATCTTTTCTTTCTTTCCTGCCTTTTTAATAATATTTAATGATCTTTGCATATTATGTTCTTTATGTCTTCCCACAACTCTTCTGGTCATTGGTCCTCAGTGTTTAGTGCATCAAATCTATTTTTGAGGTGATATCTAAATTCAGGTGGGATGTTTTATAGATTATACTTTGGCAGTCTTGGACTTGCTTTAATTTTCTTCAGCTTCAGGTTGAACTTGCACATGAGCAATTGATGATCTGTCCCACAGTCAGCTCCTGGCTTTGTCTTAACTCATAGAATTGAGCTGTCCATTGTCTCCCTCCACAAATGTAATCAATTTGATTTCTGAGTAATCCATCTGGCAAGGTCCATGTATATAGACTGTGTTGTTGGGAAAAAGTATTGCAAATAAATAAATCATTGATCTTACAGAATTCTATCATGTGATCTCCAGCAATGTTGTGTCACCAATGCCATATTTTCCAACTACTGATCCTTCTTCTTTATTTCCAACTTTTGTGTTCTAGTCACCAATAATTAACAAAGATTCCTGATTGCATGTTCAATCAATTTCAGATTGCAGAATTTCATAAAAGTTTTCACTTTCTTCATCTTCAGCATTTGTGGTTGGTGCATAAATTTAAATAATAGTAGTATTAAATGGTCTTCCTTGTAGGTGTATAGATATTAGTCTGTCACTGGTGGTGTTGTACTTTAGAATTGATCTTGAAATATTCTTCTTAATGATTAATACCATGCCGTTGCTCTTCAATTTTTCATTCCTAGCATAGTATACCATATGACTGTCAGAATCAAAGTGACCAATGCCGGTACACATCAGCTCACTAATACCTAAGATGTCGATCTTTAGGTGTTCCATTTCATTCTTGATAACTTCCAATTTTCCTTGATTCATACTTCGTAGATTTCATGTCCCAATTATTAATGGATGTTTGTAGCTGTTACTTCTCATTTTGAGTCATGCCACATCAGCAAATGAAGGTCCTGGAGGCTAGATCTAATGGGATGGGCTAATGTAATTGGGGAGGCACAAATCTCTTCAAAATTAAAACCAATGTGTGTTCTGTCACTGATAGACAGACAGACAGACAGACATGATCCATTATCTTTATGTGTCTTCAGTAGTAATCCACTTTTCTTACCATTTTCTCTCACAGATACAGTATTATAAAGTCTGCTATAAAGTAGCAGCCATTTTGGTACAGGTCTTTCTGTAATTACTATTCTAATATGTGTTTTGGTGCTCCTATATTAGATTCCTATGTCCTATTGAGAAAAAAGTCAGCAGTAGGGGAGCACTTTCCAAGGAGGGGAGGGGGCCAGACAATTGACAACACAGTCTGGAGGTGGACCCTGTGAAGAGAAAGAGAGTCAGAATAGCCACTCCCTAGAATCATCCAGGGTATATCCTTTACATTAGAGTAGCCCAGGTCTAGTCTGGAAAGATTCTGTCTCTCTAGTGTAAGCAAATAAAGAACTGTACTGTGGCTGGCCTGCTTGTATGTTGCTCTTGGGCTGGGCCTGACATCCACACATTGTATCTCCCTTGCACATTAAACAGATAAGAAATAATAAATTATTCAGAGTAGTTACCATACTTTTTATTTTCCACAGCTGTCCAATTCACACACAGTGACTTTGGGAAGCTTACAGAATCAAAATCCACAATATAAAATCCCCTCAACCCTCTACCCTGCCCCCCATAGTGGCTACAACAAAATGAAATCAACCACATGATCAGCTCCATCTCAGTCTGGGGTCCCCAGGCACACTGACAGTACCACTTCTTTAGGGTCTTTCAGAAAAAAAAAACAAGGTGGGGACCAATCTAATCTCTGCGGAAATGAAGTTCCACAGGGAGGGAGCAACCATGAAAAAGGCCCCTTTTTTTGGTTCCACTAGATGAACTTCCCTCATAACATACCCCACCTCCCCGCTCTGGTGGGCTAAGTAGATGTGACTGGGAAAAGACAGTCCTTCAAATAACCAGGCCCCAAGCCATGTACAGCTTTGAAAGTGATAACCAGCACCTTGAATTGGACCCAGAGGCAAATCAGCAACCAATGCAGCTCCCGCAAAAGAGGTGACACATGCACAAATATAGACTTGTGCAGAATTTCAGGCCACCGCATTTTGAACCAGCTCAAGCTTCCGGACACTCTTAAGGGCAGCCCCATGTACAGCAGATTTCAAATAGTCAAAATAGGAAGTGACTAGGGCATGGGTGACTGTGAGAAGGGAACATTGGTCCAGGAATGGGCACAAGTGGCACACAATTTGCTGTTGTGCAAAGGCCCTCCTGGTCACAACAGCTACCTGCTTCTCAGACAGGAGTCATGAGTCAAGGAGAACCCCCAGATTGCACACCAGGTCTGTCTGTAGCAGTGCAACCCCATCCACAACCAAAGATGGTAATTCTTCAAGAACCAAGGAGCCCCAAGAAACAAGGAATATGACATAATCCTTCTATCCTGAAAAGCCTTCCTTTCTATAAAGGTTAGAGAATGTGAGGCTTTTTATTACCTATTTATTAATATTATTAATATGAATAGACTGTGTATAATATCATCTACTTCCACATACAGCATCTGGCAATATGCAGCATTGAAATACTACCATTACAATAAAAAAGGTAATAAACAGTGCAGTAGAATGAAAATGCTTTAAACACAGTATGTTAGATACAAATGTGGTACATCATGTAGTAAAACTTGGGTGGAATTAATAAATTTGATTTAATATTCCTTTCAGGATAGTACAGATAAAATATTGTTTATTTGCATAAAGTAAAATTGAATGTCTTGCCACAGTTTATAGAAGTGTTATTTTTTATGATTATTAGTTTTATAGTAGTAGTAACATCACTAATTGTATTTCTGTCCTATACTTCTAATTTGTAGGGCAGCTTATGATAGAGAGATGATAGAGAAATAGAGAGATAGAGAAATACAGAGATGGAAGAGACAGAAGGTCTTCAATTGTTTAAAAAAGGAAGGAAGGAAGGAAGGAAGGAAGGAAGGAAGGAAGGAAGGAAGGAAGGAAGGAAGGAAGGAAGGAAGGAAGGAATATTTCATACTAAGCTTATAAAAAATGAGAAGAGTTCACTATGACTGTATGACAATTCAATTTAGGCAAGTCAGTGACACAGATGATGAAGGTTATATGAATAGTTAAGGTAGATTTTACCCATCCAACTATTAAGGAGGATATATAGATGCACTATTCTACTCCAAAGTGGATGATGATGATGATGATGATGATGATCCACTATCTTTCAAAGTACCAATAGGCAATGTTGATGTTTAATATTCAGAATTGTGGTAAGCAAGTCACAATACTGGATACTGGATAGTGTGATGATGCAAAGTTCTGGGGATATATTATTTGTGTCTGAACTGGAATTATCATCCTCCCCCCACCTCCACCCCCCTTCACCAAAACATAAACCCGGGCACTTGGGGAAATATGGGAATTTTGGTGATTATTTTTTGAAAAAAAACTTCATTACATCCACAATAGGACTAACTTTCATATATTCCTTGCCACAAAATAAAACTCAGTACTGCAATTTCAGGGAGACATGAAAAGGGCTGCTATAGGTAAAACATTTCATTCCCTCCTCCCTCTCAAAAGTTTACAGCATAACAGAGCATTTCTCAGCAATTTTCATTTCCTCTCTCATATTTTTTCTAGTTCTAGTCTTCATAATTCTCCCCTTTTTCTGTCTAATTCTTTTCTTTACAGTTCTGCTATTCAATACATTGCATACACTAAGATACCCCGAAAGCTTCATCAAAAGAAACAGAAGGTTATGCGTCCATGAAAACAACTTGGGTCCTTGCTTTCTGTATGTATCTCTTTTTTCTTTTTGTTTTTTCTCTAATAATATCACTAGGTAAACAAATGTAATTAAGAAGAATGCAAAAAAAAAAAAAAGGCCAATAAAAAGCCAGTACAAAATTTATATTTTAAAAAATGCATGTATAGAAACAAGCATAAACTGAAATATATTTTCAGAAATATAATTTCTACTAGGTTTGCCATAGAATATAAGCAATGTGAATAATAATGAATGGATTCATTTCTCTTTCAGAGGAAAATGTGTATTAAATTAACAGCACAGTTAGCATTCACTTGTATTTCTTTATGGTGTATCACAAAGAGTTCACAGTAGTCTCTGTGACAATACTGTAGTGACAATAATAGTCTTCAACTAGATTAAGGCTATTGGTTGTAAGCTGCTCAGAGTTGTTTTAAGATGAGTGCCTATACAAATGCCATAAATAAATAAATAAATGAATGAATGAATGAATAAAGCTACAGAAAAGAATTGTAGTTGCATCAATTGAACTCAGAGAAAGCCTAAGCCTAACCCACTGAATCAATAGCATTTTTATTTATCAATTAATAAGCTTAGGAAAAGATGGTTCAGTATATGGCCAACTCACCCACTGAAGATGAAACATACTGCAAAATGGCCAAATGGTTTAAAACATTTATTAAAGTACACATAACTGAGAAAATTTCTGTAAGGTGTTAGAAGAAATATTGAGGATCAGCTTCCAGAATGCCATTTTGAGTTCCTTGTTCCTCATGCTGTAGATCAGTGGATTCATGACTGGAGGCACCACACAGTAAAACATGGAAATCAGGATATCTGATGTTGATGGGGAGCTGAATGTGGGTCTCAGGTATGCAAAATTACCACTTACCAGAAACAGACAAATGACTATGAGATGGGGTAAGCAGGTAGAGAAAGCCTTTTGCTTTCCTTGGGTGGATGGGATTCTCAAAACTGCTCTGAAGATCTGAACATAAGAGAAAATAACTAGAGCAAAATAAAGAAACGCTAAACAAGAACCGAAGATGATTGCCTGTTTTTCTCCAACATAAGAGTGAAAGCAAGAGATCTTGAGCAACTGAGGGATTTCACAGAAGAACTGATTGATGATCCTGGAACAGAACTCCACTGTGGTTAAATTTCCCATATAGAGCACTGAATAAAGTAAGCCACCCATCCATGCACAGGTTGCCATTTGGATGCAGGCTTTTTTGTTCAATACGGTCTCATAACGCAGTGGATTGCAGATGGCTACATAACGATCATATGCCATTACACCAAGGAGAAAGAAATGAGACAGCATGAAGAAAACGAGGAAGAAAACTTGGCAGAGGCATCCAGAGTAAGAAATGGTTTCAGTGCTCATCAAGGAATTCAGCATAGACTTTGGAACTGTGACAGAGATGGAGCCAAGATCTTGCAAGGATAGATTGACTAGGAAAAAATACATTGGTGTATGGAGCTGATGGCTATAAACAATGACCGTGATGATGATGAGATTTTCCATGAGGGCTACCAAGTATATTATGAAAAAAACAATGATGTGGACTAACCAGAGCTCCTCAGTATCAGGGAATCCATGCAGAAGGAATTCCCTAACTCTTGACTTATTTTCCATTCTGCTTTGTAGGCTTCAAAGCTCGGAATAGGAGGCCAAACCTCTGACCCTTTTCTAATGTACCAGTTGGCAGTATTCACGATGGAGTGGAATGCTCTTCAAACAATTTATTTTGATGTGAAAGTACTAGATAAAAACAGGTTGATCTATAGGATCTGTGTAATTATCCTCAAGGGCCCATTTCTCAGGAGCCTAGTTTATTTCCACAGCCCTAAATCCATGTAGGTGTGGCAAAATGTCCTTAGAGCCTTGTTCATACTGCCTTTAATCTATTCAGCAAGTGCTATACTGGACTTTGAGACTGCTTTCAGACTAATTTCTAAAGTCTGTGACAAATGCATAATTGTTTTTGGTTTTGGTTTTCTTGGCTAACTACTTGCACATGAACAGCTGTAGTAGGGACTTGGAAAATAGCTTAAAATAAAAAAAAATGGGAATGTTTGACAAGAAATTCTAAATAATAGTCCAGGGAACACCCCAACAATCATGTGTTATCTTAAAAAAGCTAAGCACTTGCTAGTAATAGTTGGTACTTGGTTGCTACAAATCCATTAAGCAGTTCCATTGGACGCCCAGGCCTGGTGACATAACCAGTTCTTGGGGGACTTCCAGAGGCATAGCAGGGTGCAGCTAACCTGACTTCAGGCAGGAAGGATCTTCCAAAAGGCAAGTGCCACAGCAGAGAAGACCCGTCTCCTGTCATTCACTAAAGACAAGACCCTGTCAGATGGTACCCACAACATGCCTTCTCTGCCAGATCTAATGGGATGGGCTGATGTAATTGGGGAGAGGCAGTCCTTCCGATAACCTGCTTCCATGACATGAAGGTCTCTAACGTCAAAACTAGGACATTGAATTGGACCCGGAGGCAGACTGGCAGCCAATGCAGCTTGTGAAGCAGATAATATGTGCTCTTCTAGGGGCACACATAACTGCCTGTGCCATTCCATTCTGCACCAACTGAAGGTTCCAAATACTCTTTGAGGACAGCCCATGTAGAGTGTGTTACAGTAGTCCAAGCTGGAGGTGACTAGGGCATGAGTGACTGTGAGCAGAGCTTCCCAATGTAGGAAAGGGCACAACTGGCACACAACACGTTGTGGATTTCTTGAAGGAAACTACCTGTATGCATCATGTTGTCACCAAAAGTCAAACCAGGGACACTCACAGGGGACTCATAAAAGTCAAGGTAGTGCTTGCAGCATACGTAGACAAAGCGTAGGGCTTTGATTAGATGGACAAGTCCTGCTCTCATGTCCTACTCCTGAAGGATTTAAAATCATTACCTTTTGTTTTGTTTTGTTTTGTTTTGTTTTGTTTTGTTTTGTTTTGTTTTGTTTTGTTTTGTTCATTTCATTTCATTTCATTTCATTTCATTTCATTTCATTTCATTTGTACCTTAGTCTATTTGGATAATGTGTATATTTTAAGAATGAGTAGTCATGTCATATGGAAAATTCTTAAAGCATTTTTTTCATATTATGATATGACATGAGGCAGGATGCTGATACTTTTTAATGGAAAATGTTTCTATAATACACTGGATGAGTAAAAATCCTTGGCTAAACCGGTATATTCACAAAACCAGACTACTAGAAAGTTTAAAAAGGTATTTAACTAAAATGGCATAGTGTGCAGTAGGTTTCAGATATTTAATGATAAATTTAGAAATACTGAGATTTAATATGGATATCACCCACAAAACAGTGTCAAATCTGTTTTTTTCTGAGATACAGACATTTATATTTGGCTGAAAATATTTAGCATTTCAGACTAAAAAAGTATTTAAGAAGAAGTAGGAAACCTACGATGATTTTTATGGGGAACAGTGGGGAGGAACAAAGCTCTTATCTTCAGAATTAAAGGAAACGTGTGTTCTGTCACTGATAGACAGACAGACAGACAGACATTCTCCATTATCTTTATGTGTCTTCAGTAGTAATCCATTTTTCTTGGCATTTTCTCTCACAGATACAGTATTACAAAGTCTGTTATAAAGTAGCAGCCATTTTGGTACAGGCCTTTCTGTAATTACTATTCTAATATGTGTATTGGTGCTCCTAAATTAGGTTCCTATGTCCTACTGAGAAAAAAGTCAGCAGTGGTGGTTCTACTTGGAACCCTCTTTTTCAGGCTTTGAGTCTCTTTGACTGGAATAATTGGTTTCACTTGTCTCTCTCTTCAGCTTCTGAGAAGTCATTTGTGATTAGTCAAAAGGTCTCATTGTACCTCAAGATTTTTTGGGATGTGGGGTGGGGTTACTCTCAAACTTGCAATCTTTTAGCATTCTTCTCTGGAATTCACCCTGGAACACTTCAGTTGACTTCAGGTTCTTCCAACTAACCTCCTTTAGCAGCTTAAAGCTGCCCATTCCTTTTTGGGATCACCAGCCAAAATTCCTCTTTCCTGTTTTCCCAATTCCCCAATTTTCAAGAACCAATGCTGCCTAGATCCATCTTGGGTTTCTAGCTGTTACACCTTCATTTCTCCTCCTTCCATTCTTGTTCTCCACATCTTCTGTTCTCTTTTGTTTTCAGTCTCCATCTTCTTTGTCAGCTCTGCATACCACCATCTCTTTTCTTAACAAGAAAATACAGGCCATGAGAAAGTTGTGATTATCCATTGTACTCTCAGGCTTCTGCTGTCCACTAAAAAAAAGAGTTTCTGTTTGAGTGTATGTGTGACAAGATTCTACAGAGCAATGTGCAACAGCAGGCTTTCACTCACTTGTTTTCTGATGATTTACAGTTATTCCGCTGTGATGGAATGTGTCTACAAGGGGGGAGGTGATATGAATGACTACCGTACTGCAGACGGTTCTGAGGAAGCAGGGAGCACTTTCCAAGGAGGGGAGGGCACCAGACAATAGACAACACAGTCTGGAGTTGGACCCTGTGAAGAGAAAGGGAGTCAGAATAGCCACTCCCTAGAATCACCCAGGGTATATCCTTTACATTAGAGTAGCCCAGGTTTAGTCTGGAAAGATTCTGTCTCTCTGGTGTAAGCAAATAAAGAACTGTACTGTGGCTGGCCTGCTTGTATGTTGCTCTTGGGCTGGGCCTGACATCCACACATTGTATCTCCCTTGCACATTAAACAGATAAGAAATAATAAATTATTCGGAGTAGTTACCATACTTTTTTATTTTCCACAGCTGTCCAATTCACACACAGTGACTTTGGGAAGCTTACAGAATCAAAATCCACAATATAAAATCCTCTCAACCCTCTACCCTGCCCCCCACAGTGGCTACAACAAACCTGTAAAATGTTGTAAAATGTTATAACAATAAAAATACTGAAGGAGACTTCTTTAAAATGGAATCAGAAAATAGTACTCCCAGAACCAACAATGTCAGTAATGTTGTCTGCTTCTATGGATAGACAATATCCAAAAGATGTTATTGAAGAAATGACAGACGTAGAATAAATTTTATTTGACAAGATAGAGATGGTATTGAAAGTGGATTTACAACTGACAGACCAAGACAATGACTGAGAAAAGGATGCTTCGGTGGATCTACAAAAGAAACTGGCTGAAGTTTTAAAATTTAAAAGGGAAATAGAAATGAAAAAGTTTTCATTGAGTTCTATGCATGGTTTTTCTACCTATATCTGGCAGTTATTGCTGAAATTAACATTTGACATCAGTTTCCTAAAATTATAATCGCTGCACAAAGAGATTCATAGCTATGCACATTGCCTTTCTATAAAGTAATTGAATAATATATGCTCAGAACAATCTTAGAAATTTAATAGCTTTGATAGAGCATTTTTAATTTCCTGATTTCTCATGCTATAGATCATTGGATTTAGCATGGGTGGAATAATGGAGTACATTATAGTAATTGCCAAATCCAAGTGGGAAGGTTTCTGAGGTGGGGACCTAAGGTAAGCAAAACATACAAAAATTAAAAATACAGAGAAAACAACAATATGAGGTAGGCAAGTGGACAGTGCCTTTTTCCTCCCTTGAACAGAAGGGATTCTCAGGACAGCAGAGAAGATTTTTATATAGGTAACAATAATGAAGATGAAGATGCCAAGCAGAATTGGAACACTAAAAATTACAGCTCCAATTTCAGCTAGGTATAAATCAGAGCAAGCAAGCTTAAGTAACTGTGGGATTTCACAGAAGAACTGGTTGACAACATTGGAGCAGAAAGGAGTTACAAAGGTCCCACCAGTATGTAACCCCCCATAGAGGAAACCAGTAACCCACACACTTCCAACCATTTGCATGCAAGCTCTCCTATTCATTATCAGTTCATATTGCAAAGGATTGCAAATGGCAACATAGCGATCATATGCCATGACTGTAAGAAGGGCAACATCACATCCTACAAAGGACACAAAGAAAATGACTTGAGCAACACATCCAGAATAAGAGATATGTCTGCTATTCAACAGATAATTGATCATGAATTTTGGGATAAGAACTGAGACAGAAGCAATGTCTTGGATGGCCAAATTCATTAGAAAGAAGTACATGGGTGTGTGGAGACGGTAATCAAAAACCACTGCAGAGATAATGAGAAGATTCCCTGTTAGGGTTGCTAAATATAAAAACAGAAATAAACAGAATTGTGCGATTTGCAGTTCTTGAATTGATGAGAATTCAAGGAGCAGGAATTCAGAGATGGAGGATTGATTCTCCATTTCTTAAATCAATTACCAAAAGGGAATGCCCCAGCTGCAAGAAAACAAAACAGGTAAATATTAATATCATAGCCTCTTATAGTATAAAATTTTCATTTAAATATGAACACTTTTCGTGACGGAGGGGGAGACATGAAGAATCCATAAACTGTGTATTGGAAGTTCGTTATCAAAGAATGTTTTCAATATGTTTATTCAAGTGCCAGAGAAATGTGTGATTAAGGAATATCTGCCTTTCTCATAGTTGCTACCAGTATCCCAGCATTTTTTTGGATCTGTAATTCCCAGACCTTTGCAAATTTCAGAAGAAAACATTCTACCAGTGAACTGCTGCCAGAGTATCCGCCCCACGCAGGGTGAGAGACACAAATAACATATAAGTTGTTATAGACTCTTCAATCACGTATTATGGTTTGGCTGTTAGCTATAATAAGAATAGCCATCCTATTGTCCATTTCCCCTTTTTATCCCCACAGCGCTTCAAATGTCCTGAGGTTTAAATATAGGAATTACCCCCCTTCTTATTTTTGAAACTTTAAAAAGGTATGTCAAGGTATATCAAATTGGAAAGAATGTTTTAAAAAATAATTGTGGCCATTAACAGGAACCATTTAACTCTAACCCCTCTTTTTTTGCATATAATATCCAAATTCAGTGATATGTGGATTATTTAAGCATTGCCCCTTGAAGCCTGAATATGGGTGCAAGGAGTTGCTTATAAAAAGGAAGTAAAGGAAACCAGTTATTAGAAAAAAATAAAAAATACTTATCTACAACCTTAATTTTAGCATACAGTATTTCTCGCTTGTTCAGTTCTATATGCTTAACCTGATCTCTTCAAGCTCTTTAATAATGATCAGTGGTTCCTCTATGATCCTATATGAGGTATGAATGTGGAAAAGATGCAGTAATCAGAACTGGACAGGAACTGATAACCTTGGTTATCAGCATTCAGTAATGAGAACGTGATATATTAAATCATAAAAGAAGCATTATTTTTTACCAAATTGATCTATACAGCAAGTACTATACTTGCCTTTCAGACTCCTGTGAGTCCAGCACAAGATAATTTCTAAAGTCTTTGCGACAAATGCATAATTGTTTTTGGTTTTGGTTTTTTTGGCTAACTACTTGCACATGAACAGCTGTAGTAGGGACTGAGCAAATAGTTTGGATAAAAATAATCAGAATGTTTGAGAAGAAATTCCATATTATATTTCATGTAACACCCACTCATGCTGGCTTATCTTAAAAAAGCTAATCCCTTCCTAGTAACCGTTAGCTCTTGGTAAATACAAATTCATTAGGTACTCAAATTTAGTTTTTTTATTTTATTATCTGTACTGTTTATACTGGAAACTACTTATGCCTGGATGAAATATCACCAGGTTATACCAAAGAAGTAGACTAGGACAGAGGTGGAGGAGGAGGAATGTGGAAAGAGAAAATCATGTTTCCCATTTTTTGAAGGAAACTACCTGCATGTATCAGGTAGTGAAGAAGTCAAACCAGGGACACCCACAGTGGACTCAGACAAGTCAAGGTGGTGCTTGCAACACACATACAAAAAGTATAGAGCATTATCTAGCTAGATAGGGACAGGGACCTTGACAGGGACAGGGACAGTGACAGAGAGAAAGCTAGTCAGATAGAGTGGCAGAAAAAGGGAGTGATAAGATAGATAGATAGATAGATAGATAGATAGATAGATAGATAGATAGAGAGAGAGAGAGAGAGAGAGAGAGAGAGAGAGAGAGAGGGATAGAGGGATCCCAGAATATCTACAGCAATCCAAAACCCTTCAGTGTGGATGGGATGACAGAAAATGGAGTGCTCTCTTTCCCATTGTAATCCCTTCTTATGCTGGTGATTAAAGGATAATGAATAGGAAAGTTTGGAACAAAATTACTGGCTGTACATGGATTGTCAGAGTTCTCACTGCTGTGTTACACCTTATGAAACTTTTTCTTCCTTGGGTTATATTTGAGAACCTTTAGTCTGATTTACTGATTCTGTTTCAGTGATCTTCTAAAACTGTTATCACTTCATTTCAATTCATTTCATATCCCAAATATGTGGCTCTTATTTGCTTTCTTCATAGGTTCTCATATTACCCTCTTAACTTCTATGGACATATTATTAAATACTTTTCAAATAATTACATAATTTAAGTTTGTAGTTAATTGGTATATTTTTAAGAGCAGAATGCTGCCACAATAAAAAGTCATTTAATATGTATGCATTTCAGTGCACTTTACGTTTCATACATTTAATGCTATGTTCAATAGTACTCTGGTTTGTTAACACAGTAGTAACTCATAGCTTATCGCAAAAGTTGCTTTTTCTCTGAGGAACAAACATTTACATCTGGCTGATACTACTCTGTACTCTGTAGTACTCTGTTAAAACTGTTTCTGTGCCTTGATATTCAGATTTAATATTTAATTAAGAAGAACGTGGGAGAGTCCATGATTAATATCTATGAACAAGGAACTTCTTCCAATGAGATTTTATTGCAACAATGAAATTTTGTATTACAGTCTTCTACATGTTTTCTTGTAGCAATATGGATGTAATCTGTGTCCAAGAAAGATCATTTTTATTTTTTTATTTTAATTCTGTAACTCCATATACTTAGCCTTTTAAATTAAAAAAAAAGAGAACTATCAAAGCAATCACTACACAAAAAAGAACCACAGAATTTTTATTTTTTTTTAATCCCAAACAGGATGACTATTTATGCTTAAACCTTGTAGGGAAACCTAAACTGTGGCTACATTTACTATCATAGAATGGCTGTGCCTAAATTTGGCATTGGACCACTTCTGCTGGTTAATGTAAATTAGCATAAAGATCTGCACAACTTCCATCTAATCCTGCATGAGTCCTTACCAACAGTCTGTGGTTCTCCATGACTACTCAATGTCCTATCCCACATTCATATCATTCTTAAGGGGCCACAGGCAATATAGGTAACCTTATAGGCAATATAAGGAAGCTGTGGTGTGGGCTGGTCCATGAAGTCACGAAGAGTCAGAAGTGACTAAACGAATAAACAACATAGGCAATATAGGTAACCTTATAGGCTATATAGGTAATGGATTACATAAGAACATAGGCAGTGGATTGGACACCTGGCCCATCTCATCCAGTAGTCTATTCTCCCAGTGACCAACCAACTGTTTATGGAAGCCCATCAGTCTCCTAGCAGATGACCTACATAGGTAGTCATACTACGATCAGTCTAATAGCCATTAATCCCCATGACTTCTGTGAATTGTCCCAATCCCTTTTTGAAGCCAGCCAAGTGGGTAGCCATCACCATAGGTTTAAAGAAGTTTTCAACAGGTTCTCCAAAGCACCTTTTCCCCTGCAGATTCAAACACTGCACAGCCCTAATATCTGTTATCCTTAAGAATGTCTGTAACTCAGATTGATTATTATTTATTATTGTTCCTGGGTAAAAAGGCTTCTGAAAAAAAATGGTGTTTTCTATACAAAATCCTGTACTGTAATAATTCCACTGTGAGCACTGAAAAATTATCAATCAATTCATTGAGTATTTTATTACTGTCACAGACCAGAATAACTGCAAATTGCATTATTATTTTTTTTTAATTTTATTTTATTATCAAATTTATATGGCCACTCATCTCACAAAAGGTAACTCTGGGCAGCATGTGAGCTTTAGAATGCCTGTTTCTACCCATAAGAACATTTGAAAGGGAACAAATTGTCCTGGTGAGGTTATCTCATCCTTCTACAAAGTGAGATGGGGATCTTAGATTCCATTGGTTTAGTGGTTAAGGTGCTGGGCTAGAAACCAGGAGTCTGTGAGTTCTAGTCCTGCCTTAGGCATGAAAGCCTGCTGGGTGACCTTGGGCTAGTCACTCTCTTTCAGCCCAACTTACCTCACAGGGTGGCTGTTTTGGGGGAAATAGGAGGAGAAAGGAGTATGAGGTGTGTTGGCCAGCTTGAGTTATTTATAGAAAAATAAAAAAAGTGGGATAGAAAATAAATAAATAAAAAAATAAAAAATAAGAGGCATGGTAGAATTGAATGGAGCTACATCACAGATGTATCAGAATAAGGGGTTTTTTTGCTTCTTAGGATTTCATGGAGGGCTGTGTGGGCCGGCTGAAATTGATTTAGACTGACACCTCAATCCAAACTGATAATTCAAGTTGAATCAAAATGTTAAATACTTTTTTTCCAAATTACATCAGGGAAAAGAAATATCTGAGCTGATGCTTATTTTTCAATGAGTCAATTTATATCAGGGTCAATTGCTTTCTGGAGCAATGGACATGGTTTTGCCTAAATTTTGGAGATGTCCTGATTAAAATATTTTTTGATTTCTCTGAAATATATGAAAGTGATTAAGCCTTTGCAAAACTCACTTTGATGTGATAAACTTAAAATAGGTTTCCATAGAAGAACATGCTGAAAGTAATAATTTTGCAAGGGCAACCTTGATCTCTTTGTTTCTCATGCTGTAGATCACTGGATTCAGCAGAGGTGGGATGAAGGTATATATCATAGTCAATGCCAAACCCAAACCAGATGGAGTGTTAGAAGGTGGTTCTAGGCAAACCACGCAGTAAATATAAATGTAGAAAATACAGTGAGGTGTGGAAGGCAGGTAGCAAAGGCTTTTTGCCTTCCATGAACAGAAGGGATTCTCAGTACTGCTGTAAAGATCAGCACATATGTTATGATGACGAAGATGAAACAACCCAGCCCTATCATAGCACTGATTGCCAGAATAGCAATTTCGGCTAGGTATGAGTCAGAGCAGCATAGCTTTAGTAACTGATTGACAACTTTGGAACAAAAAGGGACTGCAAAGGTACTTGTAGTGTGCATTGCTCCATAGAAAATTCCAGTTAGCCAAACACAAAGGACCATTTGTGTACAAGCTTGCCTATTCATCACCACTTCATATTGCAGTGGATTGCAAATGGCAACATACCGATCACATTCCATGACAGTAAGGAGAAAGAAATCAGATCCAACAAAGAACACAAAACAGAAAACCTGAGCCACACATCCAGAGTAAGAAATGTTTCTAGTGTCCGTGAAAGAATTGCTCATGGATTTGGGGATAATAGTTGAAACGGAGCCAAGATCCTGAATGGCCAGGTTCATCAGGAAGAAATACATGGGAGTGTGGAGATGATCATCAAAAATAACAGCAGAGATAATTATAAGATTCCCTAATACAATTGCCAGATATAATATCAGGAACAGAAGAAAGTGTAGAATCTGTAATTCCCGGACTGCTGAGAATTCAAGGAGCAGAAAATCAGAAGCAGATGATGTATTATCCATTTTGTTAAGAGGTATAGCATCTAGAAGAAACAAACGTTAAACTTAGGCGTTTCCAAGCTTCAAGAGCAGGGCCGCAACTAGGGTCTGTGTCACCTGGAGCAAACATGGATTCCGCGCCCATTTCGGTGCCCCCCCAGAACTCTTTTTGGAACCCCCCCAGTGCTCATTTTGGCACCCCACCAGCACAGTGCCTGGGGCACATGGCCTGCTTGCCCCCCTCCCCCAGTTGCAGCCCTGTTCAAGAGGGATTTGTAGGAAGATCTCTGGCATTTCAGGTCCACAGCCACTGTCGTGTATACTCTAAAGCAGCCATGTCTTTTTTCATGCTTATGCATTAGCTTGAAGTGTCTCTTAAAGCAGCCATATCCTTCTTTTCCCCCTTCCAAGTTTCTTTCAAATCATTTTCACAGCATGCATATACCTTAAAAGTATAGTCTATTCTTATACAAAATATTTATCCCCAAATCCAAGTCAGACAAGAAAGTCAGCATTCAACATTGGTTAGGCTTTCCATTCTAGGGGAACTGGATTTTCAGACATATAGTTTGGAAGGAAACTTGGACAATTATTTTAGTCCTTCCTTATATGAAATATATAAACAGGTTATTATAGACGGTCACCAGAAAACATAAATAGCGAAAATGACACATCACCCATCACACAAATAATTCAGAATACTTGGCTAGGAAACTGAAATGATTTGACAAGTTTATTATAACAGTCAACAGCTCTTATAGATGTACGTACGTACGTAACAAAATTGGGAGTGTAGAAACACATGACCACACTTTCAATTTTTTTCCAGCTAACAGGACAAAGTTTCTTCATAAAAGAAATATACTGATATCTTCATTCCACTTGAAATAAAAGTATGTTCAAGGTACATGTGATAGGATGGGGACATAGCAAGTGCTGGTAATGGTCACCACATTATGTTAAAAAAAAGTAAAAGAAAAGCTTTTTCCTTTTGTAAGGTTTTGGATGTTTTTTATGTAGTATTGATGAATAAAATAATGTAATCAGGAAATGTAGACGATAAGAAAGATAACCTGCTGAATAGTGTAAAACCTAAATAGTATTTGATTATAAAATAATCATTCTGGTGTTATGAATATTCACTTTAATCACTGCTCCATTTTCCCCCCATATGCTGGCTATTCAGGCAAAAATTTCAACATTGTTTTCAGGGAAAGAGGCTAGAGAATTTCTAAAAAAAGATTCAAGTTCTCAATAGGAAGAAAACTTCAATAGATTATTTCTTCTTTAAATTCTCTATTGGACAAAATTTAAATGGAAGGAAATACTGATAGCTAATCTCTGTCTATGAATGATGCATTCAGCCATATCAGTGATATCTCAAGTGAGAAATGTACTATTGAAGCTATTTCAATAATATGGAGTGCAGAATTCTCTTTTGGCTATGGAAAGTATCAGAAAGGATGCAAGACTACACAAAATCCCTCTTCATCTTAACAATACTGACTGAGTTGTCTTCATCACCCTAAGCCCATCATCAAGATGAAGTCATATAGGCATAAAACATGTCCAGGTTTCTAAAAATAAAGCATGTGACATAAATCATCAAAGAGAGAATTATTGAAAATTGTCTTGCTGTGTTACTGTGAACTGTGAAACTAACTAGTCTGGGAAGGAGCACTCTACACTTATTTTAAAAACCTCCAAAGAGGAAAAAAAAAATACCTTTGTTTTCCAGTCGAATGCCACCAGTGATCATACTGGCTGGGTTAGTCAATTACAGTGAATGATGGTTTATTTTCAAAATGAGTTGTTAAAGGAGCCAGACTGGTCTAGTCCAAACATATCCCTACATTTCTGAATTACAGTGTCTTGATCCACATATCACACAAAGCCAAGCGCACACTGTCCCATTTTGGTGCTCCACAGCCATTAAACCATAATGGTTTAGGATTATGTAAAAAGCAGACTAAGGTGATATCATAAATCATATCATCCTGGATCTTAATTTCTGAAAAATGCAATCTTAGCAGGGTACCTGCTTTATTCTGTTTAGGAGCTAAAAACAAATACCTGAAAAAGGAGTTGTAACACCAGAAATGTAACCTATTTATTAAGAGAGTAATGTTCAAATTTTCCATTTATCTTCTGACCTAATCTATCTATCTATCTATCTGAACTAATTATTACTCTATATCATCCAATATTTTGTATACTACGATCCTCCAATTATAGCATTTAATATTTTGACTGAAAGGTCAGTATAAAAAAGGGATTTAAAAGAATGTTTCTATTTATATGGACATAGAATTTCATGAATTCTGTTAGCATCTGTTTTGAAATATTTATTGGCTAAAAGAATGTATGTCAAAGGAAGCATGCCTTTGGGAAATTTGCAGAGGAAAAATAACTGGCCAAATTGTATAGGAAATATATATTTTAGAAAGGTGCTGATGATAAAGTCTATTAGAGATAGTTACTGTATGTATAAAATATATATCTATTGTGGGGAGAAAGAGGGATGTGATATGTATTGAAAAGAAAATTATAGACAAGAATTGCAATTGTATTTCAAGCAACTGAAATACAATTGCTTGTATTTAGTTTTCTCAATGCTTTTTTCACAGGAAATTTAACAAAATGATGTTAGTAGTCCAGATTTGAACTAATCCACAGATTTTAATATCTGGGCATTATTCTCAGAATACATCCATATTGTTGAGTTCTTAAGGGTCAGTGTAAGGTAAGAATATGCTGAAAAGGAGAGAGAGAGGAAAGAAAGGCGCAAGTAAGGAGTCTAATGAGACTGCATTCTTCACTTTCGTATACATACCCCACTTTTTCACTTAGCCTTTTAATTGTAACCCCTCAACAAATGCTTAATGATTTATGCTTGAACTGGATGGAAATCTTCAACGTGTTATCATTTTAAGAACATGAAAATGATTTTCAGCAAAGACATTTTCCCTTTGATATTGCTGGATGGTAAGGGCAGTAAAGGTGGCAGGAAATCCTGGATGCCTGACCTTAACAATAACTTTTAAAATCACATCCATATCCAAGAATTGCAATTAATTAGCATATTTTGAATTTTCCATGGATTGTATCTGCTCATAAGATAGAATCTCTCAGGACTACTTTAATTAAGACAAAAGAGCCTCTTTTGGTTACAGAATATGAAAAAAAAAAACCCAGCTGCTCCACTGTTTGTTGCTTTTTAATTTCTTAATGTTGATGAGATCAACAATTAAATATGTTGAAGTTTGATGTATTAAAGTAGTCTAAGAAAGTGAGAAATGGCTTGTTTTTTCTTTTTTTTACCATTAAAGTATACAAAGAAAGAACTTACCTAATCTCTTAGCACTTTTCTTTGAACTTATCATGTATTTCCTGTTCTAGTCTGAAATATCATGTCATTATGCCTGACATTTAAATAAGTTTTCTCTGTTCCTTCTTTTTTGCTGCTGTTGTGTCTCCAGACAGAAAAAGACTGGATGACAGAGAACAAGTCTCTGGGGATACAAAACAGTATATACAGTGTGTGTGTGTGTGTGTGTGTGTGTTTGTGTATGCCATTTTGTATCCCCAGAGCCTTGTTCTCTGTCATCCAATGCAAACCAACTTTATAAGTATAAAGAATATGGCTGTGCCCTGGAACTGAGTGAAGTTGGAATCCAAGGAGGATCAAATTTATTGGTATCACAGACTTATTTTCCCAAGGCAGAGTAAATCAATTCAATTCACCTGTCCAAACCCAAATGCCCATTGGTTGCTTTAGCTCATATACTTTCAAAGTATCTTCTGTGAAAGAGCAAACAAGCTACTTTTCCTTGTTAAGTAAAAGATCGGGTAGGTAGGAGGAGGAGAACAGGAAATGTTGGATACCATAATGGACATCCCCACTAACATCCACGGATAGATTGCAAGCATAGATGCACATTATTTTTCATATCCTCAGCAGGACAAATTATATTTGAAACTTTCTACAAACATGTTGATCCAAATTTTGACAACACATTTAAAAAATGTTGCATGCCGATGTCCCATGTCTGTGTTTCAAAAGTTTCCTAAGGATATCTTTTTGATTCAGTATGAAAGAGGAATGCCAGAAGTACTCTGGTGAAAAAAAGAAATGAAGTAAGAAAAAAATTGTTTGCTTTGGTGTGCTTTCTTCTATAGAATAGTTACAATTTGAACTTAAGTCTCCAAATACTGTATGATTAACAATAATAATCTCTGTGTTTGACTGCAATGTCACCGAATCTAAGTCTCAAACATATTTACTCCTTATTTTTCAAATATAATTCTATTCCTATTAATGATTTACTGCTCCTAATAAGAAGGGGGGGGGATGTTACTGAATATACATTCATTATAAGAGTCCTCCCAAAGGAAAGGGGATGGAAGCTCAGCTGAGTTTCATTCTTATACTGTTCTTCATTTATTTTATGAGGCAGAAATATTGTGCATCACTCTGTATCATTGGAGAGTATCCTGAGGAACACAAATATCTTGAGTAACCCATAATATTGATATTCTAGAGGTGACGGACTCATCCCTGGGGGAGCTGGGGGTGTTGACGACCTACAGGAAGCTCTGGCGTGGGCTGGTCCATGAAGTGACAAAGAGTCGGAAGCGACTAAACAGATAAACAACAACAACAACTCAGAATATACTTTAGCAATAAATAAATAAAGCCCTTCATAAGAAAAATTCTCTCTGAGATGAAAATCACAGGGTCAGTAATATAGTTCACTGAAGCCCTTGAAGTATACCCATTGTTGATACAGAGAAAAAGAAGATGAAACATGGAATATGACATAATCCTTCTATTCTGAAAAGCCTTCCTTTGTATAAGGGTTAGAGAATGCGAGGCTCTTTATTATCTATTTATTTAAAGTATTAATGGACCGCATATCATATTATGTACTTCTATATAGGACATCTGGGCACTGGGCAGCATTGAAATACTTAAACTAGTATAGAATATGTAATAAACATATGAATTAAAATAAATAAATAGAATGACAAAATTTTAAACATGGTATGTTGGATCCTACCATATGGTACTTCATGTAGTAAAACTTGGATGGATTTAATAAATTTTATTTAATATTCTCTTCAGGATAGTAGAGATAAAATATTATTTATTTGCATAAGTAAAATTGAATGTCTTGGCATTGTTTATAGCAGTATTATTAGTAGTATAAAAAAAATACCAACTGTATCTCCATCCTATATTTCTTATTTATTTATTTATATTTCAAATTTCTGTCACCCCCTGTCTCCCCCCAAAGGGAGTCTCTGGGTGGTCTACAGCAAAATGAACAATTTAAAACCATAAAACTTAATTTGTAGGGTAGCTTATGATAGAAAGATGAGACAGACAGACAGACAGACAGACAGAGATGGAAGAGACAGAAGGTCTTTAATTTTCTTTTTAAAACAAAGGAAGGAAGGAAGGAAAGAAGGGAGGGGGGAGGAAGGGAGGGAAGACCAAGGGAGGGAAGATTTCATACTCATCACACTCAGCTTGTAATAAACAAGAAGAGTTCACTATGACTGTGTAACTGTACAACTTAGGCAGGTCAATGACAAAGATGATGGAGGTTATATGAATAGTTAAGGTAGATCTACCCACCCAACTCTTTCAGGAGGACATATATTTACACTACTCTACTCCAAAGTGGATACTGCTGCTCCTCATGATTGTCCAATATCTTTCAAAGTAGTGATAGGCAAATGTAACGTTTAATAGTCACAATTGTGGTAAGCATGGACCAGCACTGGACACTGGATAGGGTGATGATGCAAAATTCTGGAGATTCATCATTTGTGCCTGAATTGGAATTGCCCTCCCCGCCCCCCCACCCCTCTCACCGACACATATTCTTTGGTCACTTGCGGAAACATAGGATTTTTTGGTTTTTTTTAAAAAAAACTGCATTATGTCCGCAATAGGATTACTTTTCATATATTCCTTGCCACAAAATAAAACTCAGTACTACAATTTCAAGGAGACATGAAAAGGGCTGCTATAGGTAAAACATTTCACTCCCTCCTCCCTCTCCAAAGTTTACAGCATAACAGAGTACCTTTCAGATATTTTCATTTCCTCCCTCCTATTTTCTTCTAGTTCTACCCTTCATAATACTGCTATTCAGTACACTGCATACAACCAAGATTCTCCAAAAGCACACAGAAGGTTATTCATCCATGAAAGCAACTTTGCTTCTTGGTTTCTGTGCATACAGGAACATGTATTTTTTTTTTCTTTTGGTTTTTCTCTAATAATATATCTAGACAGGTATTCAAATTTAATTCAGGTGAATGAATCAATTAAAATCAACATTTCGTGAGAGGGAAAAAAAAATAATAAGACATCCAGTATAAAAGTTGTATTTAAATAAATGCATATATAGAAAGAAGCACAATCTGAAATATATTTCCTATATGTTTCTACTAGATTTGCCATAGAATATAAGTAATTTGGAAAATAATTTATGGATTATTTTCTCTTTTAGAGGAAAAGGTGTATGAAATTTAACAGCACACTTAGCATTCACTTGTATTTCTTTATATTGCATCACAAAGATTTAAAACTAGATCTCTGTCTCTGACAATAATAGTCTTTCACTAGATTAAGGCTATTGGTTGTAAGCTGCTCAGACTTGTTTTAAGATGAGTGCCTATACAAATGTCTTAAATAAATGAATGAATAAATAAATAAAGCTACAGAAAAGAATTGTAGTATCATCAGTTGCACTAGGAGAAAGCCTAAGCCTAACCCACTGAATCAATAGCATTTTTATTTATCAATTAATATGCTTAGGAAAAGATGGTTCAGTATATGTCCAACTCACCCACTGAAGATGAAATATACTGCAAAATGGCCAAATGGTTTAAAACATTTATTAAAGTACACATAACTGAGAAAATTTATGCAAGGTGTTAGAAGAAATATTGAGGATCAGCTTCCAGAATGCCATTTTGAGTTCCTTGTTCCTCATGCTGTAGATCAGTGGATTCATGACAGGTGGCACAACACAGTAAAACATGGAAATCAAGATATCTGATGTTGATGGGGAGCTGGATGTGGGTCTCAGGTATACAAAATTACCACTTACCACAAACAGACAAATGACTATGAGATGGGGTAAACAGGTAGAGAAGGCCTTTTGCTTCCCTTGGGTGGATGGGATTCTAAAAACTGCTCTGAAGATCTGAATATAAGAAAAAGTAATTAGAGCAAAATACAGAAAAGCTAAACAAGAATTAAATATGAGAACCCAGACTACTGCAAGATATGACTCAGAGCAAGAGATCTTGAGTAACTGAGGGATTTCACAGAAGAACTGATTGATGATTTTGGAACAGAACTCCAATCTCAATAAAAGTACCACGTAGAGCATTGAATAAAACAAGCCACCCATCCATGCACTGGTTGCCATTTGGATGCAGGCTTTTTTGTTCAGTACAGTCTCATAATGCAATGGATTGCAGATGGCCACATAACGATCATATGCCATTACACCAAGGAGAAAGAAGTGAGACAGCATGAAGTAAACAAGGAAAGACACTTGGCAGAAGCATCCAAAGTAAGAAATGGTTTCAGTGCTCATTAATGAATTCAGCAGTGACTTTGGAACTGTGACAGAGATGGAGCCAAGATCTTGCAAGGATAGATTGACTAGGAAAAAATACATGGGTGAATGGAGCTGATGGCTATAAACAATGACCGTGATGATGATGAGATTTTCCATGAGGGCTACCAAATATATTAGGAAAAAAACAATGATGTGGACCATTCGTAGCTCCTCAGTATCAGGGAATCCATGTAGAAGGAATTCACTAAGTCTTGACTGATTTTCCATTCTGCTTTGTACAATTCAGAGCTTGGTATAGGAGGCCAAACCTCTGACCCTTTTCTCAGGTACCTGTGGCAGTGTTCACCATGGCGTGGAATGCTGTTCAAACAATTTCCTTTGATTTGAGAGTGCTAGATAAAAGAGAGGTTTATCTACAGGATGTTTGTAATTATCCTCAAGGGCCCATTTCTCAGGAGCTTAGTTTACTTAGGAGCCCTAAGTCCATGTAGGTGTGGGAAAGTGTGGTTAGAGCTTTGTTCACAGTCTTTAATCTATACAGCAAGTAGTATAACTATACCAGCCTTTCAGACTCCTTTGATTCCAGCACAAGATAATTACTAAAGTCTTTGTGACAAATGCATAATTGTTTTTGGTTTTGGTTTTCTTGGCTAACTACTTGCACATGAACAGCTGTAGTAGGGACTGGACAAATAGTTTGGATAAAAATAATGGGAATGTTTGACAAAAAATTCCAAATAATGTTTCATGTAACGCCCACTAATGCTGGCTTATGTTAAAAAAGCTAATCGCTTCCTAGTAATTGTTAGCTCTTGGTTAGTTCAAATCCATTAGGTACTCAAATTTAGATCTTTATTTTATTATCTGTACTGTTTATACTGGAAACTGCTTATGCTTGGATGAAATATCACCAGGTTTTACCAAAGAGGTAGACTAGCACAGAGGAGAAGAAGGAGGTAGAGGAGGAGGAATGTGGAAAATAAAAATCATGTTTTCTATTTTTGAAGGAAACTACCTGCATGTATCATGTTGTCATGAGAAGTCAAACCAGGGACACCCACAGTGGATTCAGAAAAGTCAAGGTAGTCCTTGCAACACAGATATGAAAAGTATAGAGCTTTATCTAGCTAGATAGAGACAGGGACAGGGACATTGACAAGGACACGGACAGAGAGAAAGCTATTCAGATAGAGAGGAAGAGAAAGAGAGAGATAAGAGAGAGAGAGACAGACAGAGAGAGAGAGAGAGAGAGAGAGAGAGAGAGCGATAAAAAGATCACAGAATATCTACAGCAATCCAAAAGCCTTCATTGTGGATGGGATGAAAGAAAATGGAGTGTTCTCTTTCCCATTGTAATCCCTTCTTATGCTGGTGATTAAAGGATAATGAATAGGAAAGTTTGGAACAAAATTACTGGCTGTACATGGATTGTCAGACATCTCACTGCTGTGTTACACCTTATGAAACTTTTTCTTTCCTTGGGTTATATTTGAGAACCTTTAGTCGGATTTACTGATTCTGTTTCAGTGATCTTCCAAATCTGTTATCAATTCATTTCAATTCATTTCATATCCCAGATATGTGGCTCTTATTTGCTTTCTTCATAGGTTCTCCTATTGCCTTCTTAACTTCTATGGATGTATTATTAAATACTTTTCAATATAATTACATAATTTAAGTTTGTAGTTAATTGGTATATTTTTAAGAGCAGAATGCTGCCAAAATAAAAAGTCATTTAATATGTATGCATTTCAGTGCACTTTATGTTTCATACATTTAATGCTATGTTCAATAGTACTCTGGTTTGTTAACACAGTAGTAACTCATAGCTAATCGCAAAAGTTGCTTTTTCTCTGAGGAACAAACATTTACATCTGGCTGATACTACTCTGTACTCTGTAGTACTCTGTTAAAACTGTTTATGTGCCTTCATATTCAGATTTAATATTTAATTAAGAAGAACATGGGAAAGTCCATGATTAATATTTATGAACAAGAAACTTCTTCCAATGAGATTTTATTGCAACAATGAAATTTTGTATTACAGTCTTCTACATGTTTTCTTGTAGAAATATGGATGTAATCTGTGTCTAAGAAAGATCATTTTTTATTTTTTATTTTAATTCTGAAACTCCATATACTTAGCCTTTTAAATTTAGAACAAGAACTATCAAAGCAATCACTACACAAAAAAGAACCACAGAAGTTTTTGGGGTTTTTTTAACCCCAAACAGGATGACTATTTATGCTTAAACCTTGTAGGGAAACCTAAACTGTGGCTACATTTACTATCATAGAATGGCTGTGCCTAAATAGGACATTGGACCACTTCCACTGGTTAAAATAAATTAGCATAAAGATCTGCACAACTTCCATCTAATCCTGTATGACTCCTTACCAACAGTCTGTGGTTCTCCATGAGTACTCTATGTCCTCTCCCACAATCACATTATTCTTAAGGGGCCACAGGCAAGATAGGTAACCTTATTGGTAATATAAGGAAGCTCTGGCACTGGAAGCGACTAAACGAATAAACAACATAGGCAATATAGGTAACCTTATAGGCTATATAGGTAATGGATTACATAAGAACATAAGCAGTGGATTGGACACCTGGCCCATCTCATCCAGTAGTCTGTTCTCCCAGTGGCCAACCAACTGTTTATGGAAGCCCATCAGTGTCCTAGCAGATGACCTTCATAGGTGGTCATTCCACTATCAGGGCTAATAGCCATTAATCCCCATGACTTCTGTGAATTGTCCCAATCCCTTTTTGAAGCCAGCCAAGTGGGTAGCCATCAACATACCTGGTGGCAACACATTCCAAGGTTAAACTGCATGTTATTTTTTTTAACATAACCTGTTTGTCCTGTTTCTTCCAGGATTCAATTTCATCGGGTAATCTCTGGTTCTAGTATTTTGGGAAGAGGAAATTCTCCTTGCCCATTTTCTCCACCCCATGCATAATTCTGTGCACCTCAAATATGTCCCATCTCTTTCATTTCTTTTCTAGACTAAAAAGCCCCAAATGTCATAGCCTTTCTCCATAGGGGAGCTGCTACAAATCTTTGGTCATCTTAGTTCATTATCAAATCCTCCTTCAATGGATACTCACAGCAGCTAAGGTTTAAATAAGTTTTCAACAGGTTCTCCAAAGCACCTTTTCCCCTGCAGATTCAAACACTGCACAGTCCTATAATCTGTTATCCTTAAGAATGTCTGTAACTCAGATTTATTATTATTTATTATTGTTCCTGGGTAAAAAGGCTTCTGAAAAAAATTGGTGTTTTAGGTATTTCTATACAAAATCCTGTACTGTAATAATTCCACTGTGAGCACTGAAAAATTATTAGTCAATTCACTGAATATTTTTTTACTGTCACAGACCAGAATTACTGCAAAATTACATTTTTTTTATTTATTTTTTTTTATTTTATTATCAAATTTATATGGCCACTCCTCTCACAAAAGGTAACTCTGGGCAGGGTGTGAGCCTTAGAATGCCTCTTTATACCCATAAGAACATTTGAAAGGGAACAAATTGTCCTGGTGAGGTTATCTCATCCTTCTATAAAGTGAGATGTGGATCTTAGATTCCATTGGTCTAGTGGTTAAGGTGCTGGGCTAGAAACCATGAGTCTGTGAGTTCTAGTCCTGCCTTAGGCATGAATGCCTGCTGGGTGACCTTGGGCTGGTCACTCTCTCTCAGCCCAACTCACCTCACAGTGTTGCTGTTGTGGGGAAAATAAGAGGAGAAAGGAGTATTAGGTGTGTTCGCCAGCTTGAGTTATTTATAAAAAAACAAAAGTGGGATGGAAAATAAATAAATAAATAACTGCAATTTTAAAAGGCATGGTAGAATTGAATGGAGCTACATCACAGATGTTTCAGAATAAGGGTGTTCTGTGCTTCCTAGGATTTCATGGAGGGCCGTGTGGGCTGGCTGAAACTGATTTAGACTGACACATCAATCCAAACTGATGATTCAAGTTGAATCAAATTGTTAAATACTTTTTCCAAATTACTCCAAATTAAATACTTTTTTTTTCCAAATTACTTCTGGGAAAAAAAATATCTGAGCTGATGCTCATTGTACAATGAGTCAATTTATTGATTTATTTTATACTGCATTATGGTTTTCATTTATCTCATACCTCCAAATTGAAATTGTAGAAGCTTCTGGATATACAGTATATTAAACAGGGTTCAGAAGTCACAAGCTAAATATACATTGATCAAACATTTCAACTCTGCATTTCCAGAACTCAGGGAAAAAACACACACATTAGAATATTACTTATTTTGTAATTTGAATGTTCTGAATCATATTTTCTCTCTTTTTCTCTCTTGGCCCTATTTCAAGTTCGACCATGATAATCTTGCTCACCAACTAAAGTCCTCTGAAGCATGTTCGTAATAAATGAGAGATCATGAGAATCCATTGTCTCCATGTTAGGGTTGAATTTTGTGGAGGACAGTTCATATTTTTTTTTTTTGCCCCCAATTCAGAAGACAGATAAAGATAAATAAAATATGACCCTCATATTAGGGTCAATTGCTTTCTGGAGCAATGGACATGGTTTTGCCTAAATTTCGGAGATATCTTGATTAAAATATTTTTTTTTTATTTCTCTGAAATATATGAAAGTGATTAAGCCTTTGCAAAACTCACTGTGATGTGATAAACTTAAAATAGGTTTCCATCGAAGAACATGCTGAAAGTAATAATTTTGCAAGGGCAACCTTGATCTCTTTGTTTCTCATGCTGTAGATCACTGGATTCAGCAGAGGTGGGATGAAGGTATATATCATAGTCAATGCCAAATCCAAACCAGATGGAGTGTTAGAAGGTGGTTTTAAGTAGGCAAACCACCCAGTAAATATAAATATAACAAATACAATGAGGTGTGGAAGGCAGGTAGGAAAGGCTTTTTGTCTTCCATGAACAGAAGGGATTCTCAGTACTGCTGTAAAGATCAGCACATATGTCATGATGATGAAGATGAAACAACCCAGCTCTATCATAGCACTGATTGCCAGAATAGCAATTTCGGCTAGGTATGAGTCAGAGCAGCATAGCTTTAGTAACTGTGGGATTTCACAGTAGAACTGATTGACAACATTGGAACAAAAAGGGACTGCAAAGGTACTTGTAGTGTGCATTGCTCCATAGAAAATTCCAGTTAGCCAAACACAAAGCACCATTTGTGTACAAGCTTGCCTATTCATCACCACTTCATATTGCAGTGGATTGCAAATGGCAACATACCGATCATATGCCATGACAGTAAGGAGAAAGAAATCAGATCCAACAAAGAACACAAAACAGAAAACCTGAGCCACACATCCAGAGTAAGAAATGTTTCTAGTGTTCGTGAAAGAATTGCTCATGGATTTTGGGATAATAGTTGAAACGGAGCCAAGATCCTGAATGGCCAGGTTCATCAGGAAGAAATACATGGGAGTGTGGAGATGATCATCAAAAATAACAGCAGAGATAATGATAAGATTCCCTAATACAATTGCCAGATATAACATCAGGAACAGAAGAAAGTGTAGAATCTGTAATTCCTGGACTGCTGAGAATTCAAGGAGCAGAAAATCAGAAGCAGATGATGTATTATCCATTTTGTTAAGAGGTATAGCATCTAGAAGAAAAGAAAAGTTAAAATTAGGTGTTTCCAAGCTTCAAGAGCAGGGCCGCAACTAGGGTCTGTGTCACCTGGGGCAAACATGCATTCTGCGCCCATTTTGGCACCCCCCCAGTGCTCATTTTGGCACCCCACCAGCACAGTGCCTGGGGCACATGGCCTGCTTGCCAACCCCACACTGCGTAGTTGCAGCCCTGTTCAAGAGGGATTTGTAGGAAGATCTCTGGCATTTCAGGTCCACAAGCACTCCCTAGTACACTCTAAAGCAGCCATGTCTTTTTTCAGGCTTTTGCATTAGCTGGAAGTGTCTCTTAAAGCTGCCATATCCTTTTTTTTCCCCCTTCCAAGCTTCTTTCAAATCATTTTCACAGCATGCACATACCTTAAAATTATAGTCTATTCTTATACAAAATATTTATCCCCAAATCCAAGTCAGACAAGAAAGTCAGCATTCAACTTTGGTTAGCCTTTCCATTCTAGGGGAACTGGATTTTCAGACATATAGTTTGGAAGGAAACTTGGACAATTATTTCAGTCCTTACTTATATGAAATATATAAACAGGTTATTATAGAATGTCACCAGTAAACATAAATAGCCAAAATGACACATCACCCATCACACAAATAATTTAGAATACTTGGCTAAAAAACTGAAATGCTTTGACAAGTTTATTATAACAGTCAACAGCTCTTATCGACGTACGTACGTACGTACGTAACAAAATTGGGACTGTAGCAACACATGACCACACTTTTAATATTATCCAGCTAACAGGACAAAGTCTCTTCATATAAGAAATATACTGATATCTTCATTCCACTTGAAATAAAAATATGTTCAAGGTACATGTGATAGGATGGGGACATAGCAAGTGCTGGTAATGGTTACAACATCATGTTAAAAAAAAGAAAAAGAAAAGCTTTTTCCTTATGGAAGGTTTTGGATGATTTTTATGTAGTATTGATGAATAAAATAATGCCATCAGGACATGTAGACGATAAGAAAGATAACCTGCTGAATAGTGTAAAACCTAAATAGTATTTGATTATAAAATAATCATTCTGGTGCTATGAATATTCACTTTAATCCCTGCTCTATTTCCCCCCCATATGCTGGCAATTCAGGCAGAAATTTTAACATTGTGTTCAGGGAAAGAGGCTAGAGAAGTTCTAAAAAAGTTTCAATTTCTCAATAGGAAGAAAACTTCAATAGAATATTTTTTCTTTAAACTCTCTATTGGACAATATTTAAATGGAAGGAAATACTGATAGCTAATCTCTGTCTATGAATGATGCACTCACCTGTATCAGTGGTATCTCAAGTGAGAAATGTACTATTGAAGCTATTTCAATAATATGGAGTGCAGAATACTCTTTTGGCTATGGAAAGTATCAGAAAGGATGCAAGACTACACAGAATCCCTCTTCATCTTAACAATACTGACTGAGTTGTCTTCATCACCCTAAGCCCATCATCAAGATGAATTGAAGTCATATAGGCATAAAACATGTCAAGGTTTCTAAAAATAAAGCATGTGACATAAATCATCAAAGAGAGAATTATTGAAAATTGTCTTGCTGCATTACTGTGAACTGTGAAACCAACTAGTCTGGGAAGGAGTACTCTACGCTTATTTTAACAACCTACAAAGAGAAAAAAAATCTCTTTGTTTTCCAGTTGAATGCCACCAGTAATCATACTGGCTGGGTTAGTCAATCATAGTGAATGATGGTTTATTTTAAAAATGAGTTGGTAAAGGAGCCAGATTGGTCTAGTCCAAACATATCCCTACATTTCTGAATTACAGTGGCTTGATCCACATATCAGACTAAGCCAAGCTCACACTGTCCATTTAATGGTTTAGGATTATGTGAAAAGCAGACTAAGGTGATATCATAAATCAGATCATCCTGGATCTTAATTTCTGAAAAATGCAAATTTGGCAGGGTAGCTGCTTTATTCTGTTTAGGAGCTAAAAACAAATACCTGAAAAAGGAGTTGTAACACCAGAAATGTAACCTATTTATTAAGAGAGTAATGTTCAAATTTTCCATTTATCTTCTGACCTAATCTATCTATCTATCTATCTATCTATCTATCTATCTATCTATCTATCTATCTATCTACCTACCTACCTACCTACCTCTCTCTATCTATCTATCTATCTATCTATCTATCTATCTATCTATCTATCGGAACTAATTATTACTCTATACAATCCAACATTTTGTATACTACGATCCTCCAATCATAGCATTTAATTTCTTGACTGAAAGGTCAGTATAAAAGAGGGATTTAAAAGAATGCTTGTATTTAAATGGACATAGAATTTCATGAATTTTGTTAGCATCACTTTTGAAATATTTATTGGCTAAAAGAATGTATGTCAAAGGAAGCATGCATTTGGGAAATTTGCAGAGGAAAAATAACTGGCCAAATTGTATAGGAAAATATATATTTTAGAAAGGTGCTGATGAAAAAGTCTATTAGAGATAGTTACTGTATGTATAAAAATATATATATTGTGGGGAGAAAGAGGGATGTGATATGTATTGAAAAGAAAATTATAGACATTTATTGCAATTGTATTTCAAGCAACTGAAATACAATTGCTTGTATTTAGTTTTCTCAATGCTTTTTTCACAGGAAATTTAACAAAATGATGTTAGTAGTCCAGATTTGAAGTAATCCACAGATTTTAATATCTGGGCATTTTTCTCAGAATAAATCCATATTGTTGAGTTCTTAAGGGTGCTTGTAAGGTAAGAATATGCTGAAAAAGAGAGAGAGAGGAAAGAAAGGCGCAAGTAAGGAGTCTATGGGAGACTGCATTCTTCACTTTTGTATACATACCCCACATTTCCACTTAGCCTTTTAATTGTAACACCTCAACAAATGCTTAATGATTTATCGTTGAACTGGATGGAAATGTTCAACGTGTTATCATTTTAAGAACATGAAAGTGATTTTCAGCAAAGACATTTTCCCTTTGATATTGTTAGATGGTAAGGGCAGTAAAGGTGGCAGGAAATCCTGGATGCCTGACCTTAACAATAACTTTTAAAATCATATCCATATTCAGGAATTGCAATTAGGCTATTTTGAAATTTTCATAGATTGTATCTGCTCATAAGATAGAATCTCTCAGGACTACTTTAATTATGACAAAAGAGCCTCTTTTGGTTACAGAATATGAAAAAAACCCAGCTGCTCCACTGTTTGTTGCTTTTTAATTTCTTAATGTTGATGAGATCAACAATTAAATATGTTGAAGTTTGATGTATTAAAGTTGTCTAAGAAAGTGAGAAATGGCTTGTTTTTCTTTTTTTTTACCATTAAAGTGTACAAAGAAAGAACTTACCTAATCTCTTAGCACTTTTCTTTGAACTTATCATGTATTTCCTGTTCTAGTCTGAAATATCATGTCATTATGCCTGACATTTAAATACGTTTTCTCTGTTCCTTCTTTTTTGCTGCTGTTGTGTCTCCAGACAGAAAAAGACTGGATGACAGAGAACAAGTCTCTGGGGATACAAAACATTATATACAGTGTGTGTGTGTGTGTGTATTTGTGTATGCCATTTTGTATCCCCAGAGCCTTTTTCTCTGTCATCCAATGCAAACCAACTTTATAAGCATAAAGAATATGGCTGTGCCATGGAACTGAGTGAAGTTGGAATCCAAGGAGTATCAAATTTATTGGTATCACAGATTTATTTTCCCAAGGCAGAGTAAATCAATTCAATTCACCTGTCCTAACCCAAATGCCATTGGTTGCTTTAGGTCATATACTTTCAAATATCTACTGTGAAAGAGCAAACAAACTACTTTTCCTTGTTAAGTAAAATATCGGGTAGGTAGGAGGAGGAGAAAAGGAAATGTTGGATATCATAATGGACATCCCCAGTAACATCCATGGATAGATTGCGAGGATAGATTGACTAGGAAAAAATACATGGGTGTATGGAGCTGATGGCTAGAAACAATGACCATGATAATGATGAGATTTTCCATGAGGGCTGCGAAATATATTATGAAAAAAACAATGATGTGGACTATCCAGAGCTCCTCAGTATCAGGGAATCCATGTAGAAGGAATTCCCTAACTCTTGACTGATTTTCCATTCTGCTTTGTAGGCTTCAAAGCTTGCAATAGGAGGCCAAATATCTGACCCTTTTCTAATGTACCAGTTGGCAGTATTCCCGATGGGGTGGAATGCTCTTCAAACAATTTCTTTTGATGTGAGAGTAGTAGATAAAACAGCTTTATCTAGGGGATGTATGTAAGTATCCTCAAGGGCCCATTTCGCAGGAGCCTAGTTTATTTCCGCAGCCCTAAATCCATGTAGGTGTGGCAAAATGTGCTTAGAGCCTTGTTCATACTGCCTTTAATCTATACAGCAAGTGCTATACTGGACATTGAGACTGCTTTCAGACTAATTTCTAAAGTCTGTGACAAATGCATAATTGTTTTTGGTTTTGGTTTTCTTGGCTAACTACTTGCACATGAACAGCTGTAGTAGGGACTTGGAAAATAGCTTAAATTTAAAAAAAATGGGAATGTTTGACAAGAAATTCTACATAATAGTCCAGGGAACACCCCAACAATCATGTGTTATCTTAAAAAAAGCTAAGCACTTGCTAGTAATAGTTGGTACTTGGTTGCTACAAATCCATTAAGCAGTTCCATTGGACGCCCAGGCCTGGTGACATAACCAGTTCTTGGGGGACTTCCAGAGGCATAGCAGGGTGCAGCTAACCTGACTTCAGGCAGGAAGAATGTTCCAAAAGGCCAGTGCCACAGCAGAGAAGACCCGCCTCCTGTCATTCCTTAAAGACAAGTCCCTGTCAGATGGTACCCACAACATGCCTTCTCTGCCAGATCTAATGGGATGGGCTGATGTAATTGGGGAGAGGCAGTCCTTCTGATAACCTGCTTCCATGACATGAAGGGCTCTAAGGTCAAAACTAGGACATTGAATTGGACCCGGAGGCAGACTGGCAGCCAATGCAGCTTGTGTAGCAGATAATATGTGCTCTTCTAGGGGACACATAACTGCCTGTGCCATTCCATTCTGCACCAGCTGAAGCTTCCAAATACTCATCAAGGACAGCCCCATGTAGAGTGTGTTACAGTAGTCCAAGCTGGAGGTGACTAGGTCATGAGTGACTGTGAGCAGAGCTTCCCAATTTAGGAAAGGGCACAACTGGCACACAACAGGTTGTGGATTTTTTGAAGGAAACTACCTGTATGCATCATGTTGTCACCAAAAGTCAAACCAGGGACACTCACAGGGGACTCATAAAAGTCAAGGTAGTGCTTGCAGCATACATAGACAAAGTGTAGGGCTTTGATTAGATGGACAAGTCCTGCTCCCATGTCCTACTCCTGAAGGATTTAAAATCATTACCTTTTGTTTTGTTTTGTTTTGTTTTGTTTTGTTTTGTTTTGTTTTGTTTTGTTTTGTTCATTTCATTTCATTTCATTTCATTTCATTTCATTTCATGTCTATTTGGATAATGTGTATATTTTAAGAATGAGTAGTCATGTCATATGGAAAATTCTAAAAGCATTTTTTTTGATATTATTATATGACATGAGGCAAGATGCTGATACTTTTTAATGGAAAATGTTTCTATAATACACTGGATGAGTAAAAATCCTTGGCTAAACCAGTATATTCACAAAACTAGACTACTAGAAAGGTAATAGAGATATTTAACTAAAATGGCATAGTGTGCACTATGTTTCAGATATTTAATGATAAAGTTAGAAATACTGAGATTTAATATGGATATCACCCACAAAACAGTGTCAAATCTGTTTTTTTCTGAGATACAGACATTTATACCTGGCTGAAAATATTTAGCATTTCAGACTAAAAAAGTATTTAAGAAGAAGTAGGAAACCTACGATGATTTTTATGGGGAACAGTGGGGAGGAACAAAGCTCTTATCTTCAGAATTAAAAGAAATGTGTGTTCTGTCACTGATAGACAGACAGACACACAGACAGACAGACATTCTCCATTACCTTTATGTGTCTTCAGTAGTAATCCATTTTTCTTAGCATTTTCTCTCACAGATAGAGTATTACAAAGTCTGTTATATAGTAGCAGCCATTTTGGTACAGGCCTTTCTGTAGTTACTATTCTAATATGTCTACTGGTGCTCCTATATTAGATTCCTATGTCCTACTGAGAAAAAAGTCAGCAGTGGTGGTTCTACTTGGAACCCTCGTTTTCAGGCTTTGAGTCGCTTTGACTGGAAGAATTGATTTCACTTGTCTCTCTCTTCAGCTTCTGAGAAGTCATTTGTGATTAGTCAAAAGGTCTCATTGTACCTCAAGCTTTTTTGGGGGAGGTTGGGGTTACTCTCAAACTTGCAATCTTTTAGCAATCTTCTCTGGAATTCACCCTGCAACACTTCAGGTGACTTCAGGTTCTTCCAACTAACCTCCTTTAGCAGCTTAAAGCTGCCCATTCCTTTCTGGGATCACCAGCCAACATTCCTCTTTCCTGTTTTTCCAATTTCCCAATTTTCAAGAACCAATGCTGCCTAGATCCATCTTGGGTTGCTGGCTGTTACACCTTCATTTCTCCTCTTTCCATTCTTGTTCTCCAAATCTTCTGTTCTCTTTTGTTTTCAGTCTCCATCTTCTTTGTCAGCTCTGCATACCACCATCTCCTTTCTTAACAAGAAAATACAGGCTATGGGGAAGTTGTGATTATCCATTGTACTCTCAGGCTTCTGCTGTCCACTAAAAAAGAGAGGATCTGTTTGAGTGTATGTGTGACAAGATTCTACAGAGCAATGTGCAACAGCAGGCTGTCACTCACTTGTTTTCTGATGAATTAAATATATTCTGCTGTGATGGAATGTGTCTACAAGGGGGGAGGTGATATGATGCACTACAGTAACGCAGACGGTTCTGAGGAAGCAGGGAGCACTTTCCAAGGAGGGGAGGGCGCCAGACAATAGACAACACAGTCTGGAGTTGGACCCTGTGAAGAGAAAGAGAGTCAGAATCGCCACTCCCTAGAATCACCCAGGGTATATCCTTTACATTAGAGTAGCCCAGGTTTAGTCTGGAAAGATTCTGTCTCTCTGGTGTAAGCATATAAAGAACTGTACTATGGCTGGCCTGCTTGTATGTTGTTCTTGGGCTGGGCCTGACATCCACACGTTGTATCTTCATTGCACATTGAACAGATAAGAACTAAGAAATTATTCGGAGTAGTTACCATACTTTTTAATTTCCACAGCTGTCCTTACTGACAAAATGATTCCAGTTAAACAGAAATTACATAAGGGATGGAAGATATTCAATCTGATTTTGCATCAGCATAGCTTCTGAGGGAAAAGGTCTGAAAACAAAGATATGAAACACCTTGAAACCACAAGTTGAGATAATATTGGGAGATAAAGGATATGTCCTATTGCTATTATGACTGAATTTTAATTGGTGCTTCTTGATAGTATTTAGAAAGGTGGATAAAAGAATGAAAAGTAGATTTTTTCCCAATCCATACCAGTCATGACTTTTTCTATCCATATACCAATTCTTAGTCTAAACAATGTAAGAGCACAAATCAATAGTTCAATCATTGAGAAATTATGATGTCCGTTAAGGTGCATGTCTGTTTACTTCTGAGCACTTTTCTGAATATGGTATAAAACAAATGAAATGCATTATATTTTTAATGCACAAGTCTAAGGGCAAGTGTTATACAGTATTTGAGAGTGTTTGTCACTGGGTAACTTAAAAACAGGAGAGACACTTTGATGTAGTGGTTAAGGCGACTGGGTAGAAAATGGGAGACCATGAGTACTAATCTTGCCAACGAAAAATGCAGGGACTTGTCCAGGCAGTTGCCAGGAGTCAAAAAATGACTTGACAGCACAACCCTCCTGCCTCCCTGCAAAAAACATAAGAACATAAGCAAGCAACATACTCTTTAGTTGAGGAGATAAAACATTTATAAAAAAACATAGTAACTTTTAAATAATGTATTACTTCGTGCCATTTATTTATTTATTTATTTATTTAAGCACTTTTGGGGCCTTATAAACATGGTGGCTGAAGAGAACTTTGTGTTCAGTTTTGCTTTTTTTTAATCCTTTGAGCCAATACAGACCCAGTTTATTTGGAAATTGCTCTTAGCAGATAGATAAACCAGAAAGTAAACTTGCCTCTCTGTGCTCTCATCATTCATTTGCATTTGATTTCTTAATGGGTCCTCCAGGAATAGCTTTTGGTCTCTGTTGAACTTCTGAGAACAGGTTCAGACAAACATAAACTTATATTCATCATATATTCATAATATCCAGTGTCCCATAGTAACCCCTTGTTATATAAGTGCAGACAAAGCTTTCGACTGACTGAAGGAGAAGAAAGAGAGGAGGGGGTTGTATATATCCTATATGTCTTCATGAGTGTTCTAGAAGAAGCACATTGCTTGGAAGGGGCACAAACTTGGAGAAGAAATTCCACCTGGAAATAAAATGTATGAAGAGAGAGAGTAAGATTTATGTTTTCATAATTTTAGTGATAAACCGGAGGTTGCTCTCAGGGCAGAATGAAAAGAACTTTATACTCTGTGGTCTGCAGAATATTTAAATAATATCAGCAGATTTCTGTGCAGTATTCCGTTCTCTCTGCTGAGCCTATATATTATACCAAATCTGCTCGTGTATGAGTAGATTTGGTATGAAACCCACCCGCCAAATAGCATGTCCTCCTATCCAATGCCTGTAAACTAACTGGGAGCCTTTGCTGGACACTCTGTGCATGTAATTTTGGACAGAGTAAGAATACTGTATGTTGCCCTGGAATGTTGAAATATATTACCAGTTGAAAACATTCCAGTAAGTAGATTATTCTTCTCAATGGATCTCAGTGATATTCCTCTCTCCTCCTCATCTCCCTCTGCCTTCCTTTTCCTTCCCTTCCTTTCCTTGAATCTAAATAACCAAATCCAAAAAGAGAGTGAAAATGTATGGTGATGCAGACATATTCAATATATGCTAGCATTTGCATTCACATATGTATCTACCTACGTACCTAGCTACACACATACATACATACGTAGGTTTAGAATGGTAATTTTCATCTTTATATAGTTTTCTTTGATATTATTTTCTATTTTATTTCAGGTCGAACATAGATAATTCTCTGTTTAATGGGACATAAAAGAGGGTGAGATGATGGCAGCATACACAATCTTAACAATCTTTAAAAATGGATTGTATGTTAGGCAATCAAACAAATGAGTATAATGAGACCAGATGAGGGGGGAAAAGAACAACTCCTCTACCTATCTGTTTTGCTGAGATTTTTCATCCTTTTTTTTCTTCTTCCAAATATTACTTCATTACACAGTAAGAATATGTTGCCCTGGAATTTCATAATATATTTGCAGTAAAGTACATTCAAGTAAGGAGAGTGTTCTTCGCAATGGATCTCAGGGATTTTCCTCTCTCCCCTCCTGTCCCTCTCCCTTCCCTTGAAACAAAATAACCAAGAAAACTATTTAAATAACAAAGAAAGAAAAATGAACAAAGCCCAAAGTTCATTCAAGAAGAGTGTGAAAATGTATCATTATGCATACACACAAACACACACACACATAGACTACCATTTGCATCCAGATATGTATCTACCTACCTGCATACAGACATACAGACATACATAAGTTTAGAATGGTAATTTTCATATTTTTTATAGTTTTCATGATATTCTTTTCTATTTTATTTCAGTTCGTTTGTTTTTCTTATGTTCTCCTTTCAGAATGGAAAGTGATCCCACACACTATACAATTTTTAATTTTGAGCAACGTTGAAAGAATACTCCCCAACAAGATTCTATTACACCAATGATGTTATGGATTCTGGTTGTTAATTATTCTGCTATCCATGTACTGAGATCTTATATTTGGCTTTATTATTTTTTTATTAAATGTAAAATAATTGTTAATCTATTTTTTTTAAAAGTTCTTTATTTGCAGACTTTTCAGCTTGTGATTGTTTGGTACAACATACAGAGTTACTTCATGGAAAGGAACACCTTTATTTATTTATTTGTTTGTTTGTTTGTTTATTTATTTATTATTTAAATTTATACCACTGCCCAACTCCCCCAGTGGGGGGATCTCATAAAAGAAAGAGAATGATAGATTCATGGAGTTGGAGTGGTTCCTATTGACATCAGTGGTGAATATGTATATAAATCTCTCACAATTTCTCTCACAAAATATTCCATTAGCTCCCAAATAATAAATGGTATATTTGGAGATATGGGCATCCAAAGAGAAGCATGGCTAGAGGTAGCATTCAAATATAGATAATTCTCTGTTCAAAGGGATATAAATGAGAGGAAGATGATGACAGCATACACAATCTTAATAATCTTTTAAAATGGTTTGCATGCTGGGCAATCAAACAAATCAGTATAATGATGAGAAAAAATCTCTACCTGTTTTGCTGAGATTTTTTGTCCTTTATTTTCTTCTTCCGAATAATATATTTTTTCACTCTTCATTTCTTCAATCATGTATTTTTCACTGGCAATCATCCCCCTTCTTTTCTTACTGCATAAGTCACCTCTCTCATCAGATTATGATTGGAAAAAAGTAGTAATAACCCCTTGTAATAACTTCAAGTGGTCTATATATCACACTTTATGTATGATATTTGACTCTTTTATTACTCTTTTTAATATTTTATATATCATATTTTATAGATACTTATATTTGTAGAATATTAGTCATGATAATGCAAATTAATAAGATTGCTTTTAAATTTGATTAAAGGGCTCATTTACATTATGGTCTATACATATTTTAACATTTAATTGGAACCTGTAAATTCAAATTTAAAATTATTTTAAATCAGATGGTTCATGTTTTAAGGCTAATGTGTATATCTTTACAGAAAAGTATCTTGTACTGGTCAGTGACCATAATAAAATTGAACTGAACTGATACACTTACCGTTTTGGGAGATATTAGAGGACAGAGTGCTATGTTCACCTCTGAGCTCTTAGAGGAAAAAAGGTGGAACATAAACCCAAAAAAACATGAGGGTTTTTCACTTAATTGGTCTCCCTGCCTTTTCTGGAAAACCTGTGCAGATTTTGTTATAGCGAGACCCATGTTTTGACTCACCAGCCATGGATGTCACTAGAACCAAGTTCAAAGAACTATGAGAAAAAACAGCTGATTAGATACTAATGTTCAGATGTTCGTATTCCTACAACTTCTCTATATTTTTCCTTTATTTTTTTTCTTAAGAGACATGAATGTGTCATGCAACCCATTCTGCGATGTGTGAAAACAGCCTCAGAAAACATTTCCTTAAAGGTATAATCCACGATGTTCTTAGGATAGCAGAATTATCATTCATGCATCACACTTGTAAGGAAACATGGCCTTAGATTACAAACAAACATCACAAAATAGTATGATGCAGTAAAAATCATCAGCATCATCTGTTTGCCATAATCTTAACTAAAATGAATGCTTCTTTTAGGATTTAATATATCATGTTCTCATTACTGAATGCTGATAACCAAGGTTATCAGTTCCTGTCCAGTTCTGATTACTGCAACTTTTCCACATTCATACATAATATAGGATCACAGAGGAACCGCTCATCATTATTAAAGAGCTTGAGGAGATCAGCTTAAGATTATACAACTGAACAAGTGAGAAATACTCTATGCTATAATTAAGGTTGTAGATAAGTAGAGTTTTATTTGTCCATTAACTGGTTTCCTTTACTTCCTTTTTACAAGCAACTGCTTGCACCCATATTCAGGCTTCAAAGAGGCAATGTATAAATTATCCACATATGATTGAATGTGGATATTATATGCAAAAAATGAGGGGTTACAGTTAAATGGTACCTGTTACTGGCCACAACTATTTTTTTAAAAAAATTCTTTCCAATTTGATATACCTTGACATCCCTTTTTAAAGTTTCAAATATAAGAAGGAGGGCAATTTCTATATTTAAACCTCAGGACATTTGAAGCGCTGTGGGGATAAAAAGGGGAAATGGGCAATAGGATGGCTATTCTTATTATAGCTAACAGCCAAACCATAATACGTGATTGAAGAGTCTATAACAACTTATATGTTATTTGTGTCTCTCACCCTGGGTGGGGCAGATACTTTGGCAGCAGTTCACTGGTAGAATGTTTTCTTCTGAAATTTGCAAAGGTCTGGGAATTACAGATCCAAAAAAATGCTGGGATACTGGTAGAAACTATGAGAAAGGCAGATATTCCTTAATCACACATTTCTCTGGCACTTGAATAAACATATTGAAAACATTCTTTGATAACGAACGTCCAATACACAGTTTATGGATTCTTCATGTCTCCCCCTCCGTCACGAAAAGTGTTCATATTTAAATGCAAATTTTATACTATAAGAGGCAATGATATTAATTTTTTCCTGTTTTGTTTTCTTGCAGCTGGGGCATTCCCTTTCGGTAATTGATTTTAAGAAATGGAGAATCAATCCTCCATCTCTGAATTCCTGCTCCTTGAATTCTCATCAATTCAACAATTGCAAATCGCACAATTCTGTTTATTTCTGGTTTTATATTTGGTGACCCTAACAGGGAATCTTCTCATTATCTCTGCAGTGGTTTTTGATTACCGTCTCCACACACCCATGTACTTCTTCCTAATGAATTTGGCCATCCAAGACATTGCTTCTGTCTCAGTTCTTATCCCAAAATTCATGATCAATTATCTGTTGAATAGCAGACATATCTCTTATTCTGGATGTGTTGCTCAAGTCATTTTCTTCATCTCCTTTGTAGGATGTGATGTTGCCCTTCTTACAGTCATGGCGTATGATCGCTATGTTGCCATTTGCAATCCTTTGCAATATGAACTGATAATGAATAGGAGAGCTTGCATGCAAATGGTTGGAAGTGTGTGGGTTACTGGTTTCCTCTATGGTGGGTTACATACTGGTGGGACCTTTGTAACTCCTTTCTGCTCCAATGTTGTCAACCAGTTCTTCTGTGAAATCCCACAGTTACTTAAGCTTGCTTGCTCTGATTTATACCTAGCTGAAATTGGAGCTGTAATTTTTAGTGTTCCAATTCTGCTTGGCATCTTTATCTTCATTATTGTTACCTATATAAAAATCTTCTCTGCTGTCCTGAGAATCCCTTCTGTTCAAGGGAGGAAAAAGGCACTGTCCACTTGCCTGCCTCATATTGTTGTTTTCTCTGTATTTTTAATTCTTGTATGTTTTGCTTACCTTAGGTCCCCACCTCAGAAACCTTCCCACTTGGATTTGGCAATTACTATACTTTACTCCATTATTCCACCCATGCTAAATCCAATGATCTATAGCATGAGAAATCAGGAAATTAAAAATGCTCTATCAAAGCTATTAAGTTTCTGAGGTTGTTCTAAGCATATATTATTCAATTATTTTATAGAAAGGCAATGTGCATAGCTATGAATCTCTTTGTGCAGCGATTATAATTTTAGGAAACTGATGTCAAATGTTAATTTCAGCAATAACTGCCAGATATAGGTAGAAAAACCATGCATAGAACTCAATGAAAACTTCTTCATTTCTATTTCCCTTTTAAATTTTAAAACTTCAGCCAGTTTCTTTTGTAGATCCACTGAAGCATCCTTTTCTAAGTCATTGTCTTGGTCTGTCAGTTGTAAATCCACTTTCAATACCATCTCTATCTTGTCAAATAAAATTTATTCTATGTCTGTCATTTCTTCAATAACATCTTTTGGATATAGTCTATCCATAGAAGCAGACAACATTACTGACATTGTTGGTTTTGGGACTACTATTTTCTGATTCCATTTTACAGAAGTCTCCTTCAGTATTTTTATTGTTATAACATTTTACAACATTTTACAGGTTTGTAAATCTTTCCTCTCCCTAAATTTCTAATCTATTTCTCCATTCTCCACTTTTTTTCTTACACTTTTAATGCTTTCTTTCTATTCTTTTTTTCTTTCTTTAAGTTTGGTTTGTAATAGATTTCATTATTATAATCAAAATTCTTAAGAAAATTATGTCTATAAATAAACAATCAATATACATATTCCCCAATAAGAGGGAGGTTTTTCAGAGAGGAAATACTCCATATCCCCATCTTGCCTCAGTGAAGAAGTTGTTTGAATCCTGAAAAGAGCTAAAATATTGCTTATGTTACAGGAGCACTTCCATTCCTACAACCTAACTGACATACAGCCTAGAACCTGAAGTTACCTCTTATATAAACATCCCAGAATTACTTTAGATAAAATTGTGGCATGCAAATCATTTTTCATATCCTCAGCAGGACAAATTATGTTTGAAACTTTCTACATATATGATGATCCAAATTTTGACAACACATTTCAAAAATGTTGCATCCCGATGTCCCATGTCAGTGTTTCAAAAGTTTCATGAGGATGTGTTTTTGATTCAGTATGAAAGAGGAATGCCAGAAGTTATCTGGTGCAAAAAAGAAATGAAGTAAGAAAAAAAAATGTTAGCTTTGTTGTGCTTTTTCTATAGAATAGTCACAATTTGAACTAAAGTCTCCATATACTGTATAATTATCAATAATAATTTCTGTGTTTGACTTCAATGTCATAGACACAGAATCTAAGTCTCATACATATTTACTCCTAATTTTTCAAATATAATTCTATTCCTATTAATGATTTACTGCTCCTAATAAGAAGGGGGGGGGGTGTTATTGAATATACATTCGTTATAAGAGTCCTCCCAAAGTAAAGGGGATGGAAGCTCAGCTGAGTTTCATTCTTATACTGTTTTTCATTTATTTTATGAGGGAGAAATATTGTGCAACACTGTGTATCATTGGAAAGTATCCTGAGGAACACAAATATCTTGAGTAACCCATAATATACTTTAGAAATAAATAAATAAAGCCCTTCATAAGAAAAAATCCCTCTGAGATGAAAATCAGAGGTTCCGTAATATAGTTCACAGAAGCCCTTGAACTATACCCATTGTTGATACAGAGAAAAAGAAGATGAAACATGGAATATGACATAATCCTTCTATTCTGAAAAGCCTTCCTTTGTATAAGGGTTAGAGAATGCGAGGCTCTTTATTATCAATTTATTCAAAGTATTAAAGGACCGCATATCATATTATGTACTTCCATATAGAACATCTGGGCACTGTGCAGCATTGAAATACTTAAACTATTATAGAATATGTAATAAACATATTAATTAAAATAAATAAATAGAATGACAACATTTTAAACACAGTATGTTCAATGCTACCATATGGTACTTCATGTAGTACTTGGATGTATTTAATAAATTTGATTTAATATTAGCTTCAGGATAGTAGAGATAAAATATTGTTTATTTGCATAAGTAAAATTGAATGTCTTGCCATTGTTTATAACAGTATTATTAGCAGTAGAATAAAAATAACCCACTGTATTTCCATTGTATATTTCTTATTTATGTATTTCTGCATTTATATTTCACATTTCTGGCACCCCCCGTCTCCCCCCAAAGGGGAGACTTAATTTGTAGGGTAGTTTATGATAGAAAGATGAGACATACAGAGAGAGATAGAGAATTAGAGAGATGGAAGAGACAGAAGGTCTTCAATTTTTTTTAAAAAAGGAAGGAAGGAAGGAAGGAAGGAAGGAAGGAAGGAAGGAAGGAAGGAAGGAAGGAAGGAAGGAAGGAAGGAAGGAAAGAAAGAAGGAAGGAAGGAAGGAAGCAAGGAAAGAAGGAAGGAAGGAAGGAAGGAAGGAAGGAAGGAAGGAAGGAAGGAAGGAAGGAAGGAAGGAAGGAACAGGGGGAGGAAGGGAGGGAAGACCAAGGGAGGGAAGATTTCATACTCATCACACTCAGCTTGTAATAAACAAGAAGAGTTCACTATGACTGTGTAACTGTACAACTTAGGCAGGTCAATGACAAAGATGATGGAGGTTATATGAATAGTTAAGGTAGATCTACCCACCCAACTCTTTCAGGAGGACATATATTTACACTACTCTACTCCAAAGTGGATACTGCTGCTCCTGATGATGATTCAATATCTTTCAATGTAGCGATAGGAAAATGTAACATTTAATAGTCACAACAGTGGTAAGCATGGAACAGCACTGGACACTGGATAGGGTGATGATGCAAAATTCTGGAGATTCATCATTTGTGCCTGAATTGGAATTGCCCTCCCCACCCCCACCCCTCTCATATATTCTTTGGTCACTTTGGGAAACAGGATTTTTTGCATTTTTTAAAAAAAACTGCATTATGTCCACAATAGAATTACTTTTCATATATTCCTTGCCACAAAATAAAACTCAGTACTACAATTTCAGGGAGACATGAAAAGGGCTGCTAAAGGTAAAACATTTCATTCCCTCTTCCCTCTCCAAAGTTTACAGCATAACAGAGTACCTTTCAGCTATTTTCATTTCCTCCCTCCTATTTTCTTCTAGTTCTACCCTTCATAATACTGCTATTCAGTACACTGCATACAACCAAGATTCTCCAAAAGTTTTATCATAACACACAGAAGGTTATTCATCCATGAAAGCAACTTTCCTTCTTGGTTTCTGTGCATACAGGAACATGTTTTTTTTTTTTTTTCATTTTCTTTTTTCTCTAATAATATCTTTAGACAGGTATACAAATTTAATTCAGGTGAATGAATCAATTAAAATCAACATTTCGTGAGGGAGAAAAAAATCTAATAAGACAGCCAGTATAAAAGTTGTATTTAAAGAAGTACATATATAGAAAGAAGCACAATCTGAATTATATTTTCTATATGTTTCTACTAGGTTTGCCATAGAATATAAGTAATATGAAAAATAATGAATGGATTATTTTCTCTTTGAAAGGAAAAGGTGTATGAAATTTAACAGCACACTTAGCATTCACTTGTATTTCTTTATGTTGTATAACAAAGATTTAAGAATAGATCTCTGTCTGTGACAATGATAGTCTTTAACTAGGTTAAGGCTATTGATTGTAAGCTGCTCAGACCTGTTTTAAGATGAGCGCGTATACAAATGACTTAAATAAATGAATAAATATATAAATAAAGGTACAGAAAAGAATTGTAGTTTCATCAGTTGCACTAGGAGAAAGCCTAAGCCTAACCCACTGAATCAATAGCATTTTTATTTATCAATTAATATGCTTAGGAAAAGATGGTTCGACTCACGCACTGAAGATGAAATATACTGCAAAATGGCCAAATGGTTTAAAACATTTATTAAAGTACAAATAACTGAGAAAATTAATGTAAGGGGTTAGAAGAAATATTAAGGATCAGCTTCCAGAATGCCATTTTGAGTTCCTTGTTCCTCATGTGGAGATCAGTGGATTCATGACTGGTGGCACCAGACAGTAAAACATGAAAATCAAGATATCTGATGTTGATGGGGAGCTGGATGTGGGTCTCAGGTATACAAAATTGCCACTTACCACAAACAGACAAATAACTATGAGATGGGGTAAACAGGTAGGGAAGGCCTTTTGCTTCCTTTGGGTGGATGGGATTCTAAAAACAGCCCTGAAGATCTGAATATAAGAAAAAGTAATTAGAGCAAAATACAGAAAAGCTAAACAAGAACTAAATATGAGAACCCAGACTACTGCAAGATATGACTCAGAGCAAGAGATCTTGAGTAACTGAGGGATTTCACAGAAGAACTGATTGATGATTTTGGAACAAAACTCCAATCTCAATAAAAGTACCATGTGGAGTATTGAATAAAACAAGCCACCCATCCTGCACTGGTTGCCATTTGGATGCAGGCTTTTTTGTTCAGTACAGTCTCATAACGCAATGGATTGCAAATGGCTACATAACAATCATATGCCATGACACCAAGGAGAAAGAAATGAGACAGCATGAAGAAAACAAGGAAAGAAACTTGGCAGAGGCATCCAGAGTAAGAAATGGATTCAGTGCTCATTAAGGAATTCTGCATGGACTTTGGAACTGTGACAGAGATGGAGCCAAGATCTTGCAAGGATAGATTGACTAGGAAAAAATACATGGGTGAATGGAGCTGATGGCTGTAAACCATGACTGTGATGATGATGAGATTTTTCATGAGGGCTACGAAATATATTAGGAAAAAAAGAATGATGTGGACCATCCGTAGCTCCTCAGTATCAGGGAATCCATGCAGAAGGAATTCACTCAGTCTTGTCTTATTTTCCATTCTGCTTTGTAGACTTCAGAGCTTGGCATAGGAGGCCAAACCTCTGACCCTTTTCTAATGTACCAGTTGGCAGTATTCATGATGGAGTGGAATGCTGTTCAAACAATTTATTTTGATGTGAGAGTGCTATATAAAAACAGGTTTATCTATGGGATGTGTGTAATTATTCTCAAGGGCCCATTTCTCAGGAGCTTAGTTTACTTAGCAGCCCGAAGTCCATGTAGGTGTGGGAAAGTGTGGTTAGAGCTTTGTTCACAGTCTTTAATCTATACAGCAAGTACTATACTGGTCTTTCAGACTCCTTTGATTCCAGCACAAGATAATTTCTAAAGTCTTTGTGACAAATGCATAATTGTTTTTGGTTTTGGTTTTTTTGGCTAACTACTTGCACATGAACAGCTGTAGTAGGGACTGAGCAAATAGTTTGGATAAAAATAATCAGAATGTTTGAGAAGAAATTCCATATAATATTTCATGTAACACCCACTCATGCTGGCTTATCTTAAAAAAGCTAATCCCTTCCTAGTAACCGTTAGCTCTTGGTAAGTACAAATCCATTAGGCACTCAAATTTAGTTGTTTATTTTATTATCTGTACTGTTTATACTGGAAACTACTTATGCCTGGATGAAATATCACCAGGTTTTACCAAAGAGGTAGACTAGGACAGAGGAGGAGGAGGAGGAGGTTGAGGAGGAGGAATGTGGAAATAGAAAATCATGTTTCCTATTTTTTTGAAGGAAATGACCTTTGGGTAACATGTTGTCATGGGAAGTCAAACCAGGGACACCCACAGTGGACTCAGAAAAGTCAAGATAGTGCTTGCAACACACATACAAAAAGTATAGAGCTTTATCTAGCTAGATAGAGACAGGGACAGGGACAGGGAGAAAGCTAGCCAGATACAGAGGGAGAGAAAGAGAGAGATAAGATAGAGAGAGATAGAGAGATAGAGAGAGAGAGGGATAGAGCGATAAAGAGATCACAGAATATCTACAGCAATCCAAAAGCCTCCAGTGTGGATGGGATGACGGAAAATGGAGTGCTCTCTTTCCCGTTGTAATCCCTTCTTATGCTGGTGATTAAAGGATAATGAATAGGAAAGTTTGGAACAAAATTACTAGCTGTACATGGATTGTCAGAGTTCTCACTGCTGTGTTACACCTTATGAAACTTTTTCTTCCTTGGGTTATATTTGAGAACCTTTAGTCTGATTTACTGATTCTGTTTCAGTGATCTTCCAAATCTGTTATCAATTCATTTCAATTCATTTCATATCCCAAATATGTGGCTCTTATTTGCTTTCTTCATAGGTTCTCATATTACCCTCTTAACTTCTATGGGCGTATTATTAAATACTTTTCAAATAATTACATAATTTAAATTTGTAGTTAATTGGTATATTTTTAAGAGCAGAATGCTTCCACAATAAAAAATCATTTAATATGTATGCATTTCAGTGCACTTTACGTTTCATACTTTTAATGCTATGTTCAATAGTACTCTGGTTTGTTAACACAGTAGTAACTCATAGCTTATCGCAAAAGTTGCTTTTTCTCTGAGGAACCAACATTTACATGTGGCTGATACTACTCTGTACTCTGTAGTACTCTATTAAAACTGTTTATGTGCCTTGATATTCAGATTTAATATTTAATTAAGAAGAACATGGGAAAGTCCATGATTAATATCTATGAACAAGAAACTTCTTCCAATGAGATTTTATTGCAACAATGAAATTTTGTATTACAGTCTTCTACATGTTTTCTTGTAGAAATATGGATGTAATCTGTGTCTAAGAAAGATCATTTTTTATTTTTTATTTTAATTCTGAAACTCCATATACTTAGCCTTTTAAATTTAGAACAAGAACTATCAAAGCAATCACTACACAAAAAAGAACCACAGAAGTTTTTTTGTTTTTTTTTTTAATCCCAAACAGGATGACTATTTATGCTTAAACCTTGTAGGGAACCCTAAACTATGGCTACATTTACTCTCATAGAATGGCTGTGCCTAAATATGACATTGGACCACTTTTGCTGGTTAATGTAAAATAGCATAAAGATCTGCACAACTTCCATCTAATCCTGCATGACTCCTTCCAACAGTCTGTGGTTCTCCATGACTACTCTATGTCATGTCCCACATTCACATTATTCTTAAGGGGCCACAGGCAATATAGGTAACCTTATTGGCAATATAAGGAAGCTCTGGCGTTGGAAGCGACTAAACAAATAAGCAACATAGGCAATATAGGTAACCTTATAGGCAATATAGGTAACGGATTACATAAGAACATAAGCAGTGGATTGGACACCTGGCCCATCTCATCCAGTAGTCTGTTCTCCCAGTGGCCAACCAACTGTTTATGGAAGCCCATCAGTCTCCTAGCAGATGACCTTCATAGGTGGTCATTCCACTATCAGGGCTAATAGCCATTAATCCCCATGACTTCTGTGAATTGTCCCAATCCACTTTTGAAGCCAGCCAAGTGGGTAGCCACCACCATAGCTCGTGGCAACACATTCCAAGGTTAAACTGTATCTTATTTTTTTAACATAACCTGTTTGTCCTGTTTCTTCCAGGATTCAATTTCATTGGCTAATCTCTGCTTCTAGTATTTTGGGAAGAGTAAATTCTCCTTGCCCATTTTCTCCACCCCATGCTTAATTCTGTACACCTCAAACATGTCCCATCTCTTTCATTTCCTTTCTAGACTAAAAAGCCCAAAATGTCATAGCCTTTCTTCATAGGGAAGCTGCTACAAATCTTTGGTCATCTTAGTTCATTATCAAATCCTCCTTCAATGGATACTCACAGTAGTTAAGCTTTTAAAGAAGTTTTCAACAGGTTCTCCAAAGCACCTTTTCCCCTGCAGATTCAAACACTGCACAGCCCTAATATCTGTTATCCTTAAGGATGTCTGTAACTCAGATTTATTATTATTTATTATTGTTCCAGGGTAAAAAGGCTTCTGGAAAAAAATGGTGTTTTAGGTGTCCCTATACAAAACCCTGTACTGTAATAATTCCACTGTCAGCAATGAAAAATTATCAATCAATTCACTGAATATTTTATTACTGTCACAGACCAGAATTACTGCAAAATTACATTATATTTTTATTTTTTTAATTTTATTTTATTATCAAATTTATATGGCCACTCATCTCACAAAAGGTAACTCTGGGCAGCCTGTGAGCCTTAGAATGCCTCTTTATACCCATAAGAACATTTGAAAGGAAACAAATTGTCCTGGTGAGGTTATCTCATCCCTCTATAAAGTGAGATGTGGATCTTAGATTCCATTGGTTTAGTGGTTAAATTGCTGGGCTATAAACCAGGAGTCTGTGAGTTCTAGTCCTGCCTTAGGCATGAAAGCCTGCTGGGTGACCTTGGGCTGGTCACTCTCTCTCAGCCCAACTCACCTCATGGGGTTGCTGCTTAGGGGAAAATAGGAAGAGAAAGGAGTATGAGGTGTGTTCGCCAGCTTGTGTTATTTATAAAAAAACAAAAGTGGGATGGAAAATAAATAATAATAATAAAAAATTAAGAGGCATGGTAGAATTTAATGGAGCTACATCACAGATATATCAGAATAAGGGGGTTTTCTGTGTCCTAGGATTTCATGGAGGACTGTGTGGCCCAGCTGAAAACAATTTAGACTGACACTTCAATCCAAACGGATGATTCAAGTTGAATCAAAATGTTAAATACTGTTTTTCCAAATTACTTCAGGGAAAAGAAATATCTGAGCTGATGCTCATTGTACAATGATACAATTTATTGATTTATTTTATATTGCATTATGGTTTTTATTTATCTCATACCTCCAAATTGAAATTGTAGAATCTTCTGGATATACAGTATATTAAACAGAGTTCAGAAGTCACAAGCTAAATATACATTGATCAAACTTTTCAACTCTGCATTTCCAGAACTCAGGGAACAAACACACACACTAGAATATTACTTATTTTGTAATTTGAATGTTCTGAATCAGATTTTCTCTCTTTTTCTCTCTTGGCCCTATTTCAAGTTCTACCATGAGAATCTTGCTCACCAACTAAAGTCCTCTGAAGCATGTTCATAATAAATGAGAGATCATGAGAATACACTGTCTCCATGTTAGGGTTGAATTTTGTGGAGGACATTTCATTTTTTTTTTTAAATGAAGACAGATAAAGACCCTCATATTAGGGTCAATTACTTTCTGGAGCAATGGACATAGTTTTGCCTAAATTTTGGAGATATCCTGATTAAAATATTTTTTGATTTCTCTGAAATATATGAAAGTGTTTAAGCCTTTGCAAAACTCACTTTGACATGATAAACTTAAAATAGGTTTCCATAGAAGAACATGCTGAAAGTAATAATTTTGCAAGGGCAACCTTGATCTCTTTGTTTCTCATGCTGTAGATCACTGGATTCAGCAGAGGTGGGATGAAGGTATATATCATAGTCAATGCCAAATCCAAACCAGATGGAGTGTTAGAAGGTGGTTTTAAGTAGGCAAACCACCCAGTAAATATAAATGTAGAAAATACAATGAGGTGTGGAAGGCAGGTAGCAAAGGCTTTTTGCCTTCCATGAATAGAAGGGATTCTCAGTACTGCTGTAAAGATCAGCACATATGTTATGATGATGAAGATGAAACAACCCAGCTGTATCATAGCACTGATTGCCAGAATAGCAATTTCGGCTAGGTAGGAGTCAGAGCAGCATAGCTTTATTAACTGTGGGATTTCACAGTAGAACTGATTGACAACATTGGAACAAAAAGGGACTGCAAAGGTACTTGTAGTGTGCATTGCTCCATAGAAAATTCCACTTAGCCAAACACAAAGCACCATTTGTGTACAAGCTTGCCTATTCATCAGCACTTCATATTGCAGTGGATTGCAAATGGCAACATACCGATCATATGCCATGACAGTAAGGAGAAAGAAATCAGATCCAACAAAGAACACAAAACAGAAAACCTGAGCCACACATCCAGAGTAAGAAATGTTTCTAGTGTTCGTGAAAGAATTGCCCATGGATTTGGGGATAATAGTTGAAACGGAGCCAAGATCCTGAATGGCCAGGTTCATCAGGAAGAAATACATGGGAGTGTGGAGATGATCATCAAAAATAACAGCAGAAATAATGATAAGATTCCCTAATACAATTGCCAGATATAATATCAGGAACAGAAGAAAGTGTAGAATCTGTAATTCCCGGACTGCTGAGAATTCAAGGAGCAGAAAATCAGAAGCAGATGATGTATTATCCATTTTGTTAAGAGGTATAGCATCTGGAAGAAAAGAAAAGTTAAAATTAAGCATTTCCAAGCTTCAAGAGCAGGGCCGCAACTAGGGTCTTTGTCACCTGGGGCAAACATGCATTCTGCGCCCATTTTGGTGCTCCACAGAACTCATTTTGGCGCCCCACCAGCACAGTGCCTGGGGCACATGGCCTGCTTGCCAACCCCGCACTGCCTAGTTGCAGCCCTGTTCAAGAGGGATTTGTAGGAAGATCTCTGGCATTTCAGGTCTACAAGCACTGCCGAGTATACTCTAAAGCAGCCATGTCTTTTTTCAGGCTTCTGCATTAACTGGAAGTTTCTCTTAAAGCAGACATATCCTTTTTTTTCCCTCTTCCAAGCTTCTTTCAAATCATTTTCACAGCATACATATACCTTAAAATTATAGTCTATGCTTATACAAAATATTTATCCCCAAATCCAAGTCAGACAAGAAAGTCAGCACTCAACTTTGGTTAGCCTTTCCATTCTAGGGGAACTGGATTTTCAGACATATAGTTTGGAAGGAAACTTGGACAATTATTTCAGTCCTTACTTATATGAAATATATAAACAGTTATTATAGAAGGTCACCAGTAAACATAAATAGCCAAAATGACACATCACACAGCACACAAATATTTTACAATACTTGGCTCAGAAACTGAAATGCTTTGACAAGTTTATTATAACAGTCAACAGCTCTTATAGACGTACGTACGTACGTACGTAACAAAATTCGGACTGTAGCAACACATGACCACACTTTCAATTTTTTCCAGCTAACAGGACAAAGTTTCTTCATAAAAGAAATATACTGATATCTTCATTCCACTTGAAATAAAATATGTTCAAGGTACATGTGATAGGATGGGGACATAGCAAGTGTTGGTCATGGTTACAACATCATGTTAAAAAAGAAAAAAGAAAAGCTTTTTTCTTATGAAAGGTTTTGGATGTTTTTTATGTAGTATTGATGAATAAAATAATGCCATCAGGAAATGTAGACCAAAAGAATCATAACCTGCTGAATAGTATAAAATCTAAGTTGTATTTGATTATAAAATAATCATTCTGGTGTTATGAATATTCACTTTAATCACTGCTCCATTTTCCCCCCATATGCTGGCAATTCAGGCAAAAATTTCAACATTGTTTTCAGGGAAAGAGGCTAGAGAATTTCTAAAAAAAGATTCAAGTTCTCAATAGGAAGAAAACTTCAATAGATTCTTTCTTCTTTAAATTCTCTATTGGGCAAAAATTAAATGGAAGGAAATACTGATAGCTAATCTCTGTCTATGAATGATGCACTCAGGCGTATCAGTGATATCTCAAGTGAGAAATGTACTATTGAAGCTATTTCAATAATATGGAGTGCAGAATTCTCTTTTGGCTATGGAAAGTATCAGAAAGGATGCAAGACTACACAGAATCCCTCTTCATCTTAACAATACTGACTGAGTTGTCTTCATCACCCTAAGCCCATCATCAAGATGAAGTCATATAGGCATAAAACAAGTCAAGGTTTCTAAAAATAAAGCATGTGACATAAATCATCAAAGAGAGAATTATTGAAAATTGTCTTGCTGCATTACTGTGAACTGTGAAACTAACTAGTCTGGGAAGGAGCACTCTACACTTATTTTAAAAACCTCCAAAGAGGAAAAAAAAAAACCTTTGTTTTCCAGTCGAATGCCACCAGTGATCATACTGGCTGGGTTAGTCAATTACAGTGAATGATGGTTTATTTTCAAAATGAGTTGTTAAAGGAGCCAGACTGGTCTAGTCCAAACATATCCCTACATTTCTGAATTACAGTGGATTGATCCACATATCACACAAAGCCAAGCGCACACTGTCCCATTATGGTGCTCCACAGCCATTAAACCATGATGGTTTAGGGTTATGTAAAAAGCAGACTAAGGTGATATCATAAATCATATCATCCTGGATCTTAATTTCTGAAAAATGCAATCTTAGCAGGGTAGCTGCTTTATTCTGTTTAGGAGCTAAAAACAAATACCTGAAAAAGGAGTTGTAACACCAGAAATGTAACCTATTTATTAAGAGAGTAATGTTCAAATTTTCCATTTATCTTCTGACCTAATCTAACTATCATCTATCTATCTATCTATCTATCTATCTATCTATCTATCTATCTATCTATCTATCTATCTATCTATCTATTTAACTAACTATCTATCGGAACTAATTATTACTCTATACAATCCAATATTTTGTATACTACGATCCTCCAATTATAGCATTTAATTTCTTGACTGAAAGGTCAGTATAAAAGAGGGATTTAAAAGAATGTTTGTATTTATATGGACATAGAATTTTATGAATTCTGTTAGCATCCGTTTTGAAATATTTATTGGCTAAAAGAATGTATGTCAAAGGAAGCATGCATTTGGGAAATTTGCAGAGGAAAAATAACTGGCCAAATTGTATAGGAAATATATATTTTAGAAAGGTGCTGATGAAAAAGTCTATTAGAGATAGTTACTGTATGTATAAAATATATATCTATTGTGGGGAGAAAGAGGGATGTGATATGTATTGAAAAGAAAATGATAGACAAGAATTTCAATTGTATTTCAAGCAACTGAAATACAATTGCTTGTATTTAGTTTTCTCAATGCTTTTTTCACAGGAAATTTAACAAAATGATGTTAGTAGTCCAGATTTGAAGTAATCCACAGATTTTAATATCTGGGCATTTTTCTCAGAATAAATCCATATTCTTGAGTTCTTAAGGGTTACTGTAAGGTAAGAATATGCTGAAAAAGAGAGAGAGAGGAAAGAAAGGCACAAGTAAGGAGTCTAATGAGACTGCATTCTTCACTTTTGTATACATACCCCACTTTTTCACTTAGCCTTTTAACTGTAACCCTTCAGCAAATGCTTAATGATTTATGGTTGAACTGGATGGAAATGTTCAACGTGTTATCATTTTAAGAACATGAAAATGATTTCCAGCAAAGACATTTTCCCTTTGATATTGTTAGATGGTAAGGGCAGTAAAGGTGGCAGGAAATCCTGGATGCCTGACCTTAACAATAACTTTTAAAATCACATCCATATCCAGGAATTGCAATTAATTAGCATATTTTGAATTTTCCATGGATTGTATCTGCTCTTAAGATAGAATCTCTCAGGACTACTTTAATTATGACAAAAGAGCCTCTTTTGGTTACAGAATATGAAAAAAACCCAGCTGTTCCACTGTTTGTTGCTTTTTTAATTTCTTAATGTTGATGAGATCAACAATTAAATATGTTGAAGTTTGATGTATTAAAGTTGTCTAAGAAAGTGAGAAATGGTTTGGTTGTTTGGTTGTTTTTAAATGTAAAGTATACAAAGAAACTTCAGCAAAGGATCGTTACCTTGTCACGGTGCTGGAGCTTGAGCACCTCAATGATGCCATGAGCTAAACCGTGAAGGGCCACCCAAGACGGGAAGGTCATGACAGAGAGGTCAGACTAAATGCGATCCCTGGGGAAGGTAATGGCAACCCACCCCAGTATTCTTGCCGTGAAAACTAAATGGATCAGTACAACCAGAGATATGTCGATATACCATCGGAAGGTGAGACCCCCAGGTCGGAAGATGGTCAAAATGCTACTGGGGAGGAACACAGGATGAGCTCAACTAGCCCCAGACGTGATGACGCAGCTAGCTCAAAGCCGAAAGGACGGCTAGCGGCCGACGGTGCTGGTGGTGAACGGCGAATCCGATGTTCTAAGGATCAACACACCATTGGAACCTGGAATGTAAGATCTATGAGCCAGGGCAAATTGGATGTGGTTATTGGTGAGATGTCAAGATTAAAGATAGACATTCTGGGCGTCAGTGAACTGAAATGGACTGGAATGGGCCACTTCACATCAAATGACCACCAGATCTACTACTGTGGACAAGAGGACCACAGAAGAAATGGAGTAGCCTTCATAATTAATAGTAAAGTGGCTAAAGCAGTGCTTGGATACAACCCAAAAAACGACAGAATGATCTCAATTCGAATTCAGGGCAAGCCATCTAACATCACAGTGATCCAAATATACGCCCCAACCACAAATGCTGAAGAAGCTGAAGTAGAGCAGTTCTATGAGGATCTGCAGCACCTACTGGACAACACGCCTAAAAGAGATGTTATTTTCATCACAGGAGACTGGAATGCTAAGGTGGGCAGTCAAATGACACCTCGAATTACAGGTAAGTATGGCCTGGGAGAACAAAACGAAGCAGGACATAGGCTGATAGAATTTTGCCAAGACAATTCACTCTGCATAACAAACACTCTCTTCCAACAACCTAAGAGACGGCTTTATACATGGACTTCACCAGATGGACAACACCGAAATCAGATTGACTACATCCTTTGCAGCCAAAGGTGGCGGACATCTGTACAGTCGGTAAAAACAAGGCCTGGAGCTGACTGTAGTTCAGATCACGAACTTCTTCTTGCACAATTTAGGATCAGACTAAAGAGATTAGGGAAGACCCACAGATCAGCTAGATATGAGCTCACTAATATTCCTAAGGAATATGCCGTGGAGGTGAAGAATCGATTTAAGGGACTGGACTTAGTAGATAGGGTCCCGGAAGAACTCTGGACAGAAGTTGGCAGCATTGTTCAGGAGGCGGCGACAAAATACATCCCAAAGAAAGAGAAAACCAAGAAGGCAAAATGGCTGTCTGCTGAGACACTAGAAGTAGCCCAAGAAAGAAGGAAAGCAAAAGGCAACTGTGATAGGGGGAGATATGCCCAATTAAATGCAAAATTCCAGAGGTTAGCCAGAAGAGATAAGGAATTATTTTTAAACAAGCAATGTGTGGAAGTGGAAGAAGACAATAGAATAGGAAGGACAAGAGACCTCTTCCAGAAAATTAGAAACATTGGAGGTAAATTCCAGGCCAAAATGGGTATGATCAAAAACAAAGATGGCAAGGACCTAACAGAAGAAGAAGAGATCAAGAAAAGGTGGCAAGAATATACAGAAGACCTGTATAGGAAGGATAACAATATCGGGGATAGCTTTGACGATGTGGTCAGTGAGCTAGAGCCAGACATCCTGAAGAGTGAGGTTGAGTGGGCCTTAAGAAGCATTGCTAATAACAAGGCAACAGGAGACGACGGCATCCCAGCTGAACTGTTCAAAATCTTGCAAGATGATGCTGTCAAGGTAATGCATGCTATATGCCAGCAAATTTGGAAAACACAAGAATGGCCATCAGACTGGAAAAAATCAACTTATATCCCCATACCAAAAAAGGGGAACACTAAAGAATGTTCAAACTATCGAACAGTGGCACTCATTTCACATGCCAGTAAGGTAATGCTCAAGATCCTGCAAGGTAGACTTCAGCAGTTCATGGAGCGAGAATTGCCAGATGTACAAGCTGGGTTTAGAAAAGGCAGAGGAACTAGAGACCAAATTGCCAATATCCGCTGGATAATGGAAAAAGCCAGGGAGTTTCAGAAAAACATCTATTTCTGTTTTATTGACTATTCTAAAGCCTTTGACTGTGTGGACCATAACAAATTGTGGCAAGTTCTTAGTGGTATGGGGATACCAAGTCATCTTGTATGCCTCCTGAAGAATCTGTATAACGACCAAGTAGCAACAGTAAGAACAGACCACGGAACAACGGACTGGTTTAAGATTGGGAAAGGAGTACGGCAGGGCTGTATCCTCTCACCCTACCTATTCAACTTGTATGCAGAACACATCATGCGACAAGCTGGCCTTGAGGAATCCAAGGCTGGAGTTAAAATCTCTGGAAGAAACATTAACAATCTCAGATATGCAGATGATACCACTTTGATGGCTGAAAGCGAAGAGGAACTGAGGAGCCTTATGATGAAGGTGAAAGAAGAAAGTGCAAAAGCTGGTTTGCAGCTAAACCTCAAAAAAACCAAGATTATGGCAACCAGCTTGATTGATAACTGGCAAATAGAGGGAGAAAATGTAGAAGCAGTGAAAGACTTTGTATTCCTAGGTGCGAAGATTACTGCAGATGCTGACTGCAGTCAGGAAATCAGAAGACGCTTAATCCTTGGAAGAAGAGCAATGACAAATCTCGATAAAATAGTTAAGAGCAGAGACATCACACTGACAACAAAGGTCCGCATAGTTAAAGCAATGGTGTTCCCCGTAGTAACATATGGCTGCGAGAGCTGGACCATAAGGAAGGCTGAGCGAAGGAAGATCGATGCTTTTGAACTGTGGTGTTGGAGGAGAATTCTGAGAGTGCCTTGGACTGCAAGAAGATCGAACCAGTCCATCCTCCAGGAAATAAAGCCAGACTGCTCACTTGAGGGAATGATATTAAAGGCAAAACTGAAATACTTTGGCCACATAATGAGAAGACAGGACACCCTGGAGAAGATGCTGATGCTAGGGAGAGTGGAAGGCAAAAGGAAGAGGGGCCGACCAAGAGCAAGGTGGATGGATGATATTCTAGAGTTGACGGACTCATCCCTGGGGGAGCTGGGGGTGTTGACGACCGACAGGAAGCTCTGGCGTGGGCTGGTCCATGAAGTCACGAAGAGTCGGAAGCGACTAAACGAATAAACAACAAATACAAAGAAAGGACTTACCTAATCTCTTAGCACTTTTCTTTGAACTTATCATGTCTTTCCGGTTCTAGTCTGAAATATCATGTCATTATGCCTGACATTTATATAAGTTTTCTCTGTTCCTTCTTTTTTGCTGCTGTTGTGTCTCCAGACAGAAAAAGACTGGATGGCAGAGAACAAGTCTCTGGGGATACAAAACAGTATATACAGTGTGTGTGTGTGTGTGTGTTTGTGTATGCCATTTTGTATCCCCAGAGCCTTTTTCTCTGTCATCCAATGAAAACCAACTTTATAAGTATAAAGAATATGGCTGTGCCATGGAACTGAGTGAAGTTGGAATCCAAGGAGGATCAAATTTATTGGTATCACAGATTTATTTTCCCAAGGCAGAGTAACTCAATTCAATTAACCTGTCCAAACCCAAATGCCCATTGGTTGCTTTAGCTCATATACATTCAAAGTATCTACTGTGAAAGAACAAACAAGCTACTTTTCCTTGTTAAGTAAAAGATTGGGTAGGTAGGAGGAGTAGAACAGGAAATGTGTCATGCGCTGCCTACCTCTGAATAATGCTCAGACACTGGTTCGGTGGAACAGGCTCTGGTTTATTCACAGCGCAGGTACAGCATCGGGAAAAAAGCTGAGAGTGACAGGAGCGCGCCGGTGCGGGGTTTAAATACCCCACGCCGGTCAGCGCCCCCTCACTCGCGGTCACGTCACCCCCCTTTGTCCAATACGTTGCTCTGCCGGTGGGTGAGGGGTTGCGAGGCCCCGCTGGCGTTCCGGGATCGCCAATCATCGGGTTTTCTATTCATCCGGTGATTGCTGTCAGCTGGGCGATCTCCGTTGTATTAGCGCTGATGGCTTGGGTGTGCTCCGTGATCCGTTTAGCTATTGTTTATTGGCCGTTAGTCGTTGTGAGTTGATGGCTACTTATCTTGAGCCCCTTCTCCTGTTTCCTTGCTATTGTCATGTGTGCCATTGCGCTGATGACTTCAGCTCAACGGCACTCATGACAAAATGTTGGATACCATAATGGACATCCGCACTAACATCCACGGATAGATTGTGAGGATAGATTGACTAGGAAAAAATACATGGGTGTATGGAGCTGATGGCTAGAAACAATGACCATGATAATGATGAGATTTTCCATGAGGGCTGCGAAATATATTATGAAAAAAACAATGAGGTGGACTATCCAGAGCTCCTCAGTATCAGGGAATCCATGCAGAAGGAATTCCCTAACTCTTGACTGATTTTCCATTCTGCTTTGTAGGCTTCAAAGCTCGGTATAGGAGGCCAAACCTCTGACCCTTTTCTAATGTACCAGTTGGCAGGTTTCACGATGGGCTGAAATGTTGTTCAAACAATTTCTTTTGATGTGAGAGTACTAGATAAAAACAGGTTGATCTATGGAATCTGTGTAATTATCCTCAAGGGGCCATTTCTCAGGAGCCTAGTTTATTTCCGCAGCCCTAAATCCATGTATGTGTGGCAAAATGTGCTTAGAGCCTTGTTCATACTGCCTTTAATCTATACAGCAAGTGCTATGCTGGACATTGAGACTGCTTTCAGACTAATTTCTAAAGTCTGTGACAAATGCATAATTGTTTTTGGTTTTGGTTTTCTTGGCTAACTACTTGCACATGAACAGCTGTAGTAGGGACTTGGAAAATAGCTTAAATTTAAAAAAAATGGGAATGTTTGACAAGAAATTCTACAAAATAGTCCAGGGAACACCCCAACAATCATGTGTTATCTTAAAAAAGCTAAGCACTTGCTAGTAATAGTTGGTACTTGGTTGCTACAAATCCATTAAGCAGTTCCATTGGACGCCCAGGCCTGGTGACATAACCAGTTCTTGGGGGACTTCCAGAGGCATAGCAGGGTGCAGCTAACCTGACTTCAGGCAGGAAGAATGTTCCAAAAGGCCAGTGCCACAGCAGAGAAGACCCGCCTCCTGTCACTCACTAAATACAAGTCCCTGTCAGATGGTACCCACAACATGCCTTCTCTGCCAGATCTAATGGGATGGGCTGATGTAATTGAGGAGAGGCAGTCCTTCTGATAACCTTCTTCCATGACATGAAGGGCTCTAAGGTCAAAACTAGGACATTGAATTGGACCCGGAGGCAGACTGGCAGCCAATGCAGCTTGTGAAGCAGATACTATGTGCTCTTCTAGGGGCACACATAACTGCCTGTGCCATTCCATTCTGCACCAGCTGAAGGTTCCAAATACTCTTTGAGGACAGCCCCATGTAGAGTGTGTTACAGTGGTCAAAGCTGGAGGTGACTAGGTCATGAGTGACTGTGAGCAGAGCTTCCCAATTTAGGAAAGGGCACAACTGGCACACAACACTTTGTAGATTTTTTGAAGGAAACTACCTGTATGTATCATGTTGTCACCAAAAGTCAAACCAGGGACACTCACAGGGGACTCATAAAAGTCAAGGTAGTGCTTGCAGCATACATAGACAAAGTGTAGGGCTTTGATTAGATGGACAAGTCCTGCTCCCATGTCCTACTCCTGAAGGATTTAAAATCATTACCTTTTTTGTTTTGTTTTGTTTTGTTTTGTTTTGTTTTGTTCATTTCATTTCATTTCATTTCATTTCATTTCATTTCATTTCATTTCATTTGTACCTTAGTCTATTTGGATAATGTGTATATTTTAAGAATGAGTAGTCATGTCATATGGAAAATTCTAAAAGCATTTTTTTTTCATATTATTATATGACATGAGGCAGGATGCTGATACTTTTTAATGGAAAATGTTTCTATAATACACTGGATGAGTAAAAATCCTTGGCTAAACCAGTATATTCACAAAACTAGACTACTAGAAAGGTAAAAAGGTATGTAACTAAAATGGCATAGTGTGCACGATGTTTCAGATATTTAATGATAAATTTAGAAATACTGAGATTTAATATGGATATCACCCACAGAACAGTGTCAAATCTGTTTTTTTCTGAGATACAGACATTTATACCTGGCTGAAAATATTTAGCATTTCAGACTAAAAAAGTATTTAAGAAGAAGTAGGAAACCTACGATGATTTTTATGGGGAACAGTGGGGAGGAACAAAGCTCTTATCTTCAGAATTAAAAGAAATGTGTGTTCTGTCACTGATAGACAGACAGACAGACAGACATTCTCCATTATCTTTATGTGTCTTCAGTAGTAATCCATTTTTCTTGGCATTTTCTCTCACAGATACAGTATTACAAAGTCTGTTATATAGTAGCAGCCATTTTGGTACAGGCCTTTCTGTAGTTACTATTCTAATATGTGTATTGGTGCTCCTATATTAGATTCCTATGTCCTACTGAGAAAACAGTCAGCAGTGGTGGTTCTACTTGGAACCCTCGTTTTCAGGCTTTGAGTCGCTTTGACTGGAAGAATTGATTTCACTTGTCTCTCTCTTCAGCTTCTGAGAAGTCATTTGTGATTAGTCAAAAGGTCTCATTGTACCTCAAGCTTTTTTGGGGGAGGTTGGGGTTACTCTCAAACTTGCAATCTTTTAGCAATCTTCTCTGGAATTCACCCTGCAACACTTCAGGTGACTTCAGGTTCTTCTAACTAACCTCCTTTAGCAGCTTAAAGCTGCCCATTCCTTTCTGGGATAACCAGCCAACATTCCTCTTTCCTGTTTTTCCAATTTCCCAATTTTCAAGAACCAATGCTGCCTAGATCCATCTTGGGTTGCTGGCTGTTACACCTTCATTTCTCCTCTTTCCATTCTTGTTCTCCAAATCTTCTGTTCTCTTTTGTTTTCAGTCTCCATCTTCTTTGTCAGCTCTGCATACCACCATCTCCTTTCTTAACAAGAAAATACAGGCTATGGGGAAGTTGTGATTATCCATTGTACTCTCAGGCTTCTGCTGTCCACTAAAAAAAAGAGGATCTGTTTGAGTGTATGTGTGACAAGATTCTACAGAGCAATGTGCAACAGCAGGCTGTCACTCACTTGTTTTCTGATGAATTAAATATATTCTGCTGTGATGGAATGTGTCTACAAGGGGGGAGGTGATATGATGCACTACAGTAACGCAGACGGTTCTGAGGAAGCAGGGAGCACTTTCCAAGGACGGGAGGGCGCCAGACAATAGACAACACAGTCTGGAGTTGGACCCTGTGAAGAGAAAGAGAGTCAGAATAGCCACTCCCTAGAATCACCCAGGGTATATCCTTTACATTAGAGTATCCCAGGGTTAGTCTGGCAAGATTCTGTCTCTATGGTGTAAGCATATAAAGAACTGTACTATGGCTGGCCTGCTTGTATGTTGTTCTTGGGCTGGGCCTGACATCCACACGTTGTATCTTCATTGCACATTGAACAGATAAGAACTAAGAAATTATTCGGAGTTGTTACCATACTTTTTAATTTCCACAGCTGTCCTTACTGACAAAAAGATTCCAGTTAAACAGAAATTACATAAGGGATGGAAGATATTCAATCTGATTTTGCATCAGCATAGCTTCTGAGGGAAAAGGTGCTGAAAACACAGATATGGAATGCCTTGAAATCACAGGTTGAGATAATATTGGGAGATAAAGGATGTGTCCTATTGCCATCATGACTGAATTTTAATTGGTGCTTCTTGATAGTATCTAGAAAGGTGGATAAAAGAATGAAAAGTAGATTTTTTCCCAATCCATACCAGTCATGACTTTTTCTACCCATATACCAATTCTTAGTCTAAACAATGTAAGAGCACAAATCAATAGTTCAATCATTGAGAAATTATGATGTCCATTATGGTGCGTGTCTGTTTACTTCTGAGCACTTTTCTAAATATGGTATAAAACAAATGAAATGCATTATATTTTTAATGCACAAGTCTAAGGGCAAGTGTTATACAGTATTTGAGAGTGTTTGTCACTGGGTAACTTAAAAACAGGAGAGAAACTTTGATGTAGTGGTTAAGGCAACTGGGTAGAAACTGGGAGACCACGAGTTCTAATCTTGCCAAGTAAAAATGCAGGGACTTATCCAGGCAGTTGCCAGGAGTCAAAAATGACTTGACAGCACAACCCTCCTGCCTCCCTGCAAAAAACATAAAAACATAAGCAAGCAACATACTCTTTAGTTGAGGAGATAAAACATTTATAAAAAACATAGTAACTTTTTAATAATGTATTACTTCGTGCCATGTATTTATTTATTTATTTATTTAAGCACTTTTGGGGCCTTATAAATATGGTGGCTGAAGAGAACTTTGTGTTCAGTTTTGCTTTTTTTTAATCCTGTGAGCCAATACAGACCCAGTTGTTTGGCAATTGCTCTTAGCAGATAGATAAACCAGAAAGTAAACTTGCCTCTCTCTGCTCTCATCATTCATTTGCATTTGATTTCTGAATGGGTCCTCCAGGAATAGTTTTTGGTCTCTGTTGAACTTCTGAGAACATGTTCGGACAAACATAAACATATATTCATCATATATTCATAATATCCGGTGTCCCATAGTAACCCCTTGATATATAAGTGCAGACAAACCTTTCGACTGTCTGAAGGAGAAGAAAGAGAGGAGGGGGTTGTATATATCCTATATGTCTTCATGAGTGTTCTAGAAGAAGCACATTGCTTGGAAGGGGCACAAACTTGCAGAAGAAATTCCACCTGGAAATAAAATATATGAAGAGAGAAAGTAAGATTTATGTTTTCATAATTTTAGTGATAAACCGGACATTGCTCTCAGGGCAGAATGAAAAGAACTTTATACTCTGCGGTCTGCAGAATATTTAAATAATATCAGCAGATTTCTGTGCAGTATTCCGTTCTCTCTGCTGAGCCTATATATTACACCAAATCTGCTCGTGTATGAGTAGATTTGGTATGAAACCCACCGGCCAAATAGCATGTCCTCCTATCCAATGCCTGTAAACTAACTGGGAGCCTTTGCTGGACACTCTGTGCATGTAATTTTGGACGGAGTAAGAACACTGTATGTTGCCCTGGAATGTCGAAATATATTACCAGTTGAAAACATTCCAGTAAGTAGATTGTTCTTCTCAATGGATCTCAGTGATATTCCTCTCTCCTCCTCATCTCCCTCTGCCTTCCTTTTCCTTCCCTTCCTTTCCTTGAATCTAAATAACCAAATCCAAAAAGAGAGTGAAAATGTATGGTTATGCAGACATATTCAGTATATGCTAGCATTTGCATTCACATATGTATCTACTAGATGGGACGCGGTGGCGCTGCGGGTTAAACCGCTGAGCTGTCGATCGGAAGGTCGGCGGTTCGAAACCGCGCGGCGGGGTGAGCTCCCGTTGCTCGTCCCAGCTTCTGCACACCAAGCAGTTCGAAAACATGCAAATGTGAGTAGATTAATTGGTACCGCTTCGGCGGGAAGGTAACGGCGTTCCGTGAGTCATACTGGCCACATGACCCGGAAGTGTCTATGACAACGCCGGCTCCAAGGCTTTGAAACGGAGATGAGCACCGCCCCCTAGAGTCGGACACGACTGGACTTTACGTCAAGGGAAACCTTTACCTTTACCTTATGTATCTACCTACGTACCTAGCTACACACATACATACATACGTAGGTTTAGAATGGTAATTTTCATCTTTATATAGTTTTCTTTGATATTATTTTCTATTTTATTTCAGGTCAAACATCGATAATTCTCTGTTTAATGGGACATAAAAGAGGGTGAGATGATGGCAGCATGCACAATCTTAACAAACTTTAAAAATGGATTGTATGTTAGGCAATCAAACAAATGAGTATAACGAGACCAGATGAGGGGGAAAAAGAACAACTCCTCTACCTATCTGTTTTGCTGAGATTTTTCGTCCTTTTTTTTCTTCTTCCAAATATTACTTCATTAAACAGTAAGAATATGTTGCCCTGGAATTTCCTAATATATTTGCAGTAAAGTACATTCAAGTAAGGAGAGTGTTCTTCGCAATGGATCTCAGGGATTTTCCTCTCTCCCCTCCTCCCCCTCTCCCTTCCCTTGAGACAAAATAACCAAGAAAACTGTTTAAATAACAAAGAAAGAAAATTGAACAAAGCTTAAAGTTCATTCAAGAAGAGTGTGAAAATGTATCATTATGCATATACACACACACACAGACACACACAGACTACCATTTGCATCCAGATGTGTATCTACCTACCTACCTACAGACATACAGACATACATAAGTTTAGAAGGGTAATTCTCATATTTTTATATTTTTCATGATATTCTTTTCTATGTTATTTCAGTTCATTTGTTTTTCTTATTGTCTCCTTTCAGAATGGAAAGAGATCCCACACACTATACAATATTTAATTATGAGCAAAGTTGAAAGAATACTCACCAACAAGATTCTATTACACCATTGATGTTATGGATTCTAGTTGTTAATTATTCTGCTATCGATTTACTGAGATCGTATATTCGGCTTTATTATTTTTTATTAAATGTAAAAGAATTGTTTATCTATTTTTTTTAAGTTCTTTATTTGCACACTTTTCAGCTTGTGATTGTTTGGTACAACATACAGAGTTACTTCATGGAAAGGAACACCTTTACTTATTTATTTATCATTTAAATTTATATCACTGCCCTTCTCCCCCAGTGGGGGAGTCTTATAAAATAAAGAGAATGATAGATTCATGGAGTTGGAGTGGTTCCTATTGACATCAGTGGAGAATATGTATATAAATCTCTCACAATTTCTCTCACAAAATATTCCATTAGCTCCCAAATAATAAATGGTATATTTGGAGATATGGGCATCCAAAGAGAAGCATGGCTAGAGGTAGAATTCAAATATAGATAATTCTCTGTTCAAAGGGATATAAATGAGAGGAAGATGATGACAGCATACACAATCTTAATAATCTTTTAAAATGGTTTGCATGCTGGGCAATCAAACAAATCAGTATAATGATGAGAAAAAATCTCTACCTGTTTTGCTGAGATTTTTTTCCTTTATTTTCTTCTTCCGAATAATATATTTTTTCACTCTTCATTTCTTCAATCATGTCTTTTTCACTGGCAATCATCCCCCTTCTTTTCTTATTGCATAAGTCACCTCTCTCATCAGATTATGATTGGAAAAAAGTAGTAATGTACCCCTTGTAATAACTTCAAGTGGTCTATATATCACACTTTATGTATGATATTTGACTCTTTTATTACTCTTTTTAATATTTTATATATCATATTTTATAGATACTTATATTTGTAGAATATTAGTCATGATAATGTAAATTAATAAGATTGCTTTTAAATTTGATTAAAGGGCTCATTTACATTATGGTCTATACATATTTTAACATTTAATTGGAACCTGTAAATTCAAATTTAAAATTATTTTAAATCAGATGGTTCATGTTTTAAGGCTAATGTGTATATCTTTACAGAAAAGTATCTTGTACTGGCCAGTGACCATAATAAAATTGAACTGAACTGATACACTTACCGTTTTGGGAGACATTAGAGGACAGAGTGCTATGTTCACCTCTGAGCTCTTAGAGGAAAAAAGGTGGAATATAAACCCAAAAAACCATGAGGGTTTTTCACTTAATTGGTCTTCCTGCTTTTTCTGGAAAACCTGTGCAGATTTTGTTATAGCAAGACCCATGTTTTGACTCACCAGCCATGGATGTCACTAGAACCAAGTTCAAAGAACTATGAGAAAAAAACAGCTGATTAGATACTAATGTTCAGATGTTCATATTCCTACAACTTCTCTATATTTTTCTTTTAAATTTTTTCTCAAGAGACATGAATGTGTCATGCAACCCATTCCGTGATGTGTGAAAACAGTCTCAGACAACATGTCCTTAAAGGTATAATCCATGATGTTGTTAGGATAGCAGAATTATCATTCATGCATCACACTCGTAAGGAAACATGGCCTTAGATTACAAACACACATCACAAAATAGTATGATGCAGTAAAAATCATCAGCATCATCTGTTTGCCATAATCTTAACTAAAATGAATGCTTCTTTTATGATTTAATATATCATGTTCTCATTACTGAATGCTGATAACCAAGGTTATCAGTTCCTGTCCAGTTCTGATTACTGCAACTTTTCCACATTCATACATAATATAGGATCACAGAGGAACCGCTCATCATTATTAAAGAGCTTGAGGAGATCAGCTTAAGATTATACAACTGAACAAGTGAGAAATACTCTATGCTATAATTATGGTTGTAGATAAGTAAAGTTTTATTTGTCCTATAACTGGTTTCCTTTACTTTCTTTGTATAAGCCACCGCTTGCACCCATATTCAGGCTTCAAACAGGGAATGTATAAATTATCCACATATGTGTGAATGTGGATATTATATGCAAAAAAGAGGGGTTACAGTTAAATGGTACCTGTTACTGGCCACAACTATTTTTTAAAATTCTTTCCAATTTGATATACCTTGGCATCCCTTTTTAAAGTTTCAAAAATAAGAAGGGGGGTAATTCCTATATTTAAACCTCAGGACATTTGAAGCGCTGTGGGGATAAAGAGGGCAAATGGACAATAGGATGGCTATTCTTATTATAGCTAGCAGCCAAACCATAATACGTGATTGAAGAGTCTATAACAACTTATATGTTATTTGTGTCTCTCACCCTGGGTGGGGTGGATACATATTGAAAACATCCTTTGATAACGAACGTCCAATACACAGTTTATGGATTCTTCATGTCTCCCCCTCCGTCACGAAAAGTGTTCATATTTAAATGCAAATTTTATACTATAAGAGGCTATGATATTAATTTTTTTCCTGTTTTGTTTTCTTGCAGCTGGTAATTAATTTAAGAAATGGAGAATCAATCCTCCATCTCTGAATTCCTGCTCCTTGAATTCTCATCAATTCAAGAATTGCAAATCGCACAGTTCTGTTTAGTTCTGGTTTTATATTTAGTGACCCTAACAGGGAACCTTCTCATTATCTCTGCAGTGGTTTTTGATTACCGTCTCCACACACCCATGTACTTCTTCCTAATGAATTTGGCCATCCAAGACATTGCTTCTGTCTCAGTTCTTATCCCAAAATTCATGATCAATTATCTGTTGAATAGCAGACATATCTCTTATTCTGGATGTGTTGCTCAAGTCATTTTCTTTGTGTCCTTTGTAGGATGTGATGTTGCCCTTCTTACAGTCATGGCATATGATCGCTATGTTGCCATTTGCAATCCTTTGCAATATGAACTGATAATGAATAGGAGAGCTTGCATGCAAATGGTTGGAAGTGTGTGGGTTATTGGCTTCCTCTATGGTGGGTTACATACTGGGGGGACCTTTGTAACTCCTTTCTGCTCCAATGTTGTCAACCAGTTCTTCTGTGAAATCCCACAGTTACTTAAGCTTGCTTGCTCTGATTTATACCTATTTGAAATTGGAGCTGTAATTTTTAGTGTTCTGATTCTGCTTGGCATCTTCATCTTCATCATTATTACCTATATAAAAATCTTCTCTGCTGTCCTGAGAATCCCATCTGTTCAAGGGAGGAAAAAGGCACTGTCCACTTGCCTACCTCATATTGTTGTTTTCTCTGTATTTTTAATTCTTGTATGTTTTGCTTATCTTAGGTCCCCACCTCAGAAACCTTCCCACTTGGATTTGGCAATTACTATACTTTACTCCATTATTCCACCCATGCTAAATCCAATGATCTATAGCATGAGAAATCAGGAAATTAAAAATGCTCTATCAAAGCTATTAAGTTTCTGAGATTGTTCTAAGCATATATTATTCAATTACTTTATAGAAAGGCAATGTGCATAGCTATGAATCTCTTTGTGCAGCAATTATAATTGTAGGAAACTGCTGTCAAAGGTTAATTTCAGCAATAACTGCCAGATATAGGTAGAAAAACCATGCATAGAACTCAATTAAAACTTTTTCATTTCTATTTCCCTTTTAAATTTTAAAACCTCAGCCAGTTTCTTTGTAGATCCACTGAAGCATCCTTTTCTAAATCATTGTCTTGGTCTGTCAGTTGTAAATCCACTCTCAATAACATCTCTATCTTGTCAAATAAAATTTATTCTACGTCTGTCATTTCTTCAATATTGTCTATCCATAGAAGCAGGCAACATTACTGACATTGTTGGTTTTGTGACTACTATTTTCTGATTCCATTTTACAGAAGTCTCCTTCAGTATTTTTATTGTTATAACATTTTACAACATTTTATAGGTTTGTAAATCTTTCCTCTACCTAAATTTTTAATCTCTTTCTCCATTCCCCATTTTTTTTCTTGCACTTTTATGCTTTCTTTCTATTCTTTTTTTCTTTCTTTAAATTTGGTTTGTATTAGATTTCATTATTATAATCAAAAATCTTAAGAAAATTATCTGTATAAATAAACAGTCAATATACATATTCCCCAATAAGAGGGAGGTTTTTCAGAGAGGGAATACTCCATCTCCACATCTCCCCTCAGTGAACAAGTTGTTTGAATCCTGGAAAGAGCTAAAATATTGCTTGCATTACATGAGCACGTCCATTCCTACAACCTAACTGACATACAGCCTATTACCTGAAGTTACCTCTTATATAAACATCCCAGAATTACCTTAGTGATAAATGTGGCATGCAAATCATTTTGCATATCCTCAGCAGGAGAAATTATATTTGAAACTTTCTACAAAAATGATGATCCAAATTTTGACAACACATTTAAAAAATGTTGCATGTTGATGTCCCATGTCAGCGTTTCAAAAGTTTCATAAGGATATCTTTTTGATTCAGTATGAAAGAGGAATGCCAGAAGTTATCTGGTGCAAAAAAGAAATGAAGTAAGGAAAAAAATGTTAGCTTTGTTGTGCTTTCTTCTATAGAATAGTCACTATTTGAACTTAAGTCTCCATATACTGTATGATTATCAATAGTAATTTCTGTGTTTGACTGCAATGTCATAGACACAGAATCTAAGTCTCAAACATACTCTTAATTTTTCAAATATAATTCTATTCCTATTAATGTTTTACTGCTCCTAATTAAAAAAAAGGGGGGATGTTAACAAATATACATTTGTTATAATAGTCCTCCCAAAGGAAAGGGGATGGAAGCTCAGCTTAGTTTCATTCTTATACTGTTTTTCATTTATTTTAGGAGGCCGAAATATTGTGCATCACTGTGTATCATTGGAAACTATCCTGAGGAACACAAATATCTTGAGTAACCCATAATATACTTTAGAAATAAATAAATAAAGCCCTTCATAAGAAAAATTCTCTCTGAGATGAAAATCAGAGGTTCAGGAATGTAGTTCACGGAAGCCCTTGAAGTATACCCATTGTTGATACAGAGAAAAAGAAGATGAAACATGGAATATGACATAATCCTTCTATTCTGAAAAGCCTTCCTTTGTATAAGGGTTAGAGAATGTGAGGCTCTTTATTATCTATTTATTTAAAGTATTAATGGACCGCACATCATATTATGTACTTCCATATAGAACATCTGGGCACTGTGCAGCATTGAAATACTTAAACTATTATAGAATATGTAATAAACATATTAATTAAAATAAATAAATAGAATGACAAAATTTTAAACGTGGTATGTTGGATGGTACCATATGGTACTTCATGTAGTAAAACTTGGATGGATTTAATAAATTTGATTTAATATTCTCTTCAGGATAGTAGAGATAAAATATTGTTTATTTGCATAAGTAAAATTGAATGTCTTGCCATTTTTTATAACAGTATTGTTAGTAGTATAATAAAAATAACCCACTGTATTTCCATTGTATATTTCTTATTTATGTATTTCTGCATTTATATTTCACATTTCTGTCACCCCCCGTCTCCCCCCAAAGGGGAGACTTAATTTGTAGGGTAGTTTATGATAGAAAGATGAGACATACAGAGAGAGATAGAGAATTAGAGAGATGGAAGAGACAGAAGGTCTTCAATTTTTTTAAAAAAGGAAGGAAGGAAGGAAGGAAGGAAGGAAGGAAGGAAGGAAGGAAGGAAGGAAGGAAGGAAGGAAGGAAGGAAGGAAGGAAGGAAAGAAGGGAGGGGGGAGGAAGGGAGGGAGGACCGAGGGAGGGAACATTTCATACTCATCACACTCAGCTCGTAATAAACGAGAAGAGTTCCCTATGACTGTGTAACAGTACAACTTAGGCAGGTCAATGACAAAGATGATGAAGGTTATATGAATATTTAAGGTAGATCTACCCACCCAACTCTTTCAGAAGGGTATATATTTATACTACTCTACTCCAAAGTGGATACTGCTGCTCCTCATGATTGTCCAATATCTTTCAATGTAGCGATAGGAAAATGTAACATTTAATAGTCACAACTGTGGTAAGCATGGAACAGCACTGGACACTGGATAGGGTGATGATGCAAAATTCTGGAGATTCATCATTTGTGCCTGAATTGGAATTGCCCTCCCCACCCCCCACCCCTCTCACATATTCTTTGGTCACTTGGGGAAACAGGATTTTTTGCATTTATTTATTTTTAAAATGCATTTTATCCACAATAGAATTACTTTTCATATATTCCTTGCCACAAAATAACACTCAGTACTACAATTTCAAGGATACATGAAAAGGGCTGCTATAGGTAAAACATTTCATTCCCTCCTCCCTCTTACAGCATAACAGAGTACCTTTCAGCTATTTTAATTTCCTCCCTCCTATTTTCTTCTAGTTCTACCCTTCATAATTCTGCTATTCAGTACACTGCATACAACCAAGATTCTCCAAAAGCTTTATCATAACAAACAGAATGTTATTCATCCATGAAAGCAACTTTGCTTGTTGGTTTCTGTGCATAAAAGAACATGTATTTTTTGTTTTGTTTTTATTTTGTTTTTCTCTAATAATATCTCTAGACAGGTATACAAATTTTATTCAGGTGAAATAATCAATTAAAATCAACATTTCGTGAGGGGAAAAAAAATCTAATAAGACAGCCAGTATAAAAGTTGTATTTAAAGAAATCATATATAGAAAGAAGCACAATCTGAAACATATTTTCTATATGTTTCTACTAGGTTTGCCATTGAATATAAGTAATATGAAAAATAATGAATGGGTTATTTTCTCTTTTAGAGGAAAAGGTGTATGAAATTTAACAGCACACTTAGCATTCACTTGTATTTCTTTATGTTGTATCACGAAGATTTTTGTCTAGATCTCTGTCTGTGACAATAATAGTCTTTGAGTAGATTAAGGCTCTTGGTTGTAAGCTGCTCAGACTTGTCTTAAGATGAGTGCCTATACAAATGCTTTAAATAAATAAATAAATAAATAAATAAATAAATAAATAAATAAATAAATAAATAAATAAAGCTACAGAAAGGAATTGTAGCTGCATCAATTGCACTCAGAGAAAGCCTAAGCCTAACCCACTGAATCAATAGCATTTTTATTTATCAATTAATAAGCTTAGGAAATGATGGTTCAGTATATGTCCAACTCACCCACTGAAGATGAAATATACTGCAAAATGGCCCGTTTAGGCATTTCCTAAAGTACACATAACTGAGAAAATTTATGTAAGGTATTAGAAGAAATATTGAGGATCAGCTTCCTGAATGCCATTTTGAGTTCCTTGTTCCTCATGCTGTAGATCAGTGGATTCATGACTGGTGGCACCAGACAGTAAAACATGGAAATCAAGATATCTGATGTTGATGGGGAGCTGGATGTGGCTCTCAGGTATACAAAATTGCCACTTACCACAAACAGACAAATAACTATGAGATGGGGTAAACAAGTAGAGAAGGCCTTTTGCTTCCTTTGGGTGGATGGGATTCTAAAAACTGCTCTGAAGATCTGAACGTAAGAAAAATAAATTAGAGCGAAATAGAGAAAAGCTAAAGAAGTACCAAAGATGAGAGCCCAGACTACTGCAAGATGTGACTCAGAGCAAGAGATCTTGAGCAACTGAGGGATTTCACAGAAGAACGGATTGATCATCCTGGAACAGAACTCCAATCCAAATAAAAGTACCATGTAGATCATTGAATAAAACAAGCCACCCATAAATGCACTGGTTGCCATGTGGATGCAGGCTTTTTTGTTCAGTACAGTCTCATAACGCAATGGATTGCAGATGGCTACATAACGATCATATGCCATGACACCAAGGAGAAAGAAATGAGACAGCATGAAGAAAACAAGGAAGAAAACTTGGCAGAGGCATCCAGAGTAAGAAATGGTTTCAGTGCTCATTAAGGAATACAGCATGGACTTTGGAACTGTGACAGAGATGGAGCCAAGATCTTGCAAGGATAGATTGACTAGGAAAAAATACATGGGTGAATGGAGCTGATGGCTATAAACCATGACTGTGATGATGATGAGATTTTCCATGACGGCTACCAAATATATTAGGAAAAAAACAATGATGTGGACCATCCATAGCTCCTCAGTATCAGGGAATCCATGCAGAAGGAATTCACTCGGTCTTGTCTTATTTTCCATTCTGCTTTGTAGACTTCAGAGCTTGGTACAGGAGGCCAAACCTCGGACCCTTTTCTCAGGTAACTGTGGCACTATTCACAATGGAGTGGATGATGTTCAAACAATTTCCTTTGATGTGAGAGTGCTAGATAAAAACAGAGGTTTATCTATGGTCTGTGTGTAATTATTCTCAAGGGCCCATTTCGCAGGAGCTTAGTATACTTTAGCAGCCCTAAGTCCATGTAGGTGTGGGAAAGTGTAGTTAGAGCTTTGTTCACAGTCTTTAATCTATACAGCAAGTACTATACTGGCCTTTCAGACTCCTTTGATTCCAGCACAAGATAATTTCTAAAGTCTTTGTGACAAATGCATAATTGTTTTTGGTTTTGGTTTTCTTGGCTAACTACTTGCACATGAACAGCTGTAGTAGGGACTGGGCAAATAGTTTGGATAAAAATAATGGGAATGTTTGCAAAGAAATTCCAAGTATTATTTCATGTAATGCCAACTAATGCAGGCTTATCTTAAAAAAAACTAATCCTTTCCTAGTAATGGTTAGCTCTTGGTTAGTACAAATCCATTAGTTACTCAAATTTAGTTGTTTATTTTATTATCTGTACTGTTTATACTGGAAACTACTTATGCCTTGATGAAATATCACCAGGTTTTACCAAAGAGGTAGGCTAGGACATAGGAGGAGGAAGAGGTGTAGGAGGAGGAGGAATGTGGAAATAGAAAATCATGTTTCCTATTTTTTTGAAGGAAATGACCTTTGGTTAACATGTTATCATGAGAAGTCAAACCAGGGACACCCACAGTGGACTCAGAGAAGTCAAGGTGGTGCTTGCAACACACATACAAAAAGTATAGAGCTTTATCTAGCTAGATAGAAACAGGGACACAGAAGGGGAGAGGGACAGGGACAGAGAAAAAGTTAGCCAGATAGAGAGGGAGAGAAAGAGAGTGATAAGATAGATAAATAGAGAGAGAGAGAGAGAGAGAGGGATAGAGCGATAAAGAGATCACAGAATATCTACAGCAATCCAAAAGCCTTCAGTGTGGATGGGATGATGGAAAATGGAGTGCTCTCTTTCCCATTGTAATCCCCTCTTAGGCTGATGATTAAAGGATAATGAATAGGAAAGTTTGGAACAAAATTACTGGCTGTACATGGATTGTCAGATTTCTCACTGCTGTATTACACCTTATGAAACTTTTTCTTCCTTGGGTTATATTTGAGAACCTTTAGTCTGATTTACTGATTCTCTTTCAGTGATCTTCCAAATCTGTTATCAATTCATTTCAATTCATTTCATATCCCAAATATGTGGCTTTTATTTGCTTTCTTCATAGTTTCTCATATTACCCTCTTAACTTCTATGGATGTATTATTAAATACATTTCAATATAATTACATAATTTAAATTTGTAGTTAATTGGTATATTTTTAAGAGCAGAATGCTGCCAAAATAAAAAGTCATTTAATATGTATGCATTTCAGTGCACATTATGTTTCATACATTTAATGCTATGTTTGATAGTACTCTGGTGTGTTAACACAGTAGTAACTCATAGCTTATTGCAAAAGTTGCTTTTTCTCTGAGGAACCAACATTTACATCTGGCTGATACTACTGTGTACTCTGTAGTACTCTGCTAAAACTGTTTCTGTGCCTTGATATTCAGATTTAATAATTAATTAAGAAGAATGTGGGGAAGTCCATGATTAATATTTTGAACAAGAAACTTCTTCCAATGAGATTTTACTGCAACAATGAAATTTTGTATTACAGTCTTCTACATGTTTTCTTGTAGAAATATGGATGTAATCTGTGTCTAAGAAAGATCATTTTTTATTTTTTATTTTAATTCTGAAACTCCATATACTTAGCCTTTTAAATTTACAACAAGAACTATCAAAGCAACCACTACACAAAAAAGAACCACAGACGTTTTTGTTTTTTTTTTAATCCCAAACAGGATGACTATTTATGCTTAAACCTTGTAGGGAACCCTAAACTGTGGCTACATTTACTATCATAGAATGGCTGTGCCTAAATATGACCTTGGACCACTTCTGCTGGTTAATGTAAAATAGCATAAAGATCTGCACAACTTCCATCTAATCCTGCATGACTCCTTCCAACAGTCTGTGGTTCTCCATGACAACTCTATGTCCTATCCCACATTCACATTATTCTTAAGGGGCCACAGGCAATCTAGGTAACCTTATAGGCAATATAAGGAAGCTCTGGCATGGGCTGGTCCCTGACGTCACGAAGAGTCGGAAGCGACTAAACGAATAAACAACTTAGGCAATATAGGTAACCTTATAGGCAATATAGGTAATGGATTACATAAGAACATAAGCAGTGGATTGGACACTTGGCCCAACTCATCCAGTAGTCTGTTCTCCCAGTGGCCAACCAACTGTTTATGGAAGCCCATCAGTCTCCTAGCAGATGACCCTCATAGGTGGTCATACTACTGTCAGGGCTAATAGCCATTAATCCCCATGACTTCTGTGAAGTGTCCCAATCCTTTTTTGAAGCCAGCCAAGTGGGTAGCCACCACCATAGCTCGTGGCAACACATTCCAAGGTTAAACTGCATGTTATTTTTTTAACATAACCTGTTTGTCCTGTTTCTTCCAGGATTCAATTTCATTGGGTAATCTCTGGTTCTAGTATTTTGGGAAGAGGAAATTCTCCTTGCCCATTTTCTCCCCCCCATCCCATGCTTAATTCTGTACACCTCAAACATGTCCCATCTGTTTCATTTCCTTTCTAGACTAAAAAGCCCCAAATGGCATAGCCTTTCTTCATAGGGAAGCTGCTACAAATCCTTGGTCATCTTAGTTCATTATCAAATCCTCCTTCAGTGGATACTCACAGCAGTTAAGCTTTTAAAGATGTTTTCAACAGGTTCTCCAAAGGATCTTTTCCCCTGCAGATTCAAACACTGCACAGCCCTAATATCAGTTATCCTTAAGGATGTCTGTAACTCAGATTTATTATTATTTATTACTGTTCCATGGTAAAAAGGTTTCTGAAAAAAAATGGTGTTTTAGGTGTCCCTATACAAAATCCTGTACTGTAATAACTCCACTGTGAGCACTGAAAAATTATCAATCAATTCATTGAGTATTTTATTACTATCACAGACCAGAATTACTGCAAAATTGCATTATTTTTTTTTATTATTTTATTTTATTATCAAATTTATATGGCCACTCATCTCACAAAAGGTAACTCTGGGCAGGGTGTGAGCTTTAGAATGCCTGTTTATACCCATAAGAACATTTGAAAGGGAACAAATTGTCCTGGTGAGGTTATCTCATCCTTCTACAAAGTGAGATGTGGATCTTAGATTCCATTGGTCTAGTGGTTAAGGTGCTGGGCTAGAAACCAGGAGTCTGTGAGTTCTAGTCCTGCCTTAGGCATGAAAGCCTGCTGGGTGACCTTGGGCTAGTCACTCTCTTTCAGCCCAACTCACCTCACAGGGTGGCTGTTTTGGGGGAAATAGGAGCAGAAAGGAGTATGAGGTGTGTTGGCCAGCTTGAGTTATTTATAAAAAAAAAAAAAAAGTGGGATAGAAAATAAATAAATAAAAATTAAGAGGCATGGTAGAATTGAATGGAGCTACATCATAGATGTATCAGAATAAGGGTTTTTTTTGCTTCTTAGGATTTCATGGAGGGCTGTGTGGGCCGGCTGAAACTGATTTAGACTGACACCTCAATCCAAACGGATGATTCAAGTTGAATCAAAATGTTAAATACTTTTTTTCCAAATTACTTCAGGGAAAAGAAATATCTGAGCTGATGCTTATTTTTCAATGAGTCAATTTATATTAGGGTCAATTGCTTTCTGGAGCAATGGACATGGTTTTGCCTAAATTTTGGAGATGTCCTGATTAAAATATTTTTTGATTTCTCTGAAATATATGAAAGTGATTAAGCCTTTGCAAAACTCACTGTGATGTGATAAACTTAAAATAGGTTTCCATAGAAGAACATGCTGAAAGTAATAATTTTGCAAGGGCAACCTTGATCTCTCTGTTTCTCATGCTGTAGATCACTGGATTCAGCAGAGGTGGGATGAAGGTATATATCATAGTCAATGCCAAATCCAAACCAGATGGAGTGTTAGAAGGTGGTTTTAAGTAGGCAAACCACGCAGTAAATATAAATGTAGAAAATACAATGAGGTGTGGAAGGCAGGTAGCAAAGGCTTTTTGCCTTCCATGAACAGAAGGGATTCTCAGTACTGCTGTAAAGATCAGCACATATGTTATGATGACGAAGATGAAACAACCCAGCCCTATCATAGCACTGATTGCCAGAATAGCAATTTCGGCTAGGTAGGAGTCAGAGCAGGATAGCTTTATTAACTGTGGGATTTCACAGTAGAACTGATTGACAACATTGGAACAAAAAGGGACTGCAAAGGTACTTGTAGTGTGCATTGCTCCATAGAAAATTCCAGTTAGCCAAACACAAAGCACCATTTGTGTACAAGCTTGCCTATTCATCAGCACTTCATATTGCAGTGGATTGCAAATGGCAACATACCGATCATATGCCATGACAGTAAGGAGAAAGAAATCAGATCCAACAAAGAACACAAAACAGAAAACCTGAGCCACACATTCAGAGTAAGAAATGTTTCTAGTGTTCGTGAAAGAATTGCCCATGGATTTGGGGATAATAGTTGAAACGGAGCCAAGATCCTGAATGGCCAGATTCATCAGGAAGAAATACATGGGAGTGTGGAGATGATCATCAAAAATAACAGCAGAAATAATGATAAGATTCCCTAATACAATTGCCAGATATAACATCAGGAACAGAAGAAAGTGTAGAATCTGGAATTCCCGGACTGCTGAGAATTCAAGGAGCAGAAAATCAGAAGCAGATGATGTATTATCCATTTTGTTAAGAGGTATAGCATCTAGAAGAAAAGAAAAGTTAAAATTAGGTGTTTCCAAGCTTCAAGAGCAGGGCCGCAACTAGGGTCTGTGTCACCTGAGGCAAACGTGGATTCCGCGCCCATTTTGGTGCCCCCCCAGAACTCATTTTGGCGCCTCACCCAGTGCTAATTTTTGCACCCCACCAGCACAGTGCCTGGGGCACATGGCCTGCTTGCCCCCTCCCCCAGTTGCAGGACTGTTCAAGAGGGATTTGTAGGAAGATCTCTGGCATTTCAGGTCTACAAGCACTCCCTAGTACACTCTAAAGCAGCCATGTCTTTTTTCAGGCTTCTGCATTAGCTGGAAGTGTCTCTTAAAACAGCCATATCCTTTTTTTCCCCCTTCCAAGTTTCCTTCAACTCATTTTCACAGCATGCATATACCTTAAAATTATAGTCTATTCTTATACAAAATATTTATCCCCAAATCCAAGTCAGACAAGAAAGTCAGCACTCAACTTTGGTTAGCCTTTCCATTTTAGGGGAACTGGATTTTCAGACGTATAGTTGGGAAGGAAACTTGGACAATTATTTCAGTCCTTCCTTACATGAAATATATAAACAGGTTATTATAGACGGTCACCAGAAAACATAAATAGCCAAAATGACACATCACCCAGCACACAAATAATTTAGAACATTGGCTAAGAAACTGAAATGCTTTGACAAGTTTATTATTACAGTCAACAGCTCTTATAGACATACATACATATGTATGTACGTATGTACGTACATAACAAAATTGGGACTGTAGCAACACATGACCACAGTTTCAATTTTATCCAGCTAACAGGACAAAGTCTCTTCATAAAAGAAATATACTGATATCTTCATTCCACTTGAAATAAAAATATGTTCAAGGTATATGTGATAGGATGGGGACATAGCAAGTGCTGGTAATGGTTACCACATTATGTTAAAAAAAAAGTAAAAGAAAAACTTTTTCCTTATGGAAGGTTTTGGATGTTTTTTATGTAGTATTGATGAATAAAATAATGTAATCAGGACATGTAGACCAAAAGAATGATAACCTGCTGAAGAGTATAAAACCTAAGAAGTATTTGATTATAAAATAATCATTCTGGTGCTATGGATATTCACTTTAATCACTGCTCCATTTTCCCCCCATATGCTGGCAATTCAGGGAAAAATTCAACATTGTTTTCAGGGAAATAGGCTAGAGAATTTCTAAAAAAAGATTCGATTTCTCAATAGGAAGAAAACATCAATAGATTATTTCTTCTTTAAATTCTCTATTGGACAAAATTTAAATGGAAGGAAATACTGATAGCTAATCTCTGTCTATGAATGATGCATTCACCCATATCAGTGATATCTCAAGTGAGAAATGTACTATTGAAGCTATTTCAATAATATAGAGTGCAGAATACTCTTTTGGCTATGGAAAGTATCAAAAAGGATGCAAGACTACACAGAATCCCTCTTCATCTTAACAATACTGACTGAGTTGTCTTCATCACCTAATCTCATCATCAAGTTGAATTGAAGTCAGATAGGCATAAAACATGTCCAGGTTTCTAAAAATAAAGCATGTGACATAAATCATCAAAGAGAGAATTATTGAAAATTGTCTTGCTGCGTTACTGTGAACTGTGAAACCAACTAGTCTGGGAAGGAGTATTCTACACTTATTTTAACAACCTCAAAAGAGAAAACATCTCTTTGTTTTCCAGTTGAATGCCACCAGTAATCATACTGGCTGGGTTAGTCAATTATAGTGAATGATGGTTTATTTTAAAAATGAGTTGTTAAAGGAGCCAGACTGGTCTAGTCCAAACATATCCCTACATTTATGAATTAAAGCGGCTTGATCCACATATCACACTAAGCCAAGCTCACACTGTCCATTTAATGGTATAGGATTATGTAAAAAGCAGACTAAGGTGATAGCATAAATCAGATAATCCTGGATCTTAATTTCTGAAAAATGCAAATTCAGCAGGGTAGCTGCTTTATTCTGTTTAGGAGCTGAAAGCAAATATTTGAAAAAGGAGTTGTAACACCAGAAATGTAACCTATTTATTAAGAGAGTAATGTTCAAATTTTCCATTTCTCTTCTGACCTTATCTATCTATCTATCTATCTATCTATCTATCTATCTATCTATCTATCTATCTATCTATCTATCTATCTGAACTAATTATTACTCTATACAATACATTTTGTATACTACGATCCTCCAATCATAGCATTTAATTTTTTGACTGAAAGGTCAGTATAAAATCGGGATTTAAAAGAATGCATGTATTTAAATGGACATAGAATTTCATGAATTTTGTTAGCATCCCTTTTGAAATATTTATTGACTAAAAGAATGTATGTCAAAGGAAGCATACATTTGGGAAATTTGCAGAGGAAAAATAACTGGCCAAATTGTATAGGACATATATATTTTAGAAAGGTGCTGATGAAAAAGTCTATTAGAGATAGTTACTTTATGTATAAAAAATGTATCTATTGTGGGGAGAAAGAGGGATGTGATATGTATTGAAAAGAAAATTATAGACAAGAATTGCAATTGTATTTCAAGCAACTGAAATACAATTGCTTGTATTTAGTTTTCTCAATGCTTTTTTCACAGGACATTTAACAAAATGATGTTAGTAGTCCAGATGTGAACTAATCCACAGATTTTAATATCTGGGCATTTTTCTCAGAATAAATCCATATTGTTGAGTTCTTAAGGGTACTTGTAAGGTAAGAATATGCCGAAAAAGAGAGAGAGAGGAAAGAAAGGTGCAAGTAAGGAGTCTATGGGAGACTGCATTCTTCACTTTTGTATACATACCCCACTTTTTCACTTAGGCTTTTAATTGTAACCCCTCAACAAATGCTTAATGATTTATGCTTGACCTGCATGGAAATGTTCAACGTGTTATCATTTTAAGAGCATGAAAATGATTTTCAGCAAAGACATTTTCCCTTTGATATTGTTAGATGGTAAGGGCAGTAAAGGTGGCAGGAAATCCTGGATGCCTGACCTTAACAATAACTTTTAAAATCATATCCATATCCAAGAATTGCAATTAATTAGCATATTTTGAAATTTCCATGGATTGTATCTGCTCATAAGATAGAATCTCTCAGGACTACTTTAATTATGACAAAAGAGCCTCTTTTGGTTATAGATTATGAAAAAAACCCAGCTGTTCCACTGTTGCTTTTTAATTTCTTAATGTTGACGAGATCAACAATTAAATATGTTGAAGTTTGATGTATTAAAGTTGTCTAAGGAAGTGAGAAACGGCTTGGGTTTTTTTTTAACATTAAAGTAAACAAAGACAGGACTTACCTAATCTCTTAGCACTTTTCTTTGAACTTATCATGTATTTCCTGTTCCAGTCTGAAATATCATGTTTTCTCTGTTCCTTCTTTTTTGCTGCTGTTGTGTCTCCAGACAGAAAAAGACTGGATGACAGAGAACAAGTCTCTGGGGATACAAAACAGTATGTACAGTGTGTGTGTGTGTGTGTGTGTCTTTGTGTATGCTGTTTTGTATCCCCAGAGACTTGTTCTCTGTCATCCAATGCAAACCAACTTTATAAGTATAAAGTACATGGCTGTGCCATGGAACTGAGTGAAGTTGGAATCCAAGGTGGATCAAATTTATTGGTATCACAGATTTATTTTCCCAAGGCAGAGTAAATCAATTAAATTCACCTGTCCAAACCCAAATGCCCATTGGTTGCTTTAGGTCATATTCTTTCAAATATCTACTGTGAAAGAGCAAACAAACTACTTTTCCTTGTTAAGTAAAAGATCGGGTAGGTAGGAGGAGGAGAAAAGGAAATGTTGGATATCATAATGGACATCCCCACTAACATCCACTGATAGATTGCAAGGATAGATTGACTAGGAAAAAATACTTGGGTGAATGGAGCTGATGGCTAGAAACCATGACCATGATAATGATGAGATTTTCCATGAGGGCTGCGATATATATTATGAAAAAAACAATGTGGACTATCCAGAGCCTCTCTGTATCAGGGAATCCATGTAGAAGGAATTCCCTAACTCTTGACTTATATTCCATTCTGCTTTGTAGGCTTCAAAACTTGCAATAGGAGGCCAAATATCTGAACTTTTTCTAATGTACCAGTTGGCAGGTTTCACGATGGGCTGAAATGTTGTTCAAACAATTTCCTTTGAAGTGAGAGGACTAGATAAAAACAGGTTCATCTATGGGATGTGTGTAAGTATCCTCAAGGGGCCATTTCTCAGGAGCCTAGTTTATGTCCGCAGCCCTAAATCCATGTAGGTGTGGCAAAATGTGCTTAGAGCCTTGTTCATACTGCCTTTAATCTATACAGCAAGTGCTATGCTGGACATTGAGACTGCTTTCAGACTAATTTCTAAAGTCTGTGACAAATGCATAATTGTTTTTGGTTTTGGTTTTCTTGGCTAACTACTTGCACATAAACAGCTGTAGTTGGGACTTGGAAAATAGCTTAAAATAAAAACAAAATGGGAATGTTTGACAAGAAATTCTAAATAATAGTCCAGGGAACACCCCAACAATCATGTGTTATCTTAAAAAAGCTAAGCACTTGCTAGTAATAGTTGGTACTTGGTTGCTACAAATCCATTAAGCAGTTCCATTGGACGCCCAGGCCTGGTGACATAACCAGTTCTTGGGGGACTTCCAGAGGCATAGCAGGGTGCAGCTAACCTGACTTCAGGCAGGAAGAATGTTCCAAAAGGCAAGTGCCACAGCAGAGAAGACCCGCCTCCTGTCATTCACTAAAGACAAGTCCCTGTCAGATGGTAACCACAACATGCCTTCTCTGCCAGATCTAATGGGATGGGCTGATGTAACTGGGGAGAGGCAGTCCTTCTGATAACCTTCTTCCATGACATGAAGGGCTCTAAGGTCAAAACTAGGACATTGAATTGGACACGGAGGCAGACTGGCAGCCATTGCAGCTTGTGAAGCAGATAATATGTGCTCTTCTAGGGGACACATAACTGCCTGTGCCATTCCATTCTGCACCAGCTGAAGGTTCCAAATACTCTACGAGGACAGCCCCATGTAGAGTGTGTTACAGTAGTCCAAGCTGGAGGTGACTAGGGCATGAGTGACTGTGAGCAGATCTTCCCAATTTAGGAAAGGGCACAACTGGCACACAACACTTTGTGGATTTTTTGAAGGAAACTACCTGTATGCATCATGTTGTCACCAAAAGTCAAACCAGGGACACTCACAGGGGACTCATAAAATTCAAGTTAGTGCTTGCAGCATACGTAGACAAAGTGTAGGGCTTTGATTAGATGGACAAGTCCTGCTCCCATGTCCTACTCCTGAAGGATTAAAAATCATTACCTTGTTTTGTTTTGTTTTGTTTTGTTTGTTTTGTTCATGCCATTCCATTTCATTTCATTTCATTTCATTTCAAATCATTTCATTTCATTTCATTTCATTTCATTTGTACCTTAGTCTATTTGGATAATGCATATATTTTAAGAAAGAGTAGTCATGTCATATGGAAAATTCTTAAAGCCTTTTTTTCATATTATTATATGACATGAGGCAGGATGCTGATACTTTTTAATGGAAAATGTTTCTATAATACACTTGATGAGTAAAAATCCTTGGCTAAACCAGTATATTCACAAAACTAGACTACTAGAAAGGTAAAAAGGTACTTAACTAAAATGGCATAGTGTGCACTATGTTTCAGATGTTTAAGGATAAATTTAGAAATACTGAGATTTAATATGGATATCACCCACAGAACAGTGTCAAATCTGTTTTTTTCTGAGATACAGACATTTATACCTGGCTGAAAATATTTAGCATTTCAGACTAAAAAAGTATTTAAGAAGAAGTAGGAAACCTACGATGATTTTTATGGGGAACAGTGGGGAGGAACAAAGCTCTTATCTTCAGAATTAAAAGAAATGTGTGTTCTGTCACTGATAGACAGACAGACAGACAGACAGACAGACAGACATTCGCCATTATCTTTATGTGCCTTCAGTAGTAATACATTTTTCTTGGAATTTTCTCTCACAGATACAGTATTACGAAGTCTGTTATAAAGTAGCAGCCATTTTGGTACAGGCCTTTCTGTAATTACTATTCTAATATGTGTATTGGTGCTCCTATATTAGGTTCCTATGTCCTACTGAGAAAAATGTCAGCAGTAGTGGTTCTACTTGGAACCCTCGTTTTCAGGCTTTGAGTCTCTTTGACTGGCAGAATTGGTTTCACTTGTCTCTCTCGTCAGCTTCTGAGAAGTCATTTGTGATTAGTCAAAAGGTCTCATTGTACCTCAAGCTTTTTTTTTGGGGGGGGGGGGTGGTGTTTCTCTCAAACTTGCAATCTTTTAGCAATCTTCCCTGGAATTCACCCTGGAACACTTCAGGTGACTTCAGGTTCTTCCAACTAACCTCCTTTAGCAGCTTAAAGCTGCCCATTCCTTTCTGGGATCACTAGCCAACATTCCTCTTTCCTGTTTTCCCAATTTCCAAATTCTCAAGAACCAATGCTGCCTAGATCCATCTTGGGTTGCTGGCTGTTACACCTTCATTTCTCCTCTTTCCATTCTTGTTCTCCAAATCTTCTGTTCTCTTTTGTTTTCAGTCTCCATCTTCTTTGTCAGCTCTGCATACCACCATCTCCTTTCTTAACAAGAAAATACAGGCTATGGGGAAGTTGTGATTATCCATTGTACTCTCAGGCTTCTGCTGTCCACTAAAAAAAAGAGGATCTGTTTGAGTGTATGTGTGACAAGATTCTACAGAGCAATGTGCAACAGCAGGCTGTCACTCACTTGTTTTCTGATGATTTAAAACTATTCTGCTGTGATGGAATGTGTCTACAAGGGGGGAGGTGATATGATGCACTACAGTAATGCAGACGGTTCTGAGGAAGCAGGGAGCACTTTCCAAGGAGGGGAGGGCGCCAGACAATAGACAACACAGTCTGGAGTTGGACCCTGTGAAGAGAAAGAGAGTCAGAATCGCCACTCCCTAGAATCACCCAGGGTATATCCTTTACATTAGAGTAGCCCAGGGTTAGTCTGGCAAGATTCTGTCTCTATGGTGTAAGCATATAAAGAACTGTACTGTGGCTGGCCTGCTTGTATGTTGTTCTTGGGCTGGGCCTGACATCCACACATTGTATCTCCATTGCACATTGAACAGATAAGAAATAATAAATTATTCGGAGTAGTTACCATAATTTTTATATTTCCACAGCTGTCCTTACTGACAAAATGATTCCAGTTAAACAGAAATTACATAAAGGATGCAAGATATTCAATCTGATTTTGCATCAGCATAGCTTCTGAGGGAAAAGGTGCTGATAACAAAGATATGGAATGCCTTGAAAGTTGAGATAATATTGGGCGATAAAGGATGTGTCCTATTGCCATCATGACTGAATTTTAATTGGTGCTGCTTGATAGTATTTAGAAAGGTGGATAAAAGAATGAAAAGTAGATTTTTTCCCAATCCATGCCAGTCGTGACATTTTCTATCCATATACCAATTCTTAGTCTAAACAATGTAAAGAGGACAAATCAATAGTTCAATCATTGAGAAATTATGACGTCTGTTATGGTGCATGTCTGAGTACTTCTGAGCACTTTTCTAAATATGGTCTAAAACAAATTAAATGCATTATATTTTTAATACACAAGTCTAAGGGCAAGTATTATACATTGTTTGAAAATGTTTGTCACTGGGTAACTTAAAAACAGGAGAGACACTTTGAGGTAGTGGTCAAGGCACCTGGGTAGAAACGGGGAGACCACGCGTTCTAATCTGGCCAAGGAAAAATGCAGGGACTTGTCCAGGCAGTTGCCAGGAGACAAAAATGACTTGACAGCACAACCCTCCTGCCTCCCTGCAAAAAACATAAAAACATAAGCAAGCAACATACTCTTTATTTGAGAAGATAAAACATTTATATAAAAACAATAGTAACTTTTAAATAATGTATTATTTCGTGCCATTTTATGTATGTATGTATGTATTTATTTATTTAAGCACTTTTGGGGCCTTATAAACATGGTGGCTGAAGAGAACTTTGTGTTCAGTTTTGCTTTTTTTTAATCCTGTGAGCCAATACAGACCCAGTTTATTTGGAAATTGCTCTTAGCAGATAGATAAACCAGAAAGTAAACTTGCCTCTCTCTGCTCTCATCATTCATTTGCATATGATTACTGAATGGGTCCTCCAGGAATAGTTTTTGGTCTCTGTTGAACTTCTGAGAACAGGTTCGGACAAACATAAACTTATTTTCATCATATATTCATAATATCCGGTGTCCCATAGTAACCCCTTGATATATAAGTGCAGACAAACATTCCGACTGTCTGAAGGAGAAGAAAGAGAGGAGGGGGTTGTATATATCCTATATGTCTTCATGAGTGTTCTAAAAGAAGCACATTGCTTGGAAGGGGCACAAACTTGGAGAAGAAATTCCACCTGGAAATAAAATATATGTAGGCACTGTCTACTTGCCTACCTCATGTTGTTGTTTTCTCTGTATTTTTAATTCTTGTATGTTTTGCTTACCTTAGGTCCCCACCTCAGAAACCTTCCCATTTGGATTTGGCAATTACTATAATGTACTCCATTATTCCACCCATGCTAAATCCAATGATCTATAGCATGAGAAATCAGGAAATTAAAAATGCTCTATCAAAGCTATTAAGTTTCTGAGATTGTTCTAAGCGTATATTATTCAATTATTTTATAGAAAGGCAATGTGCATAGCTATGAATCTCTTTGTGCAGCAATTATAATTTTAGGAAACTGATGTCAAATGTTAATTTCTTCAATAACTGCCAGATATAGGTAGAAAAACCAGGCATAGAACTCAATGAAACCTTTTTCATTTCTATTTCCCTTTTAAATTTTAAAACCTCAGCCAGTTTCTTTTGTAGATCCACTGAAGCATCCTTTTCTAAGTCATTGTCTTGGTCTGTCAGTTGTAGATCCACTTTCAATACCATCTCTATCTTGTCAAATAAAATTTATTCTACATCTGTCATTTCTTCAATAACATCTTCTGGATATTGTCTATCCATAGAAGCAGGCAACATTACTGACATTGTTGGTTTTGTGACTACTATTTTCTGATTCCATTTTACAGAAGTCTCCTTCAGTATTTTTATTGTTATAACATGTTACAACATTTTACTGGTTTGTAAAACTTCCCTCTACCTAAATTTTTAACCTCTGTCTCCATTCCCCACATTTTTTCTTGCACTTTTATGCTTTCTTTCTATCTTTTTTTCTTTCTTTAAGTTTGGTTTTTATTAGATTTCATTATTATAATCAAAATTCTTAAGATAATGATGTATATAAATAAACAGTCAATATACATATTCCCCAATAAGAGGGAGGTTTTTCAGAGAGGGAATACTCCATCTCCCCATTTTCCCTCAGTGAACAAGTTGTTTGAATCCTGAAAAGAGCTAAAATATTGCTTGCGTTACATGAGCACTTCCATTCCTACAACCTAACTGACATACAGCCAAGAACCTGAAGTTACCTTTTATATAAACATCCCAGAATTGCCTTAGTGATAAATGTGGCATCCAAATCATTTCTCATATCCGCATCAGGACATATTTTATTTGAAACTTTCTACATATATGATGATCCATATTTTGACAACACATTTTAAAAATGTTGCATGTTGATATCCCTTGTCAGTGTTTCAAAGGTTTCATGAGGATTTGTTTTTGATTCAGTCTAAAAGAGGAATGCCAGAAATACTCTGGTGCAAAAAAGAAATGAAGTAAGAAAAAAATTGTTAGCTTTGTTGTGCTTTTTCTATAGAATAGTCACAATTTGAACTAAAGTCTCCATATACTGTATGATTATCAATAATGATTTCTGTGTTTGTCTTCAATGTCATAGACACAGAATCTAAGTCTCAAACATATTTACTCCTTATTTTTCAAATATAATTCTATTCCTATTGATGATTTACTGCTCCTAATAAGAAAGGGGGGGATGTTATTGAATATACATTAGTTATAATAGCCCTCCCAAAGTAGAGGGGATGGAAGCTCAGCCTTGTCTCATTCTTATAGTGTTTTTCATTTATTTTATGAGGCAGAAATATTGTGCATCACTGTGTATCATTGGAGAGTATCCTGAGGAACACAAATATCTTGAGCAACCCATAATATTGATATTCTAGAGATGATGGACCCGTCCCTGGGGGAGCTGGGGTTGTTGACGACTGACAGGAAGCTCTGGCGTGGGCTGATCCATGAAGTTACAAAGAGTCGGAAGCGACTAAATGGATAAACAACAACAACAACCCATAATATACTTTAGAAATAAATAAATAAAGCCCTTCATAAGAAAAATTCCCTCTGAGATGAAAATCAGAGGTTCAGGAATGTAGTTCACGGAAGCCCTTGAAGTATAACCATTGTTGATACAGAGAAAAAGAAGATGAAACATGGAATATGACATAGTCCTTCTATTCTGAAAAGCCTTCCTTTGTATAAGGGTTAGAGAATGCGAGGCTCTTTATTATCTATTTATTTAAAGTATTAATGGACTGCATATCATATTATGTACTTCCATATAGAACATCTGGGCACTGTGCAGCATTGAAATACTTAAACTACTATAGAATATGTAATAAACATATTAATTAAAATAAATAAATAGAATGACAACATTTTAAACATGGTATGTTGGATGCTACCATATGGTACTTCAGGTAGTACTTGGATGGATTTAATAAATTTGATTTAATATTCTCTTCAGGATAGTAGAGATAAAATATTGTTTATTTGCATAAGTAAAATTGAATGTCTTGCCATTGTTTATAGCAGTATTATTAGTAGTATATTAAAAATAACAATATATTTCTTATTTATTTATTTATTTATATTTCACATTTCTGTCACCCCCCGTCTCCCCTCAAAGGGAGACTCTGGGCGGTTTACAGCAAAATCAACAATTTAAAGACATAAAACCTAATTGGTAGGGTAGCGTATGATAGAAAGATGAGACAGACAGACAGACAGGCAGAGAGAGAGACAGAGATGGAAGAGACAGAAGGTCTTCAATTTTTTTTTAAAAGGAAGGAAGGAAGGAAGGAAGGAAAGAAGGGAGGGGGGAGGAAGGGAGGGAACATTTCATACTCATCACACTCAGCTTGTAATAAATGAGAAGAGTTCACTATGACTGTGTAACTGCACAACTTAGGCAGGTCAATGACAAAGATGATGGAGGTTATATGAATAGTTAAGGTAGATCTACCCACCCAAATCTTTCAGGAGGATATATATTTACACTATTCTTGTCATGAGTAAGGATGGCGAGCAGGGGGCTCCCATCCAGACTGTCAAGCGCATGCGTAGCACTGAGGAATTGTTCAGCCATTCAAAGAGACACAGATCGGGACCGCCTTAACCCTTGGGGGTTATATGTCTGGGTTTTTCCCACGCTTCTTCAGTTTGTTAGGATTCCTGTTAAGTACTAGTAATAAATATTAGAGACCAGTTCATTGTCTCAGTGTGTTTCCTGGTTGTTAGGACAATTCTACTCCAAAGTGGATACTGCTGCTCCTGATGATGATCCAATATCTTTCAAAGTTGTGATAGGCAAATGTAACGTTTAATAGTCACAATTGTGGTAAGCATGGACCAGCACTGGACACTGGATAGGGTGATGATGCAAAATTCGGGGGATTCATCATTTGTGCCTGAATTGGAATTGCCCTCCCCACCCCCCACCACTCTCACCGACATATATTCTTTGGTCACTTGGGGAAACAGGATTTTTTCCTTTAAAAAAAAAACAAAACTGCATTATGTCCACAATAGGATTACTTTTCATATATTCCTTGCCACAAAATAAAACTCAATACTACAATTTCAGGGAGACATGAAAAGGGCTGCTATAGGTAAAACATTTCATTCCCTCCTCCCTCTCCAAAGTTTACAGCATAACAGAGTACCTTTCAGCTATTTTCATTTCCTCCCTCCTATTTTCTTCTAGTTCTACCCTTCATAATTCTGCTGTTCAGTACACTGCATACAACCAAGATTCTCCAAAAGCTTTATCATAACAAACAGAAGGTTATTCATCCATGAAAGCAACTTTCCTTCTTGGTTTCTGTGCATACAGGTACATGTATTTTTTTCCCTTTTCCCTTTTTCTCTAGTAATATCTCTAGACAGGTATACCAATTTAATCCAGGTGAATGAATCAAATAAAATCAACATTTTGTGAGGGGAGAAAAATCTAATAAGACAGCCAGTATAAAAGTTGTATTTAAAGAAATCATATATAGAAAGAAGCACAATCTCAAATATATTTCCTATATGTTTCTACTAGGTTTGCCATAGAATATAAGTAATATGAAAAATAATAAATGGATTATTTTCTCTATGAAAGGAAAAGGTGTATGAAAGTTAACAGCACACATAGCATTCACTTGTATTTCTCTATATTGCATCACAAAGAGTTAACACTAGATCTCTGTCTGTGACAATAATAGTCTTTAACTAGATTGAGGCTATTGGTTGTAAGCTGCTCAGCCTTGTTTTAAGATGAGTGCCTATAAAAATGTCTTAAATAAATAAATAAATAAAGCTACAGAAAAGAATTGTAGTTGCATCAATTGCACTCAGAGAAAGCCTAAGCCTAATCCACTGAATCAATAGCATTTTTATTTATCAATTAATAAGCTTAGGAAAAGATGGTTCAGTATATGTCCAACTCACCCACTGAAGATGAAATATGCTGCAAAATGGCCAAATGGTTTAAAACATTTATTAAAGTACACATAACTGAGAAAAATTATGCAGGGTGTTAGAAGAAATATTGAGGATCAGCTTCCTGAATGCCATTTTGAGTTCCTTGTTCCTCATGCTGTAGATCAGTGGATTCATGACTGGAGGCACCACACAGTAAAACATGGACATCAAGATATTTGATGTTGATGGGGAGCTGGATGTGGGTCTCAGGTATACAAAATTACCACTTACCACAAACAGACAAATAACTATGAGATGGGGTAAACAGGTAGAGAAGGCCTTTTGCTTCCCTTGGGTGGATGGGATTCTAAAAACTGCTCTGAAGATCTGAACGTAAGAAAAGGAAATTAGAGTGAAATAGAGAAAAGCTAAAGAAGTACCAAAGATGAGAGCCCAGACTACTGCAAGATATGACTCAGAGCAAGAGATCTTGAGCAACTGAGGGATTTCACAGAAGAACTGATTGATGATCCTGGAACAGAACTCCAATCTCAATAAAAGTACCATGTAGAGCATTGAATAAAACAAGCCACCCATCCATGCACTGGTTGCCATGTGGATGCAGGCTTTTTTGTTCAGTACAGTCTCATAACGCAGTGGATTGCAGATGGCTACATAACGGTCATATGCCATGACACCAAGGAGAAAGAAATGAGACAGCATGAAGAAAACGAGGAAGAAAACTTGGCAGAGGCATCCAGAGTAAGAAATGGTTTCAGTGCTCATTAATGAATTCAGCAGTGACTTTGGAACTGTGACAGAGATGGAGCCAAGATCTTGCAAGGATAGATTGACTAGGAAAAAATACATGGGTGAATGGAGCTGATGGCTATAAACAATGACCGTGATGATGATGAGATTTTCCATGAGGGCTACCAAATATATTATGAAAAAAACAATGATGTGGACCATCCGTAGCTCCTCAGTATCAGGGAATCCATGCAGAAGGAATTCACTCAGTCTTGTCTTATTTTCCATTCTGCTTTGTAGACTTCAGAGCTTGGTACAGGAGGCCAAACCTCTGACCCTTTTCTCAGGTAACTGTGGCAGTATTCACCATGGGGTGGAATGCTGTTCAAACAATTTCCTTTGATGTGAGAGTGCTAGATAAAAACAGAAGTTTATCTATGGGATGTGTGTAATTATTCTCAAGGGCCCATTTCTCAGGAGCTTAGTTTACTTTAGCAGCCCTAAGTCCATGTAGGTGTGGGAAAGTGTGGTTAGAACTTTGTTCACAGTCTTTAATATATATAGCAAGTACTATACTGGCCTTTCAGACTCCTTTGATTCCAGCACAAGATAATTTCTAAAGTCTTTGTGACAAATGCATAATTGTTTTTGGTTTTGGTTTTCTTGGCTAAGTACTTGCACATAACAGCTGTAGTAGGGACTGGGCAAATAGTTTGGATAAAAATAATGGGAATGTTTGCAAAGAAATTCCACGTAATATTTCATGTAATGCCCACTAATGCAGGCTTATCTTAAAAAAGCTAATCCCTTCCAAGTAATGGTTACCTCTGTGTTAGTACAAATCCATTAGTTACTCAAATTTAGTTGTTTATTTTATTATCTGTACTGTTTATACTGGAAACTACTTGTGCCTTGATGAAATATCACCAGGTTATACCAAAGAGGTAGACTAGGACAGAGGAGGAGGAGGAGGTGGTGGAGGAGGAGGAATGTGGGATTAGAAAATCATGTTTCCTATTTTTTGAAGGAAACTACCTGCATGTATCATGTTGTCATGAGAAGTCAAACCAGGGACACCCACAATGGACTCAGACAAGTCAAGGTAGTACTTGCAACACACATGCAAAAAGTATAGAGCTTTATCTAGCTAGATAGAGACAGGGACACAGACAGGGACAGGGACAGGGACAGGGACAGGGACAGAGAGAAAGCTAGCCAGATAGAGAGGGAGAGAAAGAGAGAGATAAGATAGAGAGAGAGAGAGAGAGAGAGGGATAGAGCGATAGAGAGATTACAGAATATCTACAGCAATCCAAAAGCCATCAGTGTGGATGGGATGACAGGAAATGGAGTGCTCTCTTTCCCATTGTAATCCCTTCTTATGCTGGTCATTAAAGGATGATGAATAGGAAAGTTTGGGACAAAATTACTGGCTGTACATGGATTGTCAGACATCTCACTGCTGTGTTACACCTTATGAAACTTTTTCTTTCCTTGGGTTATATTTGAGAACCTTTAGTCTGATTTACTGATTCTCTTTCAGTGATCTTCCAAATCTGTTATCAGTTAATTTCAATTCATTTCATATCCCAAATATGTGGCTCTTATTTGCTTTCTTCATAGGTTCTCATATTACCCTCTTAACGTCTATGGATGTATTATTAAAAACTTTTCAATATAATTACATAATTTGAGTTTGTAGTTAATTGGTATATTTTTAAGAGCAGAATGCTGCCAAAATAAAAAGTCATTTAATATGTATGCATTGCAGTGCACATTATGTTTCATACATTTAATGCTATGTTCAATTGTACTCTGGTTTGTTAACTCAGTAGTAACTCATAGCTTATCGCAAAAGTTGCTCTTTCTCTGAGAACAAACATTTACAACTGGCTGATACTACTGTGTACTCTGTAGTACTCTGTTAAAACTGTTTCTGTGCCTTGATATTCAGATTTAATATTTAATTAAGAAGAACGTGGGAAAGTCCATGATTAATATTTATGAACAAGAAACTTCTTCCAATGAAATTTTACTGCGACAATGAAATTTTGTATTACAGTCTTCTACATGTTTTCTTGTAGAAATATGGATGTAATCTGTGTCTAAGAAAGATCATTTTTATTTTTTCTTTTAAATCTGTAACTCCATATACTTAGCCTTTTAAGTTTAAAACAAGAACTATCAAAGCAATCACTACAAAAAAAAAGAACCACAGAAGTTTTTTTGTTTTTTTTTAATCCCAAACAGGATGACTATTTATGCTTAAACCTTGTAGGGAAACCTAAACTGTTGCTACGTTTACTCTCATAGAATGGCTGTGCTAAATATGACATTGGATCACTTCCACTAGTTAATGTAAATTAGCATAAAGATCTGCACTACTTCCATCTAATCCTGCATGACTCCTTAACAACAGTCTGTGGTTCTCCATGACTACTCTATGTCCTGTCCCACATTCACATTATTCTTAAGGGGCCACAGGCAATATAGGTAACATTATAGGCAATATAGGTAATGGATTACATAAGAACATAAGCAGTGGATTGGACACCTGGCCCATCTCATCCAGTAGTCTGCTCTCCCAGGGGCCAACCAACTGTTTATGGAAGCCCATCAGTCTCCTAGCAGATGAACTTCAAAGGTGGTCATACTACTATCAGGGCTAATAGCCATTAATCCCCATGACTTCTGTAAATTGTCCCAATCCTTTTTTGAAGCCAGCCAAGTGGGTAGCCACCACCATACCTCGTGGCAACACATTCCAGGGTTAAACTGCATGCTATTTTTTTTAACATAACCTGTTTGTCCTGTTTCTTCCAGGATTCAATTTCATTGGGTAATCTCTGGTTCTACTATTTTGGGAAGAGGAATTCTCCTTGCCCATTTTCTCCACCCCATGCTTAATTCTGTACACCTCAAATATGTCCCATCTCTTTCATTTCCTTTCTAGACTAAAAAGCCCCAAATGACATAGCCTTTCTTCATAGGGAAGCTGCTACACATCCTTGGTCATCTTAGTTCATTATCAAATCCTCCTTCAATGGATACTCACAGTAGTTAAGCTTTTAAATAAGTTTTCAACAGGTTCTCCAAAGCACCTTTTCCCCTGCGGATTCAAACATTGCACAGCCCTAATATCTGTTATCCTTAAGAATGTCTGTAACTCAGATTGATTATTATTTATTATTGTTCCATGGTAAAAAGGCTTCTGAAAAAAAAATGGTGTTTTAGGTGTCCCTATACAAAATCCTGTACTGTATTAATTCCACTGTCAGCACTGAAAAATTATCAATCAATTCACTGAGTATTTTATTACTGTCACAGACCAGAATTACTGCAAAATTACATTATTATTATTTTTTTTTTATTTTATTATCAAATTTATATGGCCACTCCTCTCACAAAAGGTAACTCTGGGCAGGGTGTGAGCTTTAGAATGCCTGTTTATACCCATAAGAACATTTGAAAGGGAACAAATTGTCCTGGTGAGGTTATCTCATCCCTCTATAAAGTGAGATGTGGATCTTAGATTCCATTGGTCTAGTGGTTAAGGTGCTGGGCTAGAAACCAGGAGTCTGTGAGTTCTAGTCCTGCCTTAGGCATGAAAGCCTGCTGGGTGACCTTGGGCTAGTCACTGTCTTTCAGCCCAACTCAACTCACAGGGTTGCTGTTGTGGGGAAAATAGGAGGAGAAAGGAGTATGAGGTGTGTTCGCCAGCTTGAGTTATTTAAAAAATATATATATAAATGTGGGATAGAAAATAGATAGATAGATAGATAGATAGATAGATAGATAGATAGATAGATAGATAGAGAGATAAAAAATTAAGGGGCATGGTAGAATTGAATGGAGCTACATCACAGATGTATCAGAATAAGGGGGGTTTGTGTGTCCTAGGATTTCATGGAAGGCTGTGTGGCCCGGCTGAAACTGATTTAGACTGACACTTCAATCCAAACTGATGATTCAATTTGAATCAAAATGTCAAATACTTTTTTTTCTGAATTACTTCTTGGAAAAGAAATATCTGAGCTGATACTCATTGTTCACTGAGTCAATGTATTGATTTATTTTATACTGCATTATGGTTTTCATTTATCTCATACCTCCAAATTGAAATTGTAGAAGCTTCTGGACATACAGTATATTAAACAGGGTTCAGAAGTCAGAAGGTAAATATACATTGATCAAACATTTCAACTCTGCATTTCCAGAACTCAGGGAAAAACACACACACATTAGAATATTATTTATTTTGTAATTTGAATGTTCTGAATCATATTTTCTCTCCTTTTCTCTCTTGGCCTTATTTCAAGTTCTACCATGAGAATCTTGCTCACCAACTAAAGTCCTCTGAAGCATGTTCATACTAAATGAGAGATCATGAGAATACACTGTCTCCATGTTAGGGTTGAATTTTGTGGAGGACATTTCATTTTTTTTGCCCCCATTCAGAAGACAGATAAAGACCCTCATATTAGGGTCAATTGCTTTCTGGAGCAATGGACATGTATTTGCCTAAATTTTGGAGATATCCTGATTAAAATATTTTTTGATTTCTCTGAAATATATGAAAGTGATTAAGCCTTTGCAAAACTCACTGTGATGTGATTAAATTAAAATTGGTTTCCATAGAAGAACATGCTGAAAGTACTAATTTTGCAAGGGCTACCTTGATCTCTTTGTTTCTCATGCTGTAGATCACTGGATTCAGCAGAGGTGGGATGAAGGTATATATCATAGTCAATGCCAAATCCAATCCAGATGGAGTGTTAGAAGGTGGTTTTAAGTAGGCAAACCACACAGTAAATATAAATGTAGAAAATACAATGAGGTGTGGAAGGCAGGTAGCAAAGGCTTTTTGTCTTCCATGAACAGAAGGGATTCTCAGTACTGCTGTAAAGATCAGCACATATGTTATGATGATGAAGATGAAACAACCCAGCTCTATCATAGCACTGATTGCCAGAATAGCAAATTCGGCTAGGTATGAGTCAGAGCAGCATAGCTTTAGTAACTGTGGGATTTCACAGTAGAACTGATTGACAACATTGGAACAAAAAGGGACTGCAAAGGTACTTGTAGTGTGCATTGCTCCATAGAAAATTCCAGTTAGCCAAACACAAAGCGCCATTTGTGTACAAGCTTGCCTATTCATCAACACTTCATATTGCAGTGGATTGCAAATGGCAACATACCGATCATATGCCATGACAGTAAGGAGAAAGAAATCAGATCCAACAAAGAACACAAAACAGAAAACCTGAGCCACACATCCAGAGTAAGAAATGTTTCTAGTGTTCGTGAAAGAATTGCCCATGGATTTGGGGATAATAGTTGAAACGGAGCCAAGATCCTGAATGGCCAGGTTCATCAGGAAGAAATACATGGGAGTGTGGAGATGATCATCAAAAATAACAGCAGAAATAATGATAAGATTCCCTAATACAATTGCCAGATATAATATCAGGAACAGAAGAAAGTGTAGAATCTGTAATTCCCGTACTGCTGAGAATTCAAGGAGCAGAAAATCAGAAGCAGATGATGTATTATCCATTTTTTAAAGAGGTATAGCTCTAGAAGAAACAAAAGTTAAAATTAGGCGTTTCCAAGCTTCAAGAGCAGGGCCGCAACTAGGGTCTGTGTCACCTGGGGCAAACATGGATTCCGCGCCCATTTTGGTGCCCCCCCAGAACTCATTTTGGCACCCCCCCAGTGCTCATTTTGGCATCCCATCAGCACAGTGCCTGGGGCACATGGCCTGCTTACCCCCCTCCCCCCATTGCAGCCCTGTTCAAGAGGGATTTGGAGAAAGATCTCTGGCATTTCAGGTCCACAAGCACTCCCTAATGCACTCTAAAGCAGCCATGTCTTTTTTCAGGCTTCTGCATTAGCTGGAAGTGTCTCTTAAAGCTGCCATATCCTTTTTTTCCCTCCTTACAAGCTTCTTTCAAGTCATTTTCATTGCATGCATATAACTTAAAATTATAGTCTATTCTTATATAAAATATTTATCCCCAAATCTAAGTCAGACAAGAAAGTCAGCACTCAACTTTGGTTAGACTTTCCATTCTAGGGGACCTGGATTTTCAGACGTATAGTTTGGAAGGAAACTTGGAGAATTATTTCAGTCCTTCCTTATATGAAATATATAAACAGGTTATTATAGATGGTCACCAGAAAACATCAATAGCCAAAATGACACATCACCCAGCACACAAATAATTTAGAACACTTGGCTAAGAAACTGAAATGCTTTGACAAATTTATTATTACAGTCAACAGCTCTTATAGATATACATACATACATACGTACGTACGTACGTAACAAAATTGGGACTGTAGCAACACATGACCACACTTTCAATTTTATCCAGCTAACAGGAAAAAGTCTCTTCATAAAAGAAATATACTGATATCTTCATTCCACTTGAAATAAAAATATGTTCAAGGTACATGTGATAGGATGGGGACATAGCAAGTGCTGGTAATGGATACCACATTATGTTAAAAAAAAAGTAAAAGAAAAGCTTTTTCCTTATGAAAGGTTTTGGATGTTTTTTATGTAGTATTGTTGAATAAAATAATGTAATCAGGACATGTAGACCAAAAGAATGATAACCTGCTGAAGAGTATAAAACCTAAGAAGTATTTGATTATAAAATAATCATTCTGGTGCTATGAATATTCACTTTAATCACTGCTCCATTTTCCCCCCATATGCTGGCAATTCAGGGAAAAAATTCAACATTGTTTTCAGGGAAAGAGGCTAGAGAATTTCTAAAAAAAGATTCAATTTCTCAATAGGAAGAAAACATCAATAGATTATTTCTTCTTTAAATTCTCTATTGGACAAAATTTAAATGGAAGGAAATACTGATAGCTAATCTCTGTCTATGAATGATGCATTCACCCATATCAGTGATATCTCAAGTGAGAAATGTACTATTGAAGCTATTTCAATAATATGGAGTGCAGAATTCTCTTTTGGTTATGGAAAGTATCAGAAAGGATGCAAGACTACACAGAATCCCTCTTCATCTTAACAATACTGACTGAGTTGTCTTCATCACCCTAAGCCCATCATCAAGATGAAGTCATATAGGCATAAAACAAGTCAAGGTTTCTAAAAATAAACATGTGACATAAATCATCAAAGAGAGAATTATTGAAAATTGTCTTGCTGCGTTACTGTAAACTGTGAAACCAACTAGTCTGGGAAGGAGTATTCTACACTTATTTTAACAACCTCCAAAGAGAAAGAAAAATATCTTTGTTTTCCAGTTGAATGCCACCACTAATCATACTGGCTGGGTTAGTCAATTATAGTGAAGAATGTTTTATTTTAAAAATGAGTTGTTAAAGGAGCCAGACTGGTCTAGTCCAAACATATCCCTACATTTATGAATTACAGTGGCTTGTTCCATATATCAGACTAAGCCAAACTCACACTGTCCATTTAATGGTTTAGGATTATGTAAAAAGCAGACTAAGGTGATATCACAAATCATATCATCCTGGATCTTAATTTCTGAACAATGCAAATTTAGCAGGGTAGCTGCTTTTTTCTGTTTAGGGGCTGAAAGCAAATATTTGAAAAGGGAGTTGTAACACCAGAAATGTAACCTATTTATTAAGACAGTAATGTTCAAATTTTCCAATTATCTTCTGACCTAATCTCTCTCTCTCTCTCTCTCTCTCTCTCTCTCTCTTTCTCTCTCTCTCTCTCTCTCTATCTATCTATCTATCTTTCTATCTATCTATCTATCGGAAGTAATTATTACTCTATACAATCCAACATTTTGTATACTACGATCCTCCAATCATAGCATTTATTTTTTTGACTGAAAGGTCAGTATAAAAGAGGGATTTAAAATTCTGTTTGTATTTATATGGACATAGAATTTCATGAATTCTGTTAGCATCCCTTTTGAAATATTTATTGACTAAAAGAATGTATGTCAAAGGAAGCATGCCTTTGGGAAATTTGCAGAGGAAAAATAATTGGCCAAATTGTATAGGACAAATATATTTTAGAAAGGTGCTGATGAAAAAGTCTATTAGAGATAGTTACTGTATGTATAAAAATAGATGTATTGTGGGGAGAGAGAGGGATGTGATATGTATTGAAAAGAAAATGATAGACAAGAATTGCAATTGTATTTCAAGCAACTGAAATACAATTGCTTGTATTTAGTTTTCTAAATTATTTTTTTCACAGGAAATGTAACAAAATGATGTTAGTAGTCCAGATTTGAACTAATCCACAGATTTTAATATCTGGGCATTTTTCTCAGAATACATCCATATTGTTGAGTTCTTAAGGGTGGTTGTAAGGTAAGAATATGCTGAAAAGGAGAGAGAGAGGAAAGAAAGGCGCAAGTAAGGAGTCTATGTGAGACTGCATTCTTCACTTTTGTATACATACCCCACATTTCCACTTAGCCTTTTAATTGTAACACCTCAACAAATGCTTAATGATTTATGGTTGAACTGGATGGAAATGTTCAACGTGTTATCATTTTAAGAACATGAAAATGATTTCCAGCAAAGACATTTTCCCTTTGATATTGCTGGATGGTAAGGGCAGTAAAGGTGGCAGGAAATCCTGGATGCCTGACCTTAACAATAACTTTTAAAATCATATCCATATTCAGGAATTGCAATTAATTAGCATATTTTGAAATTTCCATGGATTGTATCTGCTCATAAGATAGAATCTCTCCGGACTACTTTAATTATGACAAAAGAGCCTCTTTTGGTTACAGAATATGAAAAAAACCCAGCTGTTCCACTGTTTGTTGCTTTTTAATTTCTTAATGTTGATGAGATCAACAATTAAATATGTTGAACTTTGATGTATTAAAGTTGTCTAAGAAAGTGAGAAACGGCTTGGTTGTTTGGTTGTTTTAAAATGTAAAGTATACAAAGAAAGAACTTACCTAACCTCTTAGCACTTTTCTTTGAACTTATCATGCATTTCCTGTTCCAGTCTGAAATATCATGTCATTATGCCTGACATTTAAATAGGTTTTCTCTGTTCCTTCTTTTTTGCTGCTGTTGTGTCTCCAGACAGAAAAAGACTGGATGGCAGAGAACAAGTCTCTGGGGATACAAAACAGTATGTACAGTGTTTGTGTGTGTGTGTTTGTGTGTGTGTGTGTGTGTTTGTGTGTGTATGTGTATGCCATTTTATATCCCCAGAGACTCGTTCTCTGTCATCCAATGCAAACCAACTTTATAAGTATAAAGAATATGGCTGTGCCCTGGAACTGAGTGAAGTTGGAATCCAAGGAGGATCAAATTTATTGGTATCACAGATTTATTTTCCCAAGGCAGAGTAAATCAATTCAATTCACCTGTCCAAACCCAAATGCCCATTGGTTGCTTTAGCTCATATACATTCAAAGTATCTTCTGTGAAAGAGCAAACAAGCTACTTTTCCTTGTTAAGTAAAAGATCGGGTAGGTAGGAGGAGGAGAACAGGAAATGTTGGATTCCATAATGGACATCCGCACTAACATCCACGGATAGATTGTGAGGATAGATTGATTAGGAAAAAATACATGGGTGTATGGAGCTGATGGCTAGAAACAATGACCATGATAATGATGAGATTTTCCATGAAAGCTGCGAAATATATTATGAAAAAAACAATGATGTGGACTATCCAGAGCTCCTCAGTATCAGGGAATCCATGTAGAAGGAATTCCCTATCTCTTGACTTATGTTCCATTCTGCTTTGTAGGCTTCAAAGCTTGCAATAGGAGGCCAAATATCTGAACCTTTTCTAATGTACCAGTTGGCAATATTCACGATGGGGTGGAATGTTCTTCAAACAATTTATTTTGATGTGAGAGTACTAGATAAAAACAGGTTCATCTATGGGATGTGTGTAAATATCCTCAAGGGCCCATTTCTCAGGAGCCTAGTTTATTTCTGCAGCCCTAAATCCATGTAGGTGCAACAAAATGTGCTTAGAGCCTTGTTCATACTGCCTTTAATCTATACAGCAAGTGCTATACTGGACATTGAGACTGCTTTCAGACTAATTTCTAAAGTCTGTGACAAATGCATAATTGTTTTTGGTTTTGGTTTTCTTGGCTAACTACTTGCACATGAACAGCTGTAGTAGGGACTTGGGAAATAGCTTAAATTAAAACAAAATGGGAATGTTTGACAAGAAATTCTAAATAATAGTCCAGGGAACACCCCAACAATCATGTGTTATCTTAAAAAAGCTAAGCACTTGCTACTAATAGTTGGTACTTGGTTGCTACAAATCCATTAAGCAGTTCCATTGGACGCCCAGGCCTGATGACATAACCAGTTCTTGGGGGACTTCCAGAGGCATGGCAGGGTGCAGCTAACCTGACTTCAGGGAGGAAGAATGTTCCAAAAGGCAAGTGCCACAGCAGAGAAGACCCACCTCCTGTGACTCACTAAATACAAGTCCCTGTCAGATGGTACCGACAACATGCCTTCTCTGCCAGATCTAATGGGATGGGCTGATGTAATTGTGGAGAGGCAGTGCTTCTGATATCCTGCTTCCATGCCATGAAGGGCTGTAAGGTCAAAATTAGGACATTGAATTGGACCCGGAGGCAGACTGGCAGCCAATGCAGCTTGTGAAGCAGATAATATGTGCTCTTCTAGGGGACACATAACTGCCTGTGCCATTCCATTCTGCACCAGCTGAAGCTTCCAAATACTCTTCAAGGACAGCCCCAAGTAGAGAGAGTTACAGTGGTCCAAGCTGGAGGTGACTAGGGCATGAGTGACTGTGAGCAGAGCTTCCCAATTTAGGAAAGGGCACAACTGGCACACAACACTGTGTAGATTTCTTGAAGGAAACTACCTGTATGTATCATGTTGTCACCAAAAGTCAAACCAGGGACACTCACAGCGGACTCATAAAGTCAAGGTAGTGCTTGCAGCATACATAGACAAAGTGTAGGGCTTTGATTAGATGGACAAGTCCTGGTCCCATGTCCTACTCCTGAAGGATATAAAATCCTTACCTTGTTTTGTTTTGTTTTGTTGTTTTGTCTTCTCCATTTCATTTCATTTCATTTCATTTCATTTCATTTGTACCTTAGTCTATTTGGATAATGCGTATATTTTAAGAAAGAGTAGTCATGTCATATGGAAAATACTTAAATCATTTTTTTCATATTATTATATGACATGAGGCAGGATGCTGATACTTTTTAATGGAAAATGTTTCTATAATACACTGGATGAGTAAAAATTCTTGGCTAAACCGGTATATTCACAAAACCAGACTACTAGAAAGGTAAAAAGGTATTTAACTAAAATGGCATAGTGTGCACGATGTTTCAGATATTTAATGATAAATTTAGAAATACTGAGATTTAATATGGATATCACCCACAGAACAGTGTCAAATCTGTTTTTTTCTGAGATACAGACATTTATAGTAAAGGTAAATGTTTCCCTTGATGTAAAGTCCAGTCGAATCCGACTCTAGGGGGTGGTGCTCATCTCCGTTTCTAAGCCTTGGAGCCAGCGTTGTCATAGACACTTCCGGGTCATGTGGCCAGAATGACCACTCGGAACGCCGTTACCTTCCCCCCGAAGCAGTACCTATTGATCTACTCACATTTGCATGTTTTCGAAATGCTAGGTGAGCAGGAGCTGGGATTAACAACGGGAGCTCACCCCACCGCGCGGTTTCGAACCGCCGACCTTCCGATTGGCAGCTCAGCGGTTTAACCCGCAGCGCCACCGCGTCCCTTACAGACATTTATAACTGGCTGAAAATATTTAGCATTTCAGACTAAAAAAATATCTAAGAAGAAGTAGGAAACCTATGATGATTTTTATGGGGAACAGTGGGGGGGGAACAAAGCTCTTATCTCCAGAATTAAAAGAAATGTGTGTTCTGTCACTGATAGACAGACAGACAGACAGACAGACAGACAGACATTCTCCATTATCTTTATGTGTCATCAGTAGTAATCCATTTTTCTTGGAATTTTCTCTCACAGATACAGTACTACAAAGGATGCAAGATATTCAATCTGATTTTGCATCCGCATAGCTTCTGAGGGAAAAGGTGCTGAAAACAAAGATATGGAACGCCTTGAAATCACAAGTTGAGATAATATTGGGAGATAAAGGATGTGTCCTATTGCCATCATGAGTGAATTTTAATTGGTGCTTCTTGATAGCATTTAGAAAGATGGATAAAAGAATGAAAAGTAGATTTTCTCCCAATCCATACCAGTCATGACATTTTCTATCCATATACCAATTCTTAGTCTAAACAATGTAAAGAGGACAAATCAATAGTTCAATCATTGAGAAATTATGATGTCTATTATGGTGCATGTCTGTTTACTTCTGAGCACTTTTCTAAATATGGTCTAAAACAAATTAAATGCATTATATTTTTAATACACAAGTCTAAGGGCAAGTGTTATACAGTACTTGAGAATGGTTGTCACTGGGTAACTTAAAAACAGGAGAGACACTTTGGTGTAGTGGTTAAGGCACCTGGGTAGAAACTGGGAGACCACGAGTTCTAATCTGGCCAAGGAAAAATGCAGGGACTTGTCCAGGCAGTTGCCAGGAGTCAAAAATGACTTGACAGCACAACCCTCCTGCCTCCCTGCAAAAAACATAAAAACATAAGCAAGCAACATACTCTTTAGTTGAGGAGATAAAACATTTATAAAAACAAATAGTAACTTTTAAATAATGTATTACTTCGTGCCATTTTATGTATGTCTGTATGCATTTATTTATTTAAGCACTTTTGGGGCCTTATAAACAAGATGGCTGAAGAGAACTTTGTGTTCAGTTTTGCTTTTTTTTAATCCTGTGAGCCAGTACAGATCTCATCATTCATTTGCATTTGATTTCTGATTGGGTCCTCCAGGAATAATTTTTGGCCTCTGTTGAACTTCTGAGAACGGGTTCGGACAAACATAAACTTATATTCATCATATATTCATAATATCCGGTGTCCCATAGTAACCCCTTGATATATAAGTGCAGACAAACCTTTTGACTGTCTGAAGGAGAAGAAAGAGAGGAGGGGGTTGTATATGTCCTATTGTCATGAGTGCCGTTGAGCTGAAGACATCAGTGCAATGGCACACATGACAATAACAAGGAAACAGGGGAAGGGGCTCAAGATAAGTAGCCATCAACTTACAAAGACTAAAAGACAAGAGACAATGGCTAAGCGGATCACGAGGCACACCCAAGCTGTTAGCGCTAGCGCAACGGAGATCGCCCAGCTGACAGCAATCACCGGAGGAATAGGGAAACCGATGATGGGCGATCCCGGAGCGCCAGCGGGGCCTCGCAACCCCTCACCTACCGGCAAGACAGCGTGTTGGACAAAGGGGGGTGACGTAACCGCGAGTGAGGGGGCGCTGACCGGCGCGGGGTATTTAAACCCCGCACCGGCGTGCTCCTGTCACTCTCAGCTTTTTTCTATCACTGTATCTACACTGCGAATAAACCAGAGCCTGCTTCATCGGAACCAGCGTCTGTGTATTACTCGAAGGTAGGCAGCGCATGACACCTATATGTCTTCATGAGTGTTCTAAAAGAAGCACATTGCTTGGAAGGGGCACAAACTTGGAGAAGAAATTCCACCTGGAAATAAAATATATGAAGAGAGAGAGTAAGATTTATGTTTTCATAATTATAGTGATAAACCGGAGATTGCTCTCAGGGCAGAATGAAAAGAACTTTATACTCTGCGGTCTGCAGAATATTTAAATAATATCAGCAGATTTCTGTGCAGTATTCCGTTCTCTCTGCTGAGCCTATATATTATACCAAATCTGCTCATGTATCGGTAGGTTTGGTATGAAACCCACCCGCCAAATAGCATGTCCTCCTGTCCAATGCCTGTAAACTAACTGGGAGCCTTTGCTGGACACTCTGTGCATGTAATTTTGGACGGAGTAAGAACACTGTATGTTGCCCTGGAATGTCGAAATGTATTACCAGTAGAGAACATTCCAGTAAGGAGATTGTTCTTCTCAATGGATCTCACTGATATTCCTCTCTCCTCCTCATCTCCCTCTGCCTTCCTTTTCCTTCCCTTCCTTTCCTTGAATCTAAATAACCAAATCCAAAAATAGAGTGAAAATGTATGGTAATGCAGACATATTCAGTATATGCTAGCATTTGCATTCACATATGTATCTACCTACGTACCTAGCTACACACATACATACATACGTAGGTTTAGAATGGTAATTTTCATCTTGATATAGTTTTCTTTGGTATTATTTTCTATTTTATTTCAGGTCGAACATCGATAATTCTCTGTTTAATGGGACATAAAAGAGGGTGAGATGATGGCAGCATGCACAATCTTAACAATCTTTTAAAATGGCTTGTATGTTAGGCAATCAAACAAATGAGTATAATGAGACCAGATGAGGGGGGAAAAGAACAACTCCTCTACCTATCTGTTTTGCTGAGATTTTTCGTCCTTTATTTTCTTCTTCCAAATATTACTTCATTACACAGTAAGAATATGTTGCCCTGGAATTTCATAATATATTTCCAGTAAATTACATTCAGGTAAGGAGAGTGTTCTTCGCAATGGATCTCAGGGATTTTCCTCTCTCCCCTCCTCTCCCTCTCCCTTCCCTTGAAACAAAATAACCAAGAAAACTATTTAAATAACAAAGAAAGAAAAATGAACAAAGCCTACAGTTCATTCAAGAAGAGTGTGAAAATGTATCATTATGCATACAGACACAGAGACACAAACACGCACACTACCATTTGCATCCAGATATGTATCTACCTACCTGCATACAGACATACAGACATACATAAGTTTAGAATGGTAATTTTCATATTTTTTATTGTTTTCATGATATTCTTTTCTATTTTATTCCAGTTTGTTTGTTTTTCTTATGTTCTCCTTTCAGAATGGAAAGTGATCCCACACACTATACAATATTTAATTATCAGCAAAGTTGAAAGAATACTCCCCAACAAGATTCTATTACACCAATGATGTTATGGATTCTAGTTGTTAATTATTCTGCTATCCATGTACTGAGATCATATATTTGGCTTTATTATTTTTTATTAAATGCAAAATAATTCTTTATCTATTTTTTTAAAGGTCTTTATTTGCAGACTTTTCAGCTTGTGATTGTTTGGTACAACATACAGAGTTACTTCATGGAAAGGAACACCTTTACTTATTTATTTATCATTTAAATTTATACCACTGCCCATCTCCCCCAATGGGGGAACCTTATAAAAGAAAGAAAATGATAGATTCATGGTGTTGGAGTGGTTCCTATTGACATCAGTGGAGAATATGTATACAAATTCTCTCACAAGTTTCTCTCACAAAATATCCCATTAGCTCCCAAATAATAAATGGTATATCTGGAGATATGGGCATCTAAAGAGAAGCATGGCTAGAGGTAGAATTCAAATATAGATAATTCTCTGTTCAAAGGGATATAAATGAGAGGAAGTTGATGAGAGCATACAAAATCTCAATAATCTTTTAAAATGGTTTGTATGTTGGACAATCAAACAAATCAGTATAATGATGAGAAAAAATCTCTACCTGTTTTGTTGAGATTTTTGTCCTTTATTTTCTTCTTCCGGATATTATATTTTTTCACTCTTCATTTCTTCATTCATGTCTTTTTCACTGGCAATCATCCCCCTTCTTTTCTTACTGCATAAGTCACCTCTCTCATCAGATTATGATTGGAAAAAAGTAGTAATGCACCCCTTGTAATAACTTTAAGTGGTCTATATATAATATTTCAGATATGATATGTGACTCTTTTTATCACTCTTTTTAATATTTCAAATATCATATTTTTATAGATACTTATATTTCTAGAAAATTAGTCATGATAATGTAAATTAATAAGAATGTTTTTAAATTTGATTAAAGGGCTCATTTACATTATGATATATACATATTTTAACATTAAATTGGAATTTGTAAATTCAAATTTAAAATTATTTTATATCAGATGGTTCATGTTTTAAGGCTAATGTGTATATCTTTACAGAAAAGTATCTTGTACTGGTCAGTGACCATAATAAAATTGAACTGAACTGATACACTTACCGTTTTGGGAGATATTAGAGGACAGAGTGCTATGTTCACCTCTGAGCTCTTAGAGGAAAAAAGGTGGAATATAAACCCAAAAAACCATGAGGGTTTTTCACTTAATTGGTCTTCCTCCTTTTTTCTGGAAAACCTCTGCAGATTTTGTTATAGCAAGACCCATGTTTTGACTCACCAGCCGTGGATGTCACTAGAACCAAGTTCAAAGAACTATGAGAAAAGAGCTGAATAGATACTGCTGTTCAGATGTTCATATTCCTTTTGTTGTTTATTCATTTAGTCGCTTCCGACTCTTCGTGACTTCATGGACCAGCCCACGCCAGAGCTTCCTGTCGGTCGTCAACATCCCCAGCTCCCCCAGGGACGAGTCCGTCACCTCTAGAATATCATCCATCCATCTTGCCCTTGGTCGGCCCCTCTTCGTTTTGCCTTCCACTCTCCCTAGCATCAGCATCTTCTCCAGGGTGTCCTGTCTTCTCATTATGTGGCCAAAGTATTTCAGTTTTGCCTTTAATATCATTCCCTCAAGTGAGCAGTCTGGCTTTATTTCCTGGAGGATGGACTGGTTTGATCTTCTTGCAGTCCAAGGCACTCTCAGAATTTTCCTCCAACACCACAGTTCAAAAGCATCGATCTTCCTTCGCTCAGCCTTCCTTATGGTCCAGCTCTCGCAGCCATATGTTACTACAGGGAACACCATTGCTTTAACTATGCGGGCCTTTGTTGTCAGTGTGATGTCTCTGCTCTTAACTATTTTATCGAGATTTGTCATTGCTCTTCTCCCAAGGATTAAGCGTCTTCTGATTTCCTGACTGCAGTCAGCAACTGCAGTAATCTTTGCACCTAGGAATACAAAGTCTTTCACTGCTTCTACATTTTCTCCCTCTATTTGCCAGTTATCAATCAAGCTGGTTGCCATAATCTTGGTTTTTTTGAGGTTTAGCTGCAAGCCAGCTTTTGCACTTTCTTCTTTCACCTTCATCATAAGGCTCCTCAGTTCCTCTTCACTTTCAGCCATCAAAGTGGTATCATCTGCATATCTGAGATTGTTAATGTTTCTTCCAGAGATTTTAACTCCAGCCTTGGATTCCTCAAGACCAGCTTGTCGCATGATGTGTTCTGCATACAAGTTGAATAGGTAGGGTGAGAGTATACAGCCCTGCCGTACTCCTTTCCCAATCTTAAACCAGTCCGTTGTTCCGTGGTCTGTTCTTACTGTTGCTACTTGGTCGTTATACAGATTCTTCAGGAGGCATACAAGATGACTTGGTATCCCCATACCACTAAGAACTTGCCACAATTTGTTATGGTCCACACAGTCAAAGGCTTTAGAATAGTAAATAAAACAGAAATAGATGTTTTTCTGAAACTCCCTGGCTTTTTCCATTATCCAGCGGATATTGGCAATTTGGTCTCTAGTTCCTCTGCCTTTTCTAAACCCAGCCTGTACATCTGGCAATTCTCGCTCCATGAACTGCTGAAGTCTACCTTGCAGGATCTTGAGCATTACCTTACTGGCATGTGAAATGAGTGCCACTGTTCGATAGTTTGAACATTCTTTAGTGTTTCCCTTTTTTGGTATGGGGATATAAGTTGATTTTTTCCAATCTGATGGCCATTCTTGTGTTTTCCAAATTTGCTGGCATATAGCATGCATTACCTTGACAGCATCATCTTGCAAGATTTTGAACAGTTCAGCTGGGATGCCGTCGTCTCCTGCTGCCTTGTTATTAGCAATGCTTCTTAAGGCCCACTCAACCTCACTCTTCAGGATGTCTGGCTCTAGCTCACTGACCACACCGTCAAAGCTATCCCCGATATTGTTATCCTTCCTATACAGGTCTTCTGTATATTCTTGCCACCTTTTCTTGATCTCTTCTTCTTCTGTTAGGTCCTTGCCATCTTTGTTTTTGATCATACCCATTTTTGCCTGGAATTTACCTCCAATGTTTCTAATTTTCTGGAAGAGGTCTCTTGTCCTTCCTATTCTATTGTCTTCTTCCACTTCCGCGCATTGCTTGTTTAAAAATAATTCCTTATCTCTTCTGGCTAACCTCTGGAATTTTGCATTTAATTGGGCATATCTCCCCCTATCGCTGTTGCCTTTTGCTTTCCTTCTTCTTGGGCTACTTCTAGTGTCTCAGCAGACAGCCATTTTGCCTTCTTGGTTTTCTCTTTCTTTGGGATGTATTTTGTTGCCGCCTCCTGAACAATGCTGCGAACCTCTGTCCAGAGTTCTTCCGGGACCCTATCTACTAAGTCCAGTCCCTTAAATCTATTCTTCACCTCCACTGCATATTCCTGAGGAATATTCGTGAGCTCATATCTAGCTGATCTGTGGGTCTTCCCTAATCTCTTTAGTCTGATCCTAAATTGTGCAAGAAGAAGTTCATGGTCTGAACTACAGTCAGCTCCAGGCCTTGTTTTTACCGACTGTACAGATGTCTGCCACCTTTGGCTGCAAAGGATGTAATCAATCTGATTTCGGTGTTGTCCATCTGGTGAAGTCCATGTGTAAAGCCGTCTCTTAGGTTGTTGGAAGAGAGTGTTTGTTATGCAGAGTGAATTGTCTTGGCAAAATTCTATCAGCCTATGTCCTGCTTCGTTTTGTTCTCCCAGGCCATACTTACCTGTAATTCGAGGTGTCATTTGACTGCCCACCTTAGCATTCCAGTCTCCTGTGATGAAAATAACATCTCTTTTAGGCGTGTTGTCCAGTAGGTGCTGCAGATCCTCATAGAACTGCTCTACTTCAGCTTCTTCAGCATTTGTGGTTGGGGCGTATATTTGGATCACTGTGATGTTAGATGGCTTGCCCTGAATTCGAATTGAGATCATTCTGTCGTTTTTGGGGTTGTATCCAAGCACTGCTTTAGCCACTTTACTATTAATTAGGAAGGCTACTCCATTTCTTCTGTGGTCCTCTTGTCCACAGTAGTAGATCTGGTGGTCATTTGATGTGAAGTGGCCCATTCCAGTCCATTTCAGTTCACTGACGCCCAGAATGTCTATCTTTAATCTTGACATCTCACCAATAACTACATCCAATTTGCCCTGGCTCATAGATCTTACATTCCAGGTTCCAATGGTGTGTTGATCCTTAGAACATCAGATTCGCCGTTCACCACCAGCACCGTCGGCCGCTAACCGTCCTTTCGGCTTTGAGCTAGCTGCGTCATCACGACTGGGGCTAGTTGAGCTCATCCTCTGTTCCTCCCCAGTAGCATTTTGACCATCTTCCGACCTGGGGGTCTCATCTTCCGATGGTATATCGACATATCTCTGGTTGTACTGATCCATTTAGTTTTCACGGCAAGAATACTGGGGTGGGTTGCCATTACCTTCCCCAGGGATCGCATTTAGTCTGACCTCTCTGTCATGACCTTCCCGTCTTGGGTGGCCCTTCACGGTTTAGCTCATGGCATCATTGAGGTGCTCAAGCTCCAGCACAACGACAAGGTAACGATCCTTTGCGGAGGTTCATATTCCTACAACTTCTCTAATATTTTTTTTTTTTTTTTTTTTGAGGGACATGAGTGTGTCATGCAATCCATTCTGTGATGTGTGAAAAGAGCCTCAGACAACATGTCCTTAAAGGTATAATCCATGATGTTCTTAGGATAGCAGAATTATCATTCATGTATCACACTTGTAAGGAAACATGGCCTTAGATTACAAACACGCATCACAAAATAGTATGATCCAGTAAGCATCATCAGCATCATCTGTTTGCCATAATCTTAACTAAAATTAATGCTTATTTTATGATTTATTATATCAAGTTCTCATTACTGAATGGTGATAACCAAGGTTATCAGTTCCTGTCCAGTTCTGATTACTGCATCTTTTCCACATTCATACATAATATAGGATCACAGAGGAACCACTCATCATTATTAAAGAGCTTCAGGAGATCAGGTTAAGATTATACAACTGAACAAGTGAGAAATACTCTATGCTCTATTAAGGTTGTAGATAAGTAAAGTTTTATTTGTCCAATAACTGGTTTCGTTTACTTCCTTTTTATAAGCCACTGCTTGCACCCATATTCAGGCTTCAAGGGGCAATGTATAAATTATCCACATATCACTGAATTTGGATATTATATGCAAAAAAAGAGGGGTTACAGTTAAATGGTATACGTGATTGAAGAGTCTATAAGAATTTATATGTTATTTGTGTGTCTCACCCTGGATGGGGCGGATACTTTGGCAGCAGTTCAATGGCAGGATGTTTTCTTCTGAAATTTGCAAAGCTGTGGTAATTACAGATCCAAAAAAACGCTGGGATAATGGTAGCAACTATGAGAAAGGCAGATATTCTTTAATCACACATTTCTCTGGCAATTGAATAAACATATTGAAAACATTATTTAATAACCAACCTCCAATACACAGTTTATGGATTCTTCATGTCTCCCCCTCCATCACCAAAAGTGTTCATATTTAAATGCAAATTTTATACTATAAGAGGCTATGACAATAATATTTACCTGTTTTGTTTTCTTGCAGCTGGGGCATTCCCTTTCGGTAATTAATTTAAGAAATGGAGAATCAATCCTCCTTCTCTGAATTTCTGCTCCTTGAATTCTCAGCAATTCGAGAACTGCAAATTGCACACTTCTGTTTATTTCTGGTTTTATATTTAGCGACCCTAACAGGGAACCTTCTCATTATCTCTGCAGTAGTTTTTGATTACCATCTCCACACACCCATGTACTTCTTTCTAATGAATTTGGCCATCCAAGACATTGCTTCTGTCTCAGTTCTTATCCCAAAATTCATGATCAATTATCTGTTGAATAGCAGACATATCTCTTATTCTGGATGTGTTGCTCAAGTCATTTTCTTCATCTCCTTTGTAGGATGTGATGTTGCCCTTCTTACAGTCATGGCGTATGATCGCTATGTTGCCATTTGCAATCCTTTGCAATATGAACTGATAATGAATAGGAGAGCTTGCATGCAAATGGTTGGAAGTGTATGGGTTACTGGTTTCCTCTATGGTGGGTTACATACTTGTGGGACCTTTGTAACTCCTTTCTGCTCCAATGTTGTCAACCAGTTCTTCTGTGAAATCCCACAGTTACTTAAGCTTGCTTGCTCTGATTTATACCTAGCTGAAATGGGAGCTCTAATTTTTAGTTTTCCAATTATGCTTGGCATCTTCATCTTCATTATTGTTACCTATATAAAAATCTTCTCTGCTGTCCTGAGAATCCCTTCTGTTCAAGGGAGGAAAAAGGCACTGTCCACTTGCCTACATCATATTGTTGTTTTCTCTGTATTTTTAATTCTTGTATGTTTTGCTTATTTTAGGTCCCCATCTCAGAAACCTTCCCATTTGGATTTGGCAATTACTATAATGTACTCCATTATTCCACCCATGCTAAATCCAATGATCTATAGCATGAGAAATCAGGAAATTAAAAATGCTCTATCAAAGCTATTAAGTTTCTGAGATTGTTCTAAGCATATATTATTCAATTATTTTATAGAAAGTCAATGTGCATAGCTATGAATCTCTTTGTGCAGCAATTATAACTTTAGGAAACTGATGTTAAATGTTAATTTCAGCAATAACTGCCAGATATAAGTAGA